>NC_086455.1:58047727-58730227 GCF_028390025.1 Pseudophryne corroboree
GATGTTAAAATATGCAACATATAACATTTATATTGTTACCAAAATTCCAATAGGAGTATTTAAAAGATCAAAACAAACCATAAATACTTCATATTGTGTAGCTTATTTTATAGTAAAATCATATGTTTATGGACAAATTCTAGGGTACCCTCTGATGGGAGAATGGATGGCAATGATCATTTATTATTTCTCACGCGAGTACTGCAGGAAATGTAAAGTCCGCTTTTACATAAACAAGGACAACATTTTTTTTCCTGTTTTTGTATATTGCAATGCAAAATATTAAGTATGCAATGACAAATAATTTGTTTTGTTTCTAAAAGAATTATTGTTGTGATCAAATAAATTGCCATAAATGAGTGACACATAAAATATGAGACAAAAATATCATACAGTACTTCCAATATTTTTGGAAAACATATATTTTAATTTTATTTTGTTAAAAGGTCCACAGTGTTACAGTGTTAAATGTGTAAAATACCTTAAATATAACTGAAATAATAAGATAAAGTGAAGTGAGGTATTTAGGTATATTTAGAGAAGCAAGAAGCACCTTGTGTTCCATATGAACTTCACACAGCTCATTTGGGGGGTTTGGATTTATATAAGCTGAGAGATAAAGTACCAACAAATCAAATCCTGACATTTTGCAAACACAGCCTGTAACATGGCAGTTAGGATCTGATTGGTTGGTACCAGGGCTGGCATAAGCATTGTGCCAGGTACATTGCAGCGTAGAGCACCACACTGTGAAGGATGCCAGTGTGTCTCAGCCCGTCAGTGACAGTGAGGGGGTGGGATGGGCAGTGCAATCAACAGGTTTTACACATGTTTGTACAGTGCTGTGCTCCCCAGGGAGAGATAGTCAGTGTGTGGGTGGAGGTCCGGAGCCAATGGTATCAGGAGGTGGGAGGAAAGTTAGTTGCCAGGTGCTGGGGGGATCAATGGCAGACACTGATAATGTAACTACCCAAGCTGCACAGAAAGGGGAGGTTGGTCACCTGTACCAGCACCCGCAGGTGGGGTATTTCTCGTAAGTCGCTCAGTAGGTGAAGCTTAGATGGGAAATGTTGCTGCACTGCTGTAAATGCACAGTATCTCCTATGCCTGCTGTTTGCTGGGGCTGAGTCACATTCCATGGAGTAAAAGAAACTCTATAGACTGGGGGAGGGGACACTGAACAGGCCTTGGAAGCTACTAAAGCAGGCAAGCAGAATTAACTTGCAGCCAGTGGAGGGGAGGAGGTGCTCATGGTAGCTGGGACAATGTGTTAGTTTTTTTTATGCAAAAATCATGTGTTTTATTTTATTTCTGTGATGGATAATGTGTGTTACATTTTCCTATCAGGGCCATTGGGTTTTTTCCTATGAGGGCCAATGATTTATTTTGTGTGAAGTCTATGTGTTTTATTATTTTCCTGAGGGGGGCCCATGTGTTTGGCTTTTCTTCCTATCTGGGCTAATGTGATTTATTTATTTTTTCTGTGGGGGCCAATGTGTTTTTTTATCCTATCAGGGCCATTGTATTTGTTTTTTTTTTCCTAACAGGATCATTGTGTATGTTTTTTCCTATCAGCCATTGTGTTTGTTTTTTTCCTGTCAGGGACATTGAGTTTTTATTTTTCTGTCAGGAATATTGGGGGTAATTCCAAGTTGATCGCAGCAGGAAATTTTTTTTGCAGTTGGGCAAAACCATGTGCACTGCAGGGGAGGCAGATTTAACATGTGCAGAGAGAGTTAGATTTGGGTGTGGTGTGTTCAATCTGCAATCTAATTTGCAGTGTAAAAATAAAGCAGCCAGTATTTACCCTGCACAGAAATAGAATAACCGACCCAAATCTAACTCTTTCTGCACATGTTATATCTGCCTCCCCTGCAGTGCACATGGGAGGTCATTCCGAGTTGTTCGCTCGCAAGCGGATTTTAGCAGATTTGCTCATGCTAAGCCGCCGCCTACTGGGAGTGAATCTTAGCATCTTAAAATTGCGAACGATGTATTCGCAATATTGCGATTACACACCTCGTAGCAGTTTCTGAGTAGCTCCAGACTTACTCGGCATCTGCGATCATTTCACTGCTTGTCGTTCCTGGTTTGACGTCACAAACACACCCAGCGTTCGCCCAGACACTCCTCCGTTTCTCCGGCCACTCCTGCGTTTTTTCCGGAAACGGTAGCGTTTTTTCCCACACGCCCATAAAACGGCCTGTTTCCGCCCAGTAACACCCATTTCCTGTCAATCACATTACGATCGCCAGAATGATGAAAAAGCCGTGAGTAAAATTACTAAGTGCATAGCAAATTTACTTGGCGCAGTCGCAGTGCGAACATTGCGCATGCGCATTAAGCGGAAAATCGCTGCGATGCGAAGAATTTTACCGAGCGAACAACTCGGAATGAGGGCCATGGTTTTGCACAACTGCTAAAAAATTTCCTGCTGCGATCAACTTGGAATTACCCCCATTGTGTTTTATTACTAAAGATTCTCTATGGTCTGATGCATATTGGAAGTCTTTTGAAAAAGGAACCCAAATGTATTGTACTATTCCACCTAGAACTAGATTATTACAAAGTACACAACTACAACTATTTATATTGGATATTTATGCCAAGAGTCCAGTTCCATGCCCAAATTTAAATGAAATGCGCTGATAAATATGAGGGTTTATCCCAATAAAGGGTGCCAAAATCTATATTCGCTCACAAAAAAAATTAAGCTTATACTTCATATATCTCCACTTTATCACTCTCCAACCTATAATAAATCTCCCCTCTGGACTCCTGGGAGAGAAGACCAGCCATCTGTAACCAGGTGCTTGATGACAGGATTTCTGGTGAAAGGTGCCTCAAACCTTTGACTGGACCATGCCCTCTGCGATCTCCTGCAAGTCCAGCATTATGTGATGCCTTAAATATTTTCTCTATTCTATAGCTCTGTGTTTTATAAATTATTACTAGAGTATTGCTTTAATAGAGTGCACCACTTGCATATTTATAATGGGTGTAATGTGTGCGGTGCACATAGACCCTGCATCCATTTTTTTCACTACTTACCCTTTGGAGTCCGACATCGGCAGCAGCAGTGCTGCAGAAATCACCAGGAAAATGGTGCGCCATTTTCCCTGTGTTTTGTGCATGCACAGTAAGGAAATCAGTGGGAAAATAGCCACCGCACCATTTTCCAAGAGATCTGAGCATGTGCACTAGACTCTGGGACAGCACTAGGGTTGCCTAGTGTCCCTAGTGCCCAGAACTATGGTGCTGCTAGCTAGAGAGGCGGGGGCCCAGTTGTACCCTGCACACATGCCTCTTCCTCTCTAAATGCACCCCTGGAGTGCATTGTGGGTAGGTGATAAAGACTAAGCTAGGAGATACAGTAGATGTAGTTTTTTTTTCCTTCCACACATACAGTTCTGTGCTTATTCCCTGTTACTGAATGAGCGCAATTAAACAGAATCTACAACTCTCTGTGAAGGAAAATACACCGAGAAATAAGGGGCATCTTGGGAAATGTGTAGGATTTAAACTGTGTAGGATTAATTAACTAAAGGTTACACTGTGCGTAAAAAAGAATTATAGTGAGCAATCTAGGAAAGGCAAAAGGATGGTTCAAACAAAACCACCAGCATTCATCCGGAAAATGTACAGTTAGCATTGTCTTACCCTGAACCTGCTAGCCTCTGGGGAATACAGGGATTTCTTTATTCAGGGAAATCTTGTCAATGGACATTTATAGTGCAGTATAAACTTTTACATAGAGTATGAAAGGGGATATTCATACAGCAGCGACTGTCCTCTATACATCACTTACATAATCAATCAGAATAGGTCTGCAAGAACATATGGGGGAAACTGCCTAGTCCCTCTGTCAGTTGCCTTTGCAGTAGACTCATGCCAAGATGGAGGCCTTACTGAGCTCAGAATACAGAGCCTGTTTCAGGTCCCAACAGAGAAGCGGAATATACCATACATGGTGGTCCTGCCCTATAATAGCTCCCTATTGGAACACAATATACAGTCTTCTGAACAGCCTCTTTGAGACCTAAAGGACTAGGGACTCTTGGGTGTACCTCAACCCATTGTCCATGGAACTACTGTAGCTGACTCATACTGTCAGCAACCAAATGTTTATTAGCTCAGTAAATGAATAACTTACACCCAGCCCCACTCACAGTGTTTAAAAATCAAACTAGGTATATACTGTAGTAGCCATGGAAGAAACAACCTCTTATTTTCATGGCAGAGGTCCACATATCTTACCAAGTTTGGGCAACATAATTGTTTAAAAGTTGGTCTTTGTCCTCCTCCTCTGCCACCTCATTGTGATTGCCTTGCTGATTAATGTTCATTGTCTATTTGTAAGAGAACGTGTTTGTTCCTTTTTGTATTTGACCATTTGAAATCAAGGAATGTACAAAGGTATCTGATGCATTCCTAACATAACCCTTGTGTACAGGCTGGTAGTACAGAGTTGCATACTCTTTGTGATTAATTCAACCTTTCATACAGTATCGTGCACTACAATTGTATTTGTTTTAGTGATTGTATTTTTTTACTTCTGTGAATTTGGACACGAATTCTTTCTAACTCAGCATCTGACCATTTAAGCACCAGATGCATGGTTTCTACATTCTATAGTTCTGCTGCCAACGCCTGCTCCTCCGTATCGCAGCACAGGCCCAGCCTCCCAGTCTGTGAATGACACTGAGGATTTAGCAGACACTAGGTCTATCTGTTCCCTACTATTCCCTTGATTCACTCCACCAGCACCCACACACACACATACTGTATATTCTTACTATCTACAAAGTAAGAAGAGGCGAAGCTAAACAGCACCTGAGTAAGGGGCGTTCTGACTTGGAGTGTCTGAAGGGGTGGAGCATTCAGGATACCTTGTACCTTCCACCAGCCTTGACCATAGAACTCATCTTTTAAAAATTATTAGGAGTGCTTTCATGAATCCTAGGTCTCATCGCATGTGACTGGCGTATGCATAGATAATATTATTACAGGTTGAGTATCCCTTATCCAACATGCTTGGGACCAGAGGTATTTTGGATATGGGATTTTTCCGTATTTTGGAATAATTAGATACCATAATGGGATATCATGGTGATGGGACCTAAATCTAAGCACAGAATGCATTTATGTTTCATATACACCTTATACACACAGCCTGAAGGTCATTTTAGCCAATATTTTTTATAACTTTGTGCATTAAACAAAGTGTGTCTACATTCACACAATTCATTTATGTTTCATATACACCTTATACACACAGCCTGAAGGTCATTTAATACAATATTTTTAATAACTTTGTGTATTAAACAAAGTTTGTGTACATTGAGCCATTAAAAAGCAAAGGTTTCACTATCTCACTCTCACTCAAAAAAGTCTGTATTTCGGAATATTTGGACATGGGATACTCAACCTGTATTAAATTTTATGTTAGTCCCTATTCTAATCATCAGCTTTCAGTCCAGCCATACAAAGTGTAGCTTATAACATCAAACCCAACTTTGTTACCAAATGACTAGGTATTCCACCACATTTACAGGGTGATAATTAAATTGATTAATGTACATTTCTCATATCCTGTATGAGGCCAGAGCACAATACAGGAATAAAACTGGTTCTTGTATGTCTCAGGTGAGATAACTCATCTTTGATTAAAGCCATATATATGTCTGAGTACATCATTTCATCACACAGCCAAAGTATACTGTAAAGTGACAAAAAAGAAACCTGTTGGGGAAACGGCTCAGGAAATTAATTTTAAACTCACTGCTTTTTTATTTCCACACAACAAATACATTTTACAGAGAAAGTCTGGCAACATGCAACATTGTGTTTCTGCCTGAGCTGAACTGTCTGCTCTGCTTACCTCTGCTCTGTGTAACAGATCCTGAATTAAATGTATCCTATCACAAATGTCTCCGGGTACAATGTATCATAGGAGAGGTGTGTGAAGATTCAAATGAATCTTGCAAATTGCGATTTGCTTTGAAATGCTCAAATTCGCTGTGTTCTGTGTCTGATTCGGGCCACTCATTATTACCCATCTACATCTGTGGGAACAGCCGGCGGCTCATGAAATATAAATGTATGGGTTCTCTTTTATTGCCCTTGTATAAAGCGAGTACAGCATTATTGAAATAAATAATCCTGGCCAGGTATTTGCCATCCTGGCTCTGCAAACATCATAATTTCCCAGAATAACATAGTCAAGAAAGTTGAAAGACAATCTATTCATTAACAAATACAAGGGAGCTGCACAAATGATACTGTAGATCAGACTTGCTGCAACTTGTCCAAGTCTACCAAAAGAAATTCAGTATTCCTCCAGTGCTGGTATAGGGGGTCATTCCGAGTTGATCGCTAGCTGAAAATGTTCGCTGTGCTGCGATTAAGTAAAAATAATGGCACTTCTGCGCATGCGTATGTGGCGCAGTGCGCACGCGCGATGTACTTTCACAATGGCCGATGTATTTTTACACAAGGTCTAGCGATGCTTTTCAGTCGCAATGGCCGCCGCAGAGAGATTGACATGAAGTGGGCGTTTCTGGGTGTCAATTGACTGTTTTCAGGGAGTGTTCGAAAAAACGCAGGCGTGCCAGGAAAAATGCAGGCGTGGCTGGGCGAACACAGGGCATGTTTGTGACGTCAAATCCGGAACTGAATGGTCTGAAGTGATCGCAAGCGCTGAGTAGGTCTGAAGCTACTCAGAAACTGCACAAATTTATTTTGTAGCAGCGCTGCGATCCTTTCGTTCATACTTCTGCTAAGCTAATATACACTCCCAGTGGGCGGCAGCATAGCGTTTGCATGGCTGCTAAAAACTGCTAGCGAGCGTACAACTCGGAATGACCCCCATAGCTCCTCAAGAAAGCAGCTGTTCGGCAATCCCTAACATCCACACTTTTGCCGGTAAATACAGTACTAGCGGCAAAACTTATGGGCCCTACACACTGGCCGATGTGTGTGGCAGATATTAACAATCTCGTTCAGTAATGAACGAGAAATTGTTCATATCTTTCAGTGTGTAGGCACCAACAATGGGGGTAATTCCAAGTTGATCGCAGCAGGATTTTTTTTTAGCAGTTGGGCAAAACCATGTGCACTGCAGGGGAGGCAGATATAACATGTGCAGAAAGAGTTAGATTTGGGTGGGTTATATTGTTTCTGTGCAGGGTAAATACTGGCTGCTTTATTTTTACACTGCAATTTAGATTTCAGTTTGAACACACCACACCCAAATCTAACTCTCTCTGCACATGTTATATCTGCCTCCCCTGCAGTGCACATGGTTTTGCCCAACTGCTAAAAAATGTCCTGCTGCGATCAACTTGGAATTACCCCCAATGAACGATGCACGGCCCCACGGTCGTTTATCGTTGATGCCGGCTCATTTATACCTGCAAGCCAATACGGACAATATCATTCATAATAGCATGCAGGGCTGTGGGGCTGGGCGACATCTGGAAGTGAAAAAATGTCACTCCCCCGCCCACACACACACGCTGCCGGGTGATCTGTTGGCCGTGTCGGCCGTCGGGTACCTTGGCCAGTGTGTAGAGCCCTTTACATTGAGAGGTTCCCCCCAGCAGTGTTACTGCACATGCATGACCTTACTGTATGTCACGCCTGCACACTGCGGGGGGGGGGGGGGAGGGGGGGGATTTACAATACAGATTGTTATCCAATAGGAAAAAGTGACAACTGCCTCCTGAGACAGGGGTGTTTCTACAGAGGAGAGGATACGTGTGCACCACACCCATTGCATTCATTATAAAAATGCCAATGGCCTGAGACTAAGAGGATGTCTAAGTGACAAGTGCCAGTGACTATAAATACAGCATATCTAGGTACCAATGTGATAAAACTTTAGGTCAGTAGCTAAAGGAAATACTGAACCCTTAGGCTATCTCCAACAGGGATGCAGTCAGAATGCCGACACTCGAACTACTGACACCACTTGGAATGCCGAAACTGGAACCCCAACCACGAACATCCCGAACCTTATTATGCCGGGGCCTCCTAAATTTTAGCTGGGAGGGGGGGGGGGGGGGGCGGTGTCATGCTTAGACTGAAGAGAAAGGATGGTTAGGGTTAAGCTGTCGGGTGGGGGGGGTTGAGTTTAGGCACCCCCGGGGAGGGTTAGTGTTAGGCTGTGTGAGGGGGAGAGGGAGGTTAGGGTTATGCTGCAGGAAGGGAGGGTTGGGGTTAGGGGGAGAGCAAGCATAGTTAGCTGACCCCTGTTGTGGTTCTGTGTATCAGGATATTGGTGTCGGTCTTATGACCACCGGTATCCCATCCACCAGTATTTCTTATCACACCCCTCCAACAGCAGGAGTGATGTAGAGGGTTTGAGTACAGCTGCCATATTTAATGGACTTGTCTAAACAGCCAATTGGAGATCAGCAATATGCAGACTGGCTGCTTTTATCAGCTATCAGGGCAAATAGCGCCACAGATAAAGTACTGTATTAGGGGCATGTTAATAACCGAGGGGCACAGGCATATTGATAATGGTTTCATGGGGTTCCTGCACAGCACACCCTGCTCCCACAGCATACCTACCCGGTGTTAGCAAGTGGATCCTTCTGCTCTGCTACACCGTCTTCCTAGTAATATTCAGGAAGATGGCGCATGTAAACAAGATGGCAAAGACTCTGACACAGTGCCAAAATCTTTTATTTCACTGCCTGGCATCATCTTTTCAAAGATGTCACTGGGAAGATGGCACTGCGGAAGAGAGTGGACCTACTTGCCAGCACCAGGTACAGTAGGTATGCTGTGGGAGCAGGGTGTGCTGTGCTGGACATGAAGACAATAGGCAAATAAAAGTAGAGAACTGTCCAAAAATATAAACATAACTTGCAAAAGTACTATCACTAATAAAGTGTAACCTATCGATTCCCTCCATGCCTTATGCTTTAATGAGAAATAGGCTTAATTCTCACAATATTGGTTCAGTCCACAAAATATCTTCTTCCCTAGTGGGATATCGATGGTTACACCTTAATTAGTTCCAGTGTACTGTACTTTGAGCTAGGGATTGTCAGTTTCCCTATTCATGAAGAAATGTGACATTTGTAGAGGTTTGACTCAGATATAACACATATCTTTGCAGGGAGGATATTTACAACTACCTGTTGGAAAAAAAAAACCCATAAACCGTACAATATTATCTAAAGCAGAAGAAAATAATGAGAAAAATAGTTGACTTTCTTTTCACATATTTTTTTCTCCAAATGTCAGTTCTAATTTCCTTTAATATGACGTGCATTAACAGATATGGTGTTAACGACACCTGTCAAGAATCTTTAACTGAATTTCATTTATTTTCTTTTAAAATATTCCACACATATGCCAGTCGTGCATATTATAAATGGACAAATAAACCCATAGTGAGCATCATTAACCGTGAGCTCATGTCCAGAGTTTATGCAGAAAGCACAGAGTGTTCATTAGAGAATGTTATGTGTCCCATACACCTGAAAAGTATAATTTTCACAGAAAACATTTACGTGCTAAGATATAAAGCTGAAATATGAAACCACTGTGGTTCGGTCTAATGCATTATACATACCATAAAAATGACTGGTACAAAATGGCTTCTCAATTCCCTGCTCCAGATGGTTAGAATCAATTATCAGTTCAAGCTTATGTACAATACTTTAACTGCACTTTCCATTACGTTGATTACCCTATCCTTTCCCCTGGTGGCCTGGCCAGCAAATTCATTCTATGGGGCCTATTTATCACCATCAGCATCCTTGGATGTGGATGTGGTGTGATAAAATCGCTCCAACTCACACTGTGATAATTGATTCCATTGCAGGGATGTATCAATTATCGCATGCAGGGACAGAGCTTGTGAGCAAGCTCTGTCTCTGCGATGACACTCCGCAGCATCATCAGGGTATTTTTCGTTAAAAAAATACCCCGATGTCCTGCTGCGCAAGCGCTGCCTCTGCCGACATCGCCGCCACCACTGCCGCCACCACCCAGTGAACATCCCCTCCACCATAGTGACCATCCTCTCCCTGCACCGCGCACCCCCCCCACACTGCAGGATAATATACTTACCAGTCCAGGGATTCAGTCCACGCTGCTCCTGCTGGGCTGCCGGGTGCCGGATCCTGTGAGCTGTGGTGACCCTTGGTGCTGTAAAGTGCATCACTTTACTGCACCAGGGTCACAGCGCAGCATATGGGGGACCCAGCGCCCAGCAGCGGACACCGGCTCCCTGAACAGGTGAGTGTGTTTTTTTCAAAACTTTTATTATTTCTTTTTAGACTGTGATCAGCTTGTGTGTCCATTGGTCATACAGAGCTGATCACACTGCTGGGTCACCGCTCAGCTTTCTCTGCCAGGGTCAGAGAAAGCAGGGCAAATGCCTGCCTATCGCAGTGCTGCCCTGTGATCTCGCCAGCCTGAGCTGGCGAGATTATCACCGGGCACACTGCGGTATTTTTTCACATTTTCTTTTCAGTAAATTCGGCCACATTGCATTTCCCATTTTAAATATGGGGAATGCGATGTGGGTTACTACAAAAGGTGAATTAAAGGGTTTGGAGCAGTTTTTCCTGAAAACTGCTCCAAATGCCCTTTAATACATTCACGTGATACTAA
This sequence comes from Pseudophryne corroboree, assembly GCF_028390025.1. NCBI lineage: Eukaryota > Metazoa > Chordata > Amphibia > Anura > Myobatrachidae > Pseudophryne > Pseudophryne corroboree. The sequence continues at coordinate 58,058,363 of NC_086455.1, forward strand.
AATAATGTGAAACGGGTGTGAAAACACCCTTTTTCACAATATTTAACTAAAAATAATGTTAATAAATGGGCCTCGATGTCTCGTCTCATCATATAATGTAGCAAATGCCTTGTTTGTATTAATCTATGGGCATATTTTAAAATAGCAACACATTGCAGGAGAAATGTAGGGCTTCTATGGTATTGTGTGTTTGTGTAATACAGGTTACTATATTATTACATAGCTCTCTGCTAAATATTTTGTGTAAAATCCATATTTCGGTTTTATCCACTCAGGACAGGAGGGAGCGGGCTGTTTTCTGCTCCCAGTGACTGTTATGAGTGACCCGGCAAGAAAAACAAATAAATCAGGTAAGCATAACAGAGAATTTCGAATCCCTTTTAATTCACAGAGGAATAGCTGCCTGATTGATAAATATAGTCGAATGCGCCGTGGTTGCCAGCCAGGAGAACATCATTGTCAATGCTTAATTTCCATTCACTGGAGACAACTACATTATGGTTTGACATCTAATGAAGAAATATTAACATGTCAATAAAAAAATAATAATTATATATATATATATATATATATATATATATATATATATATATGGGAGGGGTAGAGGTACGGCGACCAATGTGTATTTTTAAATTTATAGAACTGCTATAAAATTATAGAAAGCCAGCATAAGTATAAAAATAATACAAATTTAATGAGAGTAACAGACATAAAAATAAAACATGTAAAAACGGTTGTTATCCATAAAAACTAATAAGAGACAGTGCTAAAATTAATATATAAGGAACTTATCTCAGTGCTAGTGGAGGTCAAAAAAATAGGGAAGCCCAATGCGTTTCGTCCTATCTGGACTTCATCAAGGGGTGATCTGGCAGTGGGACTGGGCTTAGCTTTATACCCCACAAAACATAATGCAATTATAATGCCATTTCCTGTTTGGGTTAATTGTAATTGCTAATTAAAACCAAGGAATGAAGGCTAAACTGATATAAATAAAAGGACTTTTGTCTAAATACTTTTAGTGTTATTTATATACAAAAACGAGAGTTTTGGAGAGTTAACACATATTATTAACAGCGGTGGCTAACGCCACACTTTCGGTGTTAGGAATCATATTGATGCTGTACTTCCGCCCCACTTCCGGCGGACGTCAGGTTATAAGCATCTCCTATCACTTCCGGTGGACGGCAGGTCACAGACGCGTCTCATGTCTATTGTGCATGCCCGGAAGTCCCCATTGGCCCACATCTTGGAACGCATGCTGTGTCGTGTTGGGTTGTGGGCGTTCAAACACGTCCCGTATCTGTTGCGCAAATCCGGAAATCTCCATTGGCCCGCATCATGGAACGCATATCATGTTCTGGACCATTTCCTCATAGTGCAGTAGCATACTTTCGGATATTAAAATCTGTATCTATTCTGGATTAGCGTGACGTTGTTCATCCATTAAAGAAAAAAAGATTTTCTGGATCAGGACTTATTTAATATATACATTTTTAACACACATAAATATTTATAAATTATTAAGCCCATGGATATGCATTATATGCCTCGAATAAATCAATATTCATTAGTATTAACATAAATGTGTATAAATATGAAAAACCATTATTGTGCCTCTACAAAACGAACACAAATATAATATAGTATTAGATTAATGCATTATAAGCCTTAGATTACTCAGTACCTATTAATATTAACATATGTGTACATATACACTGCTCAAAAAAATAAAGGGAACACTTAAACAAGACAATGTAACTCCAAGTCAATCACACTTCTGTGAAATCAAACTGTCCACTTAGGAAGCAACACTGATTGACAATCAATTTCACATGCTGTTGTGCAAATTGAATAGACAACAGGTGGGAATTATAGGCAATTAGCAAGACACCCCCAATAAAGGAGTTGTTCTACAGGTGGTGACCACAGACCACTTCTCAGCTCCTATGCTTTCTGGCTGATGTTTTGGTCACTTTTGAAAGCTGGCGGTGCTTTCACTCTAGTGGTAGCATGAGACGGAGTGTACAACCCACACAAGTGGCTCAGGTAGTGCAGCTCATCCAGGATGGCTCATCAATCCGAGCTGTGGCAAGAAGGTTTGCTGTGTCTGTCAGCGTAGTGTCCAGAGCATGGAGGCGCTACCAGGAGTCAGGCTAGTACATCAGGAGACGTGGAGGAGGCCGTTGGAGGGCAACAACCCAGCAGCAGGACCACTACCTCCACCTTTGTGCAAGGAGGAACAGGAGGAGCACTGCCAGAGCCCTGCAAAATGACCTCCAGCAAGCCACAAACGTGCATGTGTCTACTCAAAAGATCAGAAACTGACTCCATGAGGGTGGTATGAGGGCCTGACGTCCATAGGTGGGGGTTATGCTTACAGCCCTACACCGTGCAGGACATTTGGCATTTCCCAGAGAACACCAAGATTGGCAAATTCGCCACTGGCACCCTGTGCTCTTCACAGATGAAAGCAGGTTCTCACTGATCACATGTGACAGAGTCTGGAGACGCCAAGGAGAACGTTCTGCTGCCTGCAACATCCTCCAGCATGACCGGTTTGGCAGTGGGTCAGTAATGGTGTGGGGTGGCATTTCTTTGGGGGGCCGCACAGCCCTCCATGTGCTCGCCAGAGGTAGCCTGACTGCCATTAGGTTACCGAGATGAGATCCTCAGACCCCTTGTGAGACCATATGCTGGTGCGGTTGGCCCTGGGTTCCTCCTAATGCAAGACAATGCAAGACCTCATGTGGCTGGAGTGTGTCAGCAGTTCCTGCAAGACGAAGGCATTGATGCTATGGACTGGATTCCCCAGACCTGAATCCAATTAAGCATATCTGGAACATCATGTCTCGCTCCATCCACCAACGCCACGTTGCACCACAGACTGTCCAGGAGTTGGCGGATGCTTTAGTCCAGGTCTGGGAGGAGATCCCTCAGGAGACCATCCGCCACCTCATCAGGAGCATGCCCAGGTGTTGTAGGGAGGTATACAGGCACGTGGAGGCCACACACACTACTGAGCCTCATTTTGACTTGTTTTAAGGACATTACATCAAAGTTGGATCAGCCTGTAGTGTGTTTTTCCACTTTAATTTTGAGTGTGACTCCAAATCCAGACCTCCATGGGTTAATAAATTTGATTTCCATTGATAATTTTTGTGTGATTTTGTTGTCAGCACATTCAACTATGTAAAGAACAAAGTATTTAATAAGAATATTTCATGCATTCAGATCTAGGATGTGTTATTTTAGTTTTCCCTTTATTTTTTTGAGCAGTGTATATATGGTTGTTTCACCACTATATAAAAACAAGCGAACGAGAGAATATAATAGAGAGCTCAGCTAAACTTCTAAGAGAGAGTAACTTGATAATTATTATACAAAAAATAGAATAACATAGTGTTAAGTGCTGTGCCGAGTCAATTCAGTACTAGGATCTATATATTGTGATAGATCAATTTAATATTAAATTATATAAAATATTGTGACATACTTAAAGTGTGCTAAGTGAAAATTATATTTAAGGTGACTCCCATTATGATGCGTCAAAATTTTTGGCATCATCCATTGTCCTACACTGCCTAATATTCCCAGGTGGTCTCCCTTATATATATATATAATCAGGATGAACATCACATAATACATATGACTTGGGAGGGTGATGTATCAAACATTCTAAAGAGTACAAGCTGAAAAGTTGCTTATTACAACCAATCTCACCATAATCACGTACATAATTTCAATATTTCTGCACCCAAATATATTCTAGCTTCCACTCCAACAAGTACAGCAGCTATCATTTTTCATGCCCAACCAGCCGATCATTACTGACTGATTGCAACCAGGGGCGTTTCAACAGAGGAGGGGGCCCGTGTGCACCTCTGGGTGGGCCCCCTCCTATGTACGGTGCTGTAGACACCGGCATTGTGCCGGAGTCCACTGCGCATGCTCAGGTCTCCGGAAACATGGTGCCCACCATGATCCGGAGACCAATTTGGCTACCGCGCATACACGGCAGCCATTTTGGCAGCGATTTGCACCGCAGCCGCAGCGCCTGACACTGGACTCCGGACAGGGAAGTATTAAAATGGGTGCAGTGTGTGCGGTGTGGGCCCCCCTGGACCCAGGGGTGGTTGTGCACTGCACACATTGCACCCATTATAGAAACGTCAATGGTTGCAGCCATACATTATGCAATTATCGGGCCAATCCTCCAGTAATCTATGACTCTGATAATCTGCATAAAGTATGGCCGGGTTTAGGTTGCACAAAAAACAGATATAGAGAATTTACAGTGACCTTTTTATTTGGAATATGTATCAACTTTTGTAAATTTGTCAGTCCAAGTCATAAGTCGCCCATAACTTTATTGTGACACACTTAAACATTTAAACTTAACTAGCATAGCACTAAGAAATAACCACACGGGCACCAACTGCTAGGTTTGAAAGGTCAACAGGTATTTATTGTTTGATGACCTAAGTTTAACTATTTATTGGAGGATGGCAAAGAAAGGCGCCAACTCACCAGCACTAGTCAACTAGAATAATACCAAATAACCTAGGAGGGGACTTACTACCGCCTCCTAACAACATAAACCGCAGTGTGCAGGACTCACTGCCCTTTACTCTAGCAGAGCAATGGATGAAACCGCACAAGAACGTCCGTAGTCAACCCGCAGGAGGAGGACACACTCACCGTCTTACCAAAAGGGGGTGCCCCACAATGACTACTTATGTAAACTTTGACCGCTGGCTGGTAGCGACTTTCCGCCACAACAAGGTTTACTTAAACCGCAGAACGCCATCCAAACAAAGACACAAAGATGGAAACTAACCAGCCAAAAAGTTAAAAATACTCTCCAAAAACACACCAATACCCACAGGGGAAAGGTGAACACCATCTTCTCTATAAAACTGCGAGTTACGAAGGACCAGCAGCGGACGCCGAACGACCAAACCACCCATAGCCTTCACATACACCGACACCGCAGAATTCACCTTCTTACAAGCTTTTTTTTATGGCAGAAAAATGAACTGCACCCCGCCAGTGAAAACGGGGCACAATATCTGACCACACCACTCCCACACGAAGCCAAAAGGCTTGCAAAGCCACCAAATCCGTCTTGACACTTAGGATGAGGTTGATGCCCTTAACTCGACCCATGTCATTCCCGCTAAGGTGAATGACGATCCAGTTGAGCCGGCCCCACCTTTGTTCGTGATGTAAAAGAAGCCGGAGCAAACCAACCCAATGCAAGTCCCTCACCCCTAACCATCTGACTACTCTGTCACCAAAAAAGTCAGCCGTTTGTCCCGCCATAGGATGCCTCTCTGCCCCAAAAATTTAAGAATGGCCAATTAGCCAAATCTGTTCTGAGATATCCAATGCAGCTGAAAAAGAAAAACCCTAACATCAGCAACGCTTCAAACATGGGTAAATACAACAATAACAGAAAGGAAACCCAAGTGAAAGAGAAAACTCAAAAAAACTCACATGGACTGTGATAGTGGCAATTGTAATTCAGCCCCCTCAGAGGAAAATTTTAAAATTCACTTCACACCCTCAATTCCTGAATGCTAGCCATTCAAAAACTGACGGGTAAAACATGTTTTTGGGTTAGTGCAACAGGGGCAACGAAAACTACCAACATATATGCACTCGCAAACCTTGGACTTCAAATGGCTAGGTTCAGCAGAGCCGCTGTTGGAAGAGTTGCAACTGCAGCCAAAGCAGCCGTCCTCACCCGCACGGATAGGACCCACTCACCACAGCACTGAAAACTAAAGGCAACTAAAACAGACGCCAAACCGGCACACTGACCACCTGTAAGGAAAATACAAACAAAGACGCAAGGCCCTTCCCACTCACGGGGGGGGCTCACTGCCATAGCATAAAAACAGATAAAGCAAAAGGCTGCTCGCAAGAGCAGAAACCAAGTCAGTCTGGAAAACTGAAACCCTATGCAGGCGCAGAACCCAGCTAGAAATTGTACCCGTAACTTACCCAGTAAACTTCTCAATGAGCTGCCACAGGAAGGGTGGGCACAGCAAACCAAATGTTGCCGCCTCAGGAACAAGCTCCCGAAATATCGCAAACTCAAAACGGGAAAGAGAGTCCGCTATACTATTGTCGACACCTGGGACATGCTTAGTCTTGAAATTAATATTGTGTGTCAGGCATTTGAACACCAAATGCCGCAACAAGCACAAGGCCTGTGGAGAGGAGGAGCACTGGTTATTAACCGCATGAACTACAGCCAAGTTGTCACATCGAAAAACAATGCTCCGGTCGGACAAACTAGAAGACCACAACTCCACCACCACAATTAACGTGAAAAGTTCCAGAAGAAGCAAGTTCTTGGTGAAACTACGGGAAACCCAGGAATGAGGCCAAGGAGCAGCACACCACTCATTCCTAAAAAAGGCACAAAAAACCGAACCACCAGCAGCGTCCGTAAAAAGTTGCAAGGAACTATTAGAACAATGCTCGGACGGCCATAACACCTACCGATTGAAAGAAACCAGGAAAGTGGACCAGACCAGCAAATCATCCTTGATCTCGCAAGAAAGGTACACAGTATGATGGGGCTTAGTAACACCCGCCGTGGACCTCACAAGCTTGCAGCAAAGTCGATTTCAATCCCCAAGAAACTCAGACAACCAGTGGGACCCTCTGTCTTATCGGGGGCCACAGGGACCCCAAGCAGACCAAACAAATGCTGTGCAAGGCCTAACACATCACTGCAAACCGAACTATCCTTTGGCCTACAAAGAGAAAATCATCTAAGTAATGGGCAACCGCTGGGTGACCAGAGGTTGACTGAATACACCAATGTAAGAAAGAGCTGAATTTCTCAAAGTAGGCACAAGAGACAGAACATCCCATAGGCAAGTACCTATCCATGTAGAAATTGTCCCCTAAATGGAAACCCAGAAACCGCAGGGAATCGAGATGGATTGGAAGAAGGCGAAAAGCAGACTCGATGTCCAGTTTGGACATCAGCGCACCGGGGCCAGCCGCCTTAACTAACTGAAGGGTCTCGTCAAAACATTGGTACCAAACACGGCAGGCCTCCGACGGGATAGTGTAATTGACCAAACCTCCGTGCTGAATGAGATGGAACTGACCCGGGGCTTTCTTGGGAGCCACTCCCAAGGGCAAAATAGAGAGACCCAGCAATGGAGGGGACGGGAAAGGGCCGCACATGCGCCCAAAGCGCACTTCGGACTGAATCTTCTGGGAGACCACTTGTTGGAAATCATGCGCAGACTTCAAATTGCAGCAGGAGACCATGATAACGGAATCCGCAATGGGTAGCCTAAAACCAAAATGGAAACCGCCCAACAAAAACTGACCGGAGAGGGTATACGGATAAGAACCCACCCACCTGACTAATTCATCAATCCTAATGGGAGAAAATGCTTTGCTTGCCACCTCCGGGTGCATCGGCAGCATCAGAAGGCCGGGCGCCGGAAGCGAAAGTGCAGTCTTTGGCTGGGTGACTCCCCACACACACTTTACAGGTGTTGTGAAAATGACAACTTGTACTGCGGACGCACTTGCTGTCATTATAGGCAAAACACTTGCCCTTATTTGCAGCGGCCGGACTCGGGCGGACTCCCGGGGTAGGCTTGCTGCCCTGGAAATCTACAGGAGGCTTACCGTGTTGCATGACTTCTAGCCACACCTCCACGTGCTTAAAACCCATGGGCGAGGTCGGGTTGCCGTCCTGATTACAACAGAACTTTTAGTCGTACTCCCACCAAGCGTAACCCTTGGAGGTTAAGTACATTTCGTGGACCAGGAACAAATATTTTACTACGTTGTGATATTCGGCCAGTCTGGTATCGGCGGAGCAAGCTGAAAAGACTAAGAAACCCCAGAGTCACTGATGAAAATTACGATAAGCATTTTCACCAATGCCTCCAACCTTCTTTGCCCTATCGAAAGCCTTCCTCATGTCATCCGTAAGGGTGAACAGGTTGACATATTTACCCTTCCAGATCTTATTCCTCATACGTTTACGCAAACCCCTAGTAAGCGCCGTGTTTGCGTAATGGACCAAATCCATAAACAAGGGATGTTCCGCTGCAATGGCAGCGTCCCTCCTCTTGGCTTTCCTATCCTTTTTGTGAATGCAATGTGCAATGAGCCTAGCCAATTTTTTGACGGGCGCCTAGGGGACCTGGAAGACCCTGTATCAGAAGAAGAACTGGAATAAGAAATGGAGGAAGAAGAATAAGTAACAACCAGCTCACCAGTTCCAGAAAGACCTCCTGCACCTTCGGTCATGGTGGCGGGACCCGACAACTCCTCTTCAGGGACCCTGGATCCCCCAGCCTCACCTGTTCCAGAAGGCCCGCTCCTCTGCGTCAACGACTTCCCTCACACGGCACTGGAAGCAAGATCCGCTGCAGGCACAGAGGACACCGCAGGAGGGGAAACACCACTCGTGTCACCAACACCTAATGGGGAAACAGAAGTAGGGGGCAGGAGGCAGAGGAGGGGGTGGGGAAGGAGCTGGTGCGGCTGCAGGAGCCCCATTGGATCAGCTGATGGCCAGACCGGAGGCGGGTGGCTGGGCAACATAACCCAGGGGCAGGGAATAAGGGGCATGCGCAAAAGGTGAATTCCAATAAAGGGCCTGGTGCAAAGCAGCATGGGAAAATCCCCCAGGGTAAGACCCTTGAAAAGGCGGGTGGGTAACTGACCCCGGAGTCATAGTGGCAGACCACGAGGGCAACGCTCCCTGCGAATGAGAGACCATCGCAGGAAAATAAGGAGAAAAAACAGGGGGGCCGAGACACAGGCAAACTGGGCAAAACGGCCGCACTCATGATGGGGATATGCTGGGCCCCTGACCAGGCCCCAGACACTTCCAAAACTGGTAGGAAACCCGAGGGAGTAGCGTGGGAGACATTGCCCGGCACTGTAAAAGTGGCAGACATAGCACTTTTACTAGAAACAATAGGCAATAACCCAGGCCGGCTAGCAGGTGGCGCATCCACCACATGAGACAAGCCTCCGGACTGAGGCAGCAGGATCTGGGAAACCGTGAGTGCACCTGGATGAATTCCAAATGATTGTCCGTCCATGAGAAGTGGGGACCCAAAGGCAGCTGGGGCAGAAAGTGAAGCGCCAGAGCAGGGAAGCAGCACGCCGGACGCACCACTGGCAGTAAATGGCAACCCAGCAACTGCGTCCCCCGCCGCACCCGGTACCTGGGAGGGGAGTGAAAGACCACCCAACTGCCAGGCACCCGCAGGGGAGCCCACTGAAAACCCCACAGGAGGGACCCCATCATCCACGGTGCTGTGAAATGAACTAGCCAGGCCTGCTGCGGAAGCCCCAGCTGGGGGGAAAGCCAGCACCGCTGGAGCCCCATCCACGTTGCACACGGCCCGGAAGCTGCGCCCACCGCCAGACGTAGCAGCCGAAGGAGGGGAGTGGACGCCAGCGGAGGGCCCAGGCAGCGACCTGGCAGGCACCGCAGGCAAGGCAGGAGGGGACCACCCGGACATGGGGCTGCCGATAACCCGCAGCGGTAAGCGGGCGAGCGGCCTCGGCCAGGCGGCGGGTGGGGGAAGGGGCGCAGACCTACGCGGGTGGGCGGTTCATGGCGGCAGTAAGGGGAATGAGTAAAGCAGATAGTAGTAGGGAAAACTATTAGGGAGAGAGAGGCAATAAGGGAACAGCAGAATAAACAATATGCACAAAGGCTTTTGTAAAATACAGAGAATACAATGAGATTAGCTGCTTCCAAATAGCAAGAAAAGATGGCCCCCAGATCTTGCCTATAAATGCTAAATTAACCACTCCTCCTACAACTTCCCTAATAGGCCACCTAAAGTACCTGACCCAAGAATGACATCACTAAAGCTAGCCCTGCCCTGTCTTCAACAATAGTAAAAAAAAACAGGGCGCTTATGTGGCTTCGAGCTTAGGCAGCCCTCATCCTGCTTAATAGAGTTCTACCACTATACAAAGGAGCAAAGCTGCAGATACTTTTATGCAGGATAATGAAATTGTGATTCTAATATCCAGACATATTTACAGTAAGAGGGACATTATTCTGTTTAATACACAATTTTCTCATCAATTACGTTAAAACTAGATTTACTGATGTAATCTCCATGAGTTTTTACATAGATTTGGAAAGAAGGGGTTACTCCCAGAGCTTTACTCTTAAGCAACTATATGAAAAATAATAATAATAATAATAATAATAGTAATAATAATGAATATACATGTAATAATATATAATAAAAATAGTTTATATTGATTTAATATAAATATACAATCTTCAGATATCTGAATGTATTTAAAATAGTCCTAATACTGGTATGCAGAAACTAGACATTATGACACACAAACATAAAACAGAAAGCACAAAACACACATAAACAGACACTTTGTCCAAAAATATTTTGTATGGTAGAAACACTTTTGCGTTTTACTCTACCATCAAAAAGGGTCCTTTGTTTTTTATTAAACTTGGCGGCAGTTATAATTTTGCATACAGAAGTAATTCCTGAGAGTAAAACGCAAAAGTGTTTCTACCATACAAAACATTTTTGGACAAAGTGTCTGTTTATGTGTGTTTTGTGCTTTCTGTTTTATGTTTGTATGTCATAATTTCTAGTTTCTGCATACTGGTATTAGAACTATTTTAAATACATTCAGATATCTGAAGATTTTATATTTATAATAAATATATATAAATAAACTGTTTTTATTATATATTATTACACGTAAATTCATTATTACTATTATTATTTTTCTTTTTCATATAGTTGCTTAAGAGTAAAGCGCTGGGAGTAACCCCTTTTTTTCCAGATACTTATGCACTCTTAGGGCTATTGGAGCCCCTTATCTCTCCATAGTTGCTACTCATTTAGCAACAGGTGACAGCGCAGCCCTCATAACCGACCCCATTTTACATAGATTTGCATCACTTGTGTATTATGAAGGAATTATCGCCCTTACATCTAAACTCTATCCATGATTTTAGTACTACTGGGGTTATCTAGGTACCTGCCAGCACAAGCAATTGCTATTGAGTAAATGACATAATTAACTTTTATGCATTTGAAAGGATTAATTCTCTTCAGGAACACATCAGGGAGGAATTAGTTACATGTGGACCAATGAGAATGGTGGAATAAAATCAACAGTCCATTAGCTTGCCAAGGTGTTAGTAGTCCATTTGAAAGTATATTACTGCATCATCAAAATTGTGCATCATTTATATTTTATTTTCAATCACATCTGTAAGTAGAATATTGCTATCATCTATTTTCCAGGAGAGTCATTTTACAGCAAAGTCTTCATTTGTGTTGTTTTACTTTGGAAAAACTGTCCGTTCCTGGAGAAACTGCGATCCGTGTAACTTTCTTCCATCCGCCTTGGGGCCTGTTCGTTATCCTTTCATTTCTATAAAAGTAGGCAAAATCTAATATACTGTATTCATCTACTTTTGTAGATATTAAGTAATGTGGACATTCTTTAGAAAGGCAAGGCAGGAGATATACAGTAATGGATATCTCCTGCTTACCTTTCAGTGCCAATGTTGCATGCCATCCACACATACAACAATATGGAGACATAAGTTCATAAAGATCCAAAACCTAACTGCGGGAATTGATGCCATCTTCAAATGGAGACAATTCTTTGATCCAGCTTTATTCGGGTTGCGAATAAAGAACCATTTAGAGCCCTCCCCCTGTTAGGATCCCATGCAGCCAGGGCCATCATAACACCATTGTAGGCCATGTGCAAAGTATTGCACTGGGGCCCCCATTCACAGGAATCATTTCTGCATACTGACACCTCTCTTCTGGGTACTGACACCTTTTTTCTGAGTGTCGGCACCTCTCCTCTGAGCACTGACACCTTTTTTCTGAGTACTCACACCTCTCATCTGAGTACAGGCACCTTTCTTCTGAGTACTCACACCTCTCATCTGAGTACCGTCACCTTTTTTCTGAGTACTCACACCTCTCATCTGAGTACCAACACCTTTTTTCTGAGTACTCACACCTCTCATCTGAGTACCGGCACCTTTCTTCTGAGTACTCATACCTCTCATCTGAGTACCGGCACCTTTCTTCTGAGTACCTACACCTTTCTGACTACTGGAACCTTTCTTCTAAGTACTGACACCTTTCTTCTGAGCACTGAAAACTCTCTTCTGAGTACCGGAACTTTTTTTCTAAATACTGGCACCTCTCTTCTGAGTACTCACACCTCTCATCTGAGAACCAGCACCTTTCTTCTGAGTACCTACACCTTTCTGACTACCTGTACATTTTTTTTAAGTACTGGCACCTTTCATCTGAGTACTGGCACCTCTCTTATGAGTTCCGGAACCTTTCTTATAAATACCGGCATCTCTCTTCTGAGTACTGGCACCTTTTTTCTGAGTCCCGGCACCTCTCTCCAGAGCTTGGCTTCTGATAGCTAATACCATAATTAGCCATCATAGCCCATATCCTACAATATAGACTACAACAGAAATAAACTATATTACTCAGTGGTGTCCTAGGTTTGGGACATCATGGGTCTGTACAGAGACAGATTGGTACCTGTTCCAGCCCTTTGTTGTCTATTATTTAAAATTATTAAAAAAAATTGGAATCCCTTTTTCGTTTACAACACAACACCATATGTTACAGTGGTACAGCTAAGTCACATCATCCAATATAGGATTTCCCCAGAAACACACAAAGTAGGTCCCTAGGCTTCAGCAGCATGTCATATAGTAACTTCAAATAAAGAAGGTGCTACTTTCTATCACTTGATCAGCTGTCAGTAAACTGAGTACAACGTAATGATCAGCAGTCTGGACTGCTGATAAGAACTCACCAAGCAGCTGCTGATATATATTAATGCGTTGATAGTGCCTAATTGTTTAATTGGTAATGGGCCCTACATGACCCAGCGGCTGGAAGGGGGGGGGGGGGGGGGAGTGAAGCTTCTTCACTCCCCACATCACCTGGGTCCATAGCCCTGCATGCTAACATGGACGAGATTGTCCATATTGGCCTGCAGGTATGAAGGAGCCGGCAGCAATGATGAACGAGCACGGGTCCGCACATCGTTCATCTTTGGTGCCTACACAATTAATGATATGAATGAGTTCTCGTTCATTAATGAACGAGAGCGTTCATATCATTCAGAAAAATCTTTACGTGTGTAGGGCCTATAAGATAGGTGGTATCCGGTACCTAGGTCGACCATACTTAGGTTGACAACGTCTAGGTTGACTACTATTGGTCGACAGGATTTCTAGGTCTACAGGGTTTCTAGGTCGACAGGTCAAAAGGTCGACATGAGTTTTTTTACAATTTTTTTATTTTTTTGAACTTTTCATGCTTAATGATCCACGTGAACTATGATTGGGAATAGTAAGCTGTGCCGAGCGCAGCAAGGCACCTTGCCCGAAGCATGGCAAGTGAAGTGAGCCATACAAGGAGACACGGTAAACTTATTGGGGTTCCCGGTCACTGTACAGATAAAACGACACCATTTTTTTTTAAACTCATGTCGACCTTTTGACCTGTCGACCTAGAACATATTGACCTAGAATCCCTGTCGACCTAGTTACTGTTGATCAATACTGGTCAACCTAGACACTGTCGACCTAAGTGTGGTTGACCTTCCATACCACACCCAAGATAGGTACCATTATTAGTGGCCCCTTAGCAACGGTTGCCTTGGTGAGGGAGTGATGTAATTGGCAGAAGTGATGGATTACATGTGTAATGTGTTACTCCATATAAACATAATGGGCCTGCTTTGGAGAAAGTTCCAATACTGTTCTGCATTTCTTTATAATGTTATTGATGTATTAGAAACTGATTACAAATTTCACAAACAGAAATATGATCCTCGTTCACAATAGGGCATCCTACTTAAACCGAAGTGTTTAAAGAGTATAAAGGATAAGCTTCAATAGTATAACAAATAAAGGGGGTCATTCCGAGTTGTTCGCTCGGTAAAAATCTTCGCATCGCAGCGATTTTCCGCTTAATGCACATGCGCAATGTCCGCACTGCGACTGCGCCAAGTAAATTTGCTATGCACTTAGGAATTTTACTCACGGCATTTTCATCGTTCTGGCGATCGTAATGTGATTGACAGGAAATGGGTGTTACTGGGCGGAAACAGGCCGTTTTATGGGCGTGTGGGAAAAAACGCTACCGTTTCCGGAAAAAACGCAGGAGTGGCCGGAGAAACGGGGGAGTGTCTGGGCGAACGCTGGGTGTGTTTGTGACGTCAAACCAGGAACGACAAGCAGTGAAATGATCGCAGATGCCGAGTAAGTCTGGAGCTACTCAGAAACAGCTACGAGGTGTGTAATAGCAATATTGCGAATACATCGTTCGCAATTTTAAGATGCTAAGATTCACTCCCAGTAGGCGGCGGCTTAGCATGAGCAAATCTGCTAAAATCCGCTTGCGAGCGAACAACTCGGAATGACCCCCAAAGATCAAATATATTTGCCAACATCATTTTAAAAGACAATTTTATGAAAAGAAAACTTTTTGTTCTAAAATCAAAAAACATTTTCAACTACAATCTATACTCTCTGAAATTCACAATTCTTGGACACCTGTGTACAACTTGATCTTTGTACAAACAGCTTACAATCAGGAACTACAGTCATTGCTATATTTGTATAGCAGTGAAGAATATGCCAACTTGTGCTGCTATTAGGGGCACAGCTAGAAAACTGTATATAATGTAGTTGTTCTATCTGTCCTAGAGAAGGAATCATGCTGTTCTGGGTCACCGCTGACTGCAAAGACAATAGACAAATTGCTGAAATAGCTACAGTGTTCTGTGTGAGGTTTAAGGTGACTCCTAATATATATTTATTGTGACCATATACAGTATCTAGTTAGTTTGCTATAGCATAATGGTATGCTATTTATAGATGTGTCTTATTAAGGGCACTGCCATTACTATTCTGAAGCTTATATCGACTTTTCACTTTTATTTTATTTATTTATTTATTTAATGATAGTGGATTAACCCCGTAATGACCAAATATGTGAGAAACCTTTAAGGAAAAGTCCAGTTATAACTTGATATCCCCCCTCTTTCTGTTACCCCTCAAACACAGCAAATAGGCAGGGGCCCATTAACCTTTCACTTTTTTTACATTCTCTGTGCATGTTTTATAACATTTTACATCGTTTTTTTCTCCTAACTGTAGAACACATTTTTCCTTTTAGTGCTATATTTGGGAATTTTTTTTTACTATCCTCTGCTGAGTGACTACCACTTAATCTCAGCAATGTCATTACTACATTAGCTTTATAAGTGCTGTCTGATTTATATGTATCTTCATCTTCCTGCACACACCACCTACTAAGCAACATGGACATGCAACACTCAGAAACATTCAGATTTCTTTTTGTGCAATTTGTGTAATCATGGCTGGCCGAAAACCAAATGGGCTGACATAGGCAGCATGGGTCCTAGGATGGGGGCTGCAGGTCAAGTGGCCGTTTTCAGTGGATTTAGGGATTCTGCATATTTGTTAAGCCCCATAGGATGTAATGGCCATTACTACCTGTGGCTGACTTTTCAGAGGGCTCTGATGCCACAGCTTCTGCAAAACTCTCTTTATAGTGGGTGACAATGTGTTGGCACTATATACTGTAAATAAACATTAGTAATAAAGGTTAATAATAAAACCAATAAGAGGAAAGAAATGAGGAAACAAGCGCCACCAACTGCTCATACTGCTGCTAACATTAAGCCAGTGCGAGTCAAGCAGAGACTGTCATTCACCAGAGGGAGTTAAGGTTGATAGTTAAGAAGGAAAGGGCAACTCATCTGTTGATTTTTGGACCTAAGTAGTCAATATGATGGTCAGAACGGCCATACTGATAAGATAACTTATACAGCAATTTGAGAGAAACTGAAATCCTGAAACTAGTAGGTAGAAATACAGTATGAGCAAGGAAAGATTGAGGGGGATATGTACTAAGCAGTGATAAAAGTGGAGAAGTGAGCCAGTGGAGAAGTTGCCCATGGCAACCAATCAGCATTGACGTAACATTTATAATTTGCATACTATAAAAGTATACTGAGCAGCCGATTGTTTGCAATGGGCAACTTCTCCACTTTTATCACATCCCCCATAGTATATTCCAAATGATCCTTTCTGATGTACTGGATGTGGACTGCCTCATCTAGGCATTGTCAAGCATCACTTACTCAATGTCACAACAACAGGATGAACCTTGGGCAATAACCTGGAGCCAACCAACGGAGAGTGTCCCCTGTGACTACCAAGTGCCAGGGGCGTTATAACAGAGGAGGGAGCCTATGTGCAGACTCTGGTTGTGCCCCCTACTCTTCACTGCGCAGTAGACCCTAGCTTTATACCAGAGTCTACTGCGCATGTGCAGGTCTCCAGAAACATGGCACCCGCCATGTTCCAGAGACTAAATTCTTACTACACATGCGTGGTGGCCATTTTGCCAGTGATTTTTTACCACGGCTGCAGCTCCGACACGGGACTTTGGGAAGGTAAGTAATGAACATGGGTATAATGTGTGCAGTGTGGGCACCCCTGGGCCCAGGGACCCATATGCACCACACACATTGCACCCATTATAGAAACGCCAATGCCGGGTGCTACACCACACCAGAAAGAATCTTATCTGGCTTTAACTCTGAATTACTTCATTAGCCCTGGCCAGTGTTGGGGATTACAAATTTACATTTTAAGAAAATCTCCAGAATAAAAAGGGTAATTGTAAGTATTAGAAATGACCATAAAATGCCACATTTAACAATTGTATAGTGTAATACAGTATGTTACAGAATTAAAGGAACACCCTAAGTATCAAATCTAGGAGCCAGCTTAAAGGACATTGGGTCAACTTTCCCTGATTATTTTCCTTACGTCTAACCCTTGTCCGATTTACTGACAGTCACCAGAAACTAGACCAGGTGCACTTTCTGCCTGCTCAAACCCAGATGAAATACCACAGGTGCTCCATTAACCGAATTGTGAGTTCATTTCATACATGTATTCCTTGTATTCTGCTCCTCTGATGCTGTGACAGCCCATGGTTTGCTGTATTTCTCAGCCAGTACTGCCTCAAGGTGTCTCCCTATGCCCCAGCTCTTATATCTCCCCGGATTCCCATGCTGGAATCTTCTGAGTATTAACAGGACTCTAACTGATGGCCCATGCAGCTTGCTGGACCTTATGACCATGACTGGTTGCAGACTGACTCTTCTTCACAGTGTTTTCTCAAGAGCTTCCAACACATCCCACAGTTAAGAAGAATGGTTTATGATACATATATTTTTGTACCCTCCTAAGGTAAACCTCTTATTATTTTTCGTACCAAGGAAGGAATAATGCTAAGCTGTATGGTCATCTAGATTTATTAAAGCTTGGAGAGAGATGAGTGAGATGTACTAAGCAGTGAAAAGAGTAGAGACGTGAGCCAGTGAAGAAGTTGCCAATGGCAACCAATCAGCATTGAAGTAATATTTATAATTTGCATACTATAAAATTTATACAGAACAGCTGATTGGTTGCCATGGGCAACTTTTTCAATGGCTCCCTTTTCCACTCTTTTCACTGCTTCGTACATCTCCCCCAAAGTAGTGAGAGATAAAGAATCAACCAATTAGCTTCTAACTGCCATGTTACAGGCTGTGTTTGAAAAATGACAGTTAGGAGCTGATTGGTACTTTATCTCTCTCCACTTTATCTTTCTTCAAGCTTTGCCAAATCTCTTCGGTGGTTTGACGTATCAAACAGTAAAAAGCGTGGAGAAGTAGACTAGTGAAGAAGTTGCCTATAGCAACTAATCAGCTTTAAGGTAGCATTTTCAAGTGCATTCTACAGTATAAAATGATAGGTACAAGCTGATTGGTTGCTATGGGCACCTTCTCCACTGGTCCACTTCTACACTCTTTTGACTGCTTTATACATCTTGTCTTGTATCATAACTCAGGGCATCTTGTGTGGCCTAAACTTGTATGGATTGATGCCTGGAACTATCTCATCACACATATGGTTCCTCCATACCCACAAATAGTAAAGAGATTGAGCTGAAATGCTCTGTACTGTTGTTACTGTTCTAAAGCTCTGATTGGCTACAGGTCTTTCTAGACCCACCCATTCATCTGTGCACATTGTTTTGAATACTGAATGCACTTGAAATATGAATGCAGGATAAACAATTATAAAGACATCAGCATGTTTGAGGCCTAAATGCTAGGAGGCACTTTTGCTGCTACAAACGGATCGATAAGGACCAGAAGGTCAATTTGACGGAGCTAAATTTCACCCTACAAAATTCATTGCCTGTCCTTGTAATAGACACCAAATTCATTAATCTGTGAAAACAGCATCTTATTTCCCAAGATATCAATAGTCATCATTGTTAGATACAGTCCTATAAAATGAAATGATCCCTCCAGGAGGAAACTCTGCCTTAGAATCTTTTTATGGATATAATTAAATGAGGAATAATATGGGTTAGAGATCAGCATGAAAACGACAAGGAATTTCATGACCTGCAAATATGTTATTCCAAATTATTATACCAATAATCTTTAATGTATAAATTATTCATGGTGAAATATCAGGAGAGCATGAAATGAAGGGGAGAGAGGACCTTACTTGGTGTTACACTAACTGATAGTGTATTTTATGGCCTTTTTTAAAAAAAAAATATGTTAATAATATTATTATGTTATTATAAATGGTTTCATGCTGAAATCAGGGGGTGATTTAATGGGACATTATGCAGACACAAATGTGTTTAAATATAATCACGCAGAGCTAAATAAGGATGCGCCCTTCTCTGAGGGAGTTTGTGTAAAATATTTTAGGATTTGTATGTAAATAAATTCCACATTTTGTCTGATTATGGTTGGTAGGAGAATGTAATGTTTTTATTATGTACATGCAAATTTATATATTATTTTTCAGGGCAGTTAGGCTATTATTTTGCTGCATGTTGGAATAGATATGTTTATGTGCTTGCGGCGGCGGTGTTGTAATGGAGACTGTGAAGCAGTGTGAGAATAGTTCCCCCAAACAGGAGAGAGGATCAGCTGGCCCAACATTACAGATGACACCAAATCAGGATACTGGGGGACAACAGTTAGGAAGATTTGGTTATAGTATTAATCTCATCCAAATCAACCCCAAAGCTTACTTTTTATTCCTATTCAGAGTAATTCTTTTTAATCTTTTTCGTTTTAATCTTTCCTCATTAGCTGCCTATCTGGAATACCATGTAGTAATCTAAAAACTTGCTTGAATAGAGTGGATTCATCACAGGGTCGCATTATTAATGCTCCCGTGTATTCCGTATGTGTTCACGAGCTGCCATACTGTCACTGCTTCAGCTCCACAGGGAACGCTAATTGCAGCACTTGCAGTACTTTCCTTCAATTTACAGACAGAATGCCAATTTCAAACAAGAACTAATTTATCAATGGCCACAGTTCTAAATGGAATTCATTCACTGTCATCTACTAGCCTGCAAGTGTAGCAATTCTAAAGTATGTGAACTTGCTCCCACAGCTAATATGTGTTCCAGGGACAAGTGTGTGTGTGTGTGTGTGTGTGTGTGTGTGTGTGTGTGTGTTGCATATTGTATGTCTGTATCTAAGCTCTCCTCTTTATTCATCGTACTTTGTAAAATACATATAATAGCTGGAGACAATACTCTACATATACTGTAAGGCCGCACGCAGGTGTAACCCGCCAAGGGATGACACCAAAATGCCGGCTCCTGCTCAGTGACAAAAGCCGGTTGCTACACTGTAACAATATGTGCAGCACCTGACTCCTGTCATAGTGTAAAAGCTAGCACTGAAGCCACAGCACTCCCCAGGGGAAGTCGGTATCTCTGGAACCCCTGCAGTGCTAACAACAGGGTTTTGACTGCAAGGTCACACCCGCCTTCACTAAGCCACACCCCCTCATACAAGGCCATGATCCCTTTTTACAGCTGGTCACACCGGATGGCATCAGGGAAAGGGCACCGACCACTGTGTTTTTGTGCTAATTTATCATCTGGATTTGGTTTTGACCAAACCTCCCTCATGTGTTTTGGTTTTGGATCTGTATTTTCTTTTAAATGCTAAAAACTACTAAATTCATGAAGTTTGGGCCTGTTTTGGTTCCTACAGTTATTTTAACCTCAATAACGTTCATTCCAGTCAATTTTGACCACCTGACAGTTCTTAATATTATTTTTACCAATACTGACCAAAGGCTGCAGCAAGTGACAGAGCAGCGAGCCAAAACACATGGCAATTTACAGTACATCTACAAAATGAAACATTGCCACACCGCAGTGGCAGAAAAGAAAGAATGGAATTGTACTCGCCCTTATGTTGGATATTAAAAAGGACATGCACAGATTAACAAACCAAGCACTTCAGTGACAAGGACTGCCTTTTTGTGGCTGAAGTGCTTGGTTTGTTTGAGCACCCACAAAACTATTTTTTGAAAGGACTACCTCTGGTCACTAATAAGGAGGTTGATGATGAGGATGTTAATTACAAATTAATATAATTTAGTAAAAAAAAAATCATGAACTTGCCGCAAATGATGTAACATGGAGGTGGTGCCTAGATGGTTAACTTCTCTAACTCTACTAACTTTGGCTTCAAAAATGGAGCAAATGCCTTCTCAAAGGTTGACAGGATTTGGGTAAAAATAATACCACTCCAAAGAGGTGACTTTTTTGGTCTTAAGCACAGGAATCACAATTGCTTTCTTTTATCATGGGCAAAAACTGCTGCCACTGGTTGCTGTCTTACACAAACAACATACTCTTAATTTTCATTAGTATCAGATACTACACAAATATCTGCCTTATCCTGTCCCTCTTCCATTTTAGCATCCTCAATTTTTATTATGTCCTCATCACTATTTTTACTTGTACTGCTCATCCCCACATATGCAGATATTGCAGAAATAGCTGAAAGGAGGCAAATGAGGTTTCACTATGGGTACAGTATGAGAAATGTTAGAATAACACATAGCTAACATGGGTACCCATAGACTCTCCTCAGGGATTTGGAAAATAGTTTGTTCTTTGGTCTTAGAGGCCTATTTATTAACATATGCTTACTAAAATAATGTGAAAAAGGGTGTTTTCACACCCCTTTCACATTATTTTAGTATCATTTAAATGTATTAAAGGGCTTTTGAAACAGCTTTCATGAAAACCTGCTCCAAATCCTTTAATTCACTTTTTTTTAGTAACCCACATCGCATTTCCCATACTTATCATGGAAAATGCGATCTGGGTCAAATACATTTTTTTTAAAAGGTGAAAATAAATTGCAGTGAACCCTGTGATAATTTTGCCAGCTCAGGCTGGCAAAATCACAGAGCAGCACTGCGGGATCCCTATTTTTGCACAGATTTCTCTGCCCACTTGCAGAGAAAGCTATGCAGGGACCCGGCAGTGTGATCAGCTCTGTGTGTCCAATGGACACACAAGCTGATCACTTGTAAAAAGAAAAAAAAAAGTAAAAAAAAAGAACATACTGTACTTACCAGTCCAGGAGCTGGTGATCGGTGCTCCGGGGCGGGTTGCCGGGCGCTGGGTCCTCCATGTACTGTGCTGTGACCCCCGGTGCAGTAAAGTGATGCAGAAAACTGGCAGCTCACTTTACAGCACTGGGGGGTCACAGCAGCGCACACAGGATCCGGTGCCCGGCAGTCCAGCAGGAGCAGCGATGACTGGCTCCCTGGACTGGTGAGTACACTTGCCATGCGGGGGGGTCCACAACATGGGCAGCAGTCGAAACGGGGGGTCAACCCGGCATCGACAGTAGTGGCGATGTCAGCTGTGGCGATGCATGCGCACCAGGACATCGTGGTATTTTTCCCCAAAAATACCCCGATGATGCTGTGGACAGGCATCACAGGGACAAAGCTTGCTCGCAAGCTCTGTCCCTGCATGCAATAATTGATACATCCATGCGATATAATCAATTATCACAGTGCAGATTCAGGTGATTTTATCACCTCACATCCGCGTCCTTGGATGCAGATGATGATAAATAGCCCCTAAGTGTTCATTTTTGGGCACTAATTTGTCAGCTTTGAATTTAACACCTCTTTTCCTTTTGAAACATTGTTAAAGATTTTGATTTCAGGTGCCCTTTCCTAAACTTCTGCCCCCTGGACCACCGTTAGTAGATGTTGTAATAGTGGGGGTCATTCCGAGTTGATCGTAGCTGTGCTAAATTTAGCACAGCTACGATCATCTTCCCTGATATGTGGGGGGACGCCCAGCACAGGGCTAGTCAGCCCCGCATGTCAGTGCCGTTTCCCCCCCTGCACAAATACAAAAGCATCGCATAGCTGCAATGCCTTTGTATTTGAGGAGTAACTCCTGGCCAGCGCAGCTCATGTGGCTGGCCGGAAGTTAATTGTCACAGCCGCTGGCCGCAGCGGCTGCGTGAGACATCACACAGCCGCCGGGGCCCGACCCCCCAATGGTCCGGTCATGCCTGCATTGTCCGGACCGCTCCCCCTAAATGGCGGCTTAACGCCGCCGTTTAGCCCCCTCCCGGCCAACGACTGCCTCTGTCTCAGAGGCCATCGCTAGACAACAAAAGCAGCCATGCGCCGGCGCATGCACAGTTCCGACCCAATTGCTGCGCTGCGACAAACTGCAGCGAGCGATCGGGTCGGAATGACCCCCATTATCATGACTGGCATCAGTCACAGCACTGGTTGCTGCTGTTGCTCTTCAATCTACTGATCATGATTCATATCGAGTGCTTATATTTAGTAACGCAGTGGCATGTCAACTACTGAGCTTTATTGAACACTCAGGTTGTAAAAAATAGCTTTTTTTCCACACATGACAACTCACACTGCAGAGTCACAATGCTTATATTTGAGAACATAGTGTGGCACAGCACCTATTGAGCTTTAGTGAACGCACAAGTTATGCAAAAAACAACAGCTTTTTTCACAAATGACAACTCACACTGCAGACTCACAGTGCTTATATTTATGAACGCAGTGGGGAACGGCACCTACAGTACACATACGGTGTACAAAAACATTTTTTTTTCACAAATGACAACTTCACCATAATCTTTTTTTGGGCACCAGTGTGCAATGTGCACCAAAAAAGGGTTAATGCTGTTACTGTATTGTATTAGGAGCTCTGGGCTGCAATGTACACTAGGCAGTGACATAAAATACCAGGGTGCACCAAGGGTTAATAATGCCCTATACGGAGCTCTGGGCTGCAATGTAGGCAGTAACAAAAAAACAAACAGTGTGCACTGTGCACTAAGGGTTCATAGTTTACTACCCCTGGTTTAGGAGGACTTGGCAGTGATGGAAAAAAAACTGCAACAGTGTCTTGTGCACCAATGTGCTGTTACAGCACCAGTGTGACAAAAATGCAAGCAATATATAGATATTCCTTCCTGCACTATAAAATAAATCTAAAATAATATTTTGCTAACTGCATACTCCATAAAGCTCGGGCAGTATATTAAGTTAGCTAAGGACATGTCAAATAGTCACTTTAAAGCTTCCTCAGTAGCACCAGTGATTGTGCATGTGCACCAATAAAGGGTTAATGATGGTCAATGCTGCCCTTAGGAACTCTGGGCTGTGCACCAGTATAAACAACTGCTATATGGGGCGGGATGTACTAAACGGAAAATGTGGTAAATCCGCATTTTCCTAATGTACTATTCATCGGCCGTCAGGTCAGTGCTGTGGCGTGGCTGTGGCTTTTGCGGGTGATACCCCATAGAAGCCAATGGGCTTCTCTCCGCAGTGCTGTGTGAGGGATCCGATCCACCCCCATCACCCTGTACATGCACAGACTGACTCCCGGGAACGAATTTCGGAAGTCAGGCTGCCACCGCGTATCACGAAGGACAGCTCTTATTGGAAAAGCTGTCCTCCGCAATGCTGATCGCATATGTAAGTACATATGCGATCAGCATTGTGGCGATGAGTGGCGATGTATGTTAGTACATCATGCCCATATTAATTCAATTCTGCCTTGGTAGTTTCATGTGTGCTCTATTTTCGACGGTCCTATGTGAAATGGCACCCAAATCACAGCATACACGCAAGATCCGATGCTGGGATGATGACATTTTGCCCTAATTTTGGAATCCGAGTATGGCATGAAAACCCAAGCCCTGACTCAGATTCCCTCAGATGCCGGAAGTTTGGGTGGGCTCGGTTTTCAAAGATCAGAGCTTGCTCATCTCTGAATTTAAGCATTAGCATTATATTCTAATTAGGGGCATTCTAAGAGAGGAGGGGCAAAAAGGGAATAAAACCACCTAGGGTGATTTGTTCCTGGCACTGAATGGGGAGGTTCAACACAGCAGCTAAACACAGGGGATTGGTCAGACCCCAAATAGATACAAACAAAAGAAAGGATGTAGCGCTTGAAGGTAATCAAAAGAGAAAGGTAGGTAACATCAATAACACAATTTAATAGTATTATTAAGAGCAATACTTAAAATAATCTAAAATACACAATTTCTAAAAACCAATGTAATGCATTGGTAGATAAAAAGAAAGTGCTCCTCCCACTTGCATGAGTTGAAGATATAGCAATAATTCAATAGACTTGTTCCCCTAAGTTCCACATGGGCTCATATAGGTCACAGTCATGAGTAATAATTACCACCCGTGTCTTTCCAGGCATTTAAGCGGATCTGCATCTGCAGATGGCAGTCCCTTGGTTGGTGGTGCAAAAGGATTTTCCACGGTTTGTAGGGATCCCTCCTTAAATGGGGTCCAATGTGATGTAACAAATGGGGACTTGGTCCAGGTCTCAATCTTCCAGTGATGTCGATTGGTGGGAGTGAACACACAGCAGCAGATCTTACCAACGCATTTTGTTGCGCTCACGCAACTTGACAAAGTATTTTCTTTCGAATTGCACAAAGCTACCCAATTCACAGATACATTTCATCATCAGCTGTATACAATACATACTGAGGAGGAACTATTTCTGGAACCAAGGTCAGTTTTACAATCAAGTAAGGGGTACCACAATGGGTTCCTTTTTTGCACCTAGCTACACTAATCATTTCGTGGCTAGGTGGAAGGAGAAAAAAATCTGGGAAAACTCCTGTTCAAGAAATACACCGTAATTTGGAAAAGATATATAGACGATCTTTTGTTTATATGGAATGGGCCAAAACAAACTCTGACAGAATTTCTGCAGTATATGGAAGACAATACCTATGGTTTGGAATTTACATCGACTATCAGTGATGAAATGGTGGTGTACTTGAACCTGGAAATTTTTATCCAGGACAAGAAGATCTGCACGAGGAACCACACTAAACAATGTAGTGGAAACAACATGCTCAGCCGGACGAGTAACCATCATGCCAACTGGCTTCGAAACATCCCTGGTGGCCAATTTAGGAGCCCGAGAAGAAACTGCACCCATCAAGAAACATATCAACAACAAAGCCAAACTATGAAAGCCATGTTTATGGATAGAGGATATAAGGATACAGTTCTACAGAAAGAGATTGAATATTTAATAGCCAACACCACCAACTCGAATCTATATTACAGAAACATTGGCATGTATTACAATTAGACAAACAATTGGCACCGTTTATAAAGGAGAAACCACAAATCATCTATAAAAAAGCAAAAAACTTGAAACAGAATCTCATAAAAAGTTATGTACACATAGAAACAAACAAACAAGTTGAGGAGAAAGGAAATTTTCATTGTTTAAACTGTCGAGCCTGTAAGATAACAGGAAATAAATCAACAAGACCAACAACAGAATTTATGTCCCATATAACAAGGAAAACTTACAAAATAAAGGAAAGAATCACTTGTGATTCGGAGGGAGTAATTCACCTTCTACAATGTCCATGTGGACACCAGTATATTGGACAGACAAAAAGAAAACTGCGAATAAGAATTTCGGAACATATATATATATAATATACAAAGAGGATTGGAAACGCACAGTGTCTCCAAACATTATAAAGACTGCCACAATAAAGATCCATCCAGCCTGAAGTTTATAGGCATCCAAAAAGTGCAAAATAATTGGAGAGGAGGTAACATATGCCTAGAACTTAGAAGGAAAGAAACAAAATGGATATATTATATGCAGACACTACAACCGGAGGGGAAAAATGTAGAAATTGATGTAAATGCATTTTTATTAGACCATTAAAATGTAAAAATCTAATCACGATATATATACATTTTTACTCATACTTTTATTATCATTAACACATAATTAAACGCCGTACCGACAAAATAAAAATAGTGTAACTTTTTTAAATAAAAATAACATAAGTATTTTTAAAAATAAAAGTATAATTTCAATGGTGCTCTATATATGCCTTTATAGGCACATGGTTGCCGCTGTTTATTTAGAATATCCGTTTTTACATTTCCTGTTTTGATTGTGGAATAATAGAGTTTTATAGGTATATAAGAGAGACCAGTCCGTATAATCAAAATCCTAGTTAAAGGGCATAAAGCCCGAAACGCGTTGGGGAGACCACGGAGATTGAGGAGAGAGGCACTAAGGGTGACAATCACATCAGTGTCCGTCATAGCTGTGAACCGCATTGAGGAAACCAAGCCAGAGCTGTAAGAGATACGGGAGCCGCTGGAGCAAGCACGCAGCCGGACAGGCTAATTAAACATTTAAGCCGTCACAGCGGCCGCCGCAGGTAGGGAAAGCAGGGATAGCTACCTTACACCCAGGCATAAAACCGGAATTATGGAATCCTTAAAACCACAATCTCCTTTTTAAAGGACTTTTTAACAAAACCTTTCAAAAAAGAGCTGTTACATTACCAATTAATCTTTTTTATTTACAGGTACGGGCGTTCTTTTAATACATTCAAGCGCTCCTATTTTCTACATCTTAGGAAGAGGTTTGATGCTGTCAAGTGGTCCAATTGGTGGGGCCACCTGAAACCCCCTTGAGTGGGAGGCAGAAATCCTTTTTCAAAGTCAAGGTGGTACTTTTTCTATCCTTCCACATCCCGTAGATTTTTGTCTTTATGATTGTTTTAAGGAACAGGTTTTGCATAGGTCTAAAATGCTTTGCTCAGTTTTCCTTTACAAAATGTGTAAATAGTGGGATAATAATATGAAGTTTTGGTTTGTTTTTTATTTTTATATTTTGTATATATTTATTTTCTTTGATGATATTTCTTGGTATATTGTGGATTGCATTTCATTTATGTTATATTATGTATCATGATGTGATATATTATTTATTTATGTATTAATTTATTTAATTTATTTATTGTTTTCTATTGTAAATATTGTAATATAAGTTGCAAGTTCAATAAATGGGAGCATTCCCTCTCAGCTCTGGGCCCCATAGAGCCTGCACTCCCTGCACCTATGGTAGCTACGCCCTGGTATATAACATATGTTACTGTGACAGGGAAGGTGGCCCCTTTCAGCTCTCGGCCCCATAGCAGCTGCACTCCCTGCACCTATGGTAACTATGCCCTGGTATATAACACATGTAACTTTGACAGGGGGAGGTTGCCCCTCTCAGCTCTGGGCCCCATAGTAACTGCACTCCCTGCACCTATGGTAGCTACACCCTTGCTACTGTGACTCCTGGCTGGGAAAGTAGATGTAGATGTAGATCTTACTGACACAAATGAGAGCTCTCATGACCTGTGTGAGGTGCCTGCTAAAAGTAGACTGTAATATACATAGCACCAGTGCTTAAAGTGGTCGTACAGAGGTGGTGGAACTCCCCACACTCCCACCCTCATGGGTTCCATGTCACTAGCCCTTCCCCTTTTCCACTCCTGGTACCTCTAGCCCATCCCCTTCTTGCAAAACATTAATCTTCTGTTGCTCCTCTGTCAGTCCATTCATTGGCTGCCTGTATGTTATCGATTTCCATATAAAATACTTCTACTGACACATAATTCTATTAACAAAACTTCACCAACATACATCTCTTCTCATATTTATTTATTAATAGTTCCTTATATAGTGCAGCAAATTTCATTGCGCTTTACAATATCTCCCAGCTGCCCTTCCAGTCTGCAAGAGATCTGCGTCTCTCATACACACACATTACCTACTCTAAGTAACGGGTACAGGACTTTTTCATGCAGCACCCACTCTGTGTAATGCCCTCCCATGCACAACTTTCCTCTAGTCTCCGGACCTTTAAGCATTCCCTGAGAACTCACATGATCAGGCAACTTATTATATTCAAGAACTACCCATATTACTGCCAGAAGCTATTCTACCGAATTACCTTCCACACAGTCCACACATAACTTTACATATTTTCTCTTTCTACATCCCGCTGTCCCTAGACCAACATTGCTATGTAACTGGATCATACAGCCATTAGGATGAAAAACCAGATCGGGGAATTTAGGGAAGCAACCCTAATGGAGGAGGGTCTGACGAGGGGGTGGGCTCTGTCAAGCTGGGTGGGATCCCTCCTCATAGGGCCTGATTGTGAGTTATACGCACTTGCGTCCTTCCTTACATCTTTTTCTGCTGTTGCATTGGTGACTTTATGTTAATCCCCAGTGCCAGATTAAGATACCCATGGGTTTAGAGCTGAAATTTACGAAGGAACTATTTTGTCCTGCCGCAGGAGGTGTGACCAGAGATGTGGTAATGTAGCTCTCTTGCTGCCGCCTTCCTCTATATTATTACCCACTCCAAAGCTGTTTCATTACCCCCTCCCTGCATATCTCCATGATTGCCCCCTCCATAGCTCTTTCCTTGCTAGATCCCTCCATACTGTATCTCAGTGGCCATGACACAGTTTACACTGTCCCACCACAGCTCACTCTGCTCCCCTTCTCAACTCACTGCCTCCTCACTGCACATGGTGCCCCATCACACCTCAGCTCGCAGCTCAGTCCCCCACAACCACCTGCAGCTCACACTGCCCCATCACACCGCATAGTTAGCATATCTTAGGACATGCTTGCCAGAGGAGAATATGCTCAATTAATGAAAGGCAAAAGCAGAGCATATATAGCGGGTTAATTTGAAGAGCCTGGGGTCTCCTCTATCCAGGCCCAGTGCCGATAGCTAGTAATGCTATGCTCTAAAAAAGAAGTCGGCCAACAGAGAGACCCAGGAAAATGTATCAGTTTATTCCTCACACAGCGCTCGCCCTGACACCACTTATCCCTCACACAGCTCTCGCCCTGACACCGCTTATCCCTCACACAGTGCTCGCCCTTACACCGCTTATCCCTCACACAGCTCTCGCCCTGACACCACTAATCTCTCACACAGTGCTTGTCCTGACACCACTTATCCCTCACACAGCTCTCGCCCTGACACCGCTTATCCCTCACACAGTGCTCGCCCTTACACCGCTTATCCCTCACACAGCGCTCGTCCTTACACCCCTTATCCCTCACACAGCTCTCACCCTTACACATCTTATCCCTCACACAGTGCTCGCCCTTACACCGCTTATCCCTCACACAGCTCTCGCCCTGACACCGCTTATCCCTCACACAGCGCTCGCCCTTACACCGCTTATCCCTCACACAGCTCTCGCCCTGACACCGCTTATCTCTCACACAGCGCTTGTCCTGACACCGCTTATCCCTCACACAGCGCTCGCCCTGACACCACTTATCCCTCATACAGCGCTCACCCTGACACCGCTTATCCCTCACACAGCGCTCGCCCTGACACCACTTATTCCTCATACAGCGCTCACCCTGACACCACTTATCCCTCACACAGCTCTCGCCCTGACACCGCTTATCTCTCACACAGCGCTCGTCCTTACACCCCTTATCCCTCACACAGCTCTCGCCCTGACACCGCTTATCTCTCACACAGCGCTTGTCCTGACACCACTTATCCATCACACAGCTCTCGCCCTGACACTGCTTATCCCTCACAAAGCTCTCACCCTGACACCGCTTATCCCTCACACAGCTCTCGCCTGACACTGCTTATCTCCCACACAGCTCTCGCCCTGACACCGCTTATCTCTCACACAGCACTCCTCCTGACACTGATTATCCTTCACACAGCACTCGCCCTGACACAGTTTATACCTCACACAGCTCTCACCCTTACACCGCTTATCCCTCACACAGCGTTCGCCGTGACACCACTTATCCCTTACACAGCGCTCGCCCTGACACTGCTTATCCCTCACACAGCGCTCTCCCTGACACTACTTATCCCTCACACAGTGCTCGCCCTGACACTGCTTTTACCCCACACAGCACTCTCCCTGACACCACTTATCCCTCACACAGTGCCCGCCCTGACACTGCTTTTACCCCACACAGCACTCTCCCTGACACCACTTATCCCTCACACAGCGCTCTCCCTGACACTGCTTATCCCTCACACAGCTCTTGTTCTTCTGACACCACTTATCTCTCACACAGCTCTTGCCCTGGCACCACTTATCCCTCACACAGTGCTGGCCCTTCCACCGCTTATCCCTCACACAGCGCTCGCCCTGACACCCCTTATCCCTCACACAGCTCTCACCCTGACACAGCTTATCCCTCACACAGCTCTCTATCTGACACCGCTTATCCCTTACACTGCTCTCGCCCTGACACCGCTTATCCCTCACACAGCGCTCTCCCTGACACCGCTTATCCCTCACACAGCTCTCTATCTGACACCACTTATCCCTTAAACAGCGCTTGCCGTGACACTGCTTATCCCTCACACAGCGCTCTCCCTGACACAGCTTATCCCTCACACAGCTCACGCCCAGACACAGGTTATCCCCTCATGTGTATCCCACTTGCAGCTTGTCTACCCTAATATGCCCCTCCCATATAGTGTATTTACCTTTATTAACCCCCCCTTCCAGCCTGTTTTCCTTCATGTGCAACCCCCCCTTTCTTACTTTCGTTCTAGCAGCATGTGCTTTTATATTTCTAAGATTTACACATATTATATAAATATATTATTCACTAGCACAACATAGTAATTTTTGTTAATATTGGCTAATGTAAAGGAAATATGCATAGCACACAGCAGCTTGTGCAGGCCTGATAGGGCACATGATCATGCAGTGTCTGGCTCAAACTGAGTCTTGACAAGGTCATAAAGCGTCATTATGTTGGACCGATTGAGGCGGAACATCTGTATGACCTTGCCAGTGTAATACCCCCTCATATGTCTATGCATTTTTATTTATTTTATTATATACAGGGGTCCTCCTGGGTTAAATTGTCCCCTCACTTATGGGCAGAAATCAATAGAGGCCATAGAACAGTTTGGGCTACCCTTTTGTTGACCCTGTCAGCTTACACAGGGAGGGATTGGCGCCACTGCCTCCTATAATTCACCGCTTTGCTCAGCAACAATGGAGCCCAGGAAACTGGGCCCCCTCTGATTGGTCCCCCAGGTTTCAGGGCAGAAGAACCCTGGGGCAGGCTGTTGCCAGGGCCCCAGGAACCAGTGCCTGGAGAGGACGGGGGAGGTGCTGAGAGCCCCGGACCTTTATTAGGACCCCCACAGCACGGGAATGAGAGGGCTGCTGGAGGAGAGCTCTGAGGAGAGAAGAGTGACTGCTGATCTGTCAATCTCGTACTGCAGGGAGTGGGACCGCCCGTCTGGACCTCTGGACGGACTTCATGCCCCTAGAGAGGGAGAGCCAAGTCCCGTGGAATCGGGGAAGCGAGGCTGGAGAACGAGTTTGGCGGCGCTGGGTAGCGCTATCAAACCCCGTCAAGGACCCCGGGAGTGAAGAACTGACTGCACCACTGCCAGGAGGATCGAGTCCGGAGTCTGCAGTGCCGGGAGCTGCCCAAAGAAAGAAGCCGCTTGGAGAAAAAGAGGATCGGTGACGACATACCCATCTTGCACGGAGCTTTAGGGAACAGCCGCGGATGAAGACGGGACCACAGGCACCGCATCGGACAACCCTGCAGAGAGAGGACCTGCGGTGAGAACCCCAGTGCCAGCATCTGTTCAAGGGTGCATCCCCGGCGCAGTGTTTTGCATCCCGGGTGGCGCTGAAGATGAAGAGCTGGGTCGGAGGTGGTGGAAGAGCCGCAGCGTGGTGTGAGAAAAGCTTGTTAACCCTTCCGCTGCCAGACTATGTCCTGATTTGTCCTCCGCTTCATAACTCTGCATTTGGGGACAATTTAAAAAAGGGGTAGGCTGCACCACTCTGCAATTGGGGAATTTATTAGTTATTAGGGGGTAGGCTCCCCTCACCACAGGAACCCCATCAGAGTTTTAATTGCGTAAAGCTGCACTGGGTCAATCCCCATTTGGGAGAAAGAAAGAGGTTATGTGGTTTTAGATCCCTGTCCCCAGGGACCGATGCATTATTAATTGTATACGGTAAATGTGCTGTGTTCCACACTTAATGGGTTACTGTAAATAGTAGCAAATATTGTGTTAATGCTGTTATGCTAGGAATATTGAGGTGCAGTTTGCTGGTGTGGTAGTGTCTCTAAGTGTGAAATGTGTCAATGCAGTACATTGAAGTCAGACTTAGTGCTTCTATTGATGCTGACGGTGGTTATATCTGTTGTGAATGCCTGTATAATATACCTGTGTGCTTACTACTACAAAGGTGGAATTCTTACTGACTGTTTTATGCAAGCTCCGCCCAGCAGTGCCTATTAAAGCTTATATACCTGTGTGCTATTTAAAGACATCGCCAGCTTGCTTACCTGTTTCCGCAACTCACCTGCCTAATTGTTATTGCTGGTTATACGAGACTATGCTATTTAAAGACAACGCCAGCTTGCTTACCAGTTCCCACAGCTCACCTGTCTAATAGTTATTGCTGATTATATGAGACTGTGCTATTTAAGGACAACGCCAGCTTATACCCAAGTTTTCCTGTCGTGTATGTAAACAAAGAGTACTTAACATAATTTTTTTATATACTCTGTCAATGTCACCTTTATTATTGTGATTGCTTATAGTGTGTTACAATAAAATTGTATTGTACCTGTTGCGGGTCATTCTGTTTCTGCTCAAGGAAGGGGAGTTTTACGCTTGCCTCTCTGTCACAGTGTGCTGATAACGACGAAATTCACAAAGATTGTCAGCTGCAGTTAGAGCAATTAACACACCTTCGGACCAGGGTGTTACACCAGCAAACAATGCATTGAGATTTAAGCGTGTACAGCAGTACCAAGGGCTGCTTAGGCTCTGTGATACCACAATAAGCTGCTTTTGTTTCTCTGACTAGGGGGGTCATTCAGATCCGATCGCTGCTGTGCGTTTTCACACAGCAGCGATTGGGTATGAACTGCGCATGCGTATGCATCGCAATGCGCAGGCGTGAAGTCCTCCCGGCGATGGGGAGTGCAGGAAAGCGACGGGATGGCCGAAGAAAGTGATTGCACCGGCGATCGCAAGAAGATTGACAGGAAGAGGCTGTTTGTGGGTGTCAACTGACCGTTTCCTAGGAGTGTCCGGGGAAATGCAGACATGTACAGTCGTTTGAAGGGAGGGTTCCTGACGTCAGCTCCGGGCCGGATCATTGCACTGGAAGAGTAAAGGTGTGTACACATGGTGAGATTTATCTGTCCAATCTGCCTGGTGAGAACAAAAATCTGGTAATGGATGAGAGCAAATGACAATCAACCATTTTCTCCCAAACACTGGAAAATGGATTAAAACTATTGATTTAACAATTTTTTCCAAACAAACTGATTTAACCTATTTGTTTGAACAACCATTGTCTATTTTCCAGTGGTTGGGAGCAAATGGTCTTGTCATTTGCTCTCATCCGTTACCAGATTTTTGTTCTCACCAGACAGATTGGACAGATAAATCTCACCATGGCCCTCATTCCGAGTTGTTCGCCCGCAAGCTGCTTTTAGCAGCTTTGCACACGCTAAGCCGCCGCCTACTGGGAGTGAATCTTAGCATAGTAAAATTGCGAACGAAAGATTAGCAGAATTGCGAATAGACACTTCTTAGCAGTTTCTGAGTAGCTCCAGACTTACTCGGCATCTGCGATCAGTTCAGTCAGTTTCGTTCCTGGTTTGACGTCACAAACACTCCCAGCGTTCGCCCAGACACTCCCCCGTTTCTTCAGACACTCCCGCGTTTTTCCCAGAAACGGCAACGTTTTTTCACACACACCCATAAAACGGCCAGTTTCCGCCCAGAAACACCCACTTCCTGTCAATCACATTACGATCACCAGAACGAAGAAAAAACTAGAGATGTGCACCGGAAATTTTTCGGGTTTTGTGTTTTGGTTTTGGGTTCGGTTCCGTGGCCGTGTTTTGGGTTCGAACGCGTTTTGGCAAAACCTCACCGAATTTTTTTTGTCGGATTCGGGTGTGTTTTGGATTCGGGTGTTTTTTTCAAAAAACCCTAAAAAACAGCTTAAATCATAGAATTTGGGGGTCATTTTGATCCCAAAGTATTATTAACCTCAATAACCATAATTTCCACTCATTTTCAGTCTATTCTGAACACCTCACACCTCACAATATTATTTTTAGTCCTAAAATTTGCACCGAGGTCGCTGGATGACTAAGCTCAGCGACCCAAGTGGCCGACACAAACACCTGGCCCATCTAGGAGTGGCACTGCAGTGTCACGCAGGATGGCCCTTCCAAAAAACACTCCCCAAACAGCACATGACGCAAAGAAAAAAAGAGGCGCAATGAGGTAGCTGTGTGACTAAGCTCA
Source organism: Pseudophryne corroboree (assembly GCF_028390025.1). Classification (NCBI taxonomy): domain Eukaryota; kingdom Metazoa; phylum Chordata; class Amphibia; order Anura; family Myobatrachidae; genus Pseudophryne; species Pseudophryne corroboree. Next base: position 58,093,047 of record NC_086455.1, read on the forward strand.
GAAACCCAAGTGGCCTACACAAACACCTGGCCCATCTAGGAGTGGCACTGCAGTGTCACGCAGGATGGCCCTTCCAAAAAACACTCCCCAAACAGCACATGACGCAAAGAAAAAAAGAGGCGCAATGAGGTAGCTGTGTGAGTAAGCTAAGCGACCCTAGTGGCCGACACAAACACCTGGCCCATCTAGGAGTGGCACTGCAGTGTCAGGCCGGATGGCCCTTCCAAAAAATACTCCCCAAACAGCACATGACGCAAAGAAGAAAAAAAAGAGGCGCAATGAGGTAGCTGTGTGACTAAGATAAGTGACCCTAGTGGCCGACACAAACACCTGGCCCATCTAGGAGTGGCACTGCAGTGTCACGCAGGATGGCCCTTCCAAAAAATACTCCCCAAACAGCACATGACGCAAAGAAGAAAAAAAAGAGGCTCAATGAGGTAGCTGTGTGACTAAGATAAGCGACCCTAGTGGCCGACACAAACACCTGGCCCATCTAGGAGTGGCACTGCAGTGTCACGCAGGATGGCCCTTCCAAAAGACACTCCCCAAACAGCACATGACGCAAAGAAAAATGAAAGAAAAAAGAGGTGCAAGATGGAATTGTCCTTGGGCCCTCCCACCCACCCTTATGTTGTATAAACAGGACATGCACACTTTAACCAACCCATCATTTCAGTGACAGGGTCTGCCACACGACTGTGACTGAAATGACGGGTTGGTTTGGACGCCCACCAAAAAAGAAGCAATTAATCTCTCCTTGCACAAACTGGCTCTACAGAGGCAAGATGTCCACCTCATCATCATCCTCCGATTCATCACCGTGTACATCCCCCTCCTCACAGATTATCAATTCGTCCCCACTGGAATCCACCATCACAGCTCCCTGTGTACTTTGTGGAGGCAATTGCTGCTGGTGAATGTCTCCATGGAGGAATTGATTATAATTCATTTTAATGAACATCATCTTCTCCACATTTTCTGGAAGTAACCTCGTACGCCGATTGCTGACAAGGTGAGCGTCGGCACTAAACACTCTTTCGGAGTACACACTTGTGGGAGGGCAACTTAGGTAGAATAAAGCCAGTTTGTGCAAGGGCCTCCAAATTGCCTCTTTTTCCTGCCAGTATACGTACGGACTGTCTGACGTGCCTACTTGGATGCGGTCACTCATATAATCCTTCACCATTCTTTCAATGGTGAGAGAATCATATGCAGTGACAGTAGACGACATGTCCGTAATCGTTGGCAGGTCCTTCAGTCCGGACCAGATGTCAGCATCAGCAGTCGCTCCAGACTGCCCTGCATCACCGCCAGCGGGTGGGCTCGGAATTCTGAGCCTTTTCCTCACACCCCCAGTTGCGGGAGAATGTGAAGGAGGAGATGTTGACAGGTCGCGTTCCGCTTGACTTGACAATTTTCTCACCAGCAGTTCTTTGAACCCCTGCAGACTTGTGTCTGCCGGAAAGAGAGATACAACGTAGGTTTTAAATCTAGGATCGAGCACGGTGGCCAAAATGTAGTGCTCTGATTTCAACAGATTGACCACCCGTGAATCCTTGTTAAGCGAATTAAGGGCTCCATCCACAAGTCCCACATGCCTAGCGGAATCACTCAGTGTTAGCTCCTCCTTAAATGTCTCCAGCTTCTTCTGCCAAAGTCTGATGAGGGGAATGACCTGACTCAGGCTGGCAGTGTCTGAACTGACTTCACGTGTGGCAAGTTCAAAAGGTTGCAGAACCTTGCACAACGTTGAAATCATTCTCCACTGCGCTTGAGACAGGTGCATTCCACCTCCTATATCGTGGTCAGTTGTATAGGCTTGAATGGCCTTTTGCTGCTCCTCCAACCTCTGAAGCATATAGAGGGTTGAATTCCACCTCGTTACCACTTCTAGCTTCAGATGATGGCAGGGCAGGTTCAGGCGTTTTTGGTGTTGCTCCAGTCTTCTGTACGTGGTGCCTGTACGCCGAAAGTGTCCCGCAATTCTTCTGGCCACCGACAGCATCTCTTGCACGCCCCTGACGTTTTTTAAATAATTCTGCACCACCAAATTCAAGGTATGTGCAAAACATGGGACGTGCTGGAATTTGCCCAGATTTAATGCACACACAATATTGCTGGCGTTGTCCGATGCCACAAATCCACAGGAGAGTCCAATTGGGGTAAGCCATTCTGCGATGATCTTCCTCAGTTGCCGTAAGAGGGTTTCAGCTGTGTGCGTATTCTGGAAAGCGGTGATACAAAGCGTAGCCTGCCTAGGAAAGAGTTGGCGTTTGCGAGATACTGCTACTGGTGCCGCCGCTGCTGTTCTTGCGGCGGGAGTCAATACATCTACCCAGTGGGCTGTCACAGTCATATAGTCCTGAGTCTGCCCTGCTCCACTTGTCCACATGTCCGTGGTTAAGTGGACATTGGGTACATTTGCATTTTTTAGGACACTGGTGAGTCTTTTTCTGAGGTCTGTGTACATTTTCGGTATCGCCTGCCTAGAGAAATGGAACCTAGATGGTATTTGGTACCGGGGACACAGTACCTCAAACAAGTCTATAGTTGGCTCTGCAGTAATGATGGATACCGGAACCACGTTTCTCACCGCCCAGGATGCCAAGGCCTCAGTTATCCGCTTTGCAGCAGGATGACTGCTGTGATATTTCATCTTCCTCGCAAAGGACTGTTGGACAGTCAATTGCTTGGTGGAAGCAGTAAAAGTGGTCTTACGACTTCCCCTCTGGGATGACCATCGACTCCCAGCAGCAACAACAGCAGCGCCAGCAGCAGTAGGCGTTACACTCAAGGATGCATCGGAGGAATCCCAGGCAGGAGAGGACTCATCAGAATTGCCAGTGACATGGCCTGCAGTACTATTGGCATTCCTGGGGAAGGAGGAAATTGACACTGAGGGAGTTGGTGGGGTGGTTTGCGTGAGCTTGGTTACAAGAGGAAGGGATTTACTGGTCAGTGGACTGCTTCCGCTGTCGCCCAAAGTTTTTGAACTTGTCACTGACTTATGATGAATGCGCTGCAGGTGACGTATAAGGGAGGATGTTCCGAGGTGGTTAACGTCCTTACCCCTACTTATTACAGCTTGACAAAGGCAACACACGGCTTGACACCTGTTGTCCGCATTTCTGTTGAAATACTTCCACACCGAAGAGCTGATTTTTTTGGTATTTTCACCAGGCATGTCAATGGCCATATTCCTCCCACGGACAACAGGTGTCTCCCCGGGTGCCTGACTTAAACAAACCACCTCACCATCAGAATCCTCCTTGTCAATTTCCTCCCCAGCGCCAGCAACACCCATATTCTCCTCATCCTGGTGTACTTCAACACTGACATCTTTAATCTGACTATCAGGAACTGGACTGCGGGTGCTCCTTCCAGCACTTGCAGGGGGCGTGCAAATGGTGGAAGGCGCATGCTCTTCACGTCCAGTGTTGGGAAGGTCAGGCATCGCAACCGACACAATTGGACTCTCCTTGTGGATTTGTGATTTCGAAGAACGCACAGTTCTTTGCTGTGCTTTTGCCAGCTTAAGTCTTTTCATTTTTCTAGCGAGAGGCTGAGTGCTTCCATCCTCATGTGAAGCTGAACCACTAGCCATGAACATAGGCCAGGGCCTCAGCCGTTCCTTGCCACTCCGTGTGGTAAATGGCATATTGGCAAGTTTACGCTTCTCCTCCGATGATTTTATTTTAGATTTTTGAGTCCTTTTTTTACTGATATTTTGTGTTTTGGATTTTACATGCTCTGTACTATGACATTGGGCATCGGCCTTGGCAGACGACGTTGATGGAATTTCATCGTCTCGGCCATGACTAGTGGCAGCAGCTTCAGCACGAGGTGGAAGTGGATCTTGATCTTTCCCTATTTTTGGAACCTCAACATTTTTGTTCTCCATATTTTAATAGGCACAACTAAAAGGCACCTCAGGTAAACAATGGAGATGGATGGATACTAGTATACTTATGGATGACGAGTGACTGACGACACAGAGGTAGCTACAGCCGTGGACTACCGTACTGCGTCTGCTAGTATAGAGATGATAATGATATAAAAAATATATATATATCACTACTGCAGGTATATATAATATAATGACGGACCTGCTGGACACTGTCAGCAGACTCCTAAACTACTAGTATGAAGAAGATAGAAAAAAAAACCCCCACCACAGGTAGGTATACAATTATGGACGAGCACTGACGACACAGAGGTAGCTACAGCCGTGGACTACCGTACTGCGTCTGCTAGTATAGAGATGATAATGATATAAAAAATATATATATATCACTACTGCAGGTATATATAATATAATGACGGACCTGCTGGACACTGTCAGCAGACTCCTAAACTACTAGTATGAAGAAGATAGAAAAAAAAAACCCACCACAGGTAGGTATACAATTATGGACGAGCACTGACGACACAGAGGTAGCTACAGCCGTGGACTACCGTACTGCGTCTGCTAATATAGAGATGATAAAGATGATAGAGATGAACAAAAAAAACATAACACTACTGCAGGTAAATATTTATATAATATAATGAATGACGGACCTGCTGGACACTGTCAGCAGAATGCGTTTATAGAATTTAAAAAAAAAACACCACAGGAGTGTTTAACTTTTTCAGGCAGACAATATACTGGTGGTCACTGGTCAGTCACACTGGCAGCAAAAGTGTGCACTGTACTCCTGCTATAACTGCACCCCAGTCTCCCCCACAATTCAGCTGTGTGAGCAGTGAGCACTCAGCACAGTCAGATATACATAGATGATATTATCATGCAGCACACTGAGGCTGAGCACAGATATGGTATGTGACTGTGTATCGTTTTTTTTCAGGCAGAGAACGGATTATATTAAATAATAAATAAAACTGGTGGTGGTCACTAGTAACTATCAGCAAAACTCTGCACTCTGAGTACTCCTAATGCTCCCCAAAATTACTAAGTTAGTAGTAAATCAACTCAAGTGTCTCTATCTATTCTAACGGAGAGGACGCCAGCCACGTCCTCTCCCTATCAATCTCAATGCACGTGTGAAAATGGCGGCGACGCGCGGCTCCTTATATAGAATCCGAGTCTCGCAATAGAATACGAGCCTCGCGAGAATCCGACAGCGGGATGATGACGTTCGGGCGCGCTCGGGTTAACCGAGCAAGGCGGGAAGATCAGAGTCTGCCTCGGACCCGTGTAAAAAGGCTGAAGTTCGGGGGGGTTCGGATTCCGAGGAACCGAACCCGCTCATCTCTAGAAAAAACCTCGTAATGCCGTGATTAAAATTCCTAACTGCATAGCAAATTTACTTGGCGCAGTCGCACTGCGGACATTGCGCATGCGCATTAGCGACTAATCGCTCCATTGCGAAAAAAAATAACGAGCGAACAACTCGGAATGACCACCCATAAGTCCTAAACTGTGCAGAAAACTTACGAATGGTTTGCCCAACATGCCCAACTTTTCCCTGTGATTTTTCCACTTCCAATCCCATTATGAGACGGGCCACTCGGGCATTATGGCCTATAGTGTCCACTGACCCAGATCTGAAAGGGTTACACCAGTCCGCCCTGATGATGGCATTTAGACGGGGAGGAATATTAGGGATAGAGTGGTTAGAACTGATATCACCGGGATGGGAGCTTCTAAATTACCTAATGTACACTATAAAGTACCGGGTTGCTATCGATGTAGTGGATGTACCACCTGCAGCTTCATGTTTAGCTGCAAAGCCTTTCAACACCCTCACAGCCAGAAAAAATATGACATCAGATTTGTGCTTACCTGCTCCTCCACCCATGTCATTTATATCATAATATGTCCTTGCGGATTGTTCTATGTTGGGCAAACCATTCGTAAGTTTTCTGAACGAATGGCTGCCCATAGGTCGGCAATCAAATTGACCCTTGAGGGCAAACAGATTGACCAACCGGTGGCTAAACATTTTAAACAGGCTGGCCACTCCTTAGAATCCCTCCGATATTTCATGATTGATCACATCCCCCTATCATTACGTGGTTGGGATAGAGCTAAAACTTTACTTATTAAGGAAGCGCGCTGGATCACCCGATTAGGGACTATATATCCGGGTGGTCTTAATGAAAAAATAAACTGGAACACATTGGTATAGCGACTTTTCTTTAGTATTAGGCATAAGTTCTCTTGTACTGCTTATTGTCTTTTACACTATGGTTTATCATGCTTTGAAATTCTGTAGTAGGATATATATATTTGCTGCAGGTGTTTGTTTTTGTATCCTTTCTCAGATTCTGTATATGTTTTTTAATATTACTGATTTAGTAGCATGTTTTTTTATGTATCTATGCACTATTGTATAGAGGCATAGTAGTTGCACTGTTGTCTGATGCGGGCGCCTCCGATCCCTTTTTTCTCCCCTCGCAGATCCCTCCCTGACTGAGCTCCCCACGCCTGCTAGCCGTGGAACGCAGCGCTGGCCTGTGGTGGAACGCATGCCCGCGTTCCCCTGGCAACCGCTAGCCCTGTGCACGGAAATTACGCGGCGGATGCAGCAGGGTGAAGGAGACGCGGCGGCGGAAGTGAAGGATGGCGACGCCGGCGGTGTGGGGTTCTATTTAAATGGGTAAGTGTATGTACTTGTTTTTCTGCTGTGTTCATTCTGAGGACGGGGCTTGCTGCCCCGAAACGTTAATGACGTGAAATAAATTTTCCACTTTTTATGGTCTCCGAGTGCCGTTCCATCTGGTTCGTTATATATATATATATATATATATATATATATATGTGTGTGTGTACAACCAACAAAGGACTTGTGGTGCAACCCCTCTTTCACGTAATTACAACTTATATAAAAATAGTTATTTCTCATAAATGAGACGTTCTTAACACTCCCCAGGGTTTCTTGATGGGTGGCCGCTCAGTTTCTCAATATACCGTAGGAATGCATGGTGTAGTAATCTGGGTGAAAGTGGAGATAAAACAAGTGCCTGATAGTCTAATAATTCATATCAAGTATGTATTCAGGCACTTTAATATATTATGTGTACTGTAGTAACATCTTGATATGTCACAAATATAACTGTGGTTCCACTGGTTTCCAGATTCTATAGTCAATCAGGATAAACCTTCTGTTATCTGTATTCCCGAGCTCCACAATAACACAAATCTACAGGTGCGCTAGATAATCTACATTTGACAATTATTCCACTTAGGCCCTCATTCCGAGTTGTTCGCTCGCTAGCTGCTTTTAGCAGCATTGCACATGCTAGGCCGCCGCCCTCTGGGAGTCTATTTTAGCTTAGCAGAATAGCGAACGAAAGATTAGCAGAACTGCTACTAAATATTTTCTTGCAGTTTCTGAGTAGCTCCAGACCTACTCCTAGATTGCGATCAGCTCGGTCTGTTTAGTTCCTGGTTTGACGTCACAAACACGCCCTGCGTTCGGCCAGCCACTCCCCCGTTTCTCCAGACACTCCCGCGTTTTTCCCTGACACGCCTGCGTTTTTTAGCACACTCCCGGAAAACGCTCAGTTACCACCCAGAAACGCCCCTTTCCTGTCAATCACTCACTGATCAGCAGTGCGACTGAAAAGCGCCGCAGGATCCACAGCAAATCTTCTAAGTTTTGTGTAAAATAACTTAACGCATGCACATTTAGCAGCAAATCGCAGCATAGCAAAAATCGTCAACGAGCGAACAACTCGTAATGACCACCTTAGTGTCCACATCACAGGCACTTTAAGAGAGGATGGGCCTGTGTGCAGTCTCTGATTGGACCTCCTCCTCTCCGGCGGTGCAATAGACTCTGGTAGCGTGTCAGAGTCTACTGCGCATGCGCAAGTCTCTGGGATCGGGGGACATTTCTATTGCGCATGCACAAATCACCAGAAAATAACTGTGGTACTTATCCATCATGCAATACCATCAGGGAGGCGTTTGATTGGCTCCAAATTTATTATGCAGCAGGAAAACGACCCTAAACATACAGCCAATGTCGTTAAGTACTATCTTCAGCATAAAGAAGAACAAGAAGTCCTGGAAGTGATGATGTAGCACCACAGAGCCCTGATCGCAACATCATCGAGTCTGTCTGGAATTACATGAAGAGACAGAAGGATTTGAGCAAGCCTACAGTACATCCACAGAAGATCTGTGGTTCGTTCTCCAAGATGTTTAGAGCAACCTCTCTGCCGAGTTCCTTCAAAAACTGAGTGCAAGTGTACCTAGAAGAATTTATCCCGTTATGCTGTTTTCAAGGCAAAGGGTGTTCATACCAAATACTGATTTGATTTAGATTTTTGTTTACTCACTTTGCATTTTGTTAATTGATCAAAATAAACTATTAACACTTCTATTTCTGAAAACATTCTTACTTTGCAGTACTATATATATATATATATATATATATATATATATATATATATACACTGCTCAAAAAAAATAAAGGGAACACTTAAACAAGACAATGTAACTCCAAGTCAATCACACTTCTGTGAAATCAAACTGTCCACTTAGGAAGCAACACTGATTGACAATCAATTTCACATGCTGTTGTGCAAATGGAATAGACAACAGGTGGGAATTATAGGCAATTAGCAAGACACCCCCAATAAAGGAGTTGTTTTGCAGGTGGTGACCACAGACCACTTCTCAGCTCCTATGCTTTCTGGCTGATGTTTTGGTCACTTTTGAAAGCTGGCGGTGCTCTCACTCTAGTGGTAGCATGAGACGGAGTCTACAACCCACACAAGTGGCTCAGGTAGTGCAGCTCATCCAGGATGGCACATCAATGCGAGCTGTGGCAAGAAGGTTTGCTGTGTCTATCAGCGTAGTGTCGAGAGCATGGAGGCGCTACCAGGAGACAGGCCAGTACATCACGAGACATGGAGGAGGCCGTAGGAGGGCAACAACCCAGCAGCAGGACCGCTACCTCCGCCTTTGTACAAGGAGGAACAGGAGGAGCACTGCCAGAGCCCTGCAAAATGACCTCCAGCAAGCCACAAATGTGCATGTGTCTACTCAAACGATCAGAAACAGACTCCATGAGGGTGGTATGAGGGCCTGACGTCCAAAGGTGGGGGTTGTGTTTACAGCCCAACACCATGTAGGATGTTTGGCATTTGCCAGAGAACACCAAGATTGGCAAATTTGCCACTGGCACCCTGTGCTCTTCACAGATGAAAGCAGATTCTCACTGAGCACATGTGACAGATGTGACAGAGTCTGGAGACGCCAAGGAGAACGTTCTGCTGCCTGCAACATCCTCCAGCATGACCGGTTTGGCAGTGGGTTAGTAATGGTGTGGGGTGGCATTTCTTTGGGGGGCCGCACAGCCCTCCATGTGCTCGCCAGAGGTAGCCTGACTGCCATTAGGTACAGAGATGAGATCCTCAGACCCCTTGTGAAACCATATGCTGGTGCGGTTGGCCCTGGGTTCCTCCTAATGCAAGACAATGCTAGACCTCATGTGACTGGAGTGTGTCAGCAGTTCCTGCAAGACGAAGGCATTGATGCTATGGACTGGCCCGCCCGTTCCCCAGACCTGAATCCAATTGAGCACATCTGGGACATCATGTCTCGCTCCATCCACCAACACCACGTTGCACCACAGACTGTCCAGGAGTTGGCGGATGCTTTAGTCCAGGTCTGTGAGGAGATCCCTCAGGAGACCATCCACCACCTCATCAGGAGCATGCCCAGGCATTGTAGGGAGGTCATACAGGCATGTGGAGGCCACACACACTACTGAGCCTCATTTTGACTTGTTTTAAGGACATTACATCAAAGTTGGATCAGCCTGTAGTGTGTTTTTTCACTTTAATTTTGAGTGTGACTCCAAATCCAGACCTCCATGGGTTAATAAATTTGATTTCCATTGATAATTTTTGTGTGATTTTGTTGTCTACACATTCAACTATGTAAAGAACAAAGTATTTAATAAGAATATTTCATTCATTCAGATCTAGGATATGTTATTTAAGTGTTCCCCTTATTTTTTTTGAGCAGTATATATATATATATATATATATATATACATAAGAATGTAAATTACATAAAGTACATAAAGTAAATATATCCTTACCACACACTCATTACACCTCCTGCAGCATTAACATATTAGAGCTATTCCTGCCGCTTCTATGTAAGCAGTGGCGATCGCACCTCCAACCACATCTGAATGAGGGCCTATATTTGAATTACTTACTAAAGTAGATGCATAATTATGTACTTATTGGTGCACATTCTAACACCGCAGGCTGATGCATTACTGTACAGTAAATAAAGCACTTCAGAAGAGGAGCTCCTACCTTAACAAGCTAGTAACGCACAGTCATCCACAGCCTGTCAGGGAGATGCTCACAGCTCCGCTCATTAAAGGGAATTGTTCACAATTGCTCAAGTCTGGGTAGTGAAGGTGAGATCTGAAGGCATCAGTGTCACTTTAATAAAGCATTTCACCATCATATCTTAGACTTTCCATCTTCCTACTCACACAAAACCAAAAGCTGATCAAGATATAAGCAATGTAACCTATAACAAGATAACATGCAGTTTTGAACATCAGGATTGTGATCCAGTGTGTATTAAGCTGTATAATACACTAAACAATAGTGACCAAAATATGGGAGCCCATGTTCAGCCACATGGTTGTAGAATTACTGACGTCTAATTGTGGCAGTAATTGGTAGCTGCCAGGGGATAGCTACAATGGATGATGCCGCTTTTTTACTATTGTTTGACAAATCTCTACTACTCCTTCTGTATATTCATTTCATCCTAAATACAAATCAAGAGGAGCAATGAGCATTTCTAAATGATACAACAAAACACATGATATATAAATGACTAATCCCTTTTGAAGTATTGTACAAAAATCCCTCAGTCATTGATGGGTTAAACTAAAAGTATCATGGCTGCATATTTAGATATTTTAATTGAATAGTCCTTTCTACCAAATCTATCGGAAATCAGGGGCAGATGTATTAACCTGGAGAAGGCATAAGGAAGTGATAAAGCAGTGATATGTGCAAGGTGATATAGGCACCAGCCAATCAGCTCCAATATGTAAATTAACAGTTAGGATCTGATTGGCTGGTGCCTTTATCACCTTGCACATATCACTGGTTTATCACTTCCTTATGCCTTCTCCAGGTTAATACATTTACCCCTCAATCAGCTATGAGCAAACAATAGACAGACTGTGTATTCAGTGGGTAATATAAATATTTCGATAGTTTCAGCATGTGTGTGTGCCTTGATTTCCTATAACACTGTGAGATCAGAGGTCATTGATCTAGCGATAGCTGACATTGCAGATGGTCATTAAAAGTTACACGGATCCGCTCTGTCAGTCCTTCCATTGGTTACCGGTATTCTAGCATGTTCACTATAAAATACTTTCACTTACAGTACATACAAGGCTATTAACTAAACTGTACCAACATACATCTCTTTGCTTATCTCAAAGTATCTTCCAACCTGACCTTTCCACTCCGCACAAGATCTGCATCTCTCATCCACACTAATTATTCGCTCCCATTCACAATTGCAAGACTTTATTTGGGCTGCACCCACTCTGTGGAATGCCCTCCCACACACAATAACTCACCGCTAGTCTCCAAACCTTCAAGTGTTCCTTGAAAACTCACCTTTTCAGACAAGCTTATCAAATTCCGGATCCACCAACATAACCTTCAAGCAACAGAATATGCTGCACTATATAAGAAACTGTTAATCAATAAATAATTTGAGGGGGAATTGGTGGTCTATTTTATACGGAAAATACAAATTTGGGCCAGCTAATTTAATACCCGTTCCACATAAGAATTATAAATGGGTAGGAAATGAAAAAAGAAAAATAGGTTATGTTTCCAATAGAATGTACCAAGTAAGTGAGTAACATATACTCAGTGTGAAACGTTCATAACACAGAGAGAACGTTCTTCTGTAAAAGGTCTATAAATTTACTACATGTATCAGGCCCATACAAGTTTACCTTGTTTGGGCCTGATATGTGGGAATTTTACTGTTTGTACAGGGTAAGGCAAAAAAACTTCCAGATTTTAAAGGGTTAAAAAAATTCATGGTAAACGCTATTCAACATTTTAGTACATAATGTAAAAGTGCATGGAATAGTTTATTTCCAATTGGTTTTGAATATGATATCATACGGATGGTGTCTTCATTCATGATACACATTTGTCGTCAATTACTGAAGTATTGCAACACTAGGCGGGTCACTTCCTATACAATACCACCTCCACCATGACATTTAGTAGACTTTTTCATAATTTAGTTATTTGCATTTAAATACTCATTTTCAAATGAAATGCAATCTGTATACACTATGGCCCTCATTCCGAGTTGTTCGCTCACTAGCTTTAGCAGCAGTGCAAACGCTAAGCCGCCACCCTCTGGGAGTGTATCTTAGCTTAGCAGAAGTGCGAACGAAAGGATCGCAGCGCTGATACAAAAAAAAATTGTGCAGTTTTAGAGTAGCTGCAGACCTACTCCTACATTGCGATCACTTCAGACTATTTAGTTCCTGTTTTGACGTCACAAACGTCCTGCGTTTGGCCAGCCACTCCCCCATTTCCCCAGCCACTCCTGCATTTTTATCTGGCAATCCTGCATTTTTACACACACTCCCCGAAAACGGTCAGTTACCACCCAGAAACACCCACTTCCTGTCAATCACTCAGCGATCAGCATTGCGACTGAAATGCGTCGCTAGACCTTGTGTGAAACTGCATCGGCATTTGTGAAAGTGCTTCGCGCGTGCGCAGTGCGCACCATACGCATGCGCAGAAGTGCCGATTTTTAGCCTGAACGCTAAACAATGCGAACAACGGCAGCTAGCGATCAACTCGGAATGACCCCCAATAAGAGAAATTAAATTGCAGTATTGAAAAATAAGAACATTTCCTTTTGAACAAACAGCATGTAGGACTGTCCAATGAAATTAGGGATAGTTGTTGAAATGGCAAGAAACACCCTATATATCCCCTTCTATATACCACAGATATTTTGTTTTAAAAGAAAAAAAAACGATATTCTAAGATACACCAAGGTTTTAAAAGATTAGAAATGACCATGTTTTTTAAAAATGAAATGAAACAGCACAAATTATGAGCAAACAAAGAGCGATTGAGAAGAGAAGGAGTTGTGAATTATTCTGATGGAAAGAAGTATTAAATTGTCTTTCTTAAGTGCCAGCTATTTACTGTAAACACATCTTTTCAATTGACTTTCTTTATAATAATATTTTACCACAATGTTTTTTAAATAACTTCCTTTTTAATCAACATTTTTAAGGACTCTCACTATGAAGTGCCTTTAACAAATGATACATTTAAATAACAGTGTTTTCTTTTTCAGAAGAACTATTTCTATTGAAATGTAAAAGCATTCCCTAATCCAATTTTATAGACAAGCGCTGTATATATACTTCTAAGAAAAAAAATGCACAGACATAATGATCACTGTGCAAAGTAGTAAAGAAATATGCCTGTGCTTGGCGTCCCTGCTGTTTTTTAGGAGACCAGCTGCATGGCGCTATAACTGCCTTATATGAACACAAAAGAACAGTTGTGTTATCAGTACTTTTCATTGCTGGTAGAAATCTGTATGTATCTAGTACAACTGAAATTTAAGGTGTTGGTTCATTTTGTGATCAAAACATTTATAACCATAACCCAGCATTAAAGGGCTTCATGATCCAATAGCAGAAACGGAATGCGGTCAGCATTCTGGTGGTCGGGATACCGGCAGTCATGTGACCGACACTGGAATCCAGACACTGGGGCAGATGTATTAACCTGGAGAAGGCATAAGGAAGTGATAAATCAGTGATAAGTACAAGGTGATAATGCACTAGCCTATCAGCTCCTAACTGCTAATTTACATATGGGAGCTGATTGGCTGGTGCGTTTATCCCCTTGCACATATCACTGGTTTATCACTTCCTTATGCCTTCTCCAGGTTAATACATCTGCCCCACACTGTTTGGAATCCTGGTGCCACAACGCCAACCGCAAACATCCCTAAGGTACGTATCGGGGTAACGGTTAGGGCTGGGGGGGGTTAGGGCTAGGCACTAAGGGGGGTTAGCAATAGCCGCCACCCCCTGAGTCTTAGCCCTTGCCTCCACCCCCAGTGACTATCCATCACCCCCACTATCTTAGCCCTAGCCGCCACCCCTAGCGGGTTAGGGTAAGGGGTAGGGGAGGGATAAATTAATTACCCTGTCCTCTGCCGGCATTCTAATTGTCAGGATGCCAGTGTCAGTCACGTGACTGCCGCATCCCGACCACTGGCCTCCCGTATCACACCCGCTTATACAGTTTAAAAAGATTAGGAGGAATTGTCCAAACCAATTATTATTACACCCTAATCACTAATGTGTACACTGAGAAATAATGTCAAATGCTTTTAACACAAAAAACTGCCGTCGTTAATAAAGAAAATAATTCACATTTATGCCTTTAATATAGGGATGTGCACTGGCCAAAATCTCGGGTTTTGGGTTCTTGTTTTTTGTATTTAAAAATAAATAAATCATAAAAACAGCTAAAATCACAGATTTTGGTCCTGTTTTTGTTCCTACAGTATTATTAACCTCAATAACATTAATTTCATCTCATTTCCAGTCATTTTTGACCAACTCACAGCTTACAATATTGTTTTCATCCAGTTTAGGCCAAAAGGTTGCACCGAGGTAGCTGGATGACTAAGGCAAGCAACAGTAGTGGGCGGTACAAACATGTGCCACTTAAACTTCCAACATGGCACATCTAGGATACAGAATACATGTATGAGTAGGAAATAAAATGTATTACTATGGTACCACCTTCACCCACAGTGTCACACAGTATGTGAGTGCTTCAGAAATAGTATTCGAACACTGCGGTTGACCTTCACCAACAGGGTCGCACAATACGTGTAGGAGTAGGAAATAAAATATATTACTGTGGTATTGTTATGCACACCAGTGCCTGCAGGAAAGTACTGGTGTCAGAACTGTTATGCACTCCAGTGTCTGCAGGAATGTACTGGTGTTTGAACTGTTATGCAAAACAAATGGACTCACAGACAAACTGGGGAATATGACATAACGTACACAGAAGGTGATAGGGTAACAAAATACACACAAAGTGAACAGAGAAGCCCAGAGGCTAAGGAACTGGGTATCTCCCTTGTATTAGAACTGCTCAGATGTAAAAAGCAAGATGTTGTGTTTTAATACGTAGAGAACCTGAAATGCTGTTGCTAAGGGCAACAGCAAAACCCTAAAGGGTTACCAACGGGTGTGGCAGTAAACTCCTTGGTCAGAGATGGAATGATAGACACAAGGAGAGTCTCCACAATCCTATTTCTCACTTGCAGTGCACAGGTTTTAGCTTACTGCCACTAAACTGACCCCTGACACCTAGCACAGTGAGACAGGATTAGACAGGCAAGTCTTAGAATACAGCCGCAAACTTGCTAGGTTCACAGAGTAGTAACAGAACCCCAGCAAGCTAAACGACTGACTCCAGTCTTACTGCTAGGTCTGGATTGGTAGAGTGTAATACCAAATCCCCAGGCCTATTTGCAGTAAGCAACAAACAAATACAAAGCTACACAGTACTGGCTAACTTTCATGAACTGACTAACCAACAAAGATTCAGCAGCATCTGCTTACCCTGAAAAGAGGCCTTATAAAGAAGGTGCTGTCCACGCCCCACTCAGACCTCACAGACTGTGAGCACAAAAACCAGCACCAGATCCCCTGCCGTGCACAGAGCCTATAACCACTGCACAGCAAAAGACCCGAACCGGAGTATCAGCTGCGCTCAGGTTACTCCACTAGCACTTGTCTCCCGGTTGCCATGACGACGTGGCAGCACAGGGCAGGAGACCCTAACAGTACCCCCCCTCTGACGAGGGGTCAAAGAACCCCTACCACCGGGTTTATCGGGGAACTGCGAGAAGAAAGAGCGTATCAGTCTGGGGGCATGAAGATCACAACTGCGCACCCACGACCGCTCCTCCGGGCCATACCCCTTCCAGTGCACCAAAAATGACAGCCGACCCCGAACCACCTTGGAGTCAAGAATCCTTTCAACAACAAACTCCCTCTGGCCACGTATCAGAAGAGGGGAAGGTCTTCCACTGGAAGAAGGATTACTAATCGCCCGTTTTAAAAGGGAACAATGAAATGTTTTATTGATACCCAAAGAACGGGGCAGATCTAACTGAAATGCCACCGGATTGATAACCCTGGTGATCTTATAAGGGCCGATGAACCGGGGCCCTAACTTATGAGATGGCTGTCTCAACTTCAAATTCTTGGTAGACAACCAGACGAAGTCTCCTAATTTGAAGCTGCAGGGTCTTTTCCGCTTATCAAAAACCCTTTTGGTCACTAATGACACAGACACAAGGGCTTTCTTCACTTTCCGCCAAATACCTCTAAGGACTGAAACCACAGAGGAACCACCAGGCGTGGAGTCCAGGGGGTCAAAAGAATTGGCCTTAGGATGATGCCCATACACACAAAGGAAGGGAGAGATCCCTGTAGCAGAGTGAGCCGCGTTGTTATAGGCAAACTCCGCCATGGACAGATGAGCAACCCTGTCAGTCTGACACTTGGAGACATAACACCTGAGGAACTGCTCCAAGGACTGGTTCACCCTTTCAGTCTGCCCATTAGACTGCGGATGGTAGCCTGACGACAAGCTGACAGAAATCTGGAGATCGGAACAAAATGCCCTCCAGAATTTGGCCACAAACTGGGATCCGCGGTCAGAGACCACATCAAGTGGCAACCCGTGGAGACGCACAACATGCAGCATAAATAATTCAGACAGGCATCTGGCTGATGGCAGCCCAACCAGTGGAACGAAGTGCGCCATCTTCGAAAACCTGTCAACGACAACCCAGATGGCTGTCATCCCCGAGGATTTGGGCAAGTCCACCACAAAATCCATTGAAATGTGGGTCCATGGCTTAGATGGGATAGAGAGTGGATGTAATGGGCCAACAGGAACCCCTCTAGGAGTCTTATTTCGGGCACAGATGTCACATGCCCGAACCCACTGATCCACATCCTTAGCCACCGAGGGCCACCACACCGCCCTAGATAGCAACTCCCGAGTTCTGGCAATACCCGGGTGACCTGCCGACTTCTTGGCATGGAATTCCAGGAACACTCGCTGTCTTAACCTAGGAGGCACAAACAAAAGACCTACCGGAAGGTCTGGAGGAGCCTGCTCCTGTGCTCTAAGGACTAATGATAAGAGGTCCTGGGTAATGCCCACTTTAATACATGATGGGGAAACAATGGGCAACGGCTCCTCGGTGGTCTCCTGGATTGGAGCAAAACTCCGCAAGAGCGCATCAGCCTTGATGTTTTTTGACCCAGGGCGATATGTTATCAAAAAATTAAAGCGAGCAAAAAACAAAGCCCATCGTGCCTGCCTGGCATTGAGACGCTTCGCTGACTCTAAATATGCCAGATTCTTATGGTCAGTGAGAATTGAGACCACAAACTTAGCCCCCTCAAGCCAGTGTCTCCACTCCTCCAGTGCATCCTTAATAGCCAACAATTCCCGGTTACCCACGTCATAATTCATCTCGGCAGGCGAAAATTTACGGGAAAAGTAAGCACAGGGATGAAGGCGATTATCAGACACTCCCATCTGAGAAAGCACTGCCCCAATACCCATCTCAGAGGCATCCACCTCCACCACAAAAGGACGCTCTGGATCTGGGTGTCGCAGCACCTTGGCCGAAACAAATGCCCTTTTGAGACGGGCAAAAGCCGCTTTAGCCTCACAAGACCAGTGAGCAACATCCGCCCCTTTCTTAGTGAGTGCCACCAAGGGCGCCACTATAGACGAAAATCCAGCGATAAATCGTCTATAAAAATTCGCAAAGCCCAGGAAACGCTGAAGCGCCTTCAAACTAGTGGGCTGCACCCAATCCAGGACTGCCTGTACCTTGGAACCCTCCATTTGGAAACCTTCTGGGGAGATAATATATCCTAGAAATGCGATTTGCTGAACTTCAAATTCGCACTTCTCCAGCTTCGCCCCAAGCCGGTGGTCTCTGAGTTTCTGGAGGACTAAGCGTACATGCTTCCGATGTTCCTCCAGGGAATGGGAGAAGATTAGGATGTCATCTAAGTATACAACTAAGAATCTATCCAAATATTCCCTGAGCACATCATTCATGAAATCCTGGAAGACTGCCGGGGCATTACAGAGCCCAAAAGGCATCACCAAATATTCATAATGCCCTGAGTGGGTATTAAAGGCAGTCTTCCATTCATCCCCCTCTCTTATTCGGATTAGATTGTACGCACCGCGTAGGTCAATCTTAGAAAAAATGGTGGCAGTACGAAGCTGGTCAAACAAGACCGAAATGAGAGGCAGTGGGTATGAGTTTTTAATCGTGATACGGTTCAATTCCCTGAAGTCGATGCAGGGTCGCAACGAACCGTCCTTTTTACCCACGAAGAAGAACCCCGACCCAACTGGAGACTGTGAAGGTCTGATAAATCCCTTAGCCAAGTTCTCCTGAATGTACTCTGCCATAGCCTGAGTCTCAGGACGTGACAGGGAGTACAACCTGCTCTTGGGAAGCTTAGCATTTGGCAACAAATCAATGGCACAGTCATAGGGGCGATGGGGAGGTAGTACCTCTGCAACTTTTATGGAGAACACGTCCGCAAAATCTGCATAACACCCTGGCAATCCTGGCAAACTTAGCTGCGAGAGCCTGACTGGAAGGCTCAAGCAACTCCTGAAACAATCAGTACCCCAACTAAGAATCTCCCCAGAGACCCAGTCAAATTGAGGATTGTGGGCCCTTAACCAGGGTAACCCCAACACCAATGGGGCAAAAGTACAGACAGTCACATAAAAGGACAATTTTTCAGAGTGTGTGGCTCCAATAAACAAAGAAATCTGGCTAGTGCAAGAGGTAATTTTACCTTGGGATAATGGTTCCCCGTTTAACCCACAAATCTCAATTTCCGATGCCAAGGGTACTAAGGGAACAGAGTGTTTCAGGGCGAATTGGCGGTCCATAAAAACCCCGTCGGCCCCACTGTCCACAAAGGCCTCAGTCTTGACAGTTTGACCGAGGATCTTCAAGGTCACCGGAATGATAAAAGTCTTCTTGGGAAATTCTGACTTCTGGCCTGACAGGATATTTCCCATCACCCTCAGGCCCTGAAGTTTTCCGGCTTTTCTGGGCATGATACTACCACATGACCTTTATTCCCACAGTACAAACACAACCCCTGCTGTCTCCTCCGCGTCTTCTCACGCGAGGAGAGGCGGGTAGCCCCAATCTGCATAGGCTCCTCAGAAAATTCCTCAGAGTCTGAGGTTCCCTTGGGAAGGAAGGAAATCTCAGTCTCCCTTTCAAGCCTACGCTCTCTCAGCCGTCTATCCACCCGGATGGATAACTGCATGAGCTGATCCAAGCTATCAGGCAAGGGATATTGTACCAGTTGGTCCTTTATCTGGTTAGAAAGACCTCTTCGGAACTGGTGTCTCAGGGCTGGGTCATTCCACTGGGTATCATGGGCCAACCTCCGAAACTCCGTACAGTAAACCTCAACTGGCCTTCGCCCTTGCTTAAGGATCGAAATCTGAGCCTCGGCTGAGGCCGTCTTGTCAGGGTCATCATACAACATGCCCAGTGCCGTAAAAAAAGCATCAACACTTTTAAGCGACGGACAGTCAGGCTGCAACCCATATGCCCAGACCTGTGGGTCTCCTTGTAGCAAGGAAATCACTATGCCCACCCGCTGAATCTCCGACCCAGAAGACTGAGGCCTAAGCCGGAAGTATAGCTTGCAGCTCTCCTTGAAACAAAAGAACTGCGAGCGATCTCCAGAAAAACGATCCGGGAGATTTACTTTCGGCTCCTTAACCCCTGCAGGTGCTGCTGCTGCGGGAGATCCGCCAGCAGCCTGGGAGGTGTGCATTTTAATGGACAAATCATTAAATTGTCGAGTCAGGACCTGCACCTGATCGACCACCTGTTGCAACGTATTTTGAGGGGTATGCTCCATATTCCCACAAAATTTCAACAGGAGTATTAGGCTGCTGAATATGTTATGCACACCAGTGCCTGCAGGAAAGTACTGGTGTCAGAACTGTTATGCACTCCAGTGTCTGCAGGAATGTACTGGTGTTTGAACTGTTATGCAAAACAAATGGACTCACAGACAAACTGGGGAATATGACATAACGTACACAGAAGGTGATAGGGTAACAAAATACACACAAAGTGAACAGAGAAGCCCAGAGGCTAAGGAACTGGGTATCTCCCTTGTATTAGAACTGCTCAGATGTAAAAAGCAAGATGTTGTGTTTTAATACGTAGAGAACCTGAAATGCTGTTGCTAAGGGCAACAGCAAAACCCTAAAGGGTTACCAACGGGTGTGGCAGTAAACTCCTTGGTCAGAGATGGAATGATAGACACAAGGAGAGTCTCCACAATCCTATTTCTCACTTGCAGTGCACAGGTTTTAGCTTACTGCCACTAAACTGACCCCTGACACCTAGCACAGTGAGACAGGATTAGACAGGCAAGTCTTAGAATACAGCCGCAAACTTGCTAGGTTCACAGAGTAGTAACAGAACCCCAGCAAGCTAAACGACTGACTCCAGTCTTACTGCTAGGTCTGGATTGGCAGAGTGTAATACCAAATCCCCAGGCCTATTTGCAGTAAGCAACAAACAAATACAAAGCTACACAGTACTGGCTAACTTTCATGAACTGACTAACCAACAAAGATTCAGCAGCATCTGCTTACCCTGAAAAGAGGCCTTATAAAGCAGGTGCTGTCCACGCCCCACTCAGACCTCACAGACTGTGAGCACAAAAACCAGCACCGGATCCCCTGCCGTGCACAGAGCCTATAACCACTGCACAGCAAAAGACCCGAACCGAAGTATCAGCTGCGCTCAGGTTACTCCACTAGCACTTGTCTCCCGGTTGCCATGACGACGTGGCAGCACAGGGCAGGAGACCCTAACAGGTATCACCATCACCCACAGCATCACACAATAAGTGTGCATCAGAAATAGTAATCAAACACTGTGATTGATCTTTAGCAACAGTGTCGCCAATACGCGTATGAGTATGAGTATGAAATAATAATATACTGTGGTCTGACTGGCAGTGTCACAGTACTTATGAAAATAAAGGGTACAGCACAAATATATAATTCTTCTAATTATATTTTTAGGCTTTTTGTTTTTAGCTTTTATTATTTTAATTTTACACTGGGGCAGAGCTCCAGGATGGATGCACAGATCACCCCTTTCAGATATAGCAGACAGAGCACCCCTATCGGATACAGCAGGCAAAGCACCCCTTTCTGATACAGCAGACAGAGCACCACCCCGCCTGGACTGATACAGCAGACAGAGCACCACCCCGCCTGGACTGATACAGCAGAGCACCCTTTCAGATACAGCAAACAGAGCACCCCTTTTCCAAATACAGCAGGCAGAGCACCCTTTTCATATACAGCAGACAGAGCACCCTGTCTGGACTGATACAGCAGATCACCCCTTTCAGATACAGCAGACAGAGCACCCCTTTCAGATACAGCAAAAAGAGCACCCCACCTGAACTGAAACAGCAGAGCACCCCTTTCAGACACAGCAGACAGAGAACCCCTTTCATATACAGCAGACAGAGCACCCTGCCTGGCATGATACAGCAGATCACCCCTTTTAGATACAGCAGACAGAGCACCCCGCCTGGACTGATATAGCAGAGCACCCCTTTCAGACACAGCACCCCTTTCAGACACAGCAGACAGAGGACCCCTTTTTCAGATACAGCAGACAGAGCACCCCTTTCAGTTACAGCAGACAGAGCACCCCTTTCAGATGCAGCAGCCAGAGCACCCCGACCCACGCCAGACTACATGTTACTGAGATGGACATGTCCGTCCAGTGCACGCTCCACAGCTGGAGTGAAGATGGCGCCAATCACCGGAGACCTTTATAGAATCCAAAACTGTCGAGAATCCGACAGCGGGATGATGACTTTTGCCTCGTTTTGGGATTCGAGTAAGGTGGGAAGTCCCGAGCCAAACTAGGATCCAGACTCGGATTGCAAAGTCCGGGTGAGTCCAGTTCTCGGCGAACCGGACCCGCTCCCCTCTACTTTAATAGAGTTCATTATTGTTTTGTTTCTTTGAAATAAAATGGTATTTTCTTGTGCTTATCCTGACTATATTAGAAATGCATATGTATGTAATTAGTGTATGTATTAACAGGCCACTCCGGACTTTTAAATATTTGAAAATCATCTGTGAGTGCCGCCTTCACTTTTCTGCTACGTATGTAATTATATATCCGGTGAACTGTTCGTTTCTCTTTTGTGATATTGGGGGTAATTCAGAGTTGATCATAGCAGCAAATTTGATAGCAGATGGGCAAACCATGGTGGTCATTCCGAGTTGATCGCTAGCAGTTTTCGTTCGCAGCGCAGCGATTAGACCAAAAAGCGGCACTTCTGCGCATGCGGCACAATGCGCATGCTCGACGTACTTTCACAACAGCCAATGCTTTTTCACACAATGTCTAGCGAAGCTTTTCAGTCGCACTGCTGACGCAGAGTGATTGACAGGTAAGGGGCGTATCTGGGAGGTAACTGACCGCTTTCAGGGAGTGTGCTGAAAAACGCAGGCATGCCTGGGAAAACGTAGCTGTGGCTGGCCGAACGCAGAGCGTGTTCGTGATGTCAAAACAGGAACTAAATAGTCTGAAGTGATCGCAAGCTATGAGTAGGTCTGAAGCTGCTCAAAAATATTTTGGTGCCGCTCTGCGATCCTTTCGTTCGCACTTCTGCTAAGCGAAGATACAATCCCAAAGGGCGGTGGCTTAGCGTTTGCACGGCTGCTAAAAGCAGCTAGCGAGCGGACAACTCGGAATGAGGGCCCATGTGCACTGCAGGTGTGGCAGATATGACATTTGCTGAGAGTTAGATTTGGGCAGTGACGTGCGGTAGGGTGAGGCAGGTGAGGCAGAGCCTTTCCTGTCATACTAACGTTTGTGCCGGAGTGATTTGGGTAGGTTATTTTGTTTCTGTGCAGGGTAAATACTGGCTGCTTTATTTTTACACTGCAATTTAGATTTCAGTTTGAACATACCCCACTCAAATCTAACTCTCTCTGCACCATAGTTGCCTGCTTTTGAAAACTAAGAGATTTTAGATAATGGTGCCCCATTGAGGGGGAGTGGTATGCTCTGCCCAAAGGGGCGTGTCTGGCTCCACCTATGGGCATATATTGCCACTCGGTGTGTCCTGCAGTGGCAGGTGAAAACCATAGTACGAAAAGCAGCATACTGCCAGAGCAGGTTTGTGTATGCGTAGCATATTACCAGAGGTACCATTAGACCCTTGAGGTGTAACCGCTGAAATTATGCTATGCAGGGTCCTACTCTCACCCATCATAAATAATATCCTATTTAATACAACACACTCTGGATGCTACTCATTCTCACAAATCCTGCACAGGTTCCCATGCTACTGCTGGAACAGCAATAGTAATAAGGTGTCTTTGTTGCAAACTATGGTTTATCGAAGTCAAGAGTGCAATGTGCTTTTTCCATGATTTCTTATAGCGTCATTATGTTACAGTAGGCACATTGACATCCCTTAGTTGTACCAGAAGTGATATAAAATCGGTCATGTTTCCTAAATTATTCTACAATAAACATATTCTCATTATTGCCACGGCCAGTTACATTAATAATTCTCAAAATGTTTTAATCAGCAAAATAAATTGAAAGCACTATTATAACATCACAGACTATTTCACAATTTGTTTTATATGGATCTACATTCTTGAATCTCAGAGGCACACCTGAGTCTGATGTGCATATACATAAATATTCCTTTATTTCACTGACTATCATCATAACATTCAGCAGAGATTAGACACCAGTGTCCATAAGAGCAGCACCCACTAGTGGACAAATTGCTGTACTAAATGTTTGACCTCATTGCATAGCTTTACATTACGGGGGTAATTCCAAGTTGATCGCAGCAGGAATTTTTTTTGCAGTTGGGCAAAACCATGTGCACTGCAGGGGAGGCAGATATAACATTTGCAGAGAGAGTTAGATTTGGATGGGTTATTTTGTTTCTGTGCAGGGTAAATACTGGCTGCTTTATTTTTACACTGCAAATTAGATTGCAGATTGAACACACCACACCCAAATCTATCTCTCTCTGCACATGTTATATCTGCCTCCCCTGCAGTGCACATGGTTTTGCCCAACTGCTAAAAAATTTCCTGCTGCGATCAACTTGGAATTACCCCCTACCACAATTCTGGAACAAAGTAATGTGAGATAGTAAGACCATTAGCAGTAACATATGTACAACATACAAACAGGGTGTCCGTACTGAGAGTCCTGTCCTCTACTTATCACAGCTTGGTTACAGAAGCACCCCATCTATCCCTTCTCACAGCCTTACCCTTATCTTCCCTTCCTGCAGCCTAACCTTAAGCCTCCCTTCTTCCGGCCTAACCCTCCCCCTAGTGCCTATCTCTAACTCTCCCCCCTGCAGCCTAACCCTAACCTTGCCCCTCGCAGAATACCCCTAACCCTCTCTGGTATACTTATGTTTCGAATGTTGGCTTTCGGTCTTCCAGCCCACTACACCCTCTTTTCAGAAGGCAGAATGAAGTGCTTGAGGAGATGGATTTTAATGCAAAGTGCACAGCTATGATTCGCTCATAAAAGGCAATCTGTGTGACTCATAAGCTGGTATTGCACTTTGGGACTTGTAGTTCTGCACTACAGCAAGGGGGCACGGATTGCAAAAAGTCTAGACAGCCCTGAGAGCAAGAGGTCACTTAGCTTCATTATCTGCAGGCTCAAAGGAGCATGCTATCATCATCAGGAAGGGTATAAGCTGGGATGCAGCCTCACCACCAGCAGCATCCATTCCCTCCTAGCAGCACCACAGCTCAGGCAGCAGCAGTCAGATCCCCAAGCAGGATGGACTTTATTGTACTGGACCCTCTTATTGCATTACACATAAATGTGGACAGGCTACTATGGGTGCAGGGTGGCAGCATAGCCCTGCAGATAAGCCAGGACAGGCACCCCCTCTCATGCCAAGAAGCTGTTGGTTCCCCCCTTCCTTCTCCAAAAGTATCCATCAGATCTAAGGGCCTACAACAGCCCATTCAGCCCAGACCCCTGAGTGGCAAGGGGAAACTCAGAAGGCCCAGGCAGAGCAGGTTCAAGACCCTCTGTTTTACCGTTACTGCTGATGCCGCTGCCGAACACATTAGCCTCTGCTGTAACTGCCTCTCTGAGTGTGTGCACTGCGCAGTACGCACTGCTAGCTGTTGCCGGCCACCACTACTACCCCAAAAAACCCAGCGGTGGCTGGCAATTAAGCAACAAGACGTTAAGCGCCGTAACATCTCCTGTACAAGCCCCGCCTCCCTCATTTGCGGACTTACACGTGTGCAGTCCGGATTCTCATGTGGGTGGGGAGGGGGAGAGGACAGTGAATTCCGGGAGGACAACCAAGGTTTGCGGGGCAGTGGGGGACTAAATTAAAAAACATGAGCCTCCCGCTAAATGCGGGAGGGTAGGCAAGCCTGCTCTGCACATGTTACATCTGCCCCCCTTCCCCCCATAGTGCACATGGTTTTGCCCATCTGCTAACAAATTTACTGCTACGATCAGCTCTGAATTAGACCCATTGTCTAATATCAACATATAATATTACCATGTACTATTGCAAACATATGTTTTCCATAGATGGGGGTAGTACCATAATGGCACAAAGGCAACAGAAAGTGGCTACAGACCCAGGTACTGAGGGTGGCGTAGCTACACCATCTCATAAAACAAAGAAAAAATAGTTTTCCAGGTGCTGCAAAGTGTTTCTGATGGCCGCACAAAGGCCTGATTCAGATTTGCTTTGAGTTCATTTCATACTTACTGACTATTGGACTTTCCTCTCTGGGAGATGCCCAGAGATGAGAGGCAGGTGGGCGTGATGGGGTGGGACTGGACAAGGTGCATCATCAGGCCACGCCCCCTTATGTTAAAAATGCTGCTTTTTGAGCTAATTTGGAAAGGGGTCATGGCAAAAATGACATGATTACAATAGAATTGTGTCACTAAGAGTCTCCCCCTCCTGACAAACCACGGATTTGCAGCATTTATCTTCCTATTCTGTCCACTTCACCAGGAAGTGAGCGAAATGTGTGAGGACTGCCTGCTCCTTCGGGGGTGAGGGGGTCTCCTGCAGGTTTCCAGAAGAATAGGGAAGTGTGGTTCACTTTCTTGCAAATTCAAGAAAGTAAAAATCACAAACCCTCCCATAGCTGAACCCTACCCTCCATTGCAGCAGCCCATGTCGGCATTGTGATCATGTCAACATTCTACAGATTTCAACATGTTTACATGTAAACATTTCAACAATCCTATCTGTTGGCATTGTTGCGTCGACATTATGACGGCATCCCGATATTTGTTGTGTATTGGGCCACAGGATTGTGCTGTAGCAGACACAAGGCCTAATTATGAGTTGATCGCAGCAGCAAATTTGTTAGCTAATGGACAAAACCATGTGCACTGCAGGGTGGACAGATATAACATGTGCAGAGAGAGTTAGATTTGGGTGGGGTGTGTTCAAACTGAAATCTAAATTGCAGTGTAAAAATAAAGCAGCCAGTATTTACCCTGCACAGAAACAAAATAACCCACCCAAATCTAACTCTCTCTGCACATGTTATATCTGCCCCCCTGCAGTGCACATGGTTTTGCCCAACTGCTAACAAACTTGCTGCTGCCATCAACTCAGAATTACCCCCACAGCCCATACAATGATTTCATTACAATTTATACATTTGCTGACAGATATATTAGACGTCCTATTTCTGAATGCAGCTGCTGACATGTTAGATGTAATAATCACCACCTGAGGGACAGACGGTCGGGAAAGTGTGTGTAGGTTGGTACAGTACATGTCATCCTAGCAGCAGCTCAATAATTGCATTTGAATGAACTATGCACTGAGCCTAGTAAGACTTTGAGACTTTTGTAACTTTAATCAATGGAAATGGAATCAAGAGATTAACCTGGATGTGCGATTCAAAGAACACCAAAAACTTTTCTAAAGAAGTATTTATGTGTGTATCTCTGGTTCTCTTCCATTAGTGTAACCCAAGGTCACACCAGCTTCTATATATCTTTATATTATGTGAATGACAGTAAGCAGAACAAAGATTTTAAAAGGTACTCAAAATACTTATATACTGTATGTCACTGGAATATTTTCCTAAGTGGATGTAGGCATCATGACATTTGTTTTCATTAGAAAACTAATATTTGTATTTCAATAGCAATCTCTTTGTGGGAAAGTGTTATATTATGACGACATTCATTAAAATGCTAACCTTAAGGCTAATAGAAAATAGAGATGAGCGGGTTTAGATCTCCGAGATCCGACGCCCCCATTCCCCCCGGACTTCAGGATCTGAGCCCAGATAGAGTTCAGCTCAGGACTTCCTGTCACATTTGGATCCCAGAACGAGGCCAAATGTCATCATCCTGATGTCAGATACTCACAGGTTTTGGATTACAAATAAGGAGCCGCGTGTCGCTGCCATTTTCACTCTAGACTTGGAGAGTGAGGGACACAGACCTCTGTCTCTCTGTGGGTGGTGGCATCGGGAGGGGTCAGTGTGTGCTCTCTAGGGATGCTGTCCCGTGTGCTGTACAGGGGTGCTGTCCTGTGCTGTTAGCGGTGCTGTACAGGGTTGCTGTCCTGGTCTGTCCTGTGCTGTTTGGGGTGCTGTACAGGGGTGTTTCTGTCCTGTGTTGTACTATGCTGTGTAGGGGTGCTGTCCAGTGCTGTTTGGGGTGCTGTACAGGGGTGCTGTCCTGTGATGTTAGGGGCGCTGTCCTGTCAGGGCCGGTTCTAGCCCTATTTGCGCCCTGGGCGGGAAATAGGGGCGTGGCTTCGTACAGGGGGCGTGGTCAGTTAGCCCCCTGTACAGTAGAGTAGCGCCTCTGAAATGCTGAGCGGTGCGCGCACCGCACAGCAAAGGTCCTCTCCATGAAGGGAAACTAGACGCTTAGCGTCTAGTTGCCTTCACAGGGGGACACAGCCGGGGGACACAGCGGGCAGCGAGGGGCACAGCAGTAGCGGATCTTGCCATGGTGCGGCGCCCTCTGGACGGCTACGGCGCCCTCCGCATGGCGACGGCGACCTCCAGAAGGCGGCGCCCCGGGCAAAAGTCCTGCTTGCCCGTGGCAAGATCCGCTACTGTGTCCTGTGTGTTGTAAAAATAAAGGGGCACTGTCCTGTGTGCTGTAAAAATAAAGGAATGATGTCGCCTTGTTGGGTGCTGTAAAAATAAAGGAATGCTGTGGCCCTGTCCTGTATGTTGTACAAATATAGGGGTGCTGTACAAATAAAGGAACACTGTGGCCCTGTCAGGTGCTGTAAAAATAAAGGAACGCTGTGGCCCTGTTCTGTATGCTGTAAAAATATAGGGGTGCTGTAAAATAAAGGAACGCTGTGGCCCGGTCCTGTATACTGTAAAAATATAGGGGTGCTGTAAAAATAAAGAAATGCTGTGGCCCTGTCCCGTATGCTGTAAAAATACAGGGGTGCTGTAAAAATAAAGGGGCACTGTCCTGTGTGCTGTAATAATAAAGGGGCACAGTCCTGTGAAATGGAGAACAAAAATTTGGAGGAAAAAATTGTGAAAGATCAGGAGTCATTTCCTAGTACTAGTGCTAAAGCTGCTGCCACCAGTTATGACATTGACAATGCAATTTCATCAACGTCGTCTGCTAAGGCCGATGCCCAATGTCCTAGAGGGCATGTAAAATCCAAAAAGCAAAAATTAATAAACAAAAAAAAAAGACATTATCTGACAAGAAACGGAAAATTATCTGATAAGAAACGGAAAATTGGCAATATGCCATTCACGACACAAAGTGGCAAGGAAAGGCCTTGGCCTATGTTTATGAATGGTGGTTCAGCTTCTCATTAAGATGTAAGCCCTCCTCCCTCTCGAAAAATGTAAAAAATAAAGCTTGTTAAAGCACAGGAAACAACTGTGCGTTCAGAGATATCACAAATCCCCAAGGAGAGTCCAAGTGTGTCTGCAGTTGCGATGTCTAGGCCTGACCTTCCTAACACTGTATGGGAAGAGGAGTCTCCTACCACCATTTGTAGAAGTACACCAGGATGAGAAGGATATTGGTGTAGCTGGTGCTAAGGAGGAAGTTGATGATGAGGATTCTGATGGTGATGTGGTTTGTTTGACTAAGGTGCCAGTGGAGGCAGTTGTTGGCCATGGAATGAAAAAGCCCATTGTCATGCCTAGGCAAAATACAAAAAAATCCACCTATTCAGTGAGGAATTATTTCTCTGTGAGGATGAGGATGTAAACACTGAAGGGGGCGAGGAATCAGAGGATGAGGACGACATCTTGCCTCTGTAGAGACAGTTTGTGCAAAGAGAGATTAATTGGGTTTATTTGTGGGGGCCCAAACAAACCAATCGTTTCTGCCACAGTAGTGTGGCATACCCTGTTGCTGAAATGATTGGTTTGTTAATGTGCGCATGTCCTGTTTATACAATATAAGGGTGGATGGGAGGGCCTAAGGATAGTTCCATTTGCCACATCATTCCAGGGGTTAGGTGCTGCCCCACTGCCATTTTAGTGTAGGGGTACTGCTGCCTGTCTGCTGTACTGTGTAATTCTCCAGGGGTGTTGCATATGCTGTATAAGTCCAGGGGTGTTGCCTATCTGAGGTATAAGTCCAGGAGTGCTGCCTATTTGCTGTATAAGTCCAGCGGTGCTGTTGTATAATTCCAGGGTTGCTGCTGTACTTGATCCTAGCTTTAAAGTTTAAACTAAAGCCTAGAGCAGAATATGAAACAAGCTTCAACATCACAACCAGATTTGTGAAAACATATAGCCGCAAAGGTGAAAATGGAAATTCCAAGTTTGACTAAGTGTTTTCCAATAAAGTGGGAAGTGACCACATTGGTGGCCAAAGTCAGTCAGACTCAGAAGAGACAGAATCATAATCCAGTGGAATGTGACATGCCAACATCTCCTACTTCATTTTCTCTGGCAACTGCCGGAGAAAACTAGACTTTCCAAACACACCTATGTCTATATGTCTGCCATATAATTCCAGGGGAGCCCTGTCTGAACCCACTCATTTCTAGTAGATATATCTTCTAGTGTGCACTGTGTACCCAGCATTAGAGAGAGGTTTTTCTCAATTATTTCATGTTAGGTACTCAAATGAATGGCTTCAATTAGTCAATGTTAATTTTGATTTAGTAATGTTCCACATTTTGGGAATATTCACATTTTGTTGTACAGGGTTCTTTTCCATTATTTTGTGAATGTTTTCTCCTTAATAATTGTACAATATAAGGGCTGCGTAGGGTTATTATCGCATGACCTTGCGGTGTTAGAAGAACAGAGTTTCAGTGATCTTGCATTGCATCAGCTTTCCATTGCACTGCAGCACTAGATGGGCCAGGAGATCCTGTGAGACGCAAACAGTTACTGAATAAGGGCCCAGTATGGAGTCTCATGGTGGCTTACATCCAGGAAGCTGTCTGGCTTGCCAGGCTGAGGCATGCTGGTAGCACAGAGGTTAGCATTGCTTCCTCTACAGTCGTACTTATAATATGAAATGAGTTTCGACTGTAGAGTGGTAAGCTCAACTAGGGCAGGGGCTCAATCATAAAAAAATCACTGCACAGTCCCGCTGAGTACTGTACCGAAACCACCCAAACTCAAATTGCCCGATGTGGGGCTACTGTGGCGGCTCACGAGGGGCTGCTAAAACATCTAAGGAGCTGCTTTATTTAAAAATAAAATATGAATAAAATAAAGACACACAAGTATGCTCACATGCATGTAACTGGGAGCTGTGACAAATGAAAATAAGGCATATGCCACAAAATATGTAAATAAAAATGCAATAAAAAAAATGGAAAAAAGAAACCCACGAGATTTTCACAAAATAAGTCTACAGACTTTGTTGAGGGGAAAATATACAATCTTGATCCTGTGATAGAAAACTGTTTATTTGCATCCCAGCATTAAATCCGAGATTATCGTAATCCCTGAAAATGGAGAAGGGTACACATTTGGAGGCTTTGGCCCCTATTTTTCAGTTTGTCCAGTAATGTGGTAATTATAAATTTGCTTGGGTAAATGTCCTTTCTGTTCCACACCAAGATAGGAGTGGAGGTGAAAGCCTGTGTGTTGTTCCTAATTGCGTGTGCCTCTCTAATTTTTAATAACCTTCTTGACACTGTTCTCTTCCTCTTGCCTCTTCTCATAATGTGAAAAGTCATCAAATATGGAGGTGGTATGTTTGTAGCCAGCTATGATACAGAGAACTTGGCAATCTTTTTCCAGGGGAACCACCTGTCGCTGAAATTATGGATTTATGAAACTGTGCATGTCCTGTTTAAACAACATAAGGGTGGGAGTGCCCAAGGACAATTCCATCTTGCACCTCTTTTTTTTCTTTGCATTATGTGCTCTTTGGGGCCTAGATTTTAAACTGCCATCCTGTCTGCCACTGCAGTGCCACTCCTAGATGGGATAAGTGTTTGTGCCCTCCACTTGTGTCGCTTAGCTTAGTCATCCAGCTACCTCGGTGCAACCTTTTGGCCTAAAAACAATATTGTGAAGTGTGAGGTGTTCAGAATAGACTGGAAATGATATTTATTGAGCTTAATAATACTGTAGGAACAAATAAAAAACAAATTCTGTGATTTTAGCTGTTTTTATGTTTTGTTTTGTTTTTTTTTAAATCCAGATCCAAAACCAAAACCCGAAAGGTGGTTTTGGCAAAACCAACCCAGATCGAAAAGAAACGGAGAACCAGATCCAAAACCAAAACACAAAACCTGAAAAGTATCCGGTGCACATCTCTAAATTGGAAATGTCAACATTATGACAATGGCCCTTATTCCGAGTTGATCGGTAGCTGCTTTCGGTCACAGCGCGGCTATTAGTTGAAAAAGCGACATTTCTGCGCATGCGTATGGGCCGCAGTACGCACGCGCGAAGTACTTCCACACAAAACTATGCAGTGTTACACAAGGTCGAGCGACGCTTTTCTGTCGCTGTATTGATCAGTGAGTGATTGACAGGAAGTGGGTGTTTCTGGGTGGTAACTGGTGTCAAAGTCAGAAAAATATCTCTATGCACACTACCATATTTGCACCTCACACAGGTCCGTGCTGCGCATGCGTACGCTCTCCCGTACGTGCGCATACTCACAGTCGCGGGCACCCGCAGGCGCACGGTATGCGTATTTACGGTAGAGTTTATGTGATCGTAGCGTGCGACTCAATCATTACATATTTTCACTATATAATGTATTTTGTAGATCATGGTCCCTTTGATAGATTCTGAAAGTTTAGTTAACATAGCACGTTCCTGAACGGAGAGATCCCTCTTTGTATTGTACGAAGGGTCTAACAGGGGTCATACAGTGGTGTTTGGTACCCATCGGAAGAGTATTTAAATAGCAATATTCCGGTGTTGGTTTGGAGCGGATTAATCGCTCGTGCGAATAGTTATGGACATAAGAAGTTTATGTCCATTTACTATTATTTGTTCTTATTTAGTCATGCGGCGGGAAACCCAGTGTCCCACCCACCTGAACAGTTGGAAGCAGTCACAGCCCACCTGTATGAATCAACCTATGACCTTTTGTTATAATGCGAAGCCGAATTCCTGTGTCCAATGAACAATGAGATTGTAGGGACCATTGAATTGTATTGTGTGTGGGGCATAAATAGGCAGGCCGACCATATCCAGTTCACTCTCTTCAACGGTTCTCATTGCTGATAATCGGGAGCTGGATATCGAGGCGCATGCGATCGTTTCCCCTTGTGCGTAAGTGTTTCTCCGCAACTATATTGATCTTCTTGTTATTGTGGGCCAATTTCTCTCTCTCTCTCTCTCTTCTCCTCTTTCTCTCTTATTTTCCCTTAAATAGTAATTGTATTGTATTTCCTGTGTAGTTATCTGGTTAGGTAGTCTATGTTATATTGTAGTGTATGATTTGTATTTGTATTAATTCTTTTGCAAGTATATCATTCATAATATATATATTAGGCGTTGGACCCTGAGCACGGTATCTGTGTATTTCTTATAGTGTTAAGTATTCTCAGCTAGAACAGCTTTAAAGGTAATAAGGTTATACTGTGTTGCATTTACACTCTATCATTACACTAAGGTTTTACTGCACAATACACTGTTTATGGTTTAGATACAAAGGTTTAACATTGTGAGCGTCAGCGCCGCTGGTGATCTCCTCGTGGTCCCGAGCGTCCGCTACGCTATAGCGAATCATTAAGTTAGTCAGCAGCCAATAGCGTGCCTGCCCGTGATCTCTTGGCCGTGAGCGAACGTGACGCTTGAGCGTCTCGACTACGGCTAAGCGATTGTTACGCAACGTGCGTACCCTTACGGTACTTCATACGTAAATAGCGTACAGTGTTCTTAGACCTCATAAAGGGTATTATATAAGATAAATATTTAGCTTTATCAATCGCGAGCCGTCCTGTCCTTCACATATCTGCACTAGGTAATTTCAGCAGACACTATCCAGCAGCAAAGGGCGGGAGATCATATTCCTCGTAGTGCTGTTTGGATAAGCGTCTGCTTCTCTTAGTAAAGGGTGCTGAAGGAATCCGGGAACCGGAGGTAAGAACAACACGCTAGTCTCTTTTAAAACTGTTTATTTTTTTCTGTCTTGCGTACACACGCACGCACACATATATATCTGCATTTCTTTTTTTCATTTGTGTATTTTCATATATCACTCTCCTGTTTGCCAGTTTTATAGTTGATAAACGTGCTAAGAGAGATTTGCCGCTATTTCATAGTTTAAGAGTAAAAAGGTAATATAGTTAAAGTATAGACAAACACAGCTGTGCCTGAGAGACAAGGCGAAGTCAGTGTGGTGCGCGGTAGATGATAAAGGATCATCTACATTGATAAACGTATAAATTGTGTTACGGTGGATCTTTGCTTTGCGTACACGTGTCTCTAACAAAGGACTGAGACTTGCGTACGCAACCCAAGGGCCGACGCACGCAGCGTATATTACGCAACGGAGCGTACGGGTACGCCCACGTAACTCAAATCACAAGTGTTAAATTTTTTCAACGCGATAAGTAGCGCAACGCGGTAAATAACGCAAGGCGATAAATCGCGCAAATCTATTTTAACATTCGAAATTTAAATTAACAGATCCTTCTCCTAATTGGTAACACATCTGGTCTAAAGAAAAATTTCTGCGCAGAAATAGAAATAGAAACAAAAGTGTATATGTGGTGAGTGAGTGTTTGTTTTTACAATTTTTGAGGTTGAACCACAAGAAAAGTCGAGTTCTCGTGAGGTACATGCGTGTAAGTGACGTACATGGTGGCTAGGGAGGCATCCCTGGTTAAAACATACAATTTGAGCATTAGAGTGTAGCAGACCAGGAGGTCATACTGTAACAGACCAGGAGGTCATAGCAGACCAGCAGGTTTAGGTACAGCAGACAAGGAAGTCCGCTATACAGTCCACAGGCACAACACCAAGAAAGGGTTGGTGCAACACCCATATAGGCCATACAAGCTCTGGCTGAAGGAATTCGCAGCCGTAATTTTCGATTCCCCTGGTCGCTCCGTACATAAGATTAGTTGCTTATGTGCTGAACGATTGTACCGCACGTAATTGTGTACATTAGTAAACCTGACCGGTACTATTTGTGTACGAAGGTCATAAACGCTATTTGTATATTCTAACGTGATTTGTGTAATTTTTTTATTTTAAGGGAGGTTCGCTGCTCACTCAGGAACTATCCAACAACCAATAGTTACTGGGAAGAGTAAGTGTTCTTCGGATCACCCTCACAGGTTCCAGTAAATAGAGGTTCAGGTCGCAGGGGCCCTGGGTCGAGTACGCCAGCACTATATCAGTGTGATCAGGTCGTATTGGTCGGCGTGGGCGAGTGAGTAGGGTACTCGGTAAACCGCCACCGTCAGCCTATTTTGAACATTTTGGTTTGCGTAAGGGTTGGCTGAATAAAGCAACACCTTCGAACTATGGGGGCCACTTGTTCAGGTAGGGGGCGATCAACCTCGGTTCGGGTTGATTCAGTGAACCGACCAGTCGGGTCGGCAAGGTACGTAATGTGTGAGAAATACGGAAGTCACACAGAAGCTTTATGTGATGAATGGGAGAGAATGACGGTACATGACGGGGAGAAATTCCCAAGAGTAGGTAGCTTCAGCACAGAAGTGTTAACGAATTTAAGGAGAAGGATATGTCTCATTAAATCAGCAAAGAGACGAATCAAGCATTATGATTATTTACAGTTGTGGCAACAGGAGGGTGACATACAGAGAGGATTGGCTCAGGCGGCGGGATCTGGCTCGATCAGAAAACTGATAGCCACGGCCCCACCGCCACCATATATATCGGGAGAAAAATTGGTTGCGGAGAATGACGCATTAAGGTGTAACAAACAAACACTTAGCAACTGTGTAAATGTTAAAGATAATGTTAACCAATTAACCAATGCAAGTATTAACCCGTGCAAGTTGTACCCTGTTTTGAACTTTCCTCAGGAGTGTGATCAAGAGGACGAATCGGCAACAATTTCAGCGCTCTCTCTAGCAGCCACCATAGCAGAGACCACAGTAGGCACAGCTCCACCCCCGAGATTAGTAACAAAGGCCCCTAGCGGAGGGATAGGTGAGGTCGTATCAACGGGTAAGTACGGCACCATACACTATGCTGAAACTATCTCACCACAGCCTGTAGAATCTACACAGAATGAGGTTGTTAGAGTTAATCCTGTTAAGGTAATAGTAGTTCCAAATGGGAAAACAGACACTTCAGGAGTCACTCCTGTTAGGAACATTGCCATGTACAGCCCATTTTCCCGAATGGAATTAAGGACCATAGTGTCGGAATTCCCTGACCCTAGAAAAGACTTAGTTGCCAGCCAAAAATACATCAGAGACCTAGGTAACACTGTAGAGCCCAACAATAAAGACTGGCAGATATTGCTGAGAGCATGTTTACCCTCCAATGTCGACGCAGCTCAATTTTTAGCTGACTGTGGATTAGATCAGGATGTACCTCTTACAGAAGTGTACAACAAAGACAATGTAAAAAGAATAAGTTTACAGTTAAAGGAGTATTTCCCAGCCGTAGTTAAATGGAACAAAATATTATCCATTAAACAGAAGGAGTCAGAAACAGCTGCAGAGTATTTTCACAGAGCATTATCAGAAATGGCAAAATACACAGGCATAGAGGACATTAAAACAAACATAAACCATCGAGAAGTAGCAGTATCGGTACTGATGGATGGTTTAAAAGAGTCATTGAAGACTAGGGTACAGACCACACAACCATGTTGGCGAGGTCTGTCTGTGGCTACTTTGAGAGAGGCTGCTATTGATCACGATAGGAACATCACCAGACACAGGGAACAACAATGTGATAAGTTAATGGCAGTAAGTATACAGGCCCTGACCACAAGGCAGCCTTTGTTTATATCACCAAACCCTGTGGGTAAGTCAAATGTGGTTACTTGTTATTCTTGTCATAAACAGGGACACATGGCACGAGATTGTAGAGTGAAGAATTCACGAAACTCATACCAACCCCCTAGACAACGACACGATACACGACATTGGGATCAGGGTCCGCAGAAACGGAGTTATGAGCCACATGCAGGGGAAACAAAAAGATATCCCCCGAACAGAGACTGGCAAGCCTCTGGTAGCTCCCAATTAACTCCATCACAAGTAGTTGCTGCCAGCGGGATTCAGGGAGGTCACCATACCCAATAGGGGTGTGGCCATACCTGTAATCTGCAGCCAGTAAAATTGATTGCAAGCCTTGGAAGTGAACCAGAAATTGCAATCAATGTAGCTGGTAAATCATTAAACTTTCTTGTAGACACAGGGGCGGCCAAATCAGTGATAAATTCGACAGTGGGCATGAGAACCACTGGTAAGACAATTCCAGCCATAGGGGTAACGGGAGTAGTCCAGCACTACCCTGTTAGCAAACCAGCCGAGATTACAATAGGGCCTTTACATACCAAGCATTCCTTTTTGCTGGCTGCATCGGCACCGACTAATCTCCTGGGAAGAGACTTACTGTGTAAAATGGGGTGCGTCATTTATTGTACTCCTGAAGGTGTATTCTTGGACATACCTGAGAATCACGCTCAGGAAGTGCGAGACATGTTAGACTCCCCGTCAAAATTAATGTCACATACCATTATGACAAATAGGACTCCCTCCCAAGTAGAAGAAATGACATCTCAGATACCAGAGTCACTTTGGACTAAAGATGGACAGGACACTGGATTAATGGCAAACGTAGCTCCGGTAGTTGTACAAGTAAAAGATGGTAGGATAGCTCCAAAAATCCCACAGTACCCTCTGAAGCCAGAGGTGGAGTTAGGAGTGTATCCCGTAATAGAGCGCTTGCTACAACAGGGCATTCTGGTAAGAACGTCCAGCACTGCCAATAGTCCCATCTTCCCTGTTAAAAAGAGTGGGGGGAGGGGTTACCGGCTAGTGCAGGATCTAAGGGGGATTAACAAAATAGTTGAGAGTCAGTTCCCCGTAGTGCCAAATCCAGCTGTCATCCTAATGCAAATCCCTCCCACTGCGAAATTTTTCACTGTTATTGACCTCTGCTCCGCTTTCTTTTCGGTACCTCTGCACCCTGACAGTCAATATTTGTTTGCATTTACATACAGAGGAGTCCAATACACATGGACTCGATTACCACAAGGATTCATAGATAGCCCAAGTATATTTTCCCAGGCTTTGCATGATTGTTTACAGTCTTTCCAACCAGTGAGTGGATCAGTATTAATACAGTACGTGGATGATCTACTACTGTGTTCTGATTCATTGGAAGCATCCCTGAAGGATACGAAACAGCTCCTGTTTCATCTTTCAGACACAGGACACAAGGTTTCCAAAGACAAGTTGCAATTATGCCAAACTAAGGTAAAATATTTGGGACACTGTCTAACACAAGGACTGAGACACCTGACCGCTGATAGAATTCAAGCAATTAGAGACATGACTCTGCCACAAACCCAACAACAGATCAGAACATTTTTAGGAATGTGTGGGTATTGCCGTAACTGGATCCCAGGGTTTTCCATTCTAGCGTTACCCTTGCAGGAGATGGTCTCCTCAAACAAACCTGATCGGATTTCGCATACAGACGAGTCTGAGACAGCATTTGAGAGACTTAAACAGTGCCTAACGCAGGCACCAGCATTGGGTATGCCAGACTATGGGAAACTCTTTGAACTATACGGAACAGAAAGTGCTGGTTGCGCGGCAGGCGTACTAACCCAAAGGCACGGTGATGCCAGCAGGCCGGTAGCATATTACAGCGCTCAGCTAGATACGGTAGCGCGATCCCTCCCCACATGATTGCGAAGCGTTGCTGCGATAGCATTGCTAGTAACGAAAAGCGAAGACGTCGTGCTAGGTCACAACCTCACAATTCATACACCACATGCAGTGTCAGCCTTGTTAAATTCTGCCCAAACCAGACACGTCTCATCAGCGCGGTTTACAAGATGGGAATTGGCACTAATGGCCCCCGTAAACATCACCATAAGGAGATGCAGTGCATTAAATCCTGCAACATATCTCCCAGGTGTGCCTGGACAGGCACAAAGGGTGGAGGATGAGAGTGGTGGGGAAGGAGAATTTAATACAAAGGAAGACACACATGATTGTATGGAATATTTGACCCAAAATTTTACCGCAAGGCCTGACATCAGTGACAACCCACTGGAAGATGTAGAACTTACGTTCTACACGGACGGTAGTTGTCATAGACAGTCAGACTCGGGAGACTTGTGTACTGGATACGCAGTCGTAGATGACCAAGGCACCATAGAAGCGGAACCGCTAGGCCCACCTCACTCAGCCCAGGTTGCTGAACTGGTCGCCCTAACCAGAGCCTGTGAATTGGCTAAGGGCAAATCAGCCAATATCTACACCGATTCTAGATACGCATTCGGGGTAGTCCATGATTTCGGAGCCCTATGGCGCCTCAGAAATTTCATGACGGCAGCTGGTACACCGGTAGCGCATGCAGCTCACATAAAAAGGCTTCTAACAGCGATACAGAAACCCGACAGAGTGGCTGTTATCAAATGTAAAGCACACACATATAGCCAAGACCCAGTATCACTTGGTAACAGCCGAGCAGACGAAGCTGCTAAATTAGCAGCTGCTACCCCCAGACAGACAGACACCACACAACTGATGGTATTTAATACCATCAACACACAGAAGTTGTGTGAGATGCAAAATTTGTGTTCCACACAGGAAAAGGCAGTCTGGAAGGCAAAAGGATATGGTCAGGAGTCCTCAGGACTCTGGACGGATGGACACGGTAAACCAGTGGCCCCCAGAGCATACCTTCCATGTTTAGCTGAGGGAGCCCACGGGCTGACTCATCTGGGCAAGGAAGGGATGTGCAAGTTGGTAAGAGCATATTGGTGTGCCCCAGGATTTTCATCTCATGCGAGTAAAAGGGCAATGTCATGCCTTACCTGTCTGAGAAAGAACATCGGAAAGGCAATACCTACAGAACCATCTCATATCCCACCTGCAGGCGGCCCTTTCCAGGTAATACAGATTGACTTTATTCAATTACCCCCTTGTCGAAATTTGAAATATGTACTTGTTTGTATAGATGTTTTTTCAAATTGGGTCGAAGCATTTCCGGCGGCCACAAATACCGCTATGTTTACTGCTAAGAAAATTGTGCAGGAAACTGTAATTCCAATGGACTTGATTTATGACCCAAATGTAGAAACAATGATGTGATGAAAATGCGATTTCTACGGTCCGTTTCTTTCACCTGTTTTTCCGTTTCCTCCAAGGTAAAAAGACCCACTTGGACGAGGAGTTTGATGAGCCGATATACAGACAACAGATGGATTAAAGAAGAAGTTTTGACAACCTGATACACAGATTTTTGATGAACTATGCCATGGATCCCCAGTTTCCCTAGAAATTTTAAAATTACGCTAGCCCAACACTTTTGTAAATCTATGGACATTGACAGCTTTTGCTCGCACCTTATGGGCAAAAGCACAAAGAAGACTGCATTCAACAGACACCAAACAAGACCTCAATCGACGAATGTACATTTACCTGACATAGAATACCACCGCATTTACCGTAATTATGTCTTTTCTTCATTTCTACAACCCTCAGGTAATGACACACATAGTCGATAGGGAATACAGGCACAGATATCAGCAATCACATATCTCCCCCATTCATGTATCATCAACTAAAATGTGCTCCCCCATTTTGTTACAACCAAAGCCGAAAAGAGCTCGGTAAAGTTTGACAGCCCATCCACAGACCCGTACCACGGGATAAGAAGGAATTCAAATGTATACTTCGCAATACCTCGAAGCTTGATTTAAAACACGTACGGCACGATGATACATGACCCCCAATCACGGATTCATACACACATGCTTCTGCTATCTCACTAGGTCATACCCTTTTCCTACCTTCTCCTCTCCTCCCCTACCCAACCATGTAAATGTATTAACCCCTGTCATATATTTTTCTCTTTTTGAAATGTTTTAGAAGGTGGCAGTTATTGTTGACTGCCAAAGGGTGGACTGTCAAAGTCAGAAAAATATCTCTATGCACACTACCATATTTGCACCTCACACAGGTCCGTGCTGCGCATGCGTACGCTCTCCCGTACGTGCGCATACTCACAGTCGCGGGCACCCGCAGGCGCACGGTATGCGTATTTACGGTAGAGTTTATGTGATCGTAGCGTGCGACTCAATCATTACATATTTTCACTATATAATGTATTTTGTAGATCATGGTCCCTTTGATAGATTCTGAAAGTTTAGTTAACATAGCATGTTCCTGAACGGAGAGATCCCTCTTTGTATTGTACGAAGGGTCTAACAGGGGTCATACAGTGGTGTTTGGTACCCATCGGAAGAGTATTTAAATAGCAATATTCCGGTGTTGGTTTGGAGCGGATTAATCGCTCGTGCGAATAGTTATGGACATAAGAAGTTTATGTCCATTTACTATTATTTGTTCTTATTTAGTCATGCGGCGGGAAACCCAGTATCCCACCCACCTGAACAGTTGGAAGCAGTCACAGCCCACCTGTATGAATCAACCTATGACCTTTTGTTATAATGCGAAGCCGAATTCCTGTGTCCAATGAACAATGAGATTGTAGGGACCATTGAATTGTATTGTGTGTGGGGCATAAATAGGCAGGCCGACCATATCCAGTTCACTCTCTTCAACGGTTCTCATTGCTGATAATCGGGAGCTGGATATCGAGGCGCATGCGATCGTTTCCCCTTGTGCGTAAGTGTTTCTCCGCAACTATATTGATCTTCTTGTTATTGTGGGCCAATTTCTCTCTCTCTCTCTCTTCTCCTCTTTCTCTCTTATTTTCCCTTAAATAGTAATTGTATTGTATTTCCTGTGTAGTTATCTGGTTAGGTAGTCTATGTTATATTGTAGTGTATGATTTGTATTTGTATTAATTCTTTTGCAAGTATATCATTCATAATATATATATTAGGCGTTGGACCCTGAGCACGGTACCTGTGTATTTCTTATAGTGTTAAGTATTCTCAGCTAGAACAGCTTTAAAGGTAATAAGGTTATACTGTGTTGCATTTACACTCTATCATTACACTAAGGTTTTACTGCACAATACACTGTTTATGGTTTAGATACAAAGGTTTAACATTGTGAGCGTCAGCGCCGCTGGTGATCTCCTCGTGGTCCCGAGCGTCCGCTACGCTATAGCGAATCATTAAGTTAGTCAGCAGCCAATAGCGTGCCTGCCCGTGATCTCTTGGCCGTGAGCGTACGTGACGCTTGAGCGTCTCGACTACGGCTAAGCGATTGTTACGCAACGTGCGTACCCTTACGGTACTTCATACGTAAATAGCGTACAGTGTTCTTAGACCTCATAAAGGGTATTATATAAGATAAATATTTAGCTTTATCACTGGCCATTTTCAGGGAGTGTGCTAAAAAACGCAGGCGTGACAGGTAAAAACCCAGGCATGCCTGGGGAAACGGGGGAGTGGCTGGCCGAACGCAGGGCGTGTTTGTGGCATCAAAGCAGGAACTAAACTGACTGAAGTGATTGCAAGGCAAGAGTAGGTTTTGAGCTGCTCAGAAACTACATGAAACTTTTTCTGAGCAGTTCTGCTAACCTTTCGTTTGCACTTCTGCTAAGCTAAGATACACTCCCAGAGGGCGGCGGCCTAGCGTGTGGACTACTGCTAAAAGCAGCTAGCGAGCGATCTACTCGGAATGAGGGCCAATGTTAAATCACAGCGCT
The DNA here is from genome assembly GCF_028390025.1 of Pseudophryne corroboree. NCBI lineage: Eukaryota > Metazoa > Chordata > Amphibia > Anura > Myobatrachidae > Pseudophryne > Pseudophryne corroboree. The sequence continues at coordinate 58,135,515 of NC_086455.1, forward strand.
TCTTTTTTTCCCACATTTTGTTATGTTACAGCCTTATTCCAAACTGAAATAAATGTATTTTTCTCCTTAAAATGCTACACACAATACCCCATAATGACAACATGAAAAAAGTGTTTTTGAGAGTTTTGCAAATTTATTAAAAATGAAAAAACTAAGAAATCACATGTACATAAGTATTCACAGCCTTTGCTCAATACTTTGTTAATGCACCTTTGGCAGCAATCACAGCCTCAAACCTTTTTGAATATGATGCCACAAGTTTGGCACACCTATCTTTGGGCAGTTTCGCCCATTCCTCTTCGCAGCAAACTGCATCAGGTTGGATGGGAAGCGTTGGCGCACAGCCATTTTTAGATCTCTTCAGAGATGTTTAATTGAATTCAAGTCTGAGCTCTGGATGGCTACTCGAGGACATTCACAGAATTGTTCTGAAGCCACTGCTTTGATATCTTGGCTGTGTGCTTAGAGTCATTGTCCTGCTGAAAGATGAACCGTCACCCCAGTCTGAGGTCAAGACCGCTCTGGAGCAGGTTTTCATCCAGAATGTCTCTGTACATTGCTGCATTCATCTTTCCCTCTATCCTTACTAGTCTCTCGGTTCCTGCCACTGAAAAACATCCCCACAGCATGATGCTGCCACCACCATGCATCACTGTAGAGATGGTATTGGCCTGGCGATGAGCGGGGCCTGGTTTCCTTTAAACATGACGCCTAGCATTCACGCCAAAGAGTTCAATGTTTGTCTTATTAGACCAGAGAATTTTATTTCTCATGGTCTGAGAGTCCTTCAGGTGCATTTTGGCCTACTCCAGGGGGTATATTTACTAAGATGGGAGTTCTATTTAAGATGGGATGTTGCCGATAGCAACCAATCAGATTCCAGGTATTATCTTCTAGAGGGTGCTAGATAAATGAGAAATAGAATCTGTTTGGTTGCTATGGGCAACATCCTATCTTAAATGGAACTCCCATCTTAGTAAATATACCCCTTGGTGGGCTGCCCTGTGCTTTTTACTAAGGACTGGCTTCTGTCTGGCCACTCTACCATACAAGCCTGATTGGTCGATTGCTGTACAGATGGTTGTCCTTCTGGAAGGTTTTCCTCTCTCCACAGAGGAATGCTGTAGCTCTGATAGAGTGACCATCGGGTTCTTGGTCGCCTCCCTGACTAGGGCCCTTCTCCCCAGTTTAGATGGCCGGCCAGCTCTAGGAAGAGTCCTGGTGGTTCTGAACTTCTTCGATTTACGGATGATGCAGGCCACTGTGCTCATTGGGACATTCAAAATAGCAGATATTTTTCTGTATCCTTCCCCAGATTTGTGCCTCGAGATATTTCTGTCTCGGAGGTCCACAGACAATTCCTTTGACTTCATGCTTGGTTTGTGCTAAGACATGCACTGTCAAGTGTCGGGCCTTATATAGGCAGCTGTGTGCCTTTCCAAATCATGTCCAATCAACTGAATTTACCACAGGTTAGCTCCAATTAAGCTGTAGGAACATCTCTAGTATGATCAGTGGAAACACGATACACCTGAGCTCAATTTTGAGATTCATGGCAAAGGCTGTGAATACTTAAGTACATGTGATTTCTTAGTTTTTTTATTTTTTCACGTTGTCATTATGGGGTATTGTGTGTATAATTTTGAGGGGAAAATTAATTTATTCAAATTTGGAATAATGCTGTAACATAAAAAAATGTGGAAAAAGTGAAGCGTTGTGAATACTTTCCGGATGCACTGTAAGTCTTCTACAGCTCTTTGGTAAATAAATAGGGGCTTTCCTTACTAAATGGTTCCCAAACTGGGTGCCATGGCATCTTGGGTGCCTGGAGGTACTTGCAGGTGTGCCAAGGGTAGGTGGTCCAGAACCAAATAAAATTAATATAAAATGGTGGCTGCTCAATCCATTTACTGACCTCGTACAGGTGCATGAATGGGAAGAATTATCCTAGACAAGAAGAAAAAGGAAAACTATTCCCCCAGCACACTGAAAAGTATCAGCAATGTGATTTGAATACGTATTACTTGATAATAATAGAAATACAGAGATCTCAGCATGCATATATTTGCAAAGATATGATTAAGTCGCCAGGCTGCTTCAAGATATCTCTGTTTCTGGTGATCCCTTACGCTATGTAATAAAAGCACCTACTCTAGGTCATATACATATGTACTTGCATAATGTTATGCTACATGATAATAGCATATACATAAATAAAGTAACTCTAAATTAAGAGCCAACTCACCTAGAAGCACCCTAAGAGCCTCCAAATGACACTGCAAGGACCAGCATGACAATTTTTAAAAAGTGTGTTATATAGACCATAGGCTAGAATGGATAATGCCATCTGAAGATGGCACTAGCTGTGGAGACCAAGCTTTTGAAAAACAACAGAGGAGTTAAGGCAGATATCACTGATTTTTCTTACATGATAGAGACGCTTAATTTGTATGACTCTATCCCACAAAAAAGTATTGATAAATGTGCCCCTAAAGAGCGTTTGGGTCATATCTGTATTTTCAAAAGGGCATGCATGGCTAACAACAAAAATATTGGAGCACAGTACACCAATACCTCTCCTTAACCCGCCCCCCCCCCCTCTTTTAAAGCTGAGGGTGGCTTTATAATATATATATATATATATATATATATATGGACAAGATGTAGTCGCGCATTCCAACAATAAAAGTCTTTAAAATGTATGTCAGTCCGAATGTATTGTTGCAGCAATCCTCCTTTAAGAGTGAACCCGTACTCCTCAGCACATGTAGAAAAGAAAATAATGGAGGGCGCAATGGTGAGTGTAAAATCACAAGTAGTTTACTGATATAATATTCACTCACATACATTCAAAGTAAAAGGTAACCAGCGTAATGTCGACCATCAGTGGAGCCTCCGGATACCCGCACCGATGAACCCCGTTGCTCCCTGGATACCACCAGCCGCTAAGTTCTTTTAGCCGCACGGACTCCAAAACGGACCTCGCACGCCGGCAGTTCAGATGCTGGATCCACGTTACTCGTCCTGCTGGCCACGCCCAACGCGTTTCGTCTTGTGACGAAACGCGTTGGGCTTGGCCAGCAGGACGAGTAACGTGGATCCAGCGTCTGAATTGCCGGCGTGCGAGGTCCGTTTTGGAGTCCGTGCGGCTAAAAGAACTTAGCGGCTGGTGGTATCCAGGGAGCAACGGGGTTCATCGGTGCGGGTATCCGGAGGCTCCCCTGATGGTCGACATTACGCTGGTTACCTTTTACTTTGAATGTATGTGAGTGAATATTATGTCAGTAAACTACTTGTGATTTTACACTCACCATTGCGCCCTCCATTATTTTCTTTTCTACATATATATATATATATATATATATATATATACAAGCTAGCAACCGGCACTCTCACTTCCAACATCACCTGCCACGGTGCCCATTAAGTGTATGAACAGTTCAGCCGAATCATGGCACTCTGTGGTCTCATTCAATCAATAAAACACAGCTCCAGGAAGCTTGTAGCAACATTTCGGCTTTAATAGCCTTTGTCAAGCATAATATGTTGGTTATTAGTGGCATGATTCGGCTGAACTATATATATATATATATATATATATATTTATTTATATATATATATATACATATATATATATATATATATATATATATATACACTGCTCAAAAAAATAAAGGGAACACTAAAATAACACATCCTAGATCTGAATTAATGAAATATTCTTATTAAATACTGTGTTCTTTACATAGTTGAATGTGCTGACAACAAAATCACACAAAAATTATTAATGGAAATCACATTTATTAACCCATGGAGGTCTGGATTTGGAGTCACACTCAAAATTAAAGTGGAAAAACACACTACAGGCTGATCCAACTTTGATGTAATGTCCTTAAAACAAGTCAACATGAGGCTCAGTAGTGTGTGTGGCCTCCACGTGCCTGTATGACCTCCCTACAATGCCTGGGCATGCTCCTGATGAGGTGGCGGATAGTCTCCTGAGGGATCTCCTCCCAAACCTGGACTAAAGCATCCGCCAACTCCTGGACAGTCTGTGGTGCAACGTGGCATTGGTGGATGGAGCGAGACATGATGTCCCAGATGTGCTCAATTGGATTCAGGTCTGGGGAACGGGCGGGCCAGTCCATAGCATCAATGCCTTCGTCTTGCAGGAACTGCTGACACACTCCAGCCACATGAGGTCTAGCATTGTCTTGCATTAGGAGGAACCCAGGGCCAACCGCACCAGCATATGGTTTCACAAGGGGTCTGAGGATCTCATCTCGGTACCTAATGGCAGTCAGGCTAACTCTGGCGAGCACATGGAGGGGTGTGCGGCCCCCCAAAGAAATGCCACCCCACACCATTACTGACCCACTGCCAAACCGGTCATGCTGGAGGATGTTGCAGGCAGCAGAATGTTCTCCTTGGCGTCTCCAGACTCTGTCATGTCTGTCACATGTGCTCAGTGAGAACCTGCTTTCATCTGTGAAGAGCACAGGGCGCCAGTGGCGAATTTGCCAATCTTGGTGTTCTCTGGCAAATGCCAAACATCCTGGACGGTGTTGGGCTGTAAGCACAACCCCCACCTGTGGACGTCGGGCCCTCATACCACCCTCATGGAGTCTGTTTCTGATCGTTTGAGTAGACACATGCACATTTGTGGCTTGCTGGAGGTCATTTTGCAGGGCTCTGGCAGTGCTCCTCCTGTTCCTCTTTGCACAAAGGCGGAGGTAGCGGTCCTGCTACTGGGTTGTTGCCCTCCTACAGCCTCCTCCACGTCTCCTGATGTACTGGCCTGTCTCCTGGTAGTGCCTCCAAGCTCTGGACACTACGTTGACAGACACAGCAAACCTTCTTGCCACAGCTCGCATTGATGTGCCATCCTGGATGAGCTGCACTACCTGAGCCACTTGTGTGGGTTGTAGACTCCGTCTCATGCTACCACTAGAGTGAAAGCACCGCCAGCTTTCAAAAGTGACTAAAACATCAGCCAGAAAGCATAGGAGCTGAGAAGTGGTCTGTGCTCACCACCTGCAGAACAACTCCTTTATTGGGGGTGTCTTGCTAATTGCCTATAATTCCCACCTGTTGTCTATTCCATTTGCACAACAGCATGTGAAATTGATTGTCAATCAGTGTTGCTTCCTAAGTGGACAGTTTGATTTCACAGAAGTGTGATTGACTTGGAGTTACATTGGGTTGTTTAGGTGTTCCCTTTATTTTTTTGAGCAGTATATATATATATATATATATATGTACTTTTTGCGTACCAGATCCTTGGGGTACCCCTGAACACCAGGGCTCTGTACAGGAGTCCCCTTTGTACCCCCTGTCACCGGGCCTGGGGGCATGTGTGCATGGGCTATATGCAAACCTCACCTTTTGCATCCATGCAGAGATCCATCTGAATGAGTAGTAAAATAGTAAAAAGCTGCTGCTGCAAGCAGCCAGTTTATGACACATTGGAAAAACATAGCAGGGGATTATTTTTAGGCATGCAGAAAGATTTATGGTAAGATAGGGCTCTTCCAGAGTGATTAAACAAATAATGGCTAGTTCTTAAATACTATGAGAAGAACACAGATAGTGAAAATATCCTTCCTAACGGAACAAAGGTGCATCACACTCACCAGTGAGCTTGCTGAAAGTGACAAGCACACTGGAGGTGGTCCAGAAATCCCCGACCAATTGCCTTTGCCTATTCATATACCTTGTGCATTCAGGACTTTGCAGTGTTTGTACAGTCTACTAAACCCAAAGCGATCACAGTTAAATAAATGTTTCTCCCACAGGTGGCTGGCAAGCGAGGAAAAAACAATATTGTAAGGATTTGCTAAGAATCTGCAGTTACTTAACACACAAAGACAATTTCTCCTGGAAAATCCATCTAGTCAGGTTGAGCTCTTCTCCATGGAGCATTTGAGTGAAGGGCTTATCAAATCTGTACCAGGATGTCTTGAGCAAGGCAGATCTGTTTTGCATGATTTTAAAATGACTGGTGTCTCAGTGTAACTACCTGCACTGACTCACTGTATACAGCAAACAGTGAGCTAAACAGCATGTGCACAGTGTAAGGATCTGTTAAATTCAGCAATTATTGGTTAGGTTTTAGAAACATTTCATCTGTGAAACACTTCGATTGAATATCACTGTGCCTTGGGTCTTACTGGGGAAAAAGTAAAAATGTTTGATACAAAGCTCATTTAATCCTGTGTTCTGTGGAGAGGTGCTGTGGAATTGTTTTAGAAATTGCTTTCAGAATGGGCTTATTTAAAAAAAAAAAAAAACATGTAGAGGCTTCTGCCATAGATTTCAGCTGCCCTGAATCAGTTTCATATACTGTAAGTTATGTTTTGTTTTATTCATGAGTGGAATTGTACAATTGTGGAATTGTTTTGTTATATAATTCACAAGTCACACAAAGATCTACTCCCAGTTCAGGAGTGGTATTGTTTTCAGATATTTTTGGCTTTGAGGGAGGGGCCTTGTAGATGTAAGGCCGTTCCCGAACCCTCCTCTTCACCTTCCCCCATGATTGGAGATCAATGCAGCTAGTGCTAATGCCTAACCATAAGTGACTGATGCTGGCCATACACCTTAAAATGATCAGTACCAACTAGTGATGAGCAGGTTTGGTTCCTCGGGATCCGAACCCCCCCGAACTTCACCCATTTTACACGGTTCCGAGGCAGCCTCGGATCTTCCCGCCTTGCTTGGTTAACCCGAGCGCGCCCGAACGTCATCATCCCGCTGTTGGATTCTCACGAGATTTGTATTCTATATAAGGAGCCGCGCGTCGCCGCCATTTTCACTCGTGCATTGGAGATGATAGCGAGAGGACGTGCAGCGTTCTCTCAGTTTCTGTGTTCAGTGTGCTGCAAATATCTGTGCTCAGTGTGCTGCAAATATCTGCGCTCAGTGTGCTTGCAAATATCTGTGCTCAGTGTGCTGAAAATATCTACGTTCTCTGCCTGAAAAATGCTCCATATCTGTGCTGTATTGTAGTATATAGTAGGAGGACAGTGCAGAATTTTGCTGACCACCAGTATATATATAGCAGTACGGTACAGTAGTCCACTGCTCTACCTCTGTGTCGTCAAGTATACTATCCATCCATACCTGTGCTGCATTTTAGTTGTGCGCAGTATATATAGTAGGAGGACAGTGCAGAATTTTGCTGACCACCAGTATATATATAGCAGTACGGTACAGTAGTCCACTGCTCTACCTCTGTGTCGTCAAGTATACTATGCATCCATACCTGTGCTGCATTTTAGTTGTGCGCAGTATATAGTAGGAGGGGACAGTGCAGAATGTTGCTGCAACCACCAGTATATATATAGCAGTACGGTACAGTAGTCCACTGCTCTACCTCTGTGTCGTCAAATATACTATGCATCCATTCCTGTGCTGCATTTTAGTTGTGCGCAGTATATAGTAGGAGGGGACAGTGCAGAATGTTGCTGCAACCACCAGTATATATATAGCAGTACAGTACAGTAGTCCACTGCTCTACCTCTGTGTCGTCAAGTATACTATGCATCCATACCTGTGCTGCATTTTAGTTGTGCGTAGTATATAGTAGGAGGGGACAGTGCAGAATGTTGCTGTGGCCACCAGTATATATATGTAGAAGTACGGTACAGTAGTCCACTGCTCTACCTCTTTGTCGTCAAGTATACTATGCACCCATACCTGTGCTGCATTTTAGTTGTGCGCAGTATATAGTAGGAGGGGACAGTGCAGAATGTTGCTGTGACCACCAGTATATATATAGCAGTACGGTACAGTAGTCCACTGCTCTACCTCTGTGTCGTCAAGTATACTATGCATCCATACCTGTGCTGCATTTTAGTTGTGCGCAGTATATAGTAGGAGGGGACAGTGTAGAATGTTGCTGTGACCACCAGTACGGTACAGTAGTCCACTGCTCTACCTCTGTGTCATCAAGTATACTACAAAAGTTCAGTAAAATGACCCAAAAATCAAAATTAAAAGCGTCTGATGAGAAGCGTAAACTTGCCAATATGCCATTTACGACACAGAGTGGCAAGGAACGGCTGAGGCCCTGGCCTATGTTCATGGCTAGTGGTTCAGATTCACATGAGGATGGAAGCACTCATCCTCTCGCTAGAAAACTGCAGTGCCACTCCTAGATGGGCCAGGTGTTTGTGTCGGCCACTTGGGTCACTTAGCTTAGTCACACAGCTACCTCATTGCACCTCTTTTTTTCTTTGCATCATGTGCTGTTTGGGGACTATTTTTTAAATCTGCCATCCTGTCTGACACTGCAGTGCCACTCCTAGATGGGCCAGGTGTTTGTGTTGGCCACTTGGGTCGCTTAGCTTAGTCACACAGCTACCTCATTGCACCTCTTTTTTTCTTTGCACCATGTACTGTTTGGGGTCTATTTTTTAAATCTGCCATCCTGTCTGACACTGCAATGCCAGTACTAGATGGGCCAGGTGTTTGTGTCAGCCACTTGGGTCACTTAGCTTAGCCATCCAGCGACCTTGGTGCAAATTTTAGGACTACAAATAATATTGTGAGGTGTTCAGAATAGACTGGAAATGAGTGGAAATTATGGTTATTGAGGTTAATAATACTATGGAATCAAAATGACCCCCAAATTCTATGATTTAAGCTGTTTTTGAGGGTTAAAACACCTGAATCCAAAACACACCCGAATCCGACAAAAAAATTTCAGGGAGGTTTTGCCAAAACGCGTCCGAATTCAAAACATGGCCGCGGAACCGAATCCAAAACCAAAACACAAAACCCGAAAAATTTCCGGTGCACATCACTAGTACCAACCATTCAACTAGTTGGCTAGCTGGAAGGAAAATCAAGTAATGCATGGAAGCAGATGATAACCGTCCATTTGCTCCTAAAAACTAGATACTGGTCGTTCAGACAAATCTGATTTAATCAATTTGTCTGAACGATTATTTTTGTCTGTTTTCCAGCGTTTGGTACCGAATGGTAATTTGTCATTTGCTTCCATATATTACCAGATTTTCCTCCCAAGTAGCCAACTGTGGACTTTAGAGATGTATGCCGACTCCTGTGTTTTGGTTTTCAGTTTGGATCTGTATTAAGTTTGTGTTTTGCTTTTGGTTCCAATTTTGCAAAATCACCCTCATGTGTTTTGGTTTTTGTATTTGGATCTGTATTATTATTTGTTATTTGGGCCTGTTTTTGTTCCCACAGTATTACTAACCTCAATAGGATTCATTTTCGGTCCTTTCCAGTCACTTTTGACCACCTCACAGCCCATAATAATGTTTTCACCAATGTTGGCCAAAGGCTCTAGCAAACTGGCACTACTAAGTGAAAGAGCAGCGGCACAAACACACAGCAGTTTATAATACATCTATAAAACATTGCTGTACAGCAGTGGCAGAAAAGTAAAGTGGTGCAAGATGGAATTTATCTTCGGCCCTCCCTCCCACCCTTATTGGATATTAAAAAGAACATGCACAGTTTAAAAAACCAAGCATTTCAGCGACAGGGACTGCCACTTTGTGGTTAAAGTGCTTGGTTTGTTTGGGCCCCTACAAAACAAGCTATCAATGGGCTTAAGGCAGCCTAGTGATAACATCATCATAACACAATATTAACTCATCCCCGCTGGAATGCACCATTACAGAAGTCTCTGTACTTTGATGTAATTGGTGGGAAAGAGCTTCCTCGTGGAATTTGTAATTCATTTTTTTGAACATCACCTTTTTCACATTTTGAGGAAGTAGCCTCCTATGTGGATAGCTCACAAGGTTCCTGGCTGTGCTTAAAACTCTTTCTGAGTACACACTGGAGGGTGGGCAGCTTAACTAAAGTGTAGCGAGTTTGTACAAGGTGCTCCAAGTAGCCTTTTTTTCCCTCCAGTAGTCAAAGGGATTGTCTGACATGCTCATTTGTACACTGTCATTAAATAATCCTCCACCATGGTTACCGTATCAGATTGAGTCATGGTAGAGGTGTCACTCATGTTGGACAATTCTTTAATGACCTGACCAGATCTCAAAATGTTGTGTCAGTTTGGTGAGTTGACTCATCCTCGTTACCAGTGGGTCTCTTGGGAAACCTCAGGTTTTTTTTCTGGAAATAGCAATTGCACACCTGAGCATTATTCTAACACAGTGCCACTGCCTGGTCCTGAACACACACATTTAAAAAAAAAAAGAAAAAAAAAGTTTTTCTGTTTTTTAACAAATGACAACTTTACACTGCGATTCACAGCACTTATATTATTAATGCGGTGAAGTGGCCTGGCTCTGAACACACACAAATGTTGTTGTTGTTTTTTTATATTTCTTTTTTTTTTCCACACTGTGTGTGACTCACACATCACTTATATTATTAACACAGTAGCATGGCACCTACTAAGCATTATTGTAACACAGAGCCACTGCCTTGACCTGAACACACACAAATTTTACAAAGAAAACAAACTTTTTCAGTTTTTCAACAAATTACAACTTCACACTGCAACTCAGCTCACAGCATATATATTATTACTATGGTGGCACGACATGGCCCTGCACACACACAATTTTTTTTATTTATTTTTTGGGAAGGGGATTTACGTATATATGTTATTTTACACACTGCTGCGAATCACTCCACTTATATTATAGTAATGGTGGCACTCACCAAAAACATTTGCAGAGTGTACAGAAACCGGTGTGCACCAAAAAGGGTTAATGCTGCCCTGTATTACTATTAGTAGCTACGGGCTGTACTGTGGGCCATTACAGCACCAGCATGCACCACTAAAGGGCTAATGCTGCCCTGTATTAGGAGCTCTGAGCTGCGCTGTATGGATCCGGTAAAGATGCCAGCTGTCGAGATCCCTGCAGCCAGAATAATGAGACCGGAATCCTCACACCCATCAGAATACCATTGCCGGAAATCTGAAAAGGTCAGGACACCGATGCTGGAATCACAACAGCCAGCATCCCGACCGTGAGTATAGCGGGAGAGGTTACGGTTAGGATACAGGGAGGGGGGTTAGGCTGCAGGAAGGGAGGCTTAGGAAGTAGGGGAGAGGGGAGAACATAGGTAGCTCACCCCTGTCGGGATTTCAATTGTCGTTACACTGAATGGCGGCATCCTGACCATCGGTAACTCATACCCAACCCCACCGTGCTCAGTGACAAAAAAAAATCATTGTGGACAAAGGGTTAATCTGACACTGTATTTAGATGAATGCTGCCCTGTATATTATGAGGTTCTCTACGGGCTTTGGAGTTAGTAAACAGGAAAGTGGTGGATCAAAGGCGACAGTAATAGACAAACTTTGATATGTTAATTGAACAAATAATGATCAAACCAATTCATTCCTTAGTTTCTTTTGTGGTGTCAAAATGTCCCCATCTGGGATTTCCTCACCAGGGTATAATCATCCAATTAAGACATATGAAAAAATAAAGGAAAATACAATGTGTAGTAATTAGAGATGAGCAGGTTTGGGTCTCAGAGAACCGAACTGTACCGAACTTCACCATTCGAGTCCGGTTCCAAGCCAGGCTCGGGTCTTCCCACCTGACTCAGAAACCAGAACGAGGCAAAACGTCATCATCCCGCTGCCGGATTCTCGCGGGATTTGGATTCCATATAAGGGGCCGCGCGTCCCCGCCATTTTCACTTCCGGCATTGGAGAGTGTACAGAAAGGAGGAGTCTCCTTTCTCTCAGTGTCAGTGGTGTCTAGTGACAGTGCTTGTGTCCTCTGCTGCCATATGTGCAGTGCTGTCCAGTGGTGCTGTGTTGTGCTGCATCAGTTCAGTGATGGTGTGTTGTACTGCATCAGTCACAGTTGTGGTGTCCTCTGCTACCATATGTCCAGTGCTGTCCAGTGGTGCTGTGTTGTGCTGCATCAGTTCAGTGGTGGTGTGTTGTGCTGCATCAGTGACAGTGGTGGTGTCCTTTGCTGACATATGTCCAGTGCTGCTGTATAATAAGTCCCTTAAAGTGTTGCTGTGTTGTCCTGCATCAGACCAGTGGTAGTGTCCTGAGCATCAGTCAGTCCAGTGACCATTCACAGTGGTGGTGTCATCTGCTGCCATATGCCCAGTGCTGCTGTATAATTATCTGTGTTGTCCTGCATCAGACCAGTGCTAGTGTCCTGTGCATCAGTCAGTCCAGTGACCATTCACAGTGGTGGTGTCCTCTGCTGCCATATGTCCAGTGCTGCTGTATAATAAGTCCCTTACAGTGTTGCTGTGTTGTCCTGCATCAGACCAGTGGTAGTGTCCTGGTTATCAGTCATTCCAGTGATCAGGCAGTCACAGTGGTATACGCTGCTGCTATATGTCCACTGCTGCCGTATAATAACAAAAACAACAAGCCCCTTACAGTGTTGCTGTGTTGTGCTGCATCAGACCAGTGGTAGTGTCCTGTCCATCAGTCATTCCAGTGACCAGGCAGTCACAGTGCCATTTAATTCCAGTGATTTGGACTTAAAATTCCAGTGATTTTGCCATTTAATTCCAGTGATTTGAATGTATAATTCCAGTGATTTTGCCATTTAATTCCAGTGATTTGGAGGTATAATTCCAGTGATTTTGCCATTTAATTCCAGTGATTTGGAGGTATAATTCCAGTGATTTTGCCATTAAATTCCAGTGATTTGGACGTATAATTCCAGTGGGAATTGTTTATGTCACTTGGCTTAGTCATATAAGGTAAACAAATGTCAAAAAAAACCTTTCCGACAAACCTTCCTTATTAATTGATGTATCTGTCCAGTCCATATAAAATAAATGGGACAGTCTAGGTGTAAATAAGGAAAGTGAAGGAGTGAAAGGTTCTATCCGTTGAGAAAGAAATGTTTTTTTTGCTGCGCCCGCAATCTTAGCTTATTACGTTTAGATAACCTAGAGAAAGGTAACCTTGAAAATAATCCCCAAAATATCCAAGTTGGTGACAATGGGATATGTATGTGTAAGGTATTGGTAATAAAAAGGTAAATTTGGTTCCAAAAATCCGCTACCTTAGGACATAACCAGAGGCAATGAAATATGTCTGCCGCAGGTGAACCACATTTGAAACATTCAGAGTTATCGGATTGTCCAGTTATAAATTTTAATTCAGGGCTATACTACGCCCGGTGTAGGATTTTATAGTTCATTTCAGAGTATGAAGTGGATATCAATTTCTTATTTAAAGTTCTGATAGCTTTTACTATTTGAAGTAGCGAAAGTTATGGAAAAATAGGCTTCTATTTTGCTGGGCCTCCTGTGATATTATTCAAGTCTAGAATAGGTCGAATATGAGCATAAATATTAGCGGAAGAGAGAGGTACAGTAGAGCTGCACCACAACATAGCGTCCAGTCTACTTTGTGTATCTCTCTCAGTTAATAATGTGAGTGTTTTATTAATATAGCTTTGAGCTTGCAAAAATGGAAAAGGTGGAATGCAAATATTCAAGTATTTAAGTTGTAATTGACTCAGTGGGGTAAATTTACTAAGATTCGTGTTTTCCCGTTTGAGGTCAAAGTTCAATCACGAATGACATCGAAAGTGTAAATATGCAACTTTTTGAATTGATTACGACTAATTTACTAAGCTGCCGTATTCTGCATTTTCGGGTTTTCCGATGTCGATGTCATTCGTTTTTTTTGGCAGTGTTTTACGTGAGTGACTTGTAAAACACTGCCGACTTTAATACAATGAATCTCGGCCGGATCTAAGAGATCCGTGCAGGGCTTCATTGTGCACTTTGTTTAACAAAAAAATAAAGTTTAAATGTAAAAAAAAAATTGCGTGGGGTCCCCCCTCCTAAGGCAAACCAGCCTCGGGCTCTTTGAGCCGATCCTGGTTGCAGAAATATGGGAAAAAAATGGACAGGGGTTCCCCCATATTTAAGCAACCAGCATCGGGCTCTGCGCCTGGTCCTGGTTCCAAAAATACGGGGGACAAAAAGAGTAGGGGTCCCCCGTATTTTTGAAACCAGCACCGGGCTCCACTAGCTGGACAGATAATGCCACAGCCGGGGGTCACTTTTATACAGTGCCTTGCGGCCGTGGCATCAAATATCCAACTAGTCACCCCTGGCCGGGGTACCCTGGGGGAGTGGGGACCCCTTCAATCAAGGGGTCCCCCCCCAGCCACCCAAGGGCCAGGGGTGAAGCCCGAGGCTGTCCCCCCCATCCAATAGGCTGCGGATGGGGGGCTGATAGCCTTTGTGAAAAGTGATTGATATTGTTTTTAGTAGCAGTACTACAAGGCCCAGCAAGCCTCCCCCGCAAGCTGGTACTTGGAGAACCACAAGTACCAGCATGCGGCGGAAAAACGGGCCCGCTGGTACCTGTAGTACTACTACTAAAAAAATACCCCAATAAAGACAACACACACACACCTTGAAAGTATAACTTTAATACATCCATCCACACCTCCATATACACATACTTTTACCTTATGTACCCACGCAGGTCGGTCCTCTTCTCCAGTAGAATCCATGGTGTACCTGTAGAAAAAATTATACTCACATAATCCAGTGTTTTCGGCTCCTCGGTAAATCCTTTTGTAATCCACGTACTTGAAAAAATAAAAAAATGGATACCCGACCACGAACTGAAAGGGGACCCATGTTTTCACATGGGTCCCCTTTCCCCGAATGCCAGAAACCCACTCTGACTGATGTCTAAGTGGGTTTCTTCAGCCAATCAGGGAGCGCTACGTTGTGGCACCCTCCTGATCGTCTGTGTGCTCCTGTACTGACTGACAGGCGGCACACGGCAGTGTTACAATGTAGCGCCTATGCGCTCCATTGTAACCAATGGTGGGAACTTTCAGGTCAGCGGTTGACCGAAAGTGACCTCACCGCTGACCTGAAAGTTCCCACCATTAGTTACAATGGAGCGCATAGGCGCTACATTGTAACACTGCCGTGTGCTGCCTGTCATACAGTACAGGAGCACACAGCCGATCAGGAGGGTGTCACAATGTAGCGCTCCCTGATTGGCTGAAGAAACCCACTTAGACATCAGTCAGAGTGGGTTTCTGGCATTCGGGTAAAGGGGGCCCATGTGAAAACATGGGTCCCCTTTCAGTTCGTGGTCGGGTATCCGTTTTTTTATTTTTTCAAGTACGTGGATTACAAAAGGATTTACCGAGGAGCCGAAAACACTGGATTATGTGAGTATAATTTTTTCTACAGGTACACAATGGATTCTACTGGAGAAGAGGACCGACCTGCGTGGGACCATAAGGTAAGTATGTGTATATGGAGGTGTGGATGGATGTATTAAAGTTATACTTTCAAGGTGTGTGTGTGTTGTCTTTATTGGGGTATTTTTTTAGTAGTAGTACTACAGGTACCAGCGGGCCCGTTTTTCCGCCGCATGCTGGTACTTGTGGTTCTCCAAGTACCAGCTTGCGGGGAGGCTTGCTGGGCCTTGTAGTACTGCTACTAAAAACAATATCAATCACTTTTCACAAAGGCTATCAGCCCCCCATCCGCAGCCTATTGGATGGGGGGGACAGCCTCGGGCTTCACCCCTGGCCCTTGGGTGGCTGGGGGGCGGACCCCTTGATTGAAGGGGTCCCCACTCCCCCAGGGTACCCCGGCCAGGGGTGACTAGTTGGATATTTGATGCCACGGCCGCAAGGCACTGTATAAAAGTGACCCCCGGCTGTGGCATTATCTGTCCAGCTAGTGGAGCCCGGTGCTGGTTTCAAAAATACGGGGGACCCCTACTCTTTTTGTCCCCCGTATTTTTGGAACCAGGACCAGGCGCAGAGCCCGATGCTGGTTGCTTAAATATGGGGGAACCTCTGTCCATTTTTTTCCCATATTTCTGCAACCAGGATCGGCTCAAAGAGCCCGAGGCTGGTTTGCCTTAGGAGGGGGGACCCCACCCAATTTTTTTTCAGAAAATGTATAACATTTCCCCCCCGTTCCCACTGAAAAACATGCACGGATCTCATGGATCCGTGCATGCCTATACAAACACGGGATAAAAAAGCAGGTCAGGTTTTTTTTAGCACTTTTTCACGATTTGTATTTTATCACGGCAGTGTTTGGCTATTGTCGGCAGTGTTTGTGTTTTGCACTTTTTAGTAAATTCCCGATTTCTAGCAAATTGCAGGCGTATTTGACCGATGGTGTATTGATTCGTGATTTTTTTCCTAGGACTTCCAAAATATTACGAATGCCCTCATCACTGCCGAGATTTTTGCTTAGTAAATTACCGAGATGACACTTTGATGAAAAAACGGCATCTCGGTCAAAATCGGGACCTTAGTAAATATACCCCAGTGTAAGAGATTGTAAGGTGTCAGTGTTTACAAATTGATATAAATGTTGCAAACCCTGAGCAGACTAGCTCCTAACATGATGAGGTGGGTGACCATCCGTGAACGCAGGGTTATCTACTAGTGAAAGAAAGAGCGTATTACTAGGAGATAGATTCAAAAGTAAACGAGTTTGCCTCCATACTCTGCAAGTAGTTGCTAACAGTATATTATCTTTAATGTCCTGTGGTAAAGAATGTAGTCTGGTATGGAGCAAAGTGGTGAGGTGAATGTGCGGGCTGAATGCCTGTTCTTAGTTAAAGTTAGTATAATTATTAGTTTGACCCACCCTTTCGATGGCGATACGATAATTAGCCACCAATGAATATCTCCTCAAACACTGTAAATTCACGCGTCCTAAGTCTGTGGCTTGCTGAAGCTTGAAAAGAGAAATCCTGGGGCGTTTCTTTGCCCTAATAAAACATTGCATTTCTTTATTCAGTAACTGAAGATCTTTGAGAGGTAGCATCTGAATAAATTATAAAATGCATGGGAAACTAACCATCTTGATTACATGACATCTACCTATATATGAGAGCGGGAGTGTGCTCCATTTCTTGAAATTATAAATGTTTGTCTTAAAAGCTTGGGATCATTAGAGAAATACAATTGGGAGAGGTGAGAGTGAAAAACAATTAGGAGAGAATAGTGATACCTAAATATTTGATGGTCGATAAGGCCCATCTAAATGGGAACGTGTTTCCCCAGCCCAATCTAGAGTTTGGATATAATGCTAACGCTTCAGTCTTAGTAGTTCTTGGTCAAGAAACCCGCTATTGATTCAAAATCACGCAGCTTGTCCATGAGCAGAGGAATGGCTTGTTTGAGGTCATGAAAATATAATAAAAGGTCATCAACAAAAGCTGATACTTTCCTTTCTTGGTTCGCTATAGAAATGCCCTGCCATTCGGCAAGCTGTGTGAAATATCTAATCAATTAATCGATAGCTAGATTAAAAAAAGGGGAGAAAGTGGGTATCCTTGCCACGTTCCCCTGTAAAGTTGAATCGGAATCAGAATCAGAATCAGCTTTATTGGCCAGGTGTACTCACGTACACTAGGAATTCTTTGTGGTACAATGCATTGCCAAGCAGCAACATGAAGGGGGAATACATAGCATAAGAAGGGGGAAAAACGTAGCATACATTACAAACATTACACGTATGAGTTGATACTGCACATTGCAACTGTACAATAGACTCGACATTTTAGACATATTATACATGCAAGACTAAAAACGAAGGCTGCTTGGCAGAGCAGCACCGAGGCAGCCATCCGCGGCGCCAACTAGAACTCAAACAGTGCACATAATACAGAAGATTTAAGTATTACATCAAAAGATAAACAACACAGACAATAAAAAAAAAAAAAAAAAACACAGAAACAATAATGCATGATCGGTGTAGGCATTTTGGGTAATAACCTCCAGGGGCTGTGTATTCCACCCTCACAAGGTACCAGATGCTGCAGCCATCTTAGGCGCACTGCGTAGGATTACCCAGGGTGGAATAGTCTACCCCTAGAAGAGAACACAAAATGGGGAGATTGCTAAGTCCTTAAGTTTAGAGTAGGAAGCATCTCATGTTAAGTAAATTAACCATCAAAAAGGCCTTAGGTGAGTCATAAAGTGTTTTAAATATATGAATAAATTCCGAGCCAAACCCCTGGTATTGAAATATATGCAAGAGATGAAACCAACTAACCCTGTCAAAGGCTTTATCAGCATTGCAGCTGACTATAATATTTTGTGTTGCTTTAGTATGATGAATATGGGTCATAGCTGCAATAAGAGAATGTATAATCAGAACAGAATGTCTGTTGCCAATAAAGCCAGTTTGGGATGGATGGATCAAACAAAACAAAAATGGTTGTAGTCGTTGCGCCAGGGCCGGCTCGAGGCATGTTCGACTCGAGCGGCCGCGCAGGGCGCCACCCTTAAAGGGCGCCGCGCGCTGGCGCCGCCATGTCGGAGCCTGGAGCCGGCCCTGATCTCCCCTGCTGTCCTCGCGCTGTGTGCGCCGCCGCTGTGTGCGCTATGCGGCGCCGGCGTCTGATGTCAGACACCGGCACCGCACACCGCGCACAGACAGCGGCATACAGCACAGACAGCGGCCGCAGCGGCGTGCACACCAGCACTCCCCCTCCCTCGGCACAGCAGATACTGGGGGCATATGTGGCACTGTGGGGGGCATTTATCTGGCACTGTGGGGGCATTTATCTGTGCACTGTGAGGGGGCATTAATGTATCTGGCACTGTGGGGTCATGTATCTATCTGGGTCTGTGGGGGCATATCTGGCACTGGGGGGAGGGCATTGATGTATCTGGCACTGTGGCGGCATTTATCTGTGCACTGTGAGGGGGCATTAATGTATCTGGCACTGTGGGGGCATTTCTGGCACTGTGGGGTCATGTATCTATCTGGGTCTGTGGGGGCATATCTGGCACTGGGGGGAGGGCATTGATGTATCTGGCACTGTGGTGGCATTTATCTGGCACTGTGATGGGGGCATTAATGTATCTGGCACTGTGGGGTCATTTATCTATCTGGGACTGTGGGGGCATATCTGGCACTGTGGGGGGCATTTATATATCTGGCACTGTGGGGGGTATTTATGTATCTGGCACTGTGGGGGGCATTTATGTATCTGGCACTGTGGGGGGCATTTATGTATCTGGTACTGTGGGGGGCATTTATATATCTGGCACTGTGGGGGGTATTTATGTATCTGGCACTGTGGGGGGCATTTATGTATCTGGCACTGTGGGGGGCATTTATGTATCTGGCACTGTGGGGGCAATTATGTTTCTCGCACTGCTGGGGGGGCATGTCATGTGCATTTGGCACTGCTGGGGGGCATGTCATGTGCATTTGGCACTGCTGGGGGGGCATGTCATGTGCCTCTGGCACTGCTGGGGGGGCATGTCATGTGCATCTGGCACTGCTGGGGGGGCATGTCATGTGCATCTGGCACGGCTGGGGGGCATGTCGTGTCTAGCTGGCACGGCTGGGGGGCATATCATGTAGTGTTCCCATGTCTCAGTGCAATACCTGGCGCAAAGTGTCTAACAAGCTCTGCCTGCCGCAAAGTGTCTAACGTGCTCTGCCTGGCACAAAGTGTCTTAACGTGCTCTACCTGTCGCAGTGTGTATAGGAGGTTCTACCTGGTGCAATGTGTATTAGCTGCACTACTGTGTGGTGTAATGCGAATTGCCACTATTATGTGGCCACGCCCCTTCCCCACGAAGCAACGCCCCTAAATTTTTGATGCGCGCCTTCGGCGCGCAAGGTCCTTGATTTTGATCGGAGCAACAAGCATTACAGTATGTACATAATTTTGCCCTTCTAACTTAAATATGTGCCCTCCCAAATGCAAAATGTGCCCTCCCCGTGATCAGCACCCCTGCCCTAAAAAAATAATAGAGTGAACACTATCATGTGTAGCTGGCACTGCTGGGGGGCATATCATGTGTAGCTGGCACTGCAGCAGGGCATGTCCTGTCTATCTGGCACTGCTGGGGGGTATATCATGTCTATCTGGCACTGCTGGGGGGCATGTCGTGTAGCTGGCACTGCTGGGGGCATGTCATGTGTAGCTGGCACTGCTGCGGGGCATGTCATGTCTATCTGGCACTGCACTACTGTAGACATTATGGGTAGCTGGCACTATACTGGAGACATTGTGTGTAAGGAAAGAAAAAAAGAAAGTGGAGACTCCTATCATAAATGGCGCCTACAAGCTGCCCTGAACTGTGTCCCCCCTTGGAGTATCACCACACTCCCACACAAACAATAAGTACAAGAAGGTAGAGGGGATACAATTCTTAGCGCTATATTATTATACTTAAATATACATAGACAAATACACAATACGTCCCTTTTTAGTGGGGTCTTCAAAAGATTCTCTTTCCTCTTTTCTATTCTTCTTATAACCATCCAATATTTTATTCCAGTGGTGTGAATGACATATGAAAGAAAAAATTGCATATGTGTAGAACAGTTTATATTTCCATACACCACACTGTATAACAAGTCCCTTGAGTGGATAATCAGAAGTGTAGTTTAGGCGTACCCCAACTCACACTATGTAGCGTAAAACTCTATATATAAAGGTATCTTTGTTTTTTCATTCCTTCACCAGATTCACCAATATAGCTATATTTCTGAGTTAGCGTACCCCACTCACTAGATTAGTAGAATGAGGAAAACATATAAAGGTATCTTTGTCTTCAGATGCGTACCCTACTTACAGGGTTCGAGGATGGCCACAAGTCTATCAAGGTTTCTTTTCCCTTTCTGATTTTTCGTTATTGGTAGCCTTGTGTTTCTCCACAGTCTCCCTCGGTGTCAGGTATATGGAAATGAGATTAAAAGAACCAATGTGTAGACTGAACCAATAAATTAGTGCATAAAATTATATGTGAAAGTGTTAAATTGAAGGATACCCGTATATAAGGGTATCTAAAGAATATAGTAATCCTTACATAAAGAGATTCCAATAAATTTAGTGAGAAATACCCTAGTGATATGTGAAGTGACGTGAATATTATAATAGACGTACCCCACTTACACAAAGTGGGGAAGTGATAAACATATAGCGGTTTCTTTATATAGGAGAAGAAAGAGATTCTGGCGGGCGTACCCCACTCACAGTCTAGCTGCTTCTTATCATGCACATCAGGGTTTCTTTAATATCCTCTCTCATACAGTCCTCCTGTCATCAGTAAGTGTGGACAGCCATTTTTTCCAGTTTTACCTTTAAAGACTCAGCAAGGTAAAAGAATTGTTTTTAATTTTTTTTAAAGAAATTTTTTTATTTTTTTATTTTTTTGATGGTTTTTGATGTAGAAGGATTTCTCCATCTTTTTGCTGCTTTCATACTTTGTGTATGTACTGTACTGTTTTGGACATTGCTGTTTTTACCTACTCGCATGTGGCGGGTAGTGTGGAATAAAACTTAGAAATTTTTTATCTTTACGTGGACCCCTTGATTTTTGGAAGTGCATATATTTGGTTGAAAGATCTCCAGAAGGACTGTATGAGAGAGGATATTAAAGAAACCCTGATGTGCATGATAAGAAGCAGCTAGACTGTGAGTGGGGTACGCCCGCCAGAATCTCTTTCTTCTCCTATATAAAGAAACCGCTATATGTTTATCACTTCCCCACTTTGTGTAAGTGGGGTACGTCTATTATAATATTCACGTCACTTCACATATCACTAGGGTATTTCTCACTAAATTTATTGGAATCTCTTTATGTAAGGATTACTATATTCTTTAGATACCCTTATATACGGGTATCCTTCAATTTAACACTTTCACATATAATTTTATGCACTAATTTATTGGTTCAGTCTACACATTGGTTCTTTTAATCTCATTTCCATATACCTGACACCGAGGGAGACTGTGGAGAAACACAAGGCTACCAATAACGAAAAATCAGAAAGGGAAAAGAAACCTTGATAGACTTGTGGCCATCCTCGAACCCTGTAAGTAGGGTACGCATCTGAAGACAAAGATACCTTTATATGTTTTCCTCATTCTACTAATCTAGTGAGTGGGGTACGCTAACTCAGAAATATAGCTATATTGGTGAATCTGGTGAAGGAATGAAAAAACAAAGATACCTTTATATATAGAGTTTTACGCTACATAGTGTGAGTTGGGGTACGCCTAAACTACACTTCTGATTATCCACTCAAGGGACTTGTTATACAGTGTGGTGTATGGAAATATAAACTGTTCTACACATATGCAATTTTTTCTTTCATATGTCATTCACACCACTGGAATAAAATATTGGATGGTTATAAGAAGAATAGAAAAGAGGAAAGAGAATCTTTTGAAGACCCCACTAAAAAGGGACGTATTGTGTATTTGTCTATGTATATTTAAGTATAATAATATAGCGCTAAGAATTGTATCCCCTCTACCTTCTTGTACTTATTGATTGTGTGTAAGGAACACTACTGTAGCTGTTATGTGTAATGCTGCTAATTGTGTGCGTAGAGGGGGTGTGAAAATATATTTATTTATTTATAGTGTAATATGAAGTCGAGGCCCCACCCACTTTTTCAGAGGCCACGCCCACTTTTTCAGGAGCGAGCGCGCCTTCGCCGCGTGCATAGAGTATGGAAGGGGGCGCTTTTACATTTTCTCGCACAGGGTGCTAGTAGGTCTGGAGCCGGCCCTGCGTTGCACCATCAATTTAGAAAAAAATCTTTAGATCCTGATTAAGACGGGAAATAGGATGATCAGAAGTTACTAAAGTAGGGTCCTTACCAGGTTTCGATAGAATAATTATTCGAGCTGTGTTGAAATTTACAGGAGCAGCGTTGCCAGACAATATAGAATTATACAGTGAGGTTAAATAAGGGGTCACTAAGAGAAGTAGCATTTTTTAATAATCAGCGCTTAAGCTGTCAGGGCCAGTTGATTTACCCAGAGGTAGTGATTTAATTATTCCCATGATTTCCTCCTCAGTTATCGGGTCACTAAGGTGGCTATGTTCCTCCTCTGTAAGACGTTTATGCCCTGCCTGATGAAGACAATCTATGCCTAAGGTAGGGTCATCTGTAGGGAAAGAATACAAATTTTCATAGTAATGAAGAAATTCATCAGCAATCTGATCAGGATGGATTAATATCCTAGTATTGTCAGAGGATAATTTAGTTATAAATTTGGTAGGTGTGCGTTGTCTCAATAGGGATGCAAGTAATTTTCCAGACTTGTTGCCCCATTTAAAAAAATCTATGTTTATAAAAAGTCGTATCTAACAGGACCTGTTCAGAACATAAGGCATCATATAAATTTTTCGCATTTTTACTGTATATCGAATTCTCGTCTCTTCAGAAGGGGTTAATAAATATGCGGAAAATGCAGAAGAAAGGGCCAAACTTTACTCTTTAAATTTAGATAGCATCTGTTTACGCTTATATGTAACATGTGCAATAATATGACCCCTCATTAAAGGTTTAGAAGCCACCCAAAAAAGATTAATATCCTGAGCATGTTGAGAGTTATCATTGCTTTATTTAGTAAAATTAAGTGCTAGAAGCTTTTTAAAGTCGTCTGAATCACTAAGATAGGAGGAGAATTGCCAATTATATGAAGTACGGCTAGGCAATTGTAGTTGAAGCGTGAGACAGAAAGGGGCATGATCTGATATTACAATAGTATAGATGTCAGATCCAATAACTCTATGCAGAATCTGAGGTACAAACATCCAAAAATCTATTCTAGTAAAGGTGTCATGTGGGTGTGAATAGAATGAGTATTCTCTATCAGTAGGGAAATTATATCTCCAAGGGTCAGTAAGCTGTAACGAGTCAATCAAAAGAAAAAGAGAGGATGGCGCACTACAACCAGACCTGCTAGAACCCCCTGACCAGTCAACCGAAGAAGATAATACCGAATTAAAATCGCCACCTAATATTAAGTGTCCTTCAATTCAACCTTGTAGTTTTGCGTACAATTCAGAAAAAAAGGATGCGTTAGGACAATTTGGGGCATATATATTGACCAATGTAAATTTCTACTCATTGATTGTTACTTTAAGAAATATATAGCAGCCTTGTGCATCTATTAGGGAGTCTAGTATTTCAAAATTAAGAGATCACCTAAAAAGTATAAGTACCCCTCTGGTCTTATTATGGTAGGAAGCAGCTATAAAATCTCCTACCCAATTCCCTGTCAGGGTATTTGTATCTGAGATTTTCCAGTGAGTTTCCTGGAGCAAAACACATCAGGGCGATATTTTTTAAATTCCTGCATAATTTTTTTCCCTCTTGATGGGGGTGTTTAGAACTTCCACGTTCCAAGACATAAATTTCAATAAATCAGTTACACGTATTGTATCTAGGTCAGTGGATGTACTATGTGTCATCAACCAACACCCTGTCTCGGGAAGTATTTAACTATAAACATATAAAGACTCTGAACTGTCCTTTGTTCCCCACATTAAATCTGTCTCAAGATCATGTTACATACATCTAAGAAACATATCCAAAATATGACTATATCTTACACAAGACACAGCAAAAACTCTAATCCATGCTCTCATTATCTCCCGCACTGATTATTGTAATAGTCTCCTGACCGGTCTTCCCAAACATAGGCTCTCACCACTACAATCCATTTTGAATGCAGCTGCGAGGCTAATCTTCCTCGCTAGACGTTCATCGTCTGCAGATGCGCTCTGTCAGTCCCTCCATTGGTTACCGGTATTCTACCGTATTAAATATAAAATACTTTTACTTACATACAAGGCTATTAAGCAAACTGCAATGGGTTGAGGTTTTGGATTCTGCACTGGATCGGATTGTGAATGAGCGTTGAACAATTTTTGAACCATAAAAAACGTCTGTAGTAACCAACATATAGCTACCGACTATACCGATTGGGTTTTGCGGTAGAGCTGGGTTGGTGGTGCTCCCGGACTTTAGTTCAGAACAAACTATTATAGGGGTTTTTTTTTCTTTCACGAAGAGGCAAAAGAGAAAAATAGGACTGTTGTGTTGTCTCACTGGTGCACACTTTGTTTTTAATTTATGTACATATATTGTATGTATGTAAAAACAGGATAGATATAAGTCTAAAACTTAACTTTTATTAATTTCTTAGTCAGACAAAGCTGTGGTTGTTTATACCAACAACAGTTGATTAAAACAGAATTAAACAGTAGTATGTTACTCACTTTTTATGGGGTAGGTGGCAGGGTGCTGATCTGCACACCCACTGAATTAGAAGTGAGTGTTAATATTTGACGTTCATCAAAGCGAAAATATTAAATTTCTTGTTCTCTCTATCAATTTATGATATGTTGTTTATATATTCATAAGAGAGGAACAAGAAAACCGGCTTCTCAACTGCCGACTCCTTCTGTGTGTGTGTATCAGGAGGAGTCAGCCCGCCGGAGCTCCGTTATGGAGATCCCGGAAGTCGGGCGCCGGACCGGAAGTGATGCGCGTTTCGCTGGGAGGAGCTTGTTCACCTGATCGTCTGATCAGACAGCCCTCCGTGCGTGCTTCTTAACTGCTGTGCTGTCCAATCATCTAACAGGGGGAGTGATTGACTGCTTTATGGACCAATGGGAGCGTTATAAGTGTAATTACTGCATTGATTACAGGGCTGATAATGCCTATGATATTAGTGCCTGTATGGGTCACTGGGATTAAAGTATAGGTCCCTGGGAATGTTATTAAAGTTAACCTGTTGTGGGAAGGATCTATTTGTCCTCATTAGGAGATAATTAGCAGGCTATTCAACCCTTGAACATTATAATTAAGGAGAAACTGCACAAGTGAAATCTAAGTTACTATGTATTAATTAATGAGAAATTACGAGTCTTATTTGTTTTGATTAGGTTAGGGAGAAGGTAGTCTACTAAAATGGTGGTCCAAGTTGATAGATTTGTATATAGTGTGCATTCTTAATGAATTAAGGATCTAAATGATTTATTAATTGATATATTATTTGGTATGAATTTGTGCCAATTGTGCAAGGTGTTTGGTAAATAACGGGACACACTGGGGAATATTAGGGGAATGTAATAGAAATACTATTAGATGGATGGTAAAAAAATGAAAATGAAAAAAAATAATGGAAAAAAAAAAAAATAATAATAATAATAATAATAATAATAATAATAGTGATAATATTGATATAAAATATAAAGGAAATAAATATGAATATATAAACAATACAAATAATGATGATAATAAAAGCAGAAGAGCAAAATAAGTGAGATGAAATAATTGATGAGTTTGCTGCTTATGGATATAAGTGAAGGTGATAGAGTGTGAATGTGATGTTCTTGTGTGTGAAAAAATGCCTAGTGGAAAGTATGTGTGAGGTTAGGTGAGATGTGTGGGGAGTTTGTGTGGGATGAGGGCAGACCTCTAGTGTTGTGAGTGATGGTGAAAAATAATTAGTACAAATGTGGATATTAGTGAAAACACTCTAACTATGATAATTAAATGCAAATGGGTCTGCAATGGGATATTGTGAAAAAGTGATCCCTTTGTCTTCCTGACAGAGGAGCAATGGGAGGAGCCTAATGATGGAAAAGAGATATAGTGATGGATGTGTAAAGAGTTGGTGATGATGTGTTGTGAATATTCCTAAGGAAAAAATGATATCATTGTCGGTATGTTCGAGTGTAAAATAAGGACAAAGTGAAACAATGGTGGGTATGTGTTTGGGATGGTGTTTGTTAATGATTGAGACTTGATTTATGTGACATTTGTGTGTGGTGTTGAAGGATTAAATTAGATTCACCATGCTGCATGGGTGATAATAAGTTTGGAATTTTGTGTAGAAATTTTCATCTAGCTGCGTACTTTGGAAGTTCTTTGTTCTACAAAAAGGGAGTCAAGTTGTCTGATTAGTCAAGAAAAACACTGTAATTTATATGTTCATTTAGGCCATCTGGGACTACCGTTCCAAGTTTAAACGTCCATTCACTTTCTTTCTTAAGGAGGGCTCTTGTTACATCGCCACCCCTCATGCCTAGTTTGATTTGTTCAAGACAGAATATCTTTAGTTCCTTGGGTGAACCTAAATGACATAGAAGAAAGTGTTTGGCAACCGTGGTTAGTTGTTTGAATTTTTGTTGATCTGTTTTGGCATTTCTTACAGATCCGATATGTTCGAGTGCCCTTTGTTTGAGCATACGCGTGGTCATGCCCATTATTTTTTGTCACAGAGACAGATGAGACAATAAACAACATTGGTGTTTTTGCAATTGAAGTAATTTGTGATTTGTATATTGTTGTTGAATTTGTCTACTATTTCTGAGGTTCTGAGGACATGGAGACAGACTTTGCACTCTCCGCATGGATGAGTACCTGTAATGATGGGTTTCCTTGGAGGTTGTGATATATAATGACTTTGAACTAGCTGGTCTGCCAGATTTGGTGAACGTTTCCAGCTCATATCAATTGTGGTGTTCAATCTCATGGCTAAGTCATTGTCCGACAGTAATACTGGCCAATGTTGTGTGAGAATCCCTTTGATGTCTCTTCATTCTTCGCAGAATGTGCCTACAAATCTGAGGACATTGTCTTCTTTGGCAGACAGTTTTTGCTGGAATATCAATGACTCCCTTGTAGTTTCTTCAAGAGATTTTTTTGCCCTTTTGATGAGTCTTGAGCTATATCCTCGTTCTTTGAGTCTCTTTGTGAGGTTTTTGCATTTATCATGATATACTTCTTTACTCGAACAATTCCTTTTTAGTCGAAGAAATTCCCCTTTTGGAATGTTTTGGGTGGTGGGTGGGAAATGGGAGCTTTGTTGGTGTAGTAGGGTATTGGTGGCAGTTTTCTTCCTGTATAATTCAGTAGCTAATTTGTTGTCTCTCCCCCTCTAGATCCTAAGATCCAGGAAGGAGATGCTTTCTGTACTTTGTTCATGAGTGAATCTCAGATTCAGATTATTGTCATTCAGGAATGATAGAAAAAGTGAAAGCTCTTCTCGTGTCCCTTCCCAAATCATAAGAATGTCGTCAATGTATCGCGTCCAAAGGACAATATGTTTGGTGAAGTGATCTTGGTCTTCATGAAAGACAACTTCCTGCTCCCACCAACCCAGTAAGAGGTTGGCATAGGTGGGGGCACGTGCTGCCCCCATAGCTGTACCTCTTTCCTGGGTGTAGAAATGATTATTGAATGTGAAGTAATTTTTATGTAAAGCAAAGTCCAGAAGAGTTAGTAGAAATTTATGAAAGTCATCCAATCCATTTGTCTGTAGGAAGTGTCTGACTGCCGTGATGCCCAGGTCATGATTTATACTGGTGTAAAGAGCTTCTATATCAAGACTTACAAGCAGATGTGAGTCCTCCAAGAAGATGTCATCAATTTTCTAAGTACATCCGTTGTGTCACGGGTATATGAGGGTAAATTGGTTATGTATTCTTTAAGATGGATCTCTAGAAATCTACATGCCTTCTCTAGTAGTCCTCCATTCCCCGAGACAATCGGACGTCCTGGTGGCTTTTGTAAGTTTTTGTGAACCTTGGGCAATAGATAAAAGGTTGGAACCTTCGGGTTTTGGACTTTAAGGTATTCGTATTCTGCTTGTGTGATGGTGCCCAATTGTCTTGCTTCTTCTGTGATCCTCATGTATTGCGTGACTTATATCTATCCTGTTTTCACATACATACAATATATGTACATAAATAAAAAACAAAGTGTGCCCCAGTGAGACAACACAATAGTCCTTTTTTTCTCTTTTGCCTCTTCGTGAAAGAAAAAAAAACCCTATATTAACCAAACTGCACCGACATACATCTCTTCACTCATCTCAAAATATCTCCCTACCCGACCTCTCCACTCTGCACAAGACCTATGTCTCTCATACACACGCATTACTTGTTCACACTCAAAATTATAGGACTTTATCCGGGCTTTACCCACTCTGTGGAATGCCCTCCCATGCACAATAAGACTCGCCTCTAGTCTCCAAACCTTTAAACGTTCCCTGAAAACTCACCTCTTCAGACAAGCCTATGAAATTCCAGACCCACCCACATAACCTTCAGTGCTTCCCTATCTAATTACATCCTCTCTGTACAGTATGCATAACATCACATATTTTCTCTTTCTTTACTCTCACATCCTCCTGACACTTGGCCAACATTGTGGGGTATCATCATAGAACCAATTAAGAACCTAGAAATCTGGTGGACCATTATGCAATAGATAGCATCTATCCTTGTGTATCTTTGCTATTTCCCTATAGATTGTAAGCTTACGAACGGGGCCTTCCTACCTCTATGTCTGTCTGTTTCTACACAGTTTTGTTCTATTACTGTTGTTCTAATTGTAAAGTGCAATGGAATATGCTTCGCTATATAAGAAACTGTTAATAAATAAATAAAATAAATAAATAAATAATAGATGGGCCAGGTGTTTGTGCCGCCCTCTTGGGTAGCTTTGCTTAGTCATCCAGTGACCTCGGTGCAAATTTTAGGACTAAAAATAGTATTGTGAGGTGTGAGGTGTTCAGAATAGACTGGAAATGAGTGGAAATTGTGGTTATTGAGGTTAATAATACTATAGGATCAAAATTACCCCCAACTTCTATGATTTAAGCTATTTTTGAGGGGTTTTTGAAAAAAAAACACCCGAATCCAAAACACACCCGAATCCGCCAAAAAATTTTCAGGGAGGTTTTGCCAAAATGCGTCCGAATCCAAAACACGGCTGTGGAACCGAATGCAAAACCAAATCACAAAACCCGAAAAATTTCCGGTGCACATCTCTACTATACATAATGATAAAATTGAATTTAGCAAAAAAACTGTGTCCATCTGGCTTGTCGAGAATTTAGTCTTTTAGCAGATTCAAGGTAGACTAAAGTTTTGTGGTCAGTGAGAACAGTTACTGTATGCCTAGCTCCTTCCAGCCAGTGTCTCCATTCTTCCAAAGCACATTTGACTGCAAGTAGATCACAATTACCTATGTCATAATTGACTTCCGAGGAAGAAAATATTCGAGAGAAAAAGGTGCAGGGATGGAGCTTTTGACTGAGTGGATCCTCTTGTAAAAGGATAGCTCCAACGCCTACCTCGGAGGCATCCACTTCTACAATGAAGGGCAGATTTGGGTCAGGATGCGGAGATAAATGCTTTCTTGAGGTCCTCAAAAGCCTTCAGTGCCTGTGGTGGCCAATGCGTAGGATCTGCACCTTTCTTAGGCTCACAATTGGAGCAACAATTGAGGAAAATGAAGTGATGAATCTTCTATAGTAATTTGCAAAACCAAGAAAACATTGAATGGCTTTTAAATTGGAAGGACGAACCCAGTCCACAATTGCCTGAAGCTTCTTAGGATCCATAGAAAACACCTTTGAGGTGATGATGTATCGAAGGAAGGCCACCTTCTCAACCTCGAATTCACACTTTTCCAATTTTGCATACAGATGGTTCTCTATTATGTTCTTTAAGTGAGGCAGAATAGATCAGAATATCATCAAGATAGACGACCGAGAAAATCCCGAAGAACATCATTTATGAGATCCTGGAAGACCACAGGAGCGTTGGAGAGTCCAAAAGGCATGACCAAATATTCGTAATGACCCGAATGAGTATTGAATGCGGTCTTCCATTCATCTCCCTGCTGAATCAGAATGAGATTATATGCCCCTTGTAAATCGATCTTTCAAAATATTGTAGCATTTCTGAGCTGATCAAATAAGACTGTAATCAGGGGTAATGGGTAGGAATTTTTTATTGTGATTTTATTTAGTCCCCTGTAGTCAATACATGGCCGTAAAGAACCATCCTTTTTACCAATGAAGAAAAAAACGTCTCCTACCGGTGACTTAGAAGGCCTGATGAAGCCTTTTTCTAAACTCTCCCGGATATATTCCTCCATAGCTTCCGTCTCAGGCAAGGACAGAGCGTAAGGCGGCCCTTGGGGAGTCTAGCACCAGGTATAAGATTGATTGCACAATCATATGGACGCTGAGGAGGCAGCGATTCCGCTTGTTGTTTGGAGAAAACATCCAAAAAAGGCATGTACTGGGCTGGCAACCCTTCAGGGACAGGAAGTGCAGAACAAACCGGCATGGTCAAGCATTTGATTGCACATTCCGAACTCCATGAAACCAAATCTCCAGTAGTCCAGTTGAATACTGGATTATGCATCTTAAGCCAAGGCAGGCACAGAACTATTGGAGTTAGGGGACAATGTACCAGGAAAAAATATAACTCATCAC
Organism: Pseudophryne corroboree; assembly: GCF_028390025.1. Lineage (NCBI taxonomy): Eukaryota > Metazoa > Chordata > Amphibia > Anura > Myobatrachidae > Pseudophryne > Pseudophryne corroboree. The sequence goes on from NC_086455.1 coordinate 58,166,536, forward strand.
AATGGAACATTCCGGCACAAAACTGGAGAGCTGGTGTCCGGGTACTGACCCGACCGTTTTGGAGAGGATTACCATCCAATCCACACATGGAAATAATGAGCAAAGAGTTTCAGCAGGAATTCCTCTGGCAAGAGTGAATTCCAGGTCCATAAAATTTCCGGCAGCCCCAGAATCAACAAAAGCAGTAACCTCACAAGGACCAGAAAAGGTTGTTATCCTAACGGGTAACAATAATTAATTATTTGTGGAGATTGAACAGAGACCTGAAAAGACTCTCCCAAAATCTCCCAGGTCTACTAGTTTTCCACCTTCTGTGGACAATTATTTGCCAGATGTCCCTTGGTTCCACAATAGAGACACAGCCCAAGGGTGCGACGTCTCGCATTCTCTTGTGGCATTACACGGAAAGCCTCGATTTGCATGGATTCCTTCATATCTCCTGTGAAGATACAGATTATCTGATCACTCAGGTAAACAGTTTAGTAAAGTGGCAAATGCCCTTTATTGTAAAAATACACACACAGTACACAAAATAGTAACTATTACATGCCAGGATGGTATCTTACTTAATAAGTCCCCACAGTAGTTTAGAATTACAGTCTCCTGATGTCACATGCCAGCAGTAGTTCTGGGATACCAGCTCACACAGTGCCCTTTGCCACTGACGGCACCGCAATGCCTAGTCAGTGTCTCCACTCCAGAGGTACATCCACTCTCTCTGACCTTCTGTGTAGATCTCACCCTCACCAGAAGAGCTCACTCTTGTTATACCCTCCCCTGTCTATTCATCACATAAGATGGTCCGTCAGGAGGTCACAGAGGAGACGAGGTGTCTGGGCTCCTGCACACAATGGGGTGTATGTGATCAGATTACCTGCAGGCTCCATACATAACCTGTTTACTACTGAACCTACTCATCCTAATCACATCTGATTGTACAGCTAGGGGACTTACATTACAATTAATTGTTTACCATGTTAAATAACACTCTGGCATAGACTTATTCCTGTTAATAATTACACACATTGAACACAGTATAACCAAATAAAATACATGTTTCAAATATAACAGATAAAATATAACTGTACAATATAATAACACAATATAATATTGCCTAGCATATAACTAATAACATATCGGCAATTAGTGGAGTCCATGGGTAGGACCAGGGCTAGGAAAGAAACCGCGTGTATTTTACGACTGTGCGACACGACGCGTCAGCTGTGTCGTTACATCTCCTACAACTTCTGGCAATGATCATCGGGACGTAGGTGAGGGGACCTCCTTTTCCATTCTTCTTTTCCGAATTTGCCTATCCACTTTGATAGCTAACTCCATGAGTGCATCCAAGGTGGCCGGAGAAGGATATTGGACAAGATAATCCTTGATTTGTTCAGTTAATCCTAACCAGAACTGACTCAGAAGTGCTGGGTCATTCCAGCCACAATCATTGGCCTATCGGTGAAATTCAGCACAATACACCTCAGCAGAGTTTCTCCCTTATTTAAGAGAGCAAAGATGGGCCTCTGCAGTTGCTGCACGATCTGGATCATCATAAAGAACACCTAGGGCCTTAAAGAAAGAATCCACGGAAAGCAGACTAGGTTGACCTGCTGAAAGGCCAAAGGCCCTTCACCTTGTAACAAGGAAATGATTATCCTTACGCGCTGGGTCTCAGAGCCCTAAGAGAAAGGCATGAGCTTGAAATACAGCTTACAACTTTCCCGAAAGTTCACAAACTGTTTCCGATCGCCTGAAAACCTATCAGGAAGGTTCGGCTTAGGCTCCTTGGGCACGGAAAATGAGGCAGACTGAGTCCTGCGAGTTTCCGCTTGAGTATCCACTCGAAGAGTAAGATCCCGCAGCTGCTGGGTCAAACCCTGGATCTGGCTCGCCAGAATCTGAGCCGGACTCTGTGTTGGATTCATCCAGAGACTAATGACCCACGGAGCTACGGTTTTTTAGGCTGGTGATACTGTTGCGAATAAGGTACTCGGACGTCGGGGTAGTGTTAAACAAGGAAAGAGTTCCAGGACTCACCGGGGGCAGCAGCTGTGGTTTTTGTCTGTGATCACTTGTGCTCTACCTCTGACTCTGTTACCCCTTGCAGTGGTCGGATGGTGCCTGCGGTGCTAAAGTTCTTGTGCCCACGGCAGCCGCGTTTGAATTGGCGAATTAGGTCCGTCCAAACTCTGATGCCCCCGGTCTTATAAGGTGACAAGGTACCACCCGAGACTACGAGTGAGCAAGGGGGATAACCTAACTAACCCTACAACACCATAAGCACGAGTGATAATGAGACCATCAATGGTCTTAGATGTAATAAGCAACTAAACAGAGAAAGTAACAATGCTCAGAGATGTTAAGATAAAAATGCAATAATAAACTGTCAAGCGTGGAATGTCAACAAAAAACCTGAACTCCGGCTGACAAGATCTGTTTAAGGATCGAACAGGTACAAACTCACGGCAAACTTGTGTCACGGCACAACACGACAGGATACCTACGAGCTGAAAGGTTCACACTGAAGTAGAACTATCACCAGTGTCGTTGGAGTGACCAGGAAGGGAATAAATATGCTGTTGCACCAATCCTGGAGGGCCCAGTAATAACCATAAATTACTTTTTTTTGTCAGTTTGCAATTTTGATTTATATTTACAATTAATGATATTAATCATAGTTGCCTACTCTCCCTCATTCTGCAGGAGACTCCCTGAAATAAAAGCAATCTCCCTCACTCCCTGAATAGTCCTTCAATCTCCCTGGTTGCACCTTACCACCATTCTGTAGCTGTTACATTGTTGGGGAAAATAAAGAAATCAGAGATACATACATTCAAATGAGCCCCTCAGTGCCATTTCCCTGCAATGGTCATGATCCCTATGGCTACATGCATTTTAAATAAGGTTTCTAGTGGCCACTTACAGTGTATGGAACCTCTTGTAAAACACAATACACAAACAAATCCTGAAAAATAGCAGTGTCTTTTGACTTTTCTTCAACAAGTAGATCTTACTAACTTTGGGGCTCATTTACATTTGGATGTAAGTCATGTTTATGACACACCTCTCTGATGTAGTAGTACACATCCACGCTGATAGGTTTTACTTTCACAGTCCTCTCCCTGAAATGCTTTTTCAAAAGTAGGCAAGTATGATATTAATGTGTGCTGGAAAAACATTGCAGAGATTATTTTTCAAATGTTTATTTTATTTTACGGGGACATTTTCAATATTTGTATAGAAAGTTAAACCTAGTATATAAAGTATAATGCAAACAATCTCTGAGTAGTAGGTATGTCAGGTGAATCTAATGTATTCTTACTTTAGGCTTATTTTGTTCATTTTGAGCAGAGGTACAGTACTGTAGCCTGCCAGTGGCATTTTAGCTGTTGAATCCCACCACGCAGCATGGGTGTTATAATTCTACAGCAGCAGGAGTCCTGCAAACCCCCAACCACCATTTCCAACCCCCTATCCCCTGCCCTTCACCCTGTAGTGTTCATATTTAAAAAAATATAGGTAATCGGAAAAATAATAGATACAAATTGTGGCTATTTTAGCACTATAATCCCTCATCCACAATTTGGAAACTAGATATTATGTGACTTTGTGAGTAAAATGTACTTCCCAATGTATTGTTTGAAGGAAGGGGTTATGAGAGTTCACTACTTGAGGGTGATGTCACATCGACCTTTTTGAATGGGATTTTTCAGGCTTGTATGCAAGGTTTTTACAGCTTAAGTGCTCTCGTGTGACAGCAATTCCGTATTCCTCCACCGAATGTTAATTGTGTCTGCACAAGTGGCCGATATTGTCAGATTGGAGCCATTTTATGACTGCAAAAATTGTGTTGTCGAAAAACACTCAGGATGCTGCTGTTAGATCACTGAAAATTCAATTTCAAATATTTTTGTTCGCATGCTCAATTTTTAAGTTTCTTATTTAACATGGAGGAAATTATAAAAAGTTAGAGAAAGCTGCATTTTTGGACTTTGGGGGTATATAACAAGAGATGGCACAACAGGTATTGGAAACAAAGGTTACTTGTCATGTAGCAATTATAGCTAAATACACAAATATCCTGCAAAAGAGAATTCAATAAAAATTATATTACCATGTAAACTCAAAAAGGTGTTCTATATATATGGACAAGGTCATATATATATATATATATATATATATATATATGGACAGGGTCAGACTAGCCCACAGGGGTACAGGGTAAACCCGCCCGTGGACCCCACTGACTGGGATCACAAACCCTTTTCTAGTGAATAGCTTCCAGACTGTGCACTTGAATTATACATTATACTGCACAGGAATATAAGGGGTCATTCCGACCCGTTCGCATGCAGCGGTTCGTCACTGCGGTGTGAACGGGTCCGGAATGCGCATTGTCAAAGTCAGAAAAATATCACGCTGCACACTGCCATATATGCACCTCATGCGTGTGCCCGCTGCAGGTGCATGAGCCCTCCCGTGCGTGCGTATACTCGCGGTCGCATGCACTCGCGGACGCGCGGTATGCGCATTTACGGTAGAGTTTGTGTTCGTCTAGCGGGCGACTCAATCGTAACATATTTTATTCATATAATGTATTTTGTAGATTATGGTCCCTTTGATAGAATCTGAAAGTTTAGTTAATGTAGTATGTTCGGGGACAAAGAGATCCCTCTTTGTTTGATACGAAGGGTCAGACAGGGGTTACACAGTGGTGTTTAGTATCCATCGGAAGAGAATATAATTAGCAATATTCCGGTGTTGGTTTGAAGCGGATTAATCGCTCGTGCGTATAGTTATGGACATAAGAAGTTTATGGACATTTACTATATTTGCACTTTATTACCCATGCGGCGGGAAACCCAGTTTCCCACCCACCTGAGCAGTTAGGAATAGTCACAGCCCACCTGTATGAACCAACCTATGACCTTTTGTTATAATGCGAAGACGAATTCCTGTGTCCAATGAACAATAAGAATGTAGGGACCATTGTACTGTATTGTGTGTAGTGTATAAAAGGACAAGCCGATCTGGGCCAGCTCTCTACTCTCTTCAACGGTTCTCATTGCTGATAATCGGGAGCTGGATATCCAGAAAGGCGCTTGCGATTGTTTCCCCTGGTGCGTAAGTTCTCTGCAACCATATTGTCTCTTATTTAATGTTATAAGCCATTCTCTCTCTCCTTCCCCTTTAAATGTAATTGTATCTTTATTGTATTTTATGTGTAGTGATTCGGTTAGGTATTTTATGTTATCTTGGTAGTGTATAACTTGTATTGTATTATTCTTTTGCAATTGAACGTTCATTCATTTCCTTAAAAGGCGTTAGACCCTTAGACCGGTATTTGAGTGTTTATTATATTGCTAAAGGGTTCTCAGAGCGTCACATACGCTCATACAGCTTTTAAACTAACAAGGTTACACTGTGTTGCATTTACACCTTATCACTGCACAAGGGTTTTCAGTATAAGTACATTGTTTATGGTATAGTTATAAAGGTTTAACTCTGTGAGCGTCAGCGCTGCTTGTGATCTCCTCGTGGTCTCGAGCGTCCGCTACGCTGATAGCGTATCATTACGTTAGTCGGCAGCCTATAGCGTGCTTGCCTTTACGCTCTAAGCCGTGAGCGAACGTGCCGCTCGTGCGTCTCGTCCACGGCTAAGCGTTCGTTACGCTACGTGCGTACTCTTACGGTATTCCATACGCCAATTGCGTACTGTGTTCTTTAACCTTTTAGAGTATTTTATACAAGGTATAGAATAGCCATTGTCAATTGGGGACTCGCCCGCTCTTCACATATCTACACTAGGTAATTTCAGCAGACATTATCGATCAGCAAAAGGCGGGAGGTAATATTCCTCGTAGTGCTGACCAGATAAGCGTCTGCTTCGCTTAGTAAGGAGTGCTGAAGGAATCCGGAACCAAAAGGTAGGAACAGTACGTTATTGTCTTTTAAAACCTGTTTAGTTTCTGTTTTGCGAACGTAAGCAATAAGCATACACATCTGTATTTCTTGTTTAGTATTGTTTTCGTGCCTCATTCTCCTGATTGCCACATACTAGTGATAAACGTGTTGAGACATTTGTTGTTATTAATAGTTAAAAGTAATATTAAAGGGAATAATTGTAAAAGGCACGCACACAATCTCGCCTAGAATACAAGGGAGATTTGAGTGGTGGTCAGTGAAGGATTACTGTTAAAGATCATTCACATTGATAAACGTGTAGTGTGTAACTGTGGACGTACTTGGTCTGTGTACACGTGTCCTTACAAGGGCAGGGCGTACGCAGCAAGGGTCGACGCATGGAGCGTGTATTACGCAACGGAGCGTACGGATACGCCCACATGATACAAACCACACGATAGTATTGTTTAGTAAGCGATAAGGAAATAACGCGAAAAATAACACAAATTTATCTCAAATCCAAAAGTTTAAAAGTTAAAAGAAAAAGACTTTCTCTCTTGCAATTCTTCTGGGTTAGGCTAATACCGAATGAAAGGATTTCTGCGCAGAAATAAAAATTAAAGTGTACATGTGGTTAGAGTGTGTGTATATATAAGATTTCTCTTTTATTACGGAAGTGGGAACCATAGGCCAGTAGAAAGAGATACACCAGCGAGAGTGATATCGTGGGGTGGCTTGGGAGGCGTCCCTTGTTAGACTCGACACATTAATGAGCAGTAGAGTCTGCTGTACATAACAGACCAGGAGGTCACAGACCAGGAGGTCACAGAACAAGAGGTTCAGGTACAGCAGACTAGAAGTAGAGAGCACAACCGAAGAGGGGTTGGTGCGAGCCCCATATAGGCCAAAGAAGCTCATCGCTGAAGGAATTTGCAGCAGAAATTTTCAATTCCACTGATCGTTCCGCACATAAGATTAGTTGCTTGTATGCAGATACGATTGTACCGCATGTGATTGTGTGCATTAGCGGGTCTTGAATTCAGAAGAACGCTACTTGCACATTGTTAACGTGATTTGTGTAATTTTTTTTATTTTAAGGGAAGTAGCCTGATCACTCGGGGACATTCCAACAACCGATACTTGCTGGGGACTGGAAGGTCCAACACGCCCCAGTAAATAAAGGTTCATAGGGGCCCTAGGTTGGGTACAGCAGCTCTGGGAACAGTGATTGCAGTACTGGCCAACGTGGGCGGAGTTAAGTGGGCGGACCTCGAGGCAAAACCCCCACCGCAGCCTTACCCCGGACATTTTGGTTTTCTGTGAGGGTTGCCGGAGACCCTGATTGGAAGTCAGAGGTAGTGAAAGCAACGCCTACAGAGATGGGGGCCACTTGTTCAGGTAAGGGGCGATCAACCCTGGTTCAGGTTGATTTGAAACCGATCAATCAGGTCAGCAAGGTCATGTGTGAGAAATCAGACCAAGATGGTCATCACACAGAAATATTATGCAATGAATGGGAAAGGATGACTGTGCATGACGGGGAAAAGTTTTCCCGGGTAGGTACTTTTAACCCAGAAGTATTACAGAATTTAAGGAGAAGAGTGTGCCTGATTAAATCTTCAAAAAGGCGTATTAGACATTATGATGATTTAAAATTGTGGCAACAGGAAAGTGAAATGCAAAGAAATTTAACTTACATATCTGACTCTCATCTTGGGAAGAGAGACATGGCAATGGAGAGGAGTATGGTTGCAGAGAATGGCACAATGGTGTACGATAAAAAGGCACTTAGCAACTGTATTATAGATGATAAGACTAATTGTAATAAACGTAACGATGATAATTGTAATACTGTTAAATGTACAACTATTAACCCATGCAAGTTGCACCCCATGTTAAACTTCCCTCAGGATTACAAACAAGAAAGTGAGCCCAGCACAATGTCGGTACCTCTTCCAGAAGCCATCCTACAAGACATCCAGGTGGACGCGACCAAATCGGTAAAGTCAGTAATCAAACCCCCTAACGGAGGGTCAGGTGAGGTCGTGTCCACAGGTACGTACGGTGTTATATATCACGCACAAACAAATGTACCCCATATTGTAGAACCAACACAAGGTGATGTAATTGAATTTAGTCCTGTCAGGGTGATCACAGTCCCCAATGGGAAGACTGACAATCAGGGAATCATTCCCGCCAAGGACAGTGCAATGCGCCGTCCCTGGTCCCGGATGGAATTGAGAGCAATTATGTCTGAATTCCCTGATCCTAGGAAAGATCTAGTTGCATGTCAGAGATTTATTAAAGAATTAGGAAACTCCACAGAACCCACCAACAAAGATTGGAGGACAGTGCTGAGGGCATGTTTGCCCTCCAGTGTTGACCCTGCGAAATTTATTGCTGATTGTAAATTAAACACAGAGGTACCTCGTACGGAGGAAAACAATCAGGAATGTATTAAGCAGATCAACCAGCAGTTAGGAGTATATTTCCCAGCCATTGCCAAGTGGAACAAAATCCTCTCCATAAGACAAGGAGAAAGGGAAAGTACTTCTGACTACTTCAATCGAGCACTGCAAGTAATGGCTAGAGACACTGGGATCACAGACATCAAAACAAATGCACAGCATAAAGAAGTAGCGGTTAAGTTATTAATGAATGGTTTAAAGGAGGTGTTGAGAACAAGGATACAGATCACCAATCCATACTGGAGAGATAAATCAGTAACTGCATTAAGGGACTCTGCCGTTGGGCATGAGCAAAGCATCATCAAGCACAGGGAAACAAAGAAGCCCCAGATCCCTGTGGGTAAGCCAAAGGTGAAAAGGTGTTACAATTGCTTAAGGGAAGGTCATGTTGCACGAGATTGTAGGTCTAAAAACACACACAAGGTATATACACCCCCTAGACAACGACATGACCATAATAGTCAAAGAACCAGGGAAACACAGGAAGAGCGGTTGATGGCGATGGGCATCCAAGTATTAGAGGAGACATTAAATCGACCGAAACCCCAGGCCACTGGCACATGGAGGAAGCCAAAGGTTTGTTATCGTTGTAAAAGAGAAGGGCATTATGCCAGCAACTGCAACAGCCCACATAAAGTCAGACCCCCTAGACATGAATATAAGCAAAGTTATGACACACCAAATTATAATCAGGGATCACATAGGAAGAATTTTGGGCCACACCCATGATATGTAGTCAGGAAAAGGTGATCATTAGGACTGATGGTAAGCCTGAGGTAACGGTTAATAAATTGGGAGGTCATTCCCTGAAGACACAGGAATGACCGGGTAAAATTTGTAATGTATCTGTGAAATGTTTTCTTTTTCCCCATCTCTGACGGTCATCAGCAGGACTCAAACATTGCATAGCTACTTGGTCTTTGCAGAAGTCTACCAAACCCCAGCATGACCTACCCGCATCAATGTATCCTGGCCAGATACAAAGGGTGGAGTATGGAGGTGCTGGTGGGAGGGACTGAGCAAGGATACCATTGGACATGTAGATATGACAGCCTGATGATGAACGGCAGATCTGACAATGTTTTAAAAATGTTTGAAAAATGTTTTTTTTCCTGTTGTTGTTTATTGTTGGTTTATGTAATATATATGTATATGAATTGTTCTCTCTCTCTTTTGTTTTTTTTTTGTTTTGTTTTCTCTCTTCTCACTCATGTTTTCATGTTTTAAAGATGGTATGTCACACATCAGTTAGACAAATGGTGATGCAAGATTTTTGCTCCTTACAGAAAGATCGCTGGTTTGGAAGAAATATTGTATCACCGGAATGTTCGGTTGGAAGACTGAGAGACAGCACCTTTGAGATGACAGCAGAACAAGAAGAACAACAAGACTAGAGAACTAATTATCGTAACAAGTTTCTCTCTCCCTCAAACTGTTTTTTTGTACCCCCATTACAAATTTCTCCTTTTCTCCTCCTGTAAGATGGACTTGCCCCAAGAGACTGTGATATGGATTTTCCTGTTGACCATGATGTTGACCAGAGCAGTCTGTTTCGGTGAGAGTACCAGTGAGGTCGAGAAAGGATCCAGAAGGGTTTCTGATGACTAAGACGGAGGTGTAAATTTCCAATAGCAACACAATCACTGAGCAAAGGCGAGTACCGGAAACGATCCAGCAGCCATGTCATTTATAGACATTGTGAAGGATTGTTAGCTGAAGAGAAATGTATCTGTAGACTCTGTGATAACTTAGTTGAGGATGGGTGCATCAAGAAATGTTAGTCCAGTTTTAATATCCACATGGACCGGCATCCATTGAGTGACTATCATTCCTTAGTGGGTAAAGTGTTAAATCAGACAGATTGTTGGGTATGCTCTCAAGTACCTCAAGGCCATAGCAAATCAGGATTAGTGCCCTTCCCTTTAACTATAGGGGAGGTACTTGAGCTAAGTGGTGGGAGGCCGGTGGACAGGAGGTTTAATATCTCCAGTCCTCCTAGTTTGAAGCTCCACCAATATCATGTGGATAGATCCCTAGTATGTTTTAACATTTCCAATCCCCGAAAGCCGGGAAATTGGGAAGTGTCATGGAATAACCAAACCATGACCTTTTCATACAGAGCCGATAAAATGCCTACAGATACAGAACTTATACGCCACATAGCCGGTAGTGGGAAATATTTCCGATATAGGTATACCCTAGGAAGTAGGATCATGAGAGTTGGAGAAGTATCACTAGGATACTGTGCACATATCGTACAAACTGATACGTGTACTAAACAGATGGGAGAATTAGGGTTAGGAGATTTCATATGGAAAATGTGTAATATGGTAATGTCCTACTCCGTCCCATATGTTCTCCCCGATGATGCATATTTCATATGCGGGAGGAAGGCATATAAGTGGCTTGCCCCAAACTCAGAAGGGTTATGTTATATTGGAAAAGTACTGCCTGAGGTAATGACCGTATCCCACACTAAAATGAAGGATATTCACCGCAGTGCCCAAGCTCCTTATACTCACACTCATTACGAACACATCGTTAAACGGCACCTAATAGAAAGAACAGAGCATCCGGCCTCTGACCTGATCCATGAATCCACCGGGATTCAATTCCTAATCGCATTAGATATCACTCGTACCACCAGAGGAGTGATAAATTATAAATATATATCTGCGCTTGCAAAGTTATTAGACAATATCACTGAAATGTATGATGACACATTCAGGTATACCGGAAGGGAGCTCCAAGCTTATAAAACAGAACTGGTTCAGCATAGGATGATTCTCAATTATCTCACAGCTGTGACAGGCGGGTATTGTGTTACCCTAGCGACTCAGTATGGAATAAAGTGCTGCACATATATTACAAACAGCACCGAGGACCCGGCCGAGGTCATAGACCAAAAGATGGATGACATTTTGCAATTAAAATGGGAGTTCCGAAGGAAACACAATCTCACCCTTGCCGCTGTGGGTAATGAGCTGACCAGTTGGGTGTCATGGTTGAAACCACGAAATTGGTTCTCTGGTTTAGGAGAATGGACTCAAGGAATTATCATGGATGTAGGGAAATTTCTTTTGTGTATTCTGGGTGTCATCATATTGGTCGGTCTGATATTTAGATGCGTTCGGGTTTTAACAAAGTGTAATCGTAGCGCCCGAGTGATGAGTTTAAGAAGTGAAGATACTGTAATAACGACTGATTTGTTTTATGACCCAACGATAGAGACAATGTTGTGATGAAAATGTGATTCCACGGTCCGTTTCTTTCACCCGTTTCTCCTTTGTTTTTCTCCAAGGTACAAAGACATCCGCTTGGAAGAAGAATTTGACAACCTTTTACACAGACAACTGATGGACTATGCCATAGACCCCCCATATCCCTAGTACTTTAAATTTTACGCTAGCCCAACACTTTTTTGTAAGTCTATGGACATTGAAAAAGCTTTTTGCACACCGTTTATAGCAAAAGCATCGGGAGACTACAGTCAACATGTACTTCAAGACAAGACAAGACAAGACACAAGACAAGACCTCAATCGGCAAATGTATATTAAACTCACATAGTTTATCACTGCATTTACCATAATTGTTCTTTATCTTCATCTCTACAACCTTCAGGTAATAACACACATAGTCGATAGGGAATATAGGCACAGATATCAGCACTCACATATTCCCCCATTCATGTATCATCAACTAAAATGTGCTCCCCCATTTTGTCGCAACCAAAAGCCGAAAAGAGCTCGGTAAAGTTTGACAGCCCATCCACAGACCCGTACCACGGGATAAGAAGGAATTCAAATGTATACTTCGCAATACCTCGAAGCTTGATTTAAAACATGTACGGCACGATGATACATGACCCCCCAAACATGGATTCATACACACATGCTTCTGCTATCTCACTAGGTCATACCCTTTTCCTACCTTCTCCTCTCCTCTCCTCCCCTACCCAATCATAGAAATGTATTATACATGACATATATTTTTCTCTTTTTGAACTGTTTTAGGAAGTGGCAGTTATTGGTGACTGCCAAAGGGTGGACTGTCAAAGTCAGAAAAATATCACGCTGCACACTGCCATATATGCACCTCATGCGTGTGCCCGCTGCACATGCATGAGCCCTCCCGTGCGTGCGTATACTCGCGGTCGCGTGCACTCGCGGACGCGCGGTATGCGCATTTACGGTAGAGTTTGTGTTCGTCTAGCGGGCGACTCAATCGTAACATATTTTATTCATATAATGTATTTTGTAGATTATGGTCCCTTTGATAGAATCTGAAAGTTTAGTTAATGTAGTATGTTCGGGGACAAAGAGATCCCTCTTTGTTTGATACGAAGGGTCAGACAGGGGTTACACAGTGGTGTTTAGTATCCATCGGAAGAGAATATAATTAGCAATATTCCGGTGTTGGTTTGAAGCAGATTAATCGCTCGTGCGTATAGTTATGGACATAAGAAGTTTATGGACATTTACTATATTTGCACTTTATTACCCATGCGGCGGGAAACCCAGTTTCCCACCCACCTGAGCAGTTAGGAATAGTCACAGCCCACCTGTATGAACCAACCTATGACCTTTTGTTATAATGCGAAGACGAATTCCTGTGTCCAATGAACAATAAGAATGTAGGGACCATTGTACTGTATTGTGTGTAGTGTATAAAAGGACAAGCCGATCTGGGCCAGCTCTCTACTCTCTTCAACGGTTCTCATTGCTGATAATCGGGAGCTGGATATCCAGAAAGGCGCTTGCGATTGTTTCCCCTGGTGCGTAAGTTCTCTGCAACCATATTGTCTCTTATTTAATGTTATAAGCCATTCTCTCTCTCCTTCCCCTTTAAATGTAATTGTATCTTTATTGTATTTTATGTGTAGTGATTCGGTTAGGTATTTTATGTTATCTTGGTAGTGTATAACTTGTATTGTATTATTCTTTTGCAATTGAACGTTCATTCATTTCCTTAAAAGGCGTTAGACCCTTAGACCGGTATTTGAGTGTTTATTATATTGCTAAAGGGTTCTCAGAGCGTCACATACGCTCATACAGCTTTCAAACTAACAAGGTTACACTGTGTTGCATTTACACCTTATCATTGCACAAGGGTTTTCAGTATAAGTACATTGTTTATGGTATAGTTATAAAGGTTTAACTCTGTGAGCGTCAGCGCCGCTTGTGATCTCCTCGTGGTCTCGAGCGTCCGCTACGCTGATAGCGTATCATTACGTTAGTCGGCAGCCTATAGCGTGCTTGCCTTTACGCTCTAAGCCGTGAGCGAACGTGCCGCTCGTGCGTCTCGTCCACGGCTAAGCGTTCGTTACGCTACGTGCGTACTCTTACGGTATTCCATACGCCAATTGCGTACTGTGTTCTTTAACCTTTTAGAGTATTTTATACAAGGTATAGAATAGCCATTGTCAGCATGCACTTCGTTGCCCGCCGACAGGGGTCGCCGGGTTACATCGCGGACACCGAATAAAGCGGTCGCAGAGACGACTGCAAGAAAAGGCTTTCTTGGGCGTCTCTGGACCGTTGCCTGCCGTTTTCGGGGAGTGGAGAAGAAAAAACAGGCGTGTCCAGGAGAACGGAGAGCAGATGTCTGACGTCAAAGCCGGCCCCAGCATCGCTGATCTCGTCACACAGGGTAAGTATGTCCAGGGCTAGTCTTGATCTGCTTGAAATTTGTTTAGCTTAGCAGGGCTGCACAAGCGATCGCAGCCCTGCAAAGCTAAAATACACTCCCCCATAGGCGTGGACTAGTTGATCGCAGCAGCAGCAAAAAGTTGCTGGCTGCAATCAACTCGGAATGACCACCATAGTGCATTTCTGTTATTAACCTGGTACATTATCATGCATGCACTAGCAGTGTTTACTGTATATATTTATCAGTGGGCCCAGACCATGTACTCACTAACTGTTAGCCAAGACTCTAACCATGGGCCCCTACCACTGCATTTCCCCGGTAGTCCCTTCGTGCCCCAATCTGACACTTTATATGGAATAAGCTCAAAGGGGTACCATCAAGTATTTGAGCCAAAATTATATTAAGGGGCACATTTATGGAACAATATAAGTGGGATTTGGGTGTTTAAGGGTGATCCAGCAAATATTTCAGATCACTGGAATTAAACATGGGGGTCCCTCCATTTCCAACCGCAAAGCAGCCCCAAAGGTTTCTTAATAGCCTACGGCAGAGGTTCCCATACTGTGTGCCGTGGCTCCCTGGGGTGCCTCGGGACACTTGCAGGGGTGCTCTGGGTTGGTGGTTCAGGACCAATTCAAATTATTCATGGTCAATATAATAGGCAAAACCAGTGCTGGTGGCTGCCAGTCATAAAGTATGTGGCCAAACAGAAGCAAATCTTGTCCCTCACCACACAACTGACCCTAAGGATGACCTATAAACGCGATGTACTTAATGTAATATTTCTTTCTAAATTTCTCAATAAGAAATTTTTGGCCTAGGGGTGCCGTGAAAAAAATTCTGATATTCTAGGGCGCCGTGATTCAAAAAAGTTTGGAAACCACTGGCCTATGGGATACTGTTTCGTAGATTCCTCTCTGCACGTGCAGTGCATGCTCAGATGGTGATCTGTCAGCCATCACTCTGCTTCCAGCTCTTCACCAGACTATGCCATTATCGAAGCCCATCTCCCAGCCAGAGCATTTTCATTAATTAGCGTGAAAATATACATTTTCACGTTTCAAATTTAGGCATAAAATATTTATCATATCCGAAATACAAACGCAGATTGTAATTAATATGCCCCCTAAATGTTATGTGTTTTGGATTCAGAGTAATGTAACCATTCATTAGTTACTCAAAAAGGTACTGAAACTAACAGGAGCATATTTAAAGAAATGATATACCTGCAATTTCCGTGTATTGTTTCTGCGCACCTGCCAAGTCTGAATGCTGCAAAATACAGTATGTGAAAATTTTGGAATACAGTGTTTCATCTGGTATCCTTGTGTGAATTCAGTGTTCTCGGTTATGCCCAGTTTGGATGTCTAGCCTTTTGATCCGAAGAACAGGGGCAGTCCTACACTATGACAGTGGAGAAGTGACTTCTGACTAGAGATGCGCACCGGACACTTTTCGAGTTTTGTGTTTTGGTTTCGGATCTGGATCTCCTTTTGTGTTTTGGATCTGGATTGGTTTTGCCAAAACCACCCTTTCAGGTTTTGGTTTTGGTTTTGGATCTAGATTTTTTTTTTTCGAAAAAATAATCAAAACAGCTAAAATAACAGAATTTTGGGGTATTTTTTGTTCCTACAGTATTATTAACCTCAATAACATAAATTTCCAGTCAATTTTGACCACCTCATACCTTACAATATTGTTCACCAATATATGCCAAAGCCTGGCTGGCTAAACTAAGCAACAGAGCAGCGGCACAAACACACGGCAGTTATTTCTGTTTAAAAATGTTTTACAAATTAGTACTGTATTAGCATTAACCAATCAAACCAACTCACAAGTACAATAGAAAACAATCCAACACAGAAATTTCCTGAGAATCGTGTGTACAATGTCATTGCTCTAAAGTAGTTACCAAACAGCAAAGAAAAAAAACGAAACCATGTGCAAAATAGCAACAGCAGACATTGATGCCCTCTACACAAGTGCACATTCCCCCAGCACATGCCTATTCTCAGTGCCCAGTCTGTACCTCCCTCCTGGGGGCCCTGGGTCACTGATGACTGGCACTCTGTGCTCATGTAAAGCCCCAATCAATCAGCCATTCAATCAACCATTTTGGTCGAGCAGCTCCCCAAATTCTCCCTAATCACAAAAAACAGCATTCCGTACCTGCGTAGTACAGTGCGGAATACTTTGGGACACACAGTTAAAAACTGACCAGGTTACAGTGCTGGTCGGATACAGTGTGGGTCAGACACAGTGCGGGTTACAGTGCAGGTTTGATACAAACCAGGTCGGATACAATGCAGGTTATAGTGTGGGTCAGATACAGTGCAGGTGGATACGAGCCAGGTCGGATACACTGTAGGTGGAATTAATTGTGGGTTGTATATAGTACAGACCACAAAGAGCGTGAGTCGGATACAGTGTGGGTTATATACAGTACAGGTCGGAGTGCGCATTGGATAAAGTGCACGTTGGCTACAGCGCAAGGTCGGATACAGTGCGAGATACAGTGCAGGTCAGATACAGTGCGAGATACAGTTCGAGTCAGATACTGTGCTGGTCAGAGTGTGGGTTGGATACAGTATAGGTTACAGTGCAGGTTGGGTACAGTGCGTGTCGCATACAGTGTGGGTTGGCTACAGTGCAAAGTCAGATACAGTGCGCGTAGGATACAGTGCAAGATACAGTGCAGATCAGATACAGTACGGGTCGCATACACTGTGAGTTGTATATATTGTGGGTCATTCCCATGTGCAATAAACGCAGGAATACTAAACACAAACCAATGTGGCTTAATAAGGAGGTCAAAAAAGAAAAGGCTAATAAAATACGTGCTTTCAAAGCATTTAAATCAATTGGAGGGGAGGAGGCATTCCAATATTACAAGGAATGCAATAAAAGATGCAAAAAGGTAATAAGAGCAGCTAAAATTGTAAACGAAAAGCAAATCGCTAGAGAGAATAAAGCCAATCCTAAAAGTTTTATAAATACATAAACAGTAAAAGGTTAAAAAAGGAGAATGAAGGCCCATTAAAATATGAACTGGGAGCCTTGATAAATGATGACAAAATAGAAGCGGATATACTGAACAATTCTTTTTCATCAATATTCACCAGGGAGGATCAGAAGGTGATAGTAGTGCATAACGACAGTGAATGTAATGACTCTTGGCTAGATGCTTGTTTAACTGAGGAAGTAGTCCTGGAGAGACTAAGCAACATAAAGATTAATAAATCACCGGGCCCAGGTGGTTTTCACCTGATCGTTATTATGGCGCTTAGGGCACAGCTAGCAAAACCCTTATACTTGATTTTCTATAGTTCAATTAGATCAGGTATGGAACCGAGGAATTGGCGTATAGCTATGGTAGTGCCATTATTAAAAAGGGATCTAAAAATCATCCTGGGAACTATAGACCAGTTAGTATAACCTCTATAGTGGGTAAAATATTAGAAGGAATTTTGAGGGATAGCATAGAGGATTATCTGAGGAATACTACGTTTATTAGCAAGAGTCAGCATGGGTTTGTAAGGGACAGATTGTGTCAAACTAACTTAATTAGCTTTTAGGAGGAAGTGAGCGATAATCTCGACCAGGGCAAAGCAGTGGATGTGGTCTTTTTAGATTTTGCAAAAGTCTTCGATACAGTGCCTCACAGGAGACTGATCATCAAATTAAGGAAACTTGGACTAGGAAATACTATTTGTACATGGATAGGTAATTAGCTGAATAACAGGGTCAATGGTATGTTCTCCAGCTGGGCACCAGTGTTCAGCGGTATACCACAATGGTCCGTACTTGGCCCGCTACTGTTCAATATATTTATTTATGATCTGGGAATAGGCCTGGAAAGCACAGTGTCAATCTTTGCAGATGATACTAAACTGTGTAAGGTAATTAATTCAGAAATCGATGTGGAGTCTCTACAGAATGACTTACTTAAACTTGAAACCTGGGCGTCTAAATGGGGAATGAGGTTCAACACTGAAAAATCAAAGTTATGCACTTTGGGATTAAAAACAAACTTGCATCCTACACACTTAATAGGGAAAATATAGGGGTAGCAGTAGTGGAAAAATATTTGGGGGTGCTCATAGATAATAGGCTTAATAACAGTACACAATGTCAAAATGCAGCAAAAAAGGCAAGTTAAGTCCTTGTGTACATAAAAAAAAATTATTATGTATTCCCTTGAAAAGAGGAGACTAAGAGAAGACATTATTAATATTTTCAAATATGTAAAGGGTCAATACAAAGAGTTAGCAGGGGATTTGTTTAATAATAGAACTCTGTATAGGACACGTGGGCACTCGCTGAGGCTGGAGGTGAGAGAATTCCGTACAAAACGTAGGAAAGGGCTCTTTACCATAAGGGCAATAAGGATTTGAAACTCCCTGCCGGAGAAGATAATAATGGTGGACTCTTTAAATGCATTTAAAATGGATTGGACAGTTTTCTAGCTGAAAAAGGTGTTCGAGGCTATAGCATTTAACATATTGACATTATGTATATGGAAGTGATTAGAAATAGTTGTTAATAGGTACGAAACCATTATTATGCTGGTGCATTATAATGTCCATTGCTTAATACAGAATATAGGTTGAACCCAATGGGCATTTTGCCTCTTTTCAGCCTCATTAACTAGGTCAGATACAGCGTGGGCTGGATGAAGGGCAGATTACAGTGCGGATCAAATACAGTGTGGGTTGGATACAGTGCAGGTCGGATACAGTGCAGGTTGGATACAGTATGAGTCATCTGCTGGGGTGTGCCTACACAATTCTGCAATTACTAGAGATGAGCGGGTTCTGTTCTCAGAGATCCAAACCCTACCGGACTTTACCATCCAATCTCGGATCAGAGTCAGGCTCGGGTTTTTCCCCCTGACTTGGAAACCAGAACGAGGCAAAACGTCATCATCCCGCTGTCGGATTCTCGCGGGATTTGGATTCCATATAAGGACCCACGCGTCGCCGCCATATTCACTCCGGCAGTGGCTAGTGTAGAGAGAGGACATGTCTTCGTTCTCCCAATGTCCTCAGTGTCCGTGTCTTGTGCTGCATCTGTCCAGTCACAGTGGTGGTGTCCTCTGCTGCCATATGTCCAGTGCTGCTGTATAATAAGTCCCTTACAGTGTTTCTGTGTTGTCCTGCATAAGACCAGTGGTAGTGTCCTGTGTATCAGTCAGTCCAGTGACCAGTCACAGTGGTGTCCTCTGCTAACATATGTCCAGTGCTGCTGTATGAATCCAGTCCATTGCAGTGGTGCTTTGTTGTCCTGCATCAGTCCAGTGGTGGTGTCCCTGTGCTGTGTATATTTCCAGTGGTACTGCCGTATATATGTCCAGTGGTACTGCCGTATATGTCCATTGATCCTGCCATATAATTCCAGTAATCCTGCCGTATAATTCCAGTAATCCTGCAGTATAATTCCAGAAATCCTGCCGTGTAATTACAGTGATCCTGGCGTTTAAGGCTGCAGTATAATTCCACTAATCCTGCTGTATAATTCCAGTAATCCTGCCGTATAATTACAGTGGTACTAAGTAAAATTCCAGTAATCCTGATGTATAGATACAGTAATCCTGCCATATAATTCCAGTGATCCTGCCATAAAATTCTAGTGATCCTGCCGTAAAATTCCAGTGATCCTGCCGTATAATTCCATATAAATCCATATAATTCCATATAAAAGCAGTCCAGTGGTGCTGCCATATAAATTCAGTGGTGATGTCCTGTGCTGTATATTATTTACTCCAAATAAAGGGGTTATTAATATTTAATCCAAATAATTACTACAGGGTTTGCCCTGTGAGGTGTAGTGGTACACTCTCCTTTGCCATATATTGTGTTATATAACTCCAGAAAAATAACGGAGAACAAAATTTGGAGGATAAGATCAAGAACCACTTCCTCCTAGTGCTGAAGCTGCTGCCACTAGTCATGACATACACGATGAAATGCCATCAACGTCGTCTTCCAGAGCCAATGACCAATATGATAGTAGAGGGCATATAAAATCCAAAAAGCCAAAGTTCAGTAAAAATACCCCCCAAAAAATAAATTTAAATTGTCTGAGGAGAAACGTAAACTTGCCAATATGCCATTTACGATACGGAGTGGCAAGGAATGGCTAAGGCCCTGGCCTATGTTCATGACTAGTGGTTCAGTTTCACATGACGATGGAAGCCCTCATCCTCCCGCTAGAAAAATAAAAAGAGTTAAACTGGAAAAAGCACAGAAAAGAACTGTGCATTCTAAGATAGTATCACAGATCCCCAAGGAGAGTCCAAGTGTGTCGGCAGTTGCGATGCCTGACCTTCCCAACACTGGATGGGAAGAGGTGGCTCCTTCCACCATTTGCACACCCCCTGCAAGTGTTGGAAGGAGCACCCACAGTCCAGTTTCTGATATTCAAACTGAAGATGTCACTGTTGAAGTACACCTGGATGAGGATATGGGTGTTGCTGGCTCTGAGGAGGAAGTTGACGATGAGGATTCTGATGGTGATGTGGTTTGTTTAAATGAGGCACCGGGGGAGACACCTGTTGTCCGTGGGATGAAGAAGCCCATTATGATGCTTGGGCAAAATACTAAAAAAAGGCAACTCTTCAGTGTGGAATTTCTCCACAAATACGGACAACAGGTGTCAAGCCGTGTGTAGCCTCTGTCAATCTGTAATAATTAGGGGTAAGGATGTTAACCACATAGGAACATCCTCCCTTATACGTCACCTGCAGCTCATTCATCAGAAGTCAGTGTCAAGTTGTGAAACTTTGGGTAAGAGTGTAAGCAGTCCACTGACACCTAAATCTCTTCTTCCTCTTGTACCCAAGCTCCTGCAAGCCACACCACCAACTCCCTCAACTTCAACTTCCTCCTCAGTCAGGAACGTCAGTAGTCCTGCAGGCCATGTCACTGTCAAGACTGAGGAGTCCTCTCCTAACCGGGATTTTTCCGGAGGATCCTTGAGTGGTACACCTGCTGTTGCTGCCACTGCTGTTGTTGCTGCTGGGAGTCAATCATCATCCCAGAGGGGAAGTCGGAAGACCACTTGTACTACTTCCAGTAAGCAATTGTCCTTTGTGAGGAAGATGATATAGGACAGCAGTCATCCTTTTGCAAAGAATATAACTGAGGCCTTGACAGCTATGTTGGTGTTAGACCATCTGGTATCCACCATTAGTTCATTGGGACTTGTTTGAGGTACTGTGTCCCCGGTATCAAATCCCATCTATGTTCCACTTCTCTAAGCAGACGATACCGAGAATGTACAGAGACATCAGAAAAAGTGTCCTCAGTGTCCTACAAAATGCAGTTGTACCCACTGTCCACTTAACCACGGACATGTGGACAAGTGGAACAGGGCAGACTAAGGACTCTATGACTGTGACAGCCCACTGGGTAGATGTATGGCCTTCCGCAGCAAAAACAGCAGCGGCACAAGTAACAACATCTCACAAACGCCAACTCGTTCCTAGGCAGGCTACGCTTTGTATCACTGCTTTCCATAAGAGGCACACAGCTGACAACCTCTTACGGAAACTGAGGAACATCATTGCACAATGGCTTACTGCAATTAGACTCTCCTGGGGATTTGTGATATCGGACAATGCCACCAATATTGTGCGTGCATTACATCTAGGCAAATTCCAGCACGCCCCATGTTTTGCACATACAATTAATTTGGTGGTGCAGAATATTTTGAAAAATGACGGGCGTGCAGGGGATGCTGTCGGTGGACAAAAAAATTGCAGGCCACTTTCGACATTCAGCCACCGTGTGCCGAAGACTTGAGCGCCATCAAACATGCCTGAACATGCCCTGCCATCACCTGAAGCAAGAGGTGGTAACGAGGTAGAATTCAACAGTCTATATGCTTCAGAGGATGGAGGTGCAGCAAAAGGCCATTCAAACCTATACATCCACCTTCGATATAGGCAAAGGAGGAGGAATGCACCTGACTCAAGCGCAGTGGAGAATGATTTCCATCTTGTACAAGGTTCTCCAACCCTTCAAACTTGCCAAACATGAAGTCAGTTCAGACACTGCCAGCTTGAGTCAGGTCATCCCCCCATCAGGCTTTTACAGAAGCAGCTGGAGAAATTGAAGGAGGAGCTAAAACGAAGCGATTCCGCAAAGTATGTGGGACTTGTGGATGGAGCCCTTCATTCGCTTTGCCAGGATTCAAGGGTGGTCAATCTGTTGAAATCAGAGCACTACATTTTGGCCACCGTGCTCGATCCTAGGTTTAAAGCCTACGTTGTATCTCTTTTTCCAGCAGACACAAGTCTGCAGAGGTTCAAAGACCTGCTGGTGAGAAAATTGTCAACTCAAGCGGAACGTGACCCGTCAACAGCTCCTCTTTCAGTTTTTTCCGCAACTGGGGCTGCGAGGAAAAGGATAAGATTTCCGAGCCCACTCGCTGATGGTGATGCAGGGCAGTCAGGAGCGAGTGCTAACATCTGGTCCAGACTGAAGGACCTGCTAAAGATTACTGACATGTCTACTGTCACTGCATATGATTCTGTCACCATTGAAAGAATGGTGGACGATTATATGAGTGACAGCATCCAAGTAGGCAGGTCAGACAGTCCGTACATATACTGTCAGGAAAAAGAGGCAATTTGGATGCCCTTGCACAAACTGGCTTTATTTTACCTAAGTTTCCCCCCCGCCCCTCCAGTGTGTACTCTGAAAGAGCGTTTAGTGCAGCAGGTAACCTTGTCAGCGATTGGCATAGGAGGTTACTTTCACACATGTGGAGAAGATGATGTTCATCAAAATGAATTATAAATTCCTCCGGGAAGACCTTTACCAGTAATTGCCTACAGAAACCTGTGATGGTGGACTCCAGTAGGGACGAATTAACACTCTGTGAGGAGGAGGATTTACACAGTGAAAAGGGTGAGGGATCAGAGGATGAGGATATGGTCATCATCTTGCCTCTGTAGAGCCAGTTTGTGCAAGGAGAGATTGATTGCTTCTTTTTTGGTGGGGGCCCAAACAAACCAGTAATTTCAGCCACAGTGATGCGGCAGACCCCGACGTTGAAATTATTGGTTTGTTAAAGTGTGCATGTCCTGTTTGTACAACATAAGGAAGGGTGGGAGGGCCCAAGGACCATTCCATCTTGCACCTCTTTTTCTTCTTTGCATCATGTGCTGTTAGTGGACTAGTTTTTTAAAGTGCCATCCTGTCTGACACTGCCATACAAGTCATGGGGTACTGACGTATAAGTCCAGGAGTACTGCCGTATAAGTCCAGTGCAGTGGTGCTGTCTTGTGTTGCATCAGTCCAGTGGTGGTGTCTTGTGCTGCCATTAGTCCAGTGGTGGTGTCCTGTGCTGTATATTATTTAATACAAATAAAAAGGTTATGTACATTACCTATATTTTTATCCAAATAATTTGTACATGGTTTGCCCTGTGTGGTGTAGGGGTACGCTTGCCTGTGCTGCATATTATTATAAGAGCTTAAAATTAAAGTGTGTGTGTGTGTGTGTGTGTGTGTGTTTGGTTTGGGGGTACGCTATCCTGTGCCACCAATATTGTGCGTGGATTACATCTGGGAAAATTCCAGCACGTCCCATGTTGTTTGTGCCGCACACTTGTGTCGCTTAGCTTAATCATACAGCTACCTCATTGCACCTCTTTTTCTTCTTTGCATGATGTGCTGTTTGGGGACTAGTATTTTTGAGTGCCATTCTGTCTGTAACTGCAGTGCCACTCCTAGATGGGCCAGGTGTTTGTGCCGCACACTTGTGTCGCTTAGCTTAGTTATACAGCTACCTCATTGCACCTCTTTTTCTTCTTTGCATCATGCGCTGTTTGGAGCCTATTTTTTAAATCTGCCATCCTGTCTGCCACTGCAGTGCTGCTCCTAGATGGGCCAGGTGTTTGTGCTGCACACTTGTGTCACTTAGCTTAGTCATCCAGCCACCTTGTGCAACCTTTTGGCCTAAAAACCATATTGTGAGGTGTGAGGTGTTCTGAATAGACTGGAAATGAGTGGAAATGAATGTTATTGATGTTAATAATACCATAGGAGCAAAATTACCTCCAAATTCTGTGATTTTAGCTGTTTTTATGGTTTTTTCAAAAATCATCCAGATCCAAAACCAAAACACGAAAGGGTGGTTTTGGCAAAACCAAGCCAAAACCAAAACATGAGTGGGGAATTAGAACCAAAACCAAAACATAAAACATGAAAAGTGCCCGCCGCACATCTCTAGCAATTACACACCTGCACACACATCATTCCCAGCTGTTATCTCTACAGACAGGGTCCCCTTGCCTTGTACTCTCCTCCTAGAATATCCCTGCCACCAGTGTACTGTAATCCCTGTCTTCCACTAGCAACTCTAATCCTATGTGTTCACCCACTTGTGAGGTACAGTATAATTGATTGCTCACTATCAACACTGAGCTGCTTTAACTGAAAATCAAAATTTGTTTACGCTTTAGATAGGGTCGCCATAAGTCAGCAAATAATAACAATAATAATAATAATAATAATAATAATAATAATAATAATAATACTAATAAGTGTTTTAGCATATTGCTCACTTACATTTCTTTACAGATAGACAGATGGAAGAAGAGCATGAGGCAATCATATGGTAAAGTACAATTAGGCATGTTTTTATAAATGTGACACAGTTAGACTGGTTTGCATGTACAGATATTCCACCTTATAGAAGGGCCATCTGAACAGCAGTGTAGGCCCCTGGACAAGGCAATGAACTGGGGGCCCTACCCATCCTCCAGCAGTAAGGGGAGCTATAAGAGGCAGCTCTGATGTCCCGCGGGTGGTAGGGGGTGTTCTATCTTCCACTCAGCATGTAGGACCTGGAGCAGTAATTGCTGCTAATTACTCCTTTACTGCACAGATGGTGGAAGATGGGGTGGGAGGGAGAACTTTAAACTGTAGAAGGGGGCATTGGGCGGAATGAAGGGTCCCAGTACATGACTTCCAGGGTGGTAGTGGGTTTTTAATATGCAGGGGAGGGGTAAATAATGGAGTGGGCTGTAGCAGGGACCAGCTGCTGGAAGGCTGATATCTCTGGTTCTAGGCATAGTAGAGACAGTCTGCCAGCATCCGCCAAAATTGGAGTCCCAATTTTTGGAGCATACCCTCAGAAAAACTCTAAGTCAAACAGAACTCGAGACATACGGCTGGGAAGAACAATTAACAGGTTTGGATGGGGACCACTGCTTTGAAGTTGAATATCTGCGTTTCCCCATGGCTGATTTTAAAAAATCTGGTACCCCTGAAAATAGGGGACCCTCAGGTATCTGCCTAGGGCTCCTATACTCTTGGGGCCCTTGGGCAACTGCCCATTGAGCCCATATGAAAAGATAGCCCTGCCTTATAGCATATGTACCTCTTGCAGTTTCTGGAGGGCAGGTACAAAAATATACTATCATACCTCCCAACATTTCAATAGTGATACTTGGGACATTTCAAGTACAACAAAAGTTGCATGACCTCATGTCCACTAATCCATGCCCTCTTTTATATTATGTTTTGATGGTGTGACTATATGTTGCTTCCCCTGTCTTTCGTCTTGCTGAGGGCAAGTCCAGCACTCCGGCAGCAGCTCTCCTGGCACTGAATTGAAGCTGCGTGCATGCAGTGGTGTCACAGAGTGTCCACCAACCTCCTGATCACCTATTGGACACTACAGACTGAGGGTGTGACAACAGGGCAATGCCCAAAAAGCAGGACTGTCCCACTGAAATCAGGATGGTTTTGATGTATCTGCTATGATGTTGACCACTATCAACAATATCAACAGCACTATCCAGCTTCTTTTGTATTTTTTTTTTGTATTTACTTATATAATTGTGACTTTCTCATGTTATTAACTGTCCAGGCCAGTGGTTTGAAAAACTTTTTTGTACGGTACCCTAGAATAAGTAATAATTACCACCACATAACTGAACCTAAGGATGACATATAAATACAATTTATTTAATTTTTTTCTGAATTTCTCAATAAGAAACATTTGGCCTAGGGGTGCCATGAAGAAAATTCTTATATTACCAGTTATAACGGCAATAAGAAATTAAGAATTACCTTCATTTATCAACAATACCG
This sequence comes from Pseudophryne corroboree, assembly GCF_028390025.1. Classification (NCBI taxonomy): domain Eukaryota; kingdom Metazoa; phylum Chordata; class Amphibia; order Anura; family Myobatrachidae; genus Pseudophryne; species Pseudophryne corroboree. The sequence goes on from NC_086455.1 coordinate 58,192,668, forward strand.
GGACAGGGGCTCTTGTTAGAGCTCGTACTGTGATGTGCAAGGGTAGGTTAGAATGACTATAGAGGGTTATTTAGGTCGGACCGTAAAACCCTGGTGGCAGCAGTGCACACGCGCTATGATGTCGCATTGGCTGCGAATGCCTCTGCATGATTGACAGGAAGAGGCTTCCACAGGGCGGGCGGGGGCGGAGATGGAGCGTTGCAGGGGAGACTGTGTCTTTTGGGATGGCTACGTGATGTCACACTCAGCCGCTCCAATCTAAAAAATGGCAGCGGACCGCCTGCATACGCAGCCTAGCTGCAGCTGCAAGGGGTGTCCACAGTTGCTGCGACCGCAATTAAATTGCAGTTGCAGCCGCTGGGCAGGCCATTCTGAAAGAACGGATTGCAGATTCTGGTTTTTAACAGAATCTGCAATCAGTACTGAATAACCCCCAGTTATTATTAAGTTAAAACAAATTAGTGATCTGGGATCGGTCTCCAGTTGCACTAGTGCACATCAGACCATCCATTAAGGTCCAGCCTTCCCTGTTCTGTGCCCCCCATTAAGGTCCAACCTTCGCATTCCTGTGCCCCCATCCAAGGTTAAGCCTCCCCTGCCCTGCACATCTTCTTAAGGTCCAACCTTCCCTACCCTGTGCCACCCCCCACCTGTGCCCCCAATAGGTCCAGACCTCCTGTCCCTGCATCCTCCTTTGGGCCTGTCTTCCCTGTCCTGTGACTTTCCAGTTTCAGTCCGCACATATACAGACATAACTGGGCTCACATATGTTTCCCCCATCTTTCCCCTGTGCCCTTCACAAATCACTTTTCCTCTTGCCCTGCCCCTCATCCTGCCTCATCACTATATATTTATTATGGATTCCCCACCCCCACAGCCCAAACTTAAAAAAATAAAATAAAAATTGGTTTATGCACCAATTGATGCCCCTTGCCCACTGTAGCTCCACCTACCTTTTTATGGAAGGGGGAAGGCCTGCCTATTTCATCAGTCCTTGACCCCACAATTTCTGGTGGAAACCCTGTATGTGCAAGCGGAGAATACCAGGTCTCCAGGAAACTTTTGCAGAATGCTGCCCAAAGTATTCATTGGCTAAGCCCACCTGAAAAAGGCTCCATGATGCTTTGAATTCTGGAGCTTGACAGATTTAACATTTCAACAGCCCCTATAGAAACCTATGGGGGCTGCTTTGGGATTAAAAAATCGGGACCACAGCCGATACAATTTACAGGTATCCTAAAAATGTTACTTGATAAATATTCTCTTTAATCTTTGTCAAACTCACCAATAAATATACAGTAAGGTAAAATAATTCTTGTTGCCATCTCAGATATCACTGCAACAGTGTGTTGGCACAATTTGTGGCTTTGTAGTTCCTCTCGGATGAAAACGAACCTGTGTTTATATCCCGCTGAGAACGTTACAAACATTTGAAAAAAAAAAAAGAATGCAATTCATCTGTTCCTAAAGAAACAGCCCAAACAACAATTCCTAAAATGTTACTTCTACTATGTATTGTCCTCTTAAAGAACAAAAAAAAATTGAGCTAAGGGAATTTGTGAGAACTTGTCAGATTTCTAAACTCTCCAAATCCTTTCTGCATTTGATGTACCTCGGGGCAGTCTGAGTGCACTATTTTTCCAGCACATCCAAATCAATATCACCTAGTATACACTTGGGCTTTTAGTCTAAAATAGAATTCATTCAATATAGCTCTTTATGCCCCATAGACGACATAGGAAGAAAATGATCTGACTAATCCTTTAGTGAAAAAAAGAAGTAAGACAGTATCAGTCTTCACAACAGGGGCCTTAAAGTTTAAGCCTTCAAAAGGCATCAGTGATATGAAAGGCTTCAACTAATCATTGCTAAGATCATTTCTTTTAGTTATTGATATTATCAAAGGTGTTTGATTTTTGAACACCCACTGAAGATAGCCTAATTAAAGGAAATAAATGAATGTCTCACAGGTTTGCCCTTTCTCAAATAAAACATGTAGAGAAAATACGAAACACAGGACGTTGTTTCAAGATACCACTTTATTCAATATGTCAATAAGTGACCCTGACGTTCTTCAGTCTTGCTCCTTTTTTTCTTCCAGTGGGAATAATTACAGATAGAGCGGTCTTTATTGTAACATCTTGGCTTGCTAATATATCCATAATATTCCATTCCTGCTGAATAAGAATTATAGTAGCCAGTGGTGGATTTCCTACTAGGCATATGAGGCTCATGCCTAGTGGTGACAATTGCTGGGGGTGGCACTGCATGCTCACTTACATGAGAGCCCTGCTAGGCTGATGGCATGATGAGGCCAGGTGATTAATTTCTCATGTTTTTGTCATTACGACTTATTTTACTATTTTGAAACTGATATAGGAGGATGGACAATGTTCAGTAAATTATGGTGAAGAGTGGGTGTGGGGTGGGGGGGGGGGGTTGATGTTGCTTTGGCAGTCGGAAAGCACCCAACTTGAAGGGGGCAGTGACATGAATGGGGGGCACAACTGATATTGTTTTTCCTAGGGTCGACATGACCCCTAAATTAGCCTTTGTCGCATTTTTCAAGTTGTACATTTGAGAAATCTTAATAATATCACAAGGGGTCCAGGTGGCAGATGCAAGGCGCAGTTGGCAGCAGACGAGATGGCAGCTGCAGTCCGACGTTTGCCCTGGGCCAGGGCAAACGTCGGACTGCAGCCGCCATCTCGTCTGCAGCCGCCATCTCGTCTTAGGTGAGGTGCAGCCGCCATCTCGTCTTAGGAGAGGTGATCTTGTGGCCGGGGAGAGAGCCAGGGCCCCTGGCTCTCTCCCCGGCCACAAGATCACCTCACCTAAGGGGCTCCCCCTTGCGGGTAGCATGACCAGGGATGCACACCTCAGAGCTGACCGTGTGTGTGTGTGGGGGGGGGGGAGATGCACAGAGCTGGGACCTAAATAGTGATCCCATGATGATTGCGGCACCATCTCCGGGGAGGTAAGCTCAAGATGTTGCAGTCAGTGGGTATCTCTGGGGCGGGGGCATTGGTAGTCACGGCTGAAGCAGTGTACCTGAGCTGGAGGCAGCGCCTGAGGAAGGCAGGGGGTTGTGAGTTGTGGAGCCATGGATGAGAGCTCTGTGAGCATGCAAACATTCCTGGCCACCACCGGATCACTTTATCTGGTGGGGACCATTGCATTGTATTATATTATGAAATTACAGTAAATTGACTTGTATGTATTTGTTCTTACTGCATTGTGGATTATTGCAGGGTATTTAGTAGAGATATTTGGTTTGGTTCTCCAGAAATCCAAATCCACCCAAATTTTGTGGAACCGAACTGAACTGAAACCGAAAACCAGACTATAAATTATAGTGTGAAATTATTTAAAAACCTATATTACATTGTCAGCAGCCTATAATTAAAATATTTCAATATATCTATACTGTACATACACCCCCCCCCACACACACACACACACACACACATACATAATAGTGATGAGCGGGTTCGGTTCCTCGGAAACTTCACCCATTTTACACGGGTCCAAGGCACACTCGGATTCTCCCGTATGGCTCGGTTAATCCGAGCGCGCCCGAACGTCATCATCCCGCTGTCGGATTCTCGCGAGATTCGGATTCTATATAAGGAGCCGCGCGTCGCCGCCATTTTCACTCGTGCATTGGAAATGTTAGGGAGAGGACGTGGCTGGCGTCCTCTCCGTTTATTAATGTTGCTGCAAATATTTGTGCTTATTGCTTAATTGTGGGGACTGGGGAGCAGCTGTATTATATAGGAGGAGTACAGTGCAGAGTTTTGCTGATCAGTGACCACCAGTTTTATCCGTTCTCTGCCTGAAAAACGCTCCATATCTGTGCTCAGTGTGCTGCATATATCTGTGCTCACACTGCTTTATTGTGGGGACTGGGGACCAGCAGTATTATATAGGAGGAGTACAGTGCAGAGTTTTGCTGACCAGTGACCACCAGTATTATACGTTGTCTGCCTGAAAAACACTCCATATCTGTGCTCAGTGTGCTGCATATATCTGTGCTCACACTGCTTTATTGTGGGGACTGGGGACCAGCAGTATTATATAGGAGGAGTACAGTGCAGAGTTTTGCCGACCAGTGACCACCAGTATTATACGTTGTCTGCCTGAAAAACGCTCCATATCTGTGCTCAGTGTGCTGCATATATCTGTGCTCACACTGCTTTAATGTGGGGACTGGGGACCAGCAGTATTATATAGGAGGAGTACAGTGCAGAGTTTTGCTGACAGTGACCACCAGTATATATAGCAGTACGGTACGGAAGGCCACTGCTCTACCTACCTCTGTGTCGTCAAGTATACTATCCATCTAGATTCTATACCTGTGGTGCATTTTAGTTTTGCAGTTTGCTGACAGTGACCACCAGTATATATAGCAGTACGGTACGGAAGGCCACTGCTCTACCTACCTCTGTGTCGTCAAGTATACTATCCATCTAGATTCTATACCTGTGGTGCATTTTAGTTTTGCAGTTTGCTGACAGTGACCACCAGTATATATAGCAGTACGGTACGGAAGGCCACTGCTCTACCTACCTCTGTGTCGTCAAGTATACTATCCATCTAGATTCTATACCTGTGGTGCATTTTAGTTTTGCAGTTTGCTGACAGTGACCACCAGTATATATAGCAGTACGGTACGGAAGGCCACTGCTCTACCTACCTCTGTGTCGTCAAGTATACTATCCATCCATACCTGTGGTGCATTTCAGTTGTGCGCAGTATATATAGTAGTAGGCCATTGCTATTGATACTGGCATATAATTCCACACATTAAAAAATGGAGAACAAAAATGTGGAGGTTAAAATAGGGAAAGATCAAGATCCACTTCCACGTCGTGCTGAAGCTGCTGCCACTAGTCATGGCCGAGACGATGAAATGCCATCAACGTCGTCTGCCAAGGCCGATGCCCAATGTCATAGTAGAGAGCATGTAAAATCCAAAAAACAAAAGTTCAGTAAAATGACCCAAAAATCAAAATTGAAAGCGTCTGATGAGAAGCGTAAACTTGCCAATATGCCATTTAAGACACGGAGTGGCAAGGAACGGCTGAGGCCCTGGCCTATGTTCATGGCTAGTGGTTCAGCTTCACATGAGGATGGAAGCACTCATCCTCTTGCTAGAAAACTGCAGTGCCACTCCTAGATGGGCCAGGTGTTTGTGTCGGCCACTTGGGTCGCTTAGCTTAGTCACACAGCTACCTCATTGCGCCTCTTTTTTTCTTTGCATCATGTGCTGTTTGGGGACTATTTTTTTGAAGTGCCATCCTGTCTGACACTGCAGTGCCACTCCTAGATGGGCCAGGTGTTTGTGTCGGCCACTTGAGTCGCTTAGCTTAGTCACACAGCTACCTCATTGCGCCTCTTTTTTTCTTTGCATCATGTGCTGTTTGGGGACTATTTTTTTCAAGTGCCATCCTGCCTGACACTGCAGTGCCACTCCTAGATGGGCCAGGTGTTTGTGTCGGCCACTTGGGTCGCTTAGCTTAGTCACACAGCTACCTCATTGCGCCTCTTTTTTTCTTTGCATCATGTGCTGTTTGGGGACTATTTTTTTGAAGTGCCATCTTGTCTGACACTGCAGTGCCACTCCTAGATGGGCCAGGTGTTTGTGACGGCCACTTGTGTCGCTTAGCTTAGTCACACAGCGACCTTGGTGCGCCTCTTTTTTTCTTTGCATCATGTGCTGTTTGGGGACAATTTTTTTGAAGTGCCATCCTGTCTGACACTGCAGTGCCACTCCTACATGGGCCAGGTGTTTGTGTCGGCCACTTGTGTCGCTTAGCTTAGTCACACAGCGACCTTGGTGCGCCTCTTTTTTTCTTTGCATCATGTGCTGTTTGGGGACTATTTTTTTGAAGTGCCATCCTGTCTGACACTGCATTGCCACTCCTGGATGGGCCAGGTGTATGTGTCGGCCACTTGTGTCACTTAGCTTAGTCACACAGTGACCTTGGTGCGCCTCTTTTTTTCTTTGCATCATGTGCTGTTTGGGGACTATTTTTTTGAAGTGCCATCCTGCCTGACACTGCAGTGCCACTCCTAGATGGGCCAGGTGTTTGTGTCGGCCACTTGTGTTGCTTAGCTTAGCCATCCAGCGACCTCGGTGCAAATTTTAGGACTAAAAATAATATTGTGAGGTGTGAGGTGTTCAGAATAGACTGAAAATTAGTGTAAATTATGGTTATTGAGGTTAATACTATGGGATCAAAATAACCCCCAAATTCTATGATTTAAGCTGTTTTTGAGGGTTTTTGTAAAAAAACACCCGATTCCAAAACACACCCGAATCCGACAAAAAAAATTCAGGGAGGTTTTGGCAAAACGCATCCGAATCCAAAACACGGCCGCGGAACCGAATCCAAAACCAAAACACAAAACCCGAAAAATTTCCGGTGCACATCTCTAATTACATACATACATATATATATATATATATATATATATATATATATATATACAGGTTGAGTCTCCCTTATCCAAAATGCTTGGGACCAGAAGTATTTTGGATATTGGATTTTTCAGTATTTTGGAATAATTGCATACCATAATGAGATATCATGACAATGGGACCCAAGTCTAAGCACAGAATGCATTTATGTTTCATATACACCTTATACACACAGCCTGAAGGTAATTTTAGCTAATATTTGTAATAACTTTGTACATTAAATAAAGTTTGTGTACATACACACAATTCATTTATGTTTCATATACACCTTAAACACACAGCCTGAAGGTCATTTAATACAATATTTTTAATAACTTTGTGTATTAATCAAAGTTTGTGTACAATGAGCCATCATAAAACAAAGGTTTCACAACCTCAGTCACACTCAAAAAATTCAGTATTTCAGAATATTCCCTATTTCGGAATGCTTGGATATGGGATACTCAACCTGTATAAGGGTTTGGTGATTAAATGCTGCGCTCGGCCCTATTCGTTGTGTGGGTGTCTCCTATATATACAATAGGAAAATGGCCAATGTGTAGAAATATGGACCTTGCACAATATAGGTAATAAATCTTTACTGATCAATTCAAAAAGTATATAATGACATTAATGGGAGCAATACCCTCCGGACTGGTCCACCCTATTGCAGCAATAGGGTGGACCAGTCCAGAGGGTATTGCTCCCAACACACACCCGGTCAATACCCACCGAACACCGTGAAGAACTACTCCCATAAGGTATACCTAAGTGCAAGTAGCTACTCGGACGAGCGGGACGCCGCCTTCCGAAGGACATTCAAGACTGTGTTTCCCGTAGTCTCTTTGGTCACTCACCAAGGGTCAGGTACCGCTCACATTACCGTGTTGACCAGGAGGTTAATATCACTTGTTGCGGGACATTATACTCTAATTTACTTTACTTTTAATTTATTTGCAGGATTAACTGCATTTAATCCTTACGTTACTTATATTTCTCATTTGTTTGGAAGATCTATGTCATTAATTACTTTTTGAATTGATCAGTAAAGATTTATTACCTATATTGTGCAAGGTCCATATTTCTACACATTGGCCATTTTCCTATTGTATATATAGGAGACACCCACACAACGAATAGGGCCGAGCGCAGCATTTAATCACCAATTACTGTCTATAGGTTAGTCACCTAAGTGCTGCAGCTAGCCCGAACAGGTATACTCGGTGCGCAGAGTCACGAACTTTCTGTATAAGGGTTTATCAGTCATTAGTCAGTGATCCAGTTGGTGAAAATACTCCCTTTGTCGAGCTTACACCTTGTTACGGTAAGGGAGTTCATACATCTACTTACTGGATTTCTTCATTGTCAGAGCTACTAAATTTTTTTTAACTCTTATGTATAACACTTTGCAAGATCTTATGTTAAAGACTCTTTTATGATTATCTCTGCATTAAATATTTTTATTCTAATTGGCCTTGGGCCATTTGTTTGGGTGACTTTCTGGTGAGGGGTTATCCACTGCAGGAACCCAAGAAATTTAGTTTCCCATTGTATAAGATATATCCACTTGGAAGGACTTCCGTCAAATCTATACACTCAACAGAGCGCGCTCAGGATTTATTTTTCTATCTTATGCAATTTTGAGATTTGGCAACGGAGATCTCACCTGTAGTGCTGCTGTTTCTGTGAGCGCTAGATAAGGATATTTCTGTGTTGTGTATATATATATATATATATATATATATATATATATAAAATTTTCTTTTTTTACTGTATATAGTAACACTATAGAAAAAAAGCACAAAGACCAGCACTCGTTTAGCAAGGTTTATAAAGACTCCGTGGGTAGAATTTATTTTTTTGAAAAGTCGGTTGGGTGTCTGTTTTTTCCTGTCTATTAGATACAAAAAAAACAGACACCCAACTGAATTTTCAAACAACTGAATTCCACCCATGGAATGTAACACTCACAGGGGCAGATGTATTAACCTTGAGATGGCATAAAGAAGTGCTAAACCAGTGATACAGTAAGTGGAAGGTGATAATAAACGCACCAGCCATTCAGCTCCAATATGTAAAATAACAGTTAGGAGCTGATTGGCTGGTGTGTTTATCTCCTTGCATTTATCACTTCCTTATGCCATCTCCAGGCTTAATACATCTGCCCCACTGTTCCAGTGTCACTTACTGTTCCACTCACTGTTCCACTTATTTATTAAGGTATTCAATAGAGGGACATTTAATCTACCCTCAACTTTTACCAATTTTGAACAACATACAGTTTAAATATAAAGCAATTACTGCTATTGTTCAGCTTAGCGCCATTTTGTTTTTCAATCTATAATATTGTCCTATTTGGACCTACTGTATATGGGAGTACTGGTGGGTCCTCAATGAGAGGAGCTGATTGTCACATATAAGATACTACATATAAAAATATCGAGGAGGAAGAAGAGTGCATATCTTTTTCTTTTTATATATGTATATATATATATATATATATAAAATTATTACTATTATTATTATTATTATTATCCTTTATTTATATGGTGCCAATATTGTTTTGTTTTAACTTATACTGGTGCCCTGATTGGTCCTTAACGAGGGGAGTTGATTATTACATATAAGATTCTATGTATAACAATATTGAGGAAGAATAGCGCATATCTTTTATTATTATTATTATTATCCTTTATTTATATGGCGCCGCAAGGGATCCGCAGTGCCATTACACAGTACATATCAAATGAGCAAACAAGAAAATAGCACTTACAGTTCAAGACAATATAGGACAGGTATGGAAAACCAGGGGTTAGGTGCCATCATAGGGAGTATGGAGTATAAAATAGTGTAAGTAAGAAAAGGAAAGACACATGAGTAAAGAACGCCCTGCTCTTGTGAGCTTACAATATAAAAGGTGAAGGGCAGACAGACCGGGGTGACGCAGAAGGGGTAATAAATATATATATATATATATATATATATATATATACACATACACATAACCCTACACTTAATCACATAAATATATTAACCCATACTGTATGTAATCACATGACATTGCATTTTTTTATCTACTTCATTCAGTGGTTGCCTAAATCTTCTATTTCTCTGCGACACTCATACCTACCATTTAATGTTGTTATTATTAGCTATTGTTGCTGGAAGTGTCATGCATGATCCATTATCCCTTTTGACATTATCTCTACATGACATAATTTGAATTTCAAAGTAATTTTGTACCAGTCAATCAATGTATAAAAGTGTTCACTTGAAACTACAACTTTCAGGCTTCTTGACACCATTTTTTTTTATGAATTTGGGGTATATTTACTAACATTCGTAATTTTCAGTTTGTGGTCAAAGTACAATCGCGATTGACATCGAAAGTGTAATAGTGCAACTTTTTGAATTGATTACGCCTAATTTACTAAGCTGTCGTATTTTTTTTTTTTATGTTGTCCGATGTCGAAGTCATTCGTATTTTGAGGTGTGTATTTTCGGCCGATTTTGATGTTTTGCGGCCGTGATTTGTGTTATTTTTTTACGACTGCGTCACATGTCTGTTACGGCAGTGATTTTAATTCCGCGGCCGCGTTTTCAGTCCTAAGTTTCGTTTTTATCATGCGTCCGTGATTGGTTGTATTTGTGATGGAGGAGTGTCTGTGCACATTACTATAAAACCGCCCCAAACACACCGCACCTCGTGGGTTTAGCTAGTGGAGAGGAGAGAGGAAGGTGTATTTGGAGTTGGTGAGTTTGGTGGATTTTTTGGTGGATTTGGAGAGGAGTTTTGTGATTGTTGAGTGCTGTACTGTGTGTGTAAGTAGTCTTGTCATATTTGTTGTCTAGTTTTTTCAGAGTTTGTAAACTTTTTTGTCTTTTGTCATTGTTTGTGAGTGAGTGAGTGAGTGAGTGAGTGTGTGTGTGTTGGCTGTGTGGTGTGTAGTAGTAGTAGTAGTGGAGGAGTGTGTTTTGTGTTTTTTTTTTCTGTGTTTTGTGTCGTTTGTCCTAATTATGTCTGACTCAGAGGTCAGTGTGGTGGAGGAGGTTAGTGAGAGGGAGGAGGTGAGTGAGGTGGAGGTGAGTGAGAGGGAGGAGGTGAGTGAGGTGGAGGGGGTTAGTGAGAGGGAGGAGGAGAGTGAGGAGGAGGAGGGGGTGCCTGTTGCTCAGTTTTCAAGTGATAGTGATGGTGCTGTGGCTCCGCAGCCACGCACCACTACCAAGACTGGCCGTAATGTAAAGTTCAGCTATGCTGAAAACATGGCGTTGGTGCGGGAGCTGATGAGGCATCATCGGCAATTGTTTGGCCAGGATGCTGCCAAGGTGTCCTCCCGCAGGAAATCTGTCCTGTGGGGGAAAGTAATAGTGGCAGTTAATAGTGAGGGTGTGGTGAGGCGGACTGAGGACACGTGTCGCAAGAGGTTTTACGACATCAAGCGCCGTGTCAAGGCCAAGATGGCCAAGGAGGCAAAATCAGCCCGCCAAACCGGGGGTGGCCCCCCTTTCCGGGCAGCCTATCGTGACTGGGAGGAGCCTGTGCGGGCACTGATTCCTGCAGAAGTGGTGTCTGCAACTCATGTCCGGGATTCGGACCGCCCTACGCAGGATGGTGAGTTGGAATTTATACAAATATTTTATTTTATTTTTTAAAATGATCATGCTGCCAAATTAAATTTTTAATTTAAGTATGCATACATTGTGTTGGTCATGTATTGCAGGCCTGAGCACCCTTAAGGTGTATTTATGTTTTTAAACTGCATTTCCCATCATGCCTTGGCTGTTTTGTTATTTTATTGATTGCAAAATCAGGTGCAGTGCATGCTGGTATGTGTAGTTCCAATACTTAATATGAGATATTTCTTGCCCATAGCTGTTGTATCTAATAGCAGCTTGGTATGATTTGTGTGTGTGTTTTTTTAAGTATTTTTAATTAGAATAAAGTTTGGTTTAAGTTGCAAGTAATCAAACTCTGCAATATCTTGCACACAATTCATCAATGTTACTGTTTTATTTAGTGCAACACCATGTTCATTTTTATAGATAAACCAAATTAAGTAATCACGAAGATCTTAACCAGAAATTAGTTTACTTTACAATACGTACAAGATGGTTACAGTACACTAAGGTTTTGCAGTTATCAATGTTTTTTACAAGTATGGTAATAATGTTGTTAACACTTTTTCAACAGTACGCCAGACAAGCGCTCCAGACAGGGCCCAGCCAACTGATGAGGATGCTGGTATTGCAGGTAAGAATTCACTGTAGTCACATATTCTGCAAACACATAGAAGTACAAAATATTAATGTTTAGATATTCACATAGGTTCTACTTCTGTAAGCCGACTTCCTCTAAGGCGCCCATCACAGGGCTCGGCTAACTTACCCAGGAGGCCAAGCAAGACACGGCGTCTTGAATCAGAATCTGCGGCTCCATCTTCCCCACCCAGGCGGCGCATCTCCGCAGTCTCACCCCAGCCACCACAAGCACTATTGGCTAGTCCACAAAGTGATGAGCCACGATCACCTCAGTTATCTGGTGAGTAAAAACTTACAATAAGCACATACAAAATAATCTACACAGTACAGTTACTATGATGTGAGTTGTAGTTGAGATTACATGTTTGCCATAACAACCAATCAGATTTCACGTATTAACTTTTTGAAGGTGCAAATGCATAAATTTAAAAAATCTTATTGGTTGCTATGGGCAACATCACATTTAAAATTGAACAGCCATCGTAATAAATTTAGTACACACACATGCACAGAAAAAAAACAGCAAATTACTCACCAAAAACAAACCACCACCACCCCCTGAACACCATTATAGTGTTCACACACCTCCCCTGTCCTGGAGGTAGACTGCTTACTTGATCCGCTCCTCTGGACCATCCAGGTGAGCAGTCTATATCCTGGACAGGGGAGGTGACAGAACACTGTAATGCTGTGGAGGGGAGGTAGTTAGGTGAGGATTCCTGCAGTCAGTCTATGTGCACGCATGTGATGGGATCTATGTGTTTTGAAACAAAATATTCCTCGTTTAGAAAAACACAATTCTAAAAAAAAAAAAATGCAGTATAATTCATTTTGAAATGTTTAGGCCAACCAAATATATTATGTGTAAAGTAAACAGTGCATGTTGCCCACCCCATACAGAACCAACCTTGATGCCCGACGTTGGCCAGCAGGAACAAGACCAACAGGCCACCTACACACTAAACCTAACACCCGTTGTCCAGACCCAGCCAACCCAGCCGCAGGATATCCCCCAAGCCTCCATTACTCCACAACTGCTCCAAGCTCCACCCCAGCAACAAGTACCCGATGACTTTTGGGCCAGTTGGACAAGCCAACAGACCCAAAACAATGCCTGCCTGACCACCCACACCCAACACCTTGCCAGTCTGCCCCATCATCTGCCGCGCATTAGTCGCAACTCGGGCAGACTGATTGTCCAAGTAGGTCGAATAGCCACTTCTATGGATCAAATTCGGGCCGACAACAATCAAATGCTGGCTCATTTGACGCGCATCATTGATGAGCAACAACGCCAGCAGCAAACACTCATCCAACTGATACAACACAATCAGGTTGTGAATGAGTCATTGTCCAGGATTGTGGCAAGCCACACTGCAACCAACAACCAACTGAATGCCAGCATCCATAATTTAAGCCAGAACATCTCTTTGATGGCAGCACAACAAGTGAGCTCCAGCTCAGGAACCACGACCCCTAGCCAAACGCCAGTAACCTCCCCTGTTCGTCGATCCTCCCGAACACGTGCCAGTGACCCAGCACAAAGCACGGCACCCAGCACACACAAGCGAAAAAAATAAAAAATAAAAAACTTTTGTGTAACACAATAAAAATTTGATTCTTTAAATCACACAACTTCCAGTGTCCGTGTCAAACATTGTAGAATACGCTATGTATGTATGTTTTTCTGGGGTAATGAATGACAATGTATTTATCTCAAAAACTAACTACAATGTACACACCACTATAAACAACAAACATTAAGTAACAAAACACACAATCACACTTACAAAAATGTATTGCAAAGTGTTTAGTCAAGGTTAATTACATCCAACAAAAACTTACCAGTAAAATACCGCTGAATCACTTCTTGCCTTACCTGCCTCCCTACATCTGTACTCACACTGTCACCAGATGTTACTAACTCCTCTGCTTGCTGACTGCTTTCTCCCTCATCATGTGCCAGATGTTGATTCAAACACAGATTATGGAGAAAACAGCAGCAGAACACAATCCTAGTCACCTTTGATGGACTATACAACAAAAGGCCAGCAGATTTATCCAGACACCGAAACCGTGATTTCAGCACACCAAAACATCTTTCTATCACATTCCGCGTAGCCTTATGTGCATGATTGTAACTGTGTTCAGCAGGAGAATCAGGTTGGGACAATGGAGTAAGGAGCCAAGAGAAGCAGCCATAACCACCATCACCTAAAAAACATATATAGGCAACATTAGTACATGTGTATGATTATTAATTACCCTATACAAAAATGGAGTTTGTAGTTAAAAGACATACACACAACACATTTGGAACATACCCAGCAGCCAGCCATCAGGCATTTGTCCTTCCTCAAATTTATCGAAGAGCGATGACTGACTGAGGATGAAGGAGTCATGGCAGCCACCAGGGTAACCTGCAACCACACTCACAATTTTTAGTTTTGCATCACAAACCACCTGGACATTAGTGGATTGGGCCATATGTCTGTTGGTATATATATATTGACGGCCCCTAGGTGGCCTCAGCTGAACGTGTGTGCAATCTATGGCCCCCAGCACATTGGGCATGCCAGCAAGCTCATAGAAAGCTACCCTGACAGCACGCCACTCCGACTCCTGGGTAGGGAAGCAGATTGAGGCATTAATATGTGGATCCAAGACATCCAAAACCTGAGTGGACAGTAAACAATCTAAGGTGAGTGTCATGTTATGTATTCTATACAATACTGTGTTGTAAGAGCTTACACAAGCAACACTTAGACATAAACGTGTATGTATTTTTCAACTCACCTGATTCAAATATTTTGAAAAGGTTGGCTGCGAGATACCAATAACGTCGCCTGCCACAGCCTGGAAGCTCCCAGTAGCCATAAAGTGTAACACAGCCAGGAGTTTGTGCAGGCCTGAGACAGAGCGAGAGCGTGCTGTCTCAGGGTCTAGTCCCAGTTTGACAAGGTCATACAGGCGGAAAATGTTGTTTCTATTTAGGCGGAACATCTGTATGACCCTATCATCAGACAATGCGTTTAAGTTTAAACGACCCCTAAAAAAACGTGGCTGGCGCAGCCTCCGCGGCACCTGGACAACCTGCTGAGCATGTTCACTTACCTGGCCCTGATTTCTGGAAGCCTCATGGAGCAGTCTAAGGTATCCCACAGCAAACAGAAAGTCATTGGCAAACACCACAGCCGCCATTTCAGAGTGAGAGAATTTCAAAATGTGCCTGGGACACTTTTATAGGGCCAAAAATTCAGGTGTGAGTAATGGATAATTGACTACACATGTAAACACGCTTTTCAAAAGCAGGTCTGTTTTTTTTAGGACTTTTTTACGATTTGTAATTTTTCACGGCCGCAAATGCATTTTCACGGCAGACATTACAATTACGAATGGTTAGTAAATGACCGAGATTCATATCTAAACAGGCGCGTTTTGACCGATGGTGTATTCATTCGTAATTTTTTACTTGGACTTCCAAAAAAATACGAATGCCCTCACCACTGCCATGATTTGAGTTTAGTAAATTACCGAGATGACACTTTGATGAAAAAACGGCATCTCGGTCAAAATCGGGACCTTAGTAAATATACCCCTATGATTTGATTGTCATAAACTTTTTACAGCATCTGTCAAAACCAAGATTCATCCCTAACAGCCAGGCATGGTCTAGATGTAACTTCTCACCAGACAGCTGTGCATTGCCATGATGGATCATTATGCCCTACATGTCCAAAAAAAAGTCCTACTCTTGTTACACAAAATAACTTCACTGCTAAAGCCACTGATTCAATAAGGCTGTGTCGTTATGTAAGATGCCACCTCCCGTTGTACGTCCTACTCATGGTGGGGTCATCAAGGTGCAGTTGGTTTAGCAATCACAGTGATAGCGCTGAAGGTAGATGCAGCAGGAGGTGTCCATTACGTGCAGATGCTTCCTGCTGCACTAGTGATCCGAGTTGTGTCCTAGGACATAGCATTGGATCAAACAACCCCCCCCCATTGGGCAGTTTATAAGCCACCCGTTGTAGAGGTCAGGAAATCTCCGTCCTATGATAGAGATCCCTGGCTTCTTCCCACCCCCAAAACGGCAGCAACATGCCTCTGATTTCACAAACGTAGGTCGTCGCCACCCACTCTCTGCCCTTAAAACGGCATCAGACTGTCAATCAAAGACAGTCCGATGCCGGGCTGAGTCCAATGCAGCAGGAGCCATTCGCACACGCACAGAACAGGTCCTGCGCATGCGCAAAGTAACAAAAAACTGTACTTTGCGCTGATGGTTGCTTGAGCAACCGCACCTGAATGACGCCCCGTATGCACTGTTACACCCTCAGTACCTTGAACACTGTTTTACACATATCATGTAAGACACAAATTACCAGTACATCCTGTTTACTAGCTATGGAGGCCATCAAATGCAGTTCTACTTACCATCCCATTTTCAGCATAATGCATCACTTGATGATTGTACAGGTCGCTACAGATATGGACACAGGGTGTGCGTCTGAGAATAAAGGCATATGTGCACATAGATTTACGATGACTAGAAGCATCTAGAAGTTCAACTGCATTATGTGCAACTTAAATACAGGGCCCTATTCATTCAGATTTCTTGTGCCAGACCTTACACCCAGAGCCTTCTTAACAGCATTGTATGCCCAGGGCACCGCAATGCACTGGGGCCCCTACACACCCACTCATGTGAATAAATAAAATATAAAAGTAATAACTTGCCCCGCACCGCCTCTCCACATGCATCCATGCAGTAAATGGCTGTCAACACTCTGATTTGTGGAGAGCTTCAGCCATCTACCAATCAGCTTTCTGACAGTCATTGACTGTCTGGTTGCAGGCTGGGAGGCAGGTAGAGAATAGAGATGAGCGCCTGAAATTTTTCGGGTTTTGTGTTTTGGTTTTGGGTTCGGTTCCGCGGCCGTGTTTTGGGTTCGAACGCGTTTTGGCAAAACCTCACCGAATTATTTTTGTCGGATTCGGGTGTGTTTTGGATTCGGGTGTTTTTTTCCAAAAACACTAAAAAACAGCTTAAATCATAGAATTTGGGGGTAATTTTGATCCCAAAGTATTATTAACCTCAAAAACCATAATTTACACTCATTTTCAGTCTATTCTGAATACCTCACACCTCACAATATTATTTTTAGTCCTAAAATTTGCACCGAGGTCGCTGTGTGAGTAAGATAAGCGAAACTAGTGGCCGACACAAACACCGAGCCCATCTAGGAGTGGCACTGCAGTGTCACGCAGGATGTCCCTTCCAAAAAACCCTCCCCAAACAGCACATGACGCAAAGAAAAAAAGAGGCGCAATGAGGTAGCTGTGTGAGTAAGATTAGCGACCCTAGTGGCCGACACAAACACCGGGCCCATCTAGGAGTGGCACTGCAGTGTCACGCAGGATGGCCCTTCCAAAAAACCCTCCCCAAACAGCACATGACGCAAAGAAAAAAAGAGGCGCAATGAGGTAGCTGACTGTGTGAGTAAGATTAGCGACCCTAGTGGCCGACACAAACACCGGGCCCATCTAGGAGTGGCACTGCAGTGTCACGCAGGATGGCCCTTCCAAAAAACCCTCCCCAAACAGCACATGACGCAAAGAAAAAAAGAGGCGCAATGAGGTAGCTGACTGTGTGAGTAAGATTAGCGACCCTAGTGGCCGACACAAACACCGGGCCCATCTAGGAGTGGCACTGCAGTGTCACGCAGGATGTCCCTTCCAAAAAACCCTCCCCAAACAGCACATGACGCAAAGAAAAAAAGAGGCGCAATGAGGTAGCTGTGTGAGTAAGATTAGCGACCCTAGTGGCCGACACAAACACCGGGCCCATCTAGGAGTGGCACTGCAGTGTCACGCAGGATGTCCCTTCCAAAAAACCCTCCCCAAACAGCACATGACGCAAAGAAAAAAAGAGGCGCAATGAGGTAGCTGACTGTGTGAGTAAGATTAGCGACCCTAGTGGCCGACACAAACACCGGGCCCATTTAGGAGTGGCACTGCAGTGTCACGCAGGATGTCCCTTCCAAAAAACCCTCCCCAATCAGCACATGATGCAAAGAAAAAGAAAAGAAAAAAGAGGTGCAAGATGGAATTATCCTTGGGCCCTCCCACCCACCCTTATGTTGTATAAACAAAACAGGACATGCACACTTTAACCAACCCATCATTTCAGTGACAGGGTCTGCCACACGACTGTGACTGATATGACGGGTTGGTTTGGACCCCCCCCAAAAAAGAAGCAATTAATCTCTCCTTGCACAAACTGGCTCTACAGAGGCAAGATGTCCACCTCATCTTCACCCTCCGATATATCACCGTGTACATCCCCCTCCTCACAGATTATCAATTCGTCCCCACTGGAATCCACCATCTCAGCTCCCTGTGTACTTTGTGGAGGCAATTGCTGCTGGTCAATGTCTCCGCGGAGGAATTGATTATAATTCATTTTAATGAACATCATCTTCTCCACATTTTCTGGATGTAACCTCGTACGCCGATTGCTGACAAGGTGAGCGGCGGCACTAAACACTCTTTCGGAGTACACACTTGTGGGAGGGCAACTTAGGTAGAATAAAGCCAGTTTGTGCAAGGGCCTCCAAATTGCCTCTTTTTCCTGCCAGTATAAGTACGGACTGTGTGACGTGCCTACTTGGATGCGGTCACTCATATAATCCTCCACCATTCTATCAATGTTGAGAGAATCATATGCAGTGACAGTAGACGACATGTCCGTAATCGTTGTCAGGTCCTTCAGTCCGGACCAGATGTCAGCATCAGCAGTCGCTCCAGACTGCCCTGCATCACCGCCAGCGGGTGGGCTCGGAATTCTGAGCCTTTTCCTCGCACCCCCAGTTGCGGGAGAATGTGAAGGAGGAGATGTTGACAGGTCGCGTTCCGCTTGACTTGACAATTTTGTCACCAGCAGGTCTTTCAACCCCAGCAGACCTGTGTCTGCCGGAAAGAGAGATCCAAGGTAGGCTTTAAATCTAGGATCGAGCACGGTGGCCAAAATGTAGTGCTCTGATTTCAACAGATTGACCACCCGTGAATCCTTGTTAAGCGAATTAAGGGCTGCATCCACAAGTCCCACATGCCTAGCGGAATCGCTCCCTTTTAGCTCCTTCTTCAATGCCTCCAGCTTCTTCTGCAAAAGCCTGATGAGGGGAATGACCTGACTCAGGCTGGCAGTGTCTGAACTGACTTCACGTGTGGCAAGTTCAAAGGGCATCAGAACCTTGCACAACGTTGAAATCATTCTCCACTGCACTTGAGACAGGTGCATTCCATCTCCTATATCGTGCTCAATTGTATAGGCTTGAATGGCCTTTTGCTGCTCCTCCAACCTCTGAAGCATATAGAGGGTTGAATTCCACCTCGTTACCACTTCTTGCTTCAGATGATGGCAGGGCAGGTTCAGTAGTTTTCGGTGGTGCTCCAGTCTTCTGTACGTGGTGCCTGTACGCCGAAAGTGTCCCGCAATTTTTCTGGCCACCGACAGCATCTCTTGCACGCCCCTGTCGTTTTTTAAAAAATTCTGCACCACCAAATTCAAGGTATGTGCAAAACATGGGACGTGCTGGAATTTGCCCATATTTAATGCACACACAATATTGCTGGCGTTGTCCGATGCCACAAATCCACAGGAGAGTCCAATTGGGGTAAGCCATTCCGCGATGATCTTCCTCAGTTGCCGTAAGAGGTTTTCAGCTGTGTGCGTATTCTGGAAAGCGGTGATACAAAGCGTAGCCTGCCTAGGAAAGAGTTGGCGTTTGCGAGATGCTGCTACTGGTGCCGCCGCTGCTGTTCTTGCGGCGGGAGTCCATACATCTACCCAGTGGGCTGTCACAGTCATATAGTCCTGACCCTGCCCTGCTCCACTTGTCCACATGTCCGTGGTTAAGTGGACATTGGGTACAACTGCATTTTTTAGGAGACTGGTGAGTCTTTTTCTGACGTCCGTGTACATTCTCGGTATCGCCTGCCTAGAGAAGTGGAACCTAGATGGTATTTGGTAACGGGGGCACACTGCCTCAATAAATTGTCTAGTTCCCTGTGAACTAACGGCGGATACCGGACGCACGTCTAACACCAACATAGTTGTCAAGGACTCAGTTATCCGCTTTGCAGTAGGATGACTGCTGTGATATTTCATCTTCCTCGCAAAGGACTGTTGAACAGTCAATTGCTTACTGGAAGTAGTACAAGTGGGCTTACGACTTCCCCTCTGGGATGACCATCGACTCCCAGCGGCAACAACAGCAGCGCCAGCAGCAGTAGGCGTTACACGCAAGGATGCATCGGAGGAATCCCAGGCAGGAGAGGACTCGTCAGACTTGCCAGTGACATGGCCTGCAGGACTATTGGCATTCCTGGGGAAGGAGGAAATTGACACTGAGGGAGTTGGTGGGGTGGTTTGCGTGAGCTTGGTTACAAGAGGAAGGGATTTACTGGTCAGTGGACTGCTTCCGCTGTCACCCAAAGTTTTTGAACTTGTCAC
Organism: Pseudophryne corroboree; assembly: GCF_028390025.1. NCBI lineage: Eukaryota > Metazoa > Chordata > Amphibia > Anura > Myobatrachidae > Pseudophryne > Pseudophryne corroboree. Next base: position 58,212,908 of record NC_086455.1, read on the forward strand.
TGACTTATTATGAATGCGCTGCAGGTGACGTATAAGGGAGGATGTTCCGAGGTGGTTAACGTCCTTACCCCTACTTATTACAGCTTGACAAAGGGAACACACGGCTTGACACCTGTTGTCCGCATTTCTGGTGAAATACCTCCACACCGAAGAGCTGATTTTTTTGGTATTTTCACCTGGCATGTCAACGGCCATATTCCTCCCACGGACAACAGGTGTCTCCCCGGGTGCCTGACTTAAACAAACCACCTCACCATCAGAATCCTCCTGGTCAATTTCCTCCCCAGCGCCAGCAACACCCATATCCTCCTCATCCTGGTGTACTTCAACACTGACATCTTCAATCTGACTATCAGGAACTGGACTGCGGGTGCTCCTTCCAGCACTTGCAGGGGGCGTGCAAATGGTGGAAGGCGCATGCTCTTCACGTCCAGTGTTGGGAAGGTCAGGCATCGCAACCGACACAATTGGACTCTCCTTGTGGATTTGGGATTTCAAAGAACGCACAGTTCTTTGCGGTGCTTTTGCCAGCTTGAGTCTTTTCAGTTTTCTAGCGAGAGGCTGAGTGCTTCCATCCTCATGTGAAGCTGAACCACTAGCCATGAACATAGGCCAGGGCCTCAGCCGTTCCTTGCCACTCCGTGTGGTAAATGGCATATTGGCAAGTTTACGCTTCTCCTCCGACAATTTTATTTTAGGTTTTGGAGTCCTTTTTTTACTGATATTTGGTGTTTTGGCTTTGACATGCTCTGTACTATGCCATTGGGCATCGGCCTTGGCAGACGACGTTGCTGGCATTTCATCGTCTCGGCCATGACTAGTGGCAGCAGCTTCAGCACGAGGTGGAAGTGGATCTTGATCTTTCCCTAATTTTGGAACCTCAACATTTTTGTTCTCCATATTTTAATAGGCACAACTAAAAGGCACCTCAGGTAAACAATGCAGATGGATGGATTGGATACTAGTATACAATTATGGACGGGCTGCCGAGTGCCGACACAGAGGTAGCCACAGCCGTGAACTACCGCACTGTACTGTGTCTGCTGCTAATATATAGACTGGTTGATAAAGAGATAGTATACTCGTAACTAGTATGTATGTATAAAGAAAGAAAAAAAAACCACGGTTAGGTCACTGGTATATACAATTATGGACGGGCTGCCGAGTGCCGACACAGAGGTAGCCACAGCCGTGAACTACCGCACTGTACTGTGTCTGCTGCTAATATATAGACTGGTTGATAAAGAGATAGTATACTCGTAACTAGTATGTATGTATAAAGAAAGAAAAAAAAACCACGGTTAGGTCACTGGTATATACAATTATGGACGGGCTGCCGAGTGCCGACACAGAGGTAGCCACAGCCGTGAACTACCGCACTGTACTGTGTCTGCTGCTAATATATAGACTGGTTGATAAAGAGATAGTATACTCGTAACTAGTATGTATGTATAAAGAAAGAAAAAAAAACCACGGTTAGGTCACTGGTATATACAATTATGGACGGGCTGCGGAGTGCCGACACAGAGGTAGCCACAGCCGTGAACTACCGCACTGTACTGTGTCTGCTGCTAATATATAGACTGGTTGATAAAGAGATAGTATACTCGTAACTAGTATGTATGTATAAAGAAAGAAAAAAAAACCACGGTTAGGTGGTATATACAATTATGGACGGGCTGCCGAGTGCCGACACAGAGGTAGCCACAGCCGTGAACTACCGCACTGTACTGTGTCTGCTGCTAATATATAGACTGGTTGATAAAGAGATAGTATACTCGTAACTAGTATGTATGTATAAAGAAAGAAAAAAAAAACACGGTTAGGTCACTGGTATATACAATTATGGACGGGCTGCCGAGTGCCGACACAGAGGTAGCCACAGCCGTGAACTACCGCACTGTACACTGGTTGATAAAGAGATAGTAGTATACTCGTAACAACTAGTATGACGACGGTATAAAGAATGAAAAAAAAACCACGGTTAGGTGGTATATAATACAATTATGGTTGGACGGACTGCCTGCCGAGTGCCGACACAGAGGTAGCCACAGCCGTGAACTACCGCACTGTACACTGGTTGATAAAGAGATAGTAGTATACTCGTAACAACTAGTATGACGACGGTATAAAGAATGAAAAAAAAACCACGGTTAGGTGGTATATAATACAATTATGGTTGGACGGACTGCCTGCCGAGTGCCGACACAGAGGTAGCCACAGCCGTGAACTACCGCACTGTACACTGGTTGATAAAGAGATAGTAGTATACTCGTAACAACTAGTATGACGACGGTATAAAGAACGAAAAAAAAACCACGGTTAGGTGGTATATATTATAATACAATTATGGATGGACGGACTGCCTGCCGAGTTCCGACACAGAGGTAGCCACAGCCGTGAACTACCGCACTGTACACTGGTTGATAAAGAGATAGTAGTATACTCGTAACAACTAGTATGACGACGGTATAAAGAACGAAAAAAAAAACACGGTTAGGTGGTATATATTATAATACAATTATGGATGGACGGACTGCCTGCCGAGTTCCGACACAGAGGTAGCCACAGCCGTGAACTACCGCACTGTACACTGGTTGATAAAGAGATAGTAGTATACTCGTAACAACTAGTATGACTATGACGACGGTATAAAGAAAGAAAAAAAAAACCACGGTTAGGTGGTATATAATACAATTATGGATGGACGGACTGCCTGCCGAGTGCCGACACAGAGGTAGCCACAGCCGTGAACTACCGCACTGTACTGTGTCTGCTGCTAATATAGACTGGTTGATAAAGAGATAGTATACAATACTACTAATATACTGGTGGTCAGGCACTGGTCACCACTAGTCACACTGGCAGTGGCACTCCTGCAGCAAAAGTGTGCACTGTTTAATTTTAATATAATATTATTTATCATGTACTCCTGGCTCCTGCTATAACAACCTGCAGTGCTCCCCAGTCTCCCCCACAATTATAAGCTTTATATACAATACATTGATGTGCAGCACACTGGGCTGAGCAGTGCACACAGACTGAGTCACTGTGTGACTGTGTATCGTTTTTTTCAGGCAGAGAACGGATATATTAAATAAAACAAACAACTGCACTGTCTCTGGTGGTCACTGGTCACTGTGGTCGTCAGTCACTAAACTCTGTCTGCACTCTGCACTCTCTTCTAATCTACAGTATCACAGCAATCTCTCTCTCTCTCTCTCTTCTAAATCTAATCTAAATGGAGAGGACGCCAGCCACGTCCTCTCCCTATCAATCTCAATGCACGTGTGAAAATGGCGGCGACGCGCGGCTCCTTATATAGAATCCGAGTCTCGCGAGAATCCGACAGCGTCATGATGACGTTCGGGCGCGCTCGGGTTAACCGAGCAAGGCGGGAAGATCCGAGTCGCTCGGACCCGTGAAAAAAAAAGTGAAGTTCGTGCGGGTTCGGATTCAAAGAAACCGAACCCGCTCATCTCTAGTAGAGAATGCTGCCTGGCCGTTCTGATTGTGTGTAATTCACAGCCAGTGTGGCCGGACAGTATTTTCTACCTGTCTCCTAAGAAGCTCCGGAGGCAGCAGTCAGTCCCTACTAGAGGGCCTGGGATTTGGACAGCTGGCCTGTGTACCCATACCTGTACGGTAAGATGGCCCTGCTTACACCTGTAACTGACAGTACTGTTATGATTAGGTGCAGTGCATGTCAGCCAGTGGTGATGATCACCTCAACTGCACGGCAGGGGCTGACAGTTTTTTTATGTCATCGGTCTCTATAATGTAGCTAGGTGGAGAGTCGTGTCATGTACAATCCATTTAATCATGTACATCAAATGAGAAACTGAGCTTTCCCTTCAGTGTTTTTCTGGAGGAAACATTAGATAATGATCACTGTTCCCATATCCTTATGTCTTTTCTTTCAAAACAAATGTACTGTATAACATGCACATGCACATTACTGGTATTATCTGATGGAGAAATAATGCAGACATTCCAACATCAGCAGTCCATGACAAAATATGGAGGAAGGCAAATTGTCCAAAATGTGAATTGGCAACGATGACCTGTGCCTTGTTTGTCCCTGGTATCCTGGGGATTGTGGATCGCCGCAGACGCATATGGCTGAATATCACCTACTTACTTTCATTAGTGTTGGGACATTGCTACCAATAATGACAGCACTCTGGAGTACCTTCTCTGTAAGTGGTGTATTCAGTGGCAGGGGGAACGGGTACAAATTACCCAGGCCCGGGCTGCTGGAGGGGCCCGGAGGGGGCCTGGGTCCGATTTCCCCACCCCCACACACACAAGTATACCTGTTGCTGACATCAGCGGCACCATCTTCCCAGTGCTCTCTTCAGGAAGATGGCGCCGCACATAGAAAGCAAAGACTCTGGCACTGTGCTCTCTCTAGTGGTCAGCATCATCTCCCTAAATATCACTGGGAAGATGGTGCTGGCCAGGACGGTGGGACCCCTTTCAATTATATTTTTATATTAATATTTTTATTGTAAAGGGCATTGTCACACCCCTTTTCTCTAACGTCCTAGAGGATGCTGGGACTCCGTAAGGACCATGGGGATAGACGGGCTCCGCAGGAGACATGGGCACTTTAAGAAAGACTTTGGATCTGGGTGTGCACTGGCTCCTCCCTCTATGCCCCTCCTCCAGACCTCAGTTTGATACTGTGCCCAGTGGAGACTGGGTGCATTTCAGGGAGCTCTCCTGAGTTTCCTGTAAAGAAAGTATTTTAGTTAGGTTTTTTATGTTCAGGGAGCCTGCTGGCAACAGACTCCCTGCATCGAGGGACTGAGGAGAGAGAAACAGACCCACTTCTCTGAGTGTCAGGGCTCTGTTTCTTAGGCTACTGGACACCATTAGCTCCAGAGGGATCGGTACGCAGGTCTCACCCTCGTCGTCCGTCCCAGAGCCGCGCCGCCGCCCTCCTCGCAGAGTCGGAAGATAGAAGCCGGGTGAGTATGAGAGGAAAAGACTTCAGAGGCGGCAGAAGACAGCTTGATCTTCATAGAGGTAACGCACAGCAGTGAAGATGTGCGCCATTGCTCCCATTCACCTCACACACATCGGTCACTGTAAGGGTGCAGGGCGCAGGGGGGGGCGCCCTGAGCAGCAATATAAACCACTCCTGTGGCAAATGTACATATATACATGTACAGCTGGGCACTGTACATGTATATAAAGAGCCCCCGCCATGTTTTTAAGAATTTTGAGCTGGACAGAAGCCCGCCGCCGAGGGGGCGGGGCTTCTCCCTCAGCACTCACCACTGCCATTTTTCTCCACAGCACCGCTGAGAGGAAGCTTGATACCACGGTGAAAGAGGGTTTTAAAGTAGAGGGGGGGCACAGATTTGGCGCATATACATACTTGAAAAGCGCTACTGGGTAAACATTCTGTGTTTTTTCCTGGGTCATATAGCGCTGGGGTGTGTGCTGGCATACTCTCTCTCTGTCTCTCCAAAGGGCCTGGTGGGGAACCTGTCTTCATAAAAGAGCTTCCCTGTGTGTGTGTGTGTGGTGTGTCGGTACGCGTGTGTCGACATGTCTGAGGTTGAAGGCTCACCTAAGGAGGAGGGGGAGTGTATGAATGTAAGGTCTCCGTCGGCAGCGCCGACACCTGACTGGATGGATATGTGGAATGTTTTAAGTGCTAATGTTAATTTATTGCACAGAAGATTAGACAAAGCTGAAGCTAGGGTACAGTCAGGGAGTCAACCCATGTCTGTCCCAATGTCGCCGGGACCTTCGGGGTCTCAGAAGTGCCCACTATCCCAAATAGTAGACACAGATACCGACACAGATTCAGACTCCAGTGTCGACTACGATGATGCAAAATTACAGCCAAAAGTGGCTAAATGTATTCGATATATGATTATTGCAATAAAAGATGTTTTGCATATCACAGAGGAACCCCCTGTCCCTGACACGAGGGTACACATGTATAAGGGAAAGAAGCCTGAGGTCACCTTTCCCTCCTCACATGAGCTGAACGAATTTTGCGAAAAAGCTTGGGAAACTCCAGACAAAAAACTGCAGATTCCCCAAAGGATTCTTATGGCGTATCCTTTCCCGCCAAAGGACAGAATACGGTGGGAATGCTCCCCTAGGGTAGACAAGGCTTTGACACGCTTATCAAAAAAGATAGCGCTCCCATCCCAAGATACGGCTACCCTCAAGGATCCTGCTGACCGCAAGCAGGAGGTTACCTTGAAGTCCATTTACACACATTCTGGTACATTACTCAGACCGGCAATTGCGTCGGCCTGGGTTGGTAGTGCTGTAGCAGCACGGACAGATTCCTTATCAGTGGATATTGAGACCCTTGAGAAGGATACCATTTTAATGACCCTAGGGCATATAAAAGATGCTGTCTTATATATGAGGGATGCTCAAAGAGACATTAGTTTACTGGGTTCCAGAATAAACGCTATGTCTATTTCTGCTAGGCGAGTCTTATGGACCCGACAGTGGACAGGTGATGCCGACTCAAAGAGGCATATGGAGTTTTTGCCTTACAAGGGTGAGGAATTGTTTGGAGAGGGCCCTCTCGGACCTCGTCTCCACAGCTATGGCAGGTAAATCGAATTTTTTGCCTTATGTTCCCTCACAATCTAAGAAAGCGCCTCATTATCAAATGCAGTCCTTTCGTTCAAATAAAAGCAAAAGAGTACGTGGATCGTCCTTTCTTGCCAGAGGTAAGGGCAGAGGGAAAAAGCTGCACAACACAGCTAGTTCCCAGGAACAGAAGTCCTCCCCGGCCTCTGCAAAATCCACCGCGTGACGCTGGGGCTCCCCTGAGGGAGTCCGCTCCAGTGGGGGCACGTCTTCGTCTTTTCAGCCACATCTGGGTTCACTCACAGGTGGATCCCTGGGCAATAGAAATTGTTTCCCAGGGATACAAGCTGGAATTCGAAGAGGTGCCTCCTCGCCGGTTTTTCAAATCGGCGCTACCGACTTCTCCCCTGGAAAGGGAGATAGTGTTACATGCGATTCACAAATTGTGTCTTCAACAAGTGGTGGTAGAGGTTCCCCTGCTTCAAAGAGGGAAGGGGTACTACTCAACTTTGTTTGTGGTCCCGAAACCAGACGGTTCGGTCAGACCCATTTTTAATTTAAAATCCCTGAACCTTTACTTTAAACAGTTCAAATTTAAAATGGAATCGCTCAGAGAGGTCATCGCCAGCCTGGAAGGGGGGGATTTTATGGTATTTCTGGACATAAAGGATGCATACCTGCATGTTCCCATATATCCTCCTCATCAGGCGTACCTGAGATTTGCGGTACAGGATTGCCATTACCAATTTCAGACGTTGCCGTTTGGGCTTTCCACGGCCCCGAGAATTTTCACCAAGGTAATGGCGGAAATTATGGTGCTCCTGCGCAAGCAGGGTGTCACAATTATCCCGTACTTGGACGATCTAGTCATAAAAGTGAGATCACGGGAGAAGTTGCTGAGCAGCGTATCACTTTCACTGAAGGTGTTACAGCGACACGGCTGGATTCTCAATATTCCAAAGTCGCAGATGAATCCTACGACTCGTCTGCCGTTCTTGGGCATGATTCTGGACACAGACCAGAAAAGGGTTTTTCTTCCGATAGAAAAAGCGCAGGAACTCATGACTCTAGTCAAGAACCTGTTGAAGCTAAAACAAGTGTCAGTACATCATTGCACTCAAGTCCTGGGAAAAATGGTGGCGACGTACGAAGCCATTCCCTTCGGCAGGTTCCATGCAAGGACTTTCCAATGGGACCTATTGGACAAATGGTCCGGGTCACAACTGCAAATGCATCAGCGGATCACCCTGTCCCCCAGGGCCAGGGTATCTCTCCTGTGGTGGCTGCAGAAGGCTCACCTTCTAGAGGGCCACAGGTTCGGCATTCAGGATTGGATCCTGGTGACCACAGACGAGAGCCTCCGAGGTTGGGGAGCAGTCACACAGGGAAGAAATTTCCAAGGCCTTTGGTCAAGTCAAGAGACTTGTCTTCACATCAACATCCTGGAACTAAGGGCCATATACAACGCCCTACGTCAAGCGGAGACCTTACTTCACGACTGACCAGTTCTGATCCAGTCAGACAATGTCACCGCAGTAGCTCATGTAAACCGCCAGGGCGGCACAAGGAGCAGAGTGGCGATTGCGGAAGCCACCAGAATTGTTCGCTGGGTGGAGAATCATGTAAGCGCACTGTCAGCAGTGTTCATTCCGGGAGTGGACAACTGGGAAGCAGACTTCCTCAGCAGACACGACCTGCATCCGGGAGAGTGGGGACTTCATCAGGAAGTCTTCGCACAGATTGCAAGTCGGTGGGGACTGCCCCAAATAGACATGATGGTGTCCCGTCTCAACAAAAAGCCACAAAGGTATTGCGCCAGGTCAAGAGATCCTCAGGTGGTAGCTGTGGACGCCCTAGTGACACCGTGGGTGTTCCAGTCGGTCTATGTATTTCCTCCTCTTCCTCTCATACCCAAGGTGTTGAGAATAATAAGAAAAAGAGGAGTGAGATCAATACTCATTGTTCCGGATTGGCCACGAAGGACCTGGTATCCGGATCTGCAGGAAATGCTCATAGAAGATCCGTGGCCTCTTCCTCTAAGACAGGACCTGTTGCAACAGGGTCTCTGTCTGTTCCAAGACTTACCGCGGCTGCGTTTGACGGCATGGCGGTTGAACGCCGGATCCTAGCGGAAAAAGGTATTCCGGATAAGGCCATTCCTACGCTAATAACGCCTAGGAAGGACGGGACATCTAAACATTATCACCGAATATGGCAAAAATATGTTTCTTGGTGTGAGGCAAGGAATGCTTCTACGGAAGAATTCCATCTAGTCCGTTTTCTTCACTTCCTACAAACTGGAGTGAATTTGGGCCTAAAATTAGGCTCCATTAAGGTTCAGATTTCGGCCTTATCCATTTTCTTTCAAAAGGAATTGGCCTCTCTACCTGAAGTACAGACTTTTGTGAAGGGAGTACTGCATATTCAGCCTCCTTTTGTACCTCCGGTGGCGCCTTGGGACCTTAACGTGGTGTTAAGTTTCCTTAAGTCACATTGGTTTGTACCACTAAGAACAGTGGAGTTGAAATATCTCACTTGGAAGGTGGTCATGTTGTTAGCCTTGGCTTCGGCTAGGCGAGTTTCGGAATTAGCGGCTTTATCACATAAAAGCCCCTATCTGGTTTTCCATATGGATAGAGCGGAATTGCGGACCCGTCCTCAATTCCTACCTAAGGTGGTCTCATCCTTTCATATGAACAAACCTATTGTCGTGCCTGTGGCTACACGTGACTTGGAGGATTCCGAGTCCCTTGATGTGGTCAGGGCTTTGAAAATTTACGTGGCCAGAACGGCTAGGATCAGAAAAACATAAGCACTGTTTGTCCTGTATGCAGCCAACAAGGTCGGCGGCCCTGCTTCAAAGCAGACTATTGCTCTCTGGATCTGTAACATGATTCAGCAGGCGCATTCTACGGCAGGATTGCCGTTACCAAAATCGGTTAAGGCCAGTCCACTAGGAAGGTGGGCTCGCCTTGGGCGGCTGCCCGAGGGGTCTCAGCACTACAGCTGTGCCGAGCTGCTACTTGGTCGGGGTCAAACACCTTTGCAAAGTTCTATAAGTTTGATACCCTGGCTGAGGGGGACCTCCTGTTTGCTCAATCGGTGCTGCAGAGTCATCCGCACTCTCCCGCCCGTTTGGGAGCTTTGGTATAATCCCCATGGTCCTTACGGAGTCCCAGCATCCTCTAGGACGTTAGAGAAAATAAGATTTTAAACCTACCGGTAAATCTTTTTCTCGTAGTCCGTAGAGGATGCTGGGCACCCGTCCCAAGTGCGGACTACTTCTGCAAGACTTGTATATAGTTTTGCTTACATAAGGGTTATGTTATAGTTTTCATCGGTCTTGGACTGATGCTATGTTGTTTTCATACTGTTAACTGGTTAGTATATCACAAGTTATACGGTGTGATTGGTGTGGCTGGTATGAATCTTGCCCTTGGATTAACTAAAATCCTTTCCTCGTACTGTCCGTCTCCTCTGGGCACAGTTTCTCTAACTGAGGTCTGGAGGAAGGGCATAGAGGGAGGAGCCAGTGCACACCCAGATCCAAAGTCTTTCTTAGAGTGCCCATGGCTCCTGCGGAGCCCATCTATCCCCATGGTCCTTACGGAGTCCCAGCATCCTCTGCGGACTACGAGAAAAAGATTTACCGGTAGGTTTAAAATCTTATTTTTAAGACACGTGGCTTAAAATGAGGTGTGACAATGCCCTTTACAATAAAAATATTGCATACCAGTGTTGGAAAGTAAAAGCTAAAGAACATGTAATATTGCAGTAAAATCCTTATACCTTAGCTAGATAGATAGATAGATAGATAGATAGATAGATAGATAGATAGATAGATAGATAGATAGATAGATAAATCTATTCATAGACTTTATTCAGCAAAATATCTATTTGCATATACAAGGCACAGAATGGTGACGCAAAAACTGAACTTAAAGTATGCATCATTAAAACGTCACACCTCTGATACATGAGAAAACGCATTTCCCCCAAAATGTCAGTATGATTTCACTCATCTTTTTTTCCCCCCAGAATGTCTGTCTTTCTGCCCCACAAATGAGTAAATCTTTATTTCAAACATAACAACGTGACAAGCATCTAACGGCATGTGCAATGGAAAATAAAAATTACTTGACAGTTTAAACGTGTTTGTCACCGCTTAACTTCCTTAATTAGATGCAATTTTATCCACGGAGAGACTTTCAAGCTGTCAGCTACTAACAACCCATTCGGACAGGTTGACAGGCTTCAGCTTTAAAATAAAATCTAAATAGAAATATAAGCATTTGTCCCAGTTTATCATCCTGACATTTAATCAGATTACAATTGGGTTAACTAAGAAAAGATGTACTATAAATTATGACCGAACAATAACGCTTGAGTTAATATGGTAATGGTGAAGAAAACTTTGAGTCATTTTGCCATACATTACTAAAATCCTTCTGACAGGCTATTATGGTATCTTCGACCATTATTAATGATGCAGCAAGAGTAATTTATAGTTTTGGAATTAATACAAAAAAAAATAAAAATCAAAATGCATCAGTTGGCCTTGAAGTAAAAATAATACATGCAAAGCTTTATGGGAAAACGTAATGAACAACACAGTCATTTAATTTAGTTAATTATACCTTAATCTTACTTTATACCTTAATCTGAGGGTATGAATAGTCCCTGGAATACTTAAGAAAGTGGTAGTTAACCAATGCCCCATCATATGCACTGAACACCCCTGTAGTGCAGGGAATGTGCCCTTACGTTTGCAGGCCACCACACAGACCTGATCGCAACAGCAAAATTGCTCTCTAATGGGCAAAACCATGTACACTGCAGGTGGGGCAGATATAACATGTGCAGAGAGATTTAGATTTGGGTGGGTTATATTGTTTCTGTGCAGGGTAAATACTTGCTGCTTTATTTTTACACTGCAATTTAGATTTCAGTTTGAACACACCCCACCCATATCTACTGCTCCCTGCACATGTTAAATCTGGCCCACTTGCAGTGCACATGGTTTTGCCTAATAGAGAACAATTTTGCTGCTGCGATCAGTTCTGAATTAGGCACATAGGCCCTCATTCCGAGTTGTTCGCTCGCAAGCTGCTTTTAGCAGCTTTGCACACGCTAAGCCGCCGCCTACTGGGAGTGAATTTTAGCTTATCAAAATTGCGAACGAAAGATTAGCAAAATTGCGAATAGACACTTCTTAGCAGTTTCTGAGTAGCTCCAGACTTACTCGGCATCTGCGATCAGTTCAGTACTTGTCGTTCCTGGTTTGACGTCACAAACACACCCAGCGTTCGCCCTGATACTCCTCCGTTTCTCCAGCCACTCCCACGTTTTTCCCAGAAACGGTAGCGTTTTTTCGCACACACCCATAAAACGACCTGTTTCCGCCCAGAAACACCCACTTCCTGTCAATCACATTACGATCACCAGAACGAAGAAAAAACCTCGTAATGCCGTGAGTAAAATACCTAACTGCTTAGCAAATTTACTTGGCGCAGTCGCACTGCGGACATTGCGCATGCGCATTAGCGACTAATCGCTCCGATGCGAGAAAAAAATAACGAGCGAACAACTCGGAATGACCCTTATAGTTAGGTATACAACAAGGGGGATTCGCTGAACCTCATCTAATGGTTATACCATTCTAAACCTGGACCTGCCCAAAATCTGGGCTGCCCTTGGTGAGCCTCAAGTTCAGCTTGAGGGAACCAGGAAGGAAGGGAGTCAGGAGAAAAAGTGCTGCTTGCCCTTCCCAGGCAAAGTTTCCCTGTATGCCACTGGGTTATTTCTCCAATGTATCCCAGTGTTTCCATGACAGTCACATGTTTTGGTATTATAATTTTATTATCCCAGAGTTATCATTTTCCCTGAATTCAAGGTTCCCACCCAATTCATAGTTGGTGGAAGCTTTGAGTTCATAGAATAATATTGCCCAAATGTGTAATCATTTTTGTAATGTTGAAGAGGTAATTCACTGGTCACCAGTTTTTCAAAAGTTGAATGCTTCAGAGATGAAATGCATTATTTCGAATGAATTCAAATATAACAATTAAAATTCCCAATTGGCTATTATCTCAAAGATACAAACTTACTGTATGCCGCTTTCATCATTTTATTATCACACATATATATATATATATTTATATACATACAGGGGCGTCGGAATGGGGGGGGGGGCAAGGGGGCAGCTCGCTCCCCCCAAACATGAGAGAGACGCCATCCGTCCAGATTCGCAATCCCCTGCCTGTGCATGCCGCTGCCGCCGCCGCCACCAGCTACATGTGAGCCTGCGGTGTAGTGTAACTGCAGCTAGTATAGGGGGTCATTCCGAGTTGTTCGCTCGTTATTTTTTTCTCGCAACGGAGCGATTAGTCGCTAATGCGCATGCGCAATGTCCGCAGTGCGACTGCGCCAAGTAAATTTGCTATGCAGTTAGGTATTTTACTCACGGCATTACGAGGTTTTTTCTTCGTTCTGGTGATCGTAATGTGATTGACAGGAAGTGGGTGTTTCTGGGCAGAAACTGGCCGTTTTATGGGTGTGTGCGAAAAAACGCTACCGTTTCTGGGAAAAACGTGGGAGTGGCTGGAGAAACGGAGGAGTGTCTGGGCGAATGCTGGGTGTGTTTGTGACGTCAAACCAGGAACGAAACTGACTGAACTGATCGCAGATGCCGAGTAAGTGTGGAGCTACTCAGAAACTGCTAAGAAGTGTCTATTCGCAATTCTGCTAATCTTTCGTTCGCAATTTTGATAAGCTAAGATTCACTCCCAGTAGGCGGCGGCTTAGCGTGTGCAAAGCTGCTAAAAGCAGCTAGTGAGCGAACAACTCAGAATGAGGGCCATAGTGCGGGCAGCGCCAGAGCCGTCTCTAGACATAATAGGCAAATGCGGCATACGGGAACTGGGCGGGCGCCGCCGCGCGCACGGGGAGGGGAGGTAGAATCACTGATCAGTGGATCGCCTTATCACCAGCAGCTGGGGGCGGAACGGGGAGCCGCGAGTGCGTGACAGAGAGAGTGAGGGCGGGTTCTAGCTGTGTGCTGTGCTACCTGTTCCCTCTCTTTCTCCTGCAGCTCAATCACACACTGAGGTGAGCAATGCTGCTCTGCCCCAGCATCTTATCACAATAGCTGAAGCCTGTGTATGTGTGTGAGCCAGTGTGTGTGTGTGTGTGTGTGTTTGATATTACATACCCAGCCAGGCTCTAATGTGTATGTAACCAGGTCACCTCCCACCCAGGCCCCGCTATGTGTGTCCCCATATCCCTCATTGGCCCCACTATGTGTGTCCCCATAGCCCTCATTGGCCCCACTATGTGTGTCCCCATATCCCTCACCCGGCCCCCACTATGTGTGTCCCCATATCCCTCACCCGGCCCCACTATGTGTGTCCCCATATCCCTCACCTGGCCCCACTATGTGTGTCCCCATATCCCTCAACCGGCCGCAGCTATGTGTGTCCCCATATCCCTCATTGGCCCCACTTTGTGTGTCCCCATATCCCTCACCCGGCCCCCACTATGTGTGTCCCCATATCCCTCACCTGGCCCCACTATGTGTGTCCCCATATCCCTCAACCGGCCGCCACTATGTGTGTCCCCATATCCCTCATTGGCCCCACTTTGTGTGTCCCCATATCCCTCACCCGGCCCCCACTATGTGTGTCCCCATATCCTTCATTGGCCCCACTATGTGTGTCCCCATATCCCTCATTGGCCCCACTATGTGTGTCCCCATATCCCTCATTGGCCCCACTATGTGTGTCCCCATATCCCTCATTGGCCCCACTATGTGTGTCCCCATATCCCTCACCCGGCCCCGCTATGTGTGTCCCCATATCCCTCACCCGGCCCGCTATGTGTGTCCCCATATCCCTCACCCGGCCCCCAGGATGTGTGTCCCCATATCCCTCACCCGGCCCCCACTATGTGTGTCCCCATATCCCTCACCTGGCCCCCACTATGTGTGTCCCCATATCCCTCATTGGCCCCACTATGTGTGTCCCCATATCCCTCACCCGGCCCCGCTATGTGTGTCCCCATATCCCTCACCCGGCCCCCAGGATGTGTGTCCCCATATCCCTCATTAGCCCCCACTATGTGTGTCCCCATATCCCTCACCCGGCCCCCACTATGTGTGTCCCCATATCCCTCAATGGCCCCACTATTTGTGTCCCCCATATCCCTCACCCGGCCCCCACTATGTGTTTCCCCATATCCCTCACCCGGCCCCCACTATGTGTGTCCCCATATCCCTCATTGGCCCCACTATGTGTGTCCCCATATCCCTCACCCGGCCCCACTATGTGTGTCCCCATATCCCTCACCCGGCCCCCAGGATGTATGTCCCCATATCCCTCACCCGGCCCCACTATGTGTGTCCCCATATCCCTCACCCGGCCCCCACTATGTGTGTCCCCATATCTCTCATCCGGCCCCACTATGTGTGTCCCCATATCCCTCACCCGGCCCCCACTATGTGTGTCCCCATATCCCTCACCCGGCCCCCACTATGTGTGTCCCTATATCCCTCATTGGCCCCACTGTGTGTCCCCATATCCCTCACCTGGCCCCACTATGTGTGTCCCCATATCCCTCACCCGGCCCCACTATGTGTGTCCCCATATCCCTCACCCGGCCCCACTATGTGTGTCCCCATATCCCTCACCCGGCCCCACTATGTGTGTCCCCATATTTCTCACCCAGCCCCCAGGATGTGTGTCCCCATTTCCCTCACCTACCCCCCAGTATGTGTGCCCCCATGTCCCTCACCTGGCCCCCAGGATGTGTGTCTCCATGTTCCTCACCCGGCCCCACTATGTGTGTCCCCGGGTGGTATTCATGTGACTGACGGTCACATGACCTCCTCCAGCATCCCGACCACCACTATCCCGATGGTCGGCATGCCAACCAACAGGGACTATTTCCACTCGTGGGTGTCCACGACACCCATAGAGTGGGAATAGAATCCGTGGCGACCGTAGGTCGCCACCGAGCCCGCAGCGTGGCGAGCGCAGTGTGGCGAGCGCAGCGAGCCCGCAAGGGGCTTGCTGCACTCGCCCCTCCCCGCCGGGATCCCGGCGTCGGTATGCTGCCGGGATCCTGGCGTCGGCAAGCTGACCGGCGGTCAGGAGACCGCCGGTCAGCCATACCACACCCGTGTCCCCATATCCCTCACCCATCCCCACAGTATGTGTGTCCCCATATCCCTCACCCGGCCCCACTATGTGTGTCACCATGTCGCTCACCCGGCCCCCCGGATCTGTGTCACCATGCCCTCCCAGACCCCAGTATGAACCTGTTTATTGTGTATTTGCTTAGTGCCGGAGAACACAAAGAGTTGCACTTTATGGCCCCTTGCAGAACTGGCTTCAAGGGCTGTAAATTCTCATTGTTTCTGAATGAGCCCTCACTTACTGAGCCTGCAGAGTTCTCATTCTGACTTTGGGCCCAGATTTATCAAGCCTTGGACAGTGATAAATAGTACAGTGATAAAGTGCCAACCAACCAGCTCCTAACTGTCATCTTACAGGCTGCGTTTGAAAACTGACAGGTGCTGATTGGTTGTTACATTATCACCGTGCAGTTCATCATTCTCTAAGGCTTGATAAATCTGGGCCTAAGTGGCTCTACCTGGCATTATGTGTATAATGAGATCTACCTGGGGTAATGTGTATAAGCAGTTCTACCTGGCATAATGTGTATAATGGGCTCTACCTGGCGTAATATGTATAAGGGATTACCTGGTATAATAGGCTCTACCTGGCATAATGTGTTTAAGGGGTTACCTAACATAATGTGTATAATGAGCTCTACCTGGCCTAATGTGTATAAGGGGTTACCTGGCATAATGTGTATAATGGGCTTTACCTGGGGTAATGCGTATAAGTGGCTCAACCTGGCATAATCGGCTCTACCTGGCGTAATGTGTATAAGCGTCTCTACCTGGCATAATGTGTACAAGGAGTCTCATACTCCCAGCTACTCCATAGAGTTCCGTACAGGTAAAGGTGGTCAGAAGTTAGGGGCGCCAAACTAAGATTTCATCTTGCCCCCCCAACCAAAAAACATTCTGACACCCCTGTATATATATATATATATATATATATATATATATATAACAAATACAGAAAACCACAGCACTCGCCACCCCAGAAGCGGGGTGCAGTGTCTGCACTCACCACTCATAGGGTGGGGTGCATGCAGCCCATGGCCACCTACCCAAATACATACAAATAGAGAATTCAGCACTCACCATAGCAACCTCACAACATCAATAAATAAATGATGGGGGTTTAGTTAGTGAATTGGCCAATGCACGGAAGCCTGCAAACCGCTCGCCAAGTGAGCTTGCTATGGTGAGTGCTGAATTTTCTATTTGTATATATATATATATATATAGTGTATATATATATATATATATATATATGTATATATATATATATATATATATCGGTAAACAGGTGGCACTCAGCGCTACACCATACAAGTAAATCGAGGAGAGTCTTAGTCCTGAGACATTGGTAGTGTCCGACTCTATGCCTCCAATCCACACTCCCTGTTACAGGGTGGCAGCCGTAATCTAGGTGACCGATGTTCAATTGGTCTGTCTTATTGGATCTAGAAAAAGAGTGAACACAGCGCCTGCTAGTGTTGTATATAAGGATCCTTTAAATTAGAACCTTCACCAGTTTAGTAACACCCTTGTAATGCACAAGTACCGTCACAAGTGGATAAATCCACTTTTTTAACGCACACGATCCAAATTGGATTCACAATCTGAGCGGGTTTCACATTCGGTTCCCAAAACACATGGACCTTCTAGTACTCGGTGATCCCATATAGGAAAATAGAAAGAAGGTAGCCAAAATTGTATAGTAACGTTTAACACAAATTTAATGGTTTACAAATATATCAAATGCCTGTACATTGAATTAATATAAAAGTAGCTTATCTGGTATAAAGTTGATATGGTCTAGTCAATAGTCCTCAACGCATTTCGTCCTTCTGGCGTCTCAGGCCTGGACTTCATATATATATATATTAGAGATGAGCGGGTTCGGTTTCTCTGAATCCGAACCCGCCAGAACTTCATGTTTTTTTTCACGGGTCCGAGCGACTCCTATCTTCCCGCCTTGCTCGGTTAACCCGAGCGCGCCCGAACGTCATCATGACGCTGTCGGATTCTCGCGAGGCTCGGATTCTATCGCGAGACTCGGATTCTATATAAGGAGCCGCGCGTCGCCGCCATTTTCACACGTGCATTGAGATTGATAGGGAGAGGACGTGGCTGGCGTCCTCTCCGTTTAGAATTAGAATAGATTAGAGAGACACTTGATTTACTAATTTTGGGGAGCATTAGGAGTACTCAGTAGTGTACAGTGCAGAGTTTTGCTGATAGTGACCAGTGACCACCACTTTTATTTATAATCCGTTCTCTGCCTGAAAAAAGCGATACACAGCACACAGTGACTCAGTCACATACCATATCTGTGTGCACTGCTCAGGCTCAGGCCAGTGTGCTGCATCATCTATTATCTATCTATATATAATATTATATATATCTGTCTGACTGCTCAGCTCACACAGCTTATAATTGTGGGGGAGACTGGGGAGCACTACTGCAGTGCCAGTTATAGGTTATAGCAGGAGCCAGGAGTACATAATATATTATATAGTGAGTGACCACCAGACACACAGTGCAGTTTATTTAATATATCCGTTCTCTGCCTGAAAAAAGCGATACACACAGTGACTCAGTCAGTCACATACCATATCTGTGTGCACTGCTCAGGCTCAGGCCAGTGTGCTGCATCATCTATATATATTATATATCTGTCTGACTGCTCAGCTCACACAGCTTATAATTGTGGGGGAGACTGGGGAGCACTACTGCAGTGCCAGTTATAGGTTATAGCAGGAGCCAGGAGTACATAACATTATATTAAAATTAAACAGTGCACACTTTTGCTGCTGGAGTGCCACTGCCAGTGTGACTAGTGACCAGTGACCTGACCACCAGTATATAATATTAGTAGTATACTATCTCTTTATCAACCAGTCTATATTAGCAGCAGACACAGTACAGTGCGGTAGTTCACGGCTGTGGCTACCTCTGTGTCGGCACTCGGCAGCCCGTCCATAATTGTATATACCACCTAACCGTGGTTTTTTTTTCTTTCTTTATACATACATACTAGTTACGAGTATACTATCTCTTTATCAACCAGTCTATATATTAGCAGCAGACACAGTACAGTGCGGTAGTTCACGGCTGTGGCTACCTCTGTGTCGGCACTCGGCAGCCCGTCCATAATTGTATATACCACCTAACCGTGGTTTTTTTTTCTTTCTTTATTCATACATACTAGTTACGAGTATACTATCTCTTTATCAACCAGTCTATATATTAGCAGCAGACACAGTACAGTGCGGTAGTTCACGGCTGTGGCTACCTCTGTGTCGGCACTCGGCAGCCCGTCCATAATTGTATATACCACCTAACCGTGGTTTTTTTTTCTTTCTTTATACATACATACTAGTTACGAGTATACTATCTCTTTATCAACCAGTCTATATATTAGCAGCAGACACAGTACAGTGCGGTAGTTCACGGCTGTGGCTACCTCTGTGTCGGCACTCGGCAGCCCGTCCATAATTGTATATACCACCTAACCGTGGTTTTTTTTTCTTTCTTTATACATACATACTAGTTACGAGTAGAGATGAGCGCCTGAAATTTTTCGGGTTTTGTGTTTTGGTTTTGGGTTCGGTTCCGCGGCCGTGTTTTGGGTTCGAACGCGTTTTGGCAAAACCTCACCGAATTATTTTTGTCGGATTCGGGTGTGTTTTGGATTCGGGTGTTTTTTTCAAAAAACCCTAAAAAACAGCTTAAATCATAGAATTTGGGGGTAATTTTGATCCCAAAGTATTATTAACCTCAAAAAACATAATTTACACTCATTTTCAGCCTATTCTGAACACATCACACCTCACAATATTATTTTTAGTCCTAAAATTTGCACCGAGGTCGCTGTGTGAGTAAGATAAGCGACCCTAGTGGCCGACACAAACACCGGGCCCATCTAGGAGTGGCACTGCAGTGTCACGCAGGATGTCCCTTCCAAAAAACCCTCCCCAAACAGCACATGACGCAAAGAAAAAAAGAGGCGCAATGAGGTAGCTGTGTGAGTAAGATTAGCGACCCTAGTGGCCGACACAAACACCGGGCCCATCTAGGAGTGGCACTGCAGTGTCACGCAGGATGGCCCTTCCAAAAAACCCACCCCAAACAGCACATGACGCAAAGAAAAAAAGAGGCGCAATGAGGTAGCTGTGTGAGTAAGATTAGCGACCCTAGTGGCCGACACAAACACCGGGCCCATCTAGGAGTGGCACTGCAGTGTCACGCAGGATGGCCCTTCCAAAAAACCCTCCCCAAACAGCACATGACGCAAAGAAAAAAAGAGGCGCAATGAGGTAGCTGACTGTGTGAGTAAGATTAGCGACCCTAGTGGCCGACACAAACACCGGGCACATCTAGGAGTGGCACTGCAGTGTCACGCAGGATGTCCCTTCCAAAAAACCCTCCCCAAACAGCACATGACGCAAAGAAAAAAAGAGGCGCAATGAGGTAGCTGTGTGAGTAAGATTAGCGACCCTAGTGGCCGACACAAACACCGGGCCCATCTAGGAGTGGCACTGCAGTGTCACGCAGGATGTCCCTTCCAAAAAACCCTCCCCAATCAGCACATGATGCAAAGAAAAAGAAAAGAAAAAAGAGGTGCAAGATGGAATTATCCTTGGGCCCTCCCACCCACCCTTATGTTGTATAAACAAAACAGGACATGCACACTTTAACCAACCCATCATTTCAGTGACAGGGTCTGCCACACGACTGTGACTGATATGACGGGTTGGTTTGGACCCCCCCCAAAAAAGAAGCAATTAATCTCTCCTTGCACAAACTGGCTCTACAGAGGCAAGATGTCCACCTCATCTTCACCCTCCGATATATCACCGTGTACATCCCCCTCCTCACAGATTATCAATTCGTCCCCACTGGAATCCACCATCTCAGCTCCCTGTGTACTTTGTGGAGGCAATTGCTGCTGGTCAATGTCTCCGCGGAGGAATTGATTATAATTCATTTTAATGAACATCATCTTCTCCACATTTTCTGGATGTAACCTCGTACGCCGATTGCTGACAAGGTGAGCGGCGGCACTAAACACTCTTTCGGAGTACACACTTGTGGGAGGGCAACTTAGGTAGAATAAAGCCAGTTTGTGCAAGGGCCTCCAAATTGCCTCTTTTTCCTGCCAGTATAAGTACGGACTGTGTGACGTGCCTACTTGGATGCGGTCACTCATATAATCCTCCACCATTCTATCAATGTTGAGAGAATCATATGCAGTGACAGTAGACGACATGTCCGTAATCGTTGTCAGGTCCTTCAGTCCGGACCAGATGTCAGCATCAGCAGTCGCTCCAGACTGCCCTGCATCACCGCCAGCGGGTGGGCTCGGAATTCTGAGCCTTTTCCTCGCACCCCCAGTTGCGGGAGAATGTGAAGGAGGAGATGTTGACAGGTCGCGTTCCGCTTGACTTGACAATTTTGTCACCAGCAGGTCTTTCAACCCCAGCAGACCTGTGTCTGCCGGAAAGAGAGATCCAAGGTAGGCTTTAAATCTAGGATCGAGCACGGTGGCCAAAATGTAGTGCTCTGATTTCAACAGATTGACCACCCGTGAATCCTTGTTAAGCGAATTAAGGGCTGCATCCACAAGTCCCACATGCCTAGCGGAATCGCTCCGTGTTAGCTCCTTCTTCAATGCCTCCAGCTTCTTCTGCAAAAGCCTGATGAGGGGAATGACCTGACTCAGGCTGGCAGTGTCTGAACTGACTTCACGTGTGGCAAGTTCAAAGGGCATCAGAACCTTGCACAACGTTGAAATCATTCTCCACTGCACTTGAGACAGGTGCATTCCACCTACTATATCGTGCTCAATTGTATAGGCTTGAATGGCCTTTTGCTGCTCCTCCAACCTCTGAAGCATATAGAGGGTTGAATTCCACCTCGTTACCACTTCTTGCTTCAGATGATGGCAGGGCAGGTTCAGTAGTTTTTGGTGGTGCTCCAGTCTTCTGTACGTGGTGCCTGTACGCCGAAAGTGTCCCGCAATTTTTCTGGCCACCGACAGCATCTCTTGCACGCCCCTGTCGTTTTTTAAAAAATTCTGCACCACCAAATTCAAGGTATGTGCAAAACATGGGACGTGCTGGAATTTGCCCATATTTAATGCACACACAATATTGCTGGCGTTGTCCGATGCCACAAATCCACAGGAGAGTCCAATTGGGGTAAGCCATTCCGCGATGATCTTCCTCAGTTGCCGTAAGAGGTTTTTAGCTGTGTGCGTATTCTGGAAAGCGGTGATACAAAGCGTAGCCTGCCTAGGAAAGAGTTGGCGTTTGCGAGATGCTGCTACTGGTGCCGCCGCTGCTGTTCTTGCGGCGGGAGTCCATACATCTACCCAGTGGGCTGTCACAGTCATATAGTCCTGACCCTGCCCTGCTCCACTTGTCCACATGTCCGTGGTTAAGTGGACATTGGGTACAACTGCATTTTTTAGGACACTGGTGAGTCTTTTTCTGACGTCCGTGTACATTCTCGGTATCGCCTGCCTAGAGAAGTGGAACCTAGATGGTATTTGGTAACGGGGGCACACTGCCTCAATAAATTGTCTAGTTCCCTGTGAACTAACGGCGGATACCGGACGCACGTCTAACACCAACATAGTTGTCAAGGACTCAGTTATCCGCTTTGCAGTAGGATGACTGCTGTGATATTTCATCTTCCTCGCAAAGGACTGTTGAACAGTCAATTGCTTACTGGAAGTAGTACAAGTGGGCTTACGACTTCCCCTCTGGGATGACCATCGACTCCCAGCGGCAACAACAGCAGCGCCAGCAGCAGTAGGCGTTACACGCAAGGATGCATCGGAGGAATCCCAGGCAGGAAAGGACTCGTCAGACTTGCCAGTGACATGGCCTGCAGGACTATTGGCATTCCTGGGGAAGGAGGAAATTGACACTGAGGGAGTTGGTGGGGTGGTTTGCGTGAGCTTGGTTACAAGAGGAAGGGATTTACTGGTCAGTGGACTGCTTCCGCTGTCACCCAAAGTTTTTGAACTTGTCACTGACTTATTATGAATGCGCTGCAGGTGACGTATAAGGGAGGATGTTCCGAGGTGGTTAACGTCCTTACCCCTACTTATTACAGCTTGACAAAGGGAACACACGGCTTGACACCTGTTGTCCGCATTTCTGGTGAAATACCTCCACACCGAAGAGCTGATTTTTTTGGTATTTTCACCTGGCATGTCAACGGCCATATTCCTCCCACGGACAACAGGTGTCTCCCCGGGTGCCTGACTTAAACAAACCACCTCACCATCAGAATCCTCCTGGTCAATTTCCTCCCCAGCGCCAGCAACACCCATATCCTCCTCATCCTGGTGTACTTCAACACTGACATCTTCAATCTGACTATCAGGAACTGGACTGCGGGTGCTCCTTCCAGCACTTGCAGGGGGCATGCAAATAGTGGAAGGCGCATGCTCTTCACGTCCAGTGTTGGGAAGGTCAGGCATCGCAAACGACACAATTGGACTCTCCTTGTGGATTTGGGATTTCAAAGAACGCACAGTTCTTTGCGGTGCTTTTGCCAGCTTGAGTCTTTTCAGTTTTCTAGCGAGAGGCTGAGTGCTTCCATCCTCATGTGAAGCTGAACCACTAGCCATGAACATAGGCCAGGGCCTCAGCCGTTCCTTGCCACTCCGTGTGGTAAATGGCATATTGGCAAGTTTACGCTTCTCCTCCGACAATTTTATTTTAGGTTTTGGAGTCCTTTTTTTTCTGATATTTGGTGTTTTGGATTTGACATGCTCTGTACTATGACATTGGGCATCGGCCTTGGCAGACGACGTTGCTGGCATTTCATCGTCTCGGCCATGACTAGTGGCAGCAGCTTCAGCACGAGGTGGAAGTGGATCTTGATCTTTCCCTAATTTTGGAACCTCAACTTTTTTGTTCTCCATATTTTATAGGCAGAACTAAAAGGCACCTCAGGTAAACAATGGAGATGGATGGATTGGATAGTTTACTAGTATACAATTATGGACGGACTGCCACGGTTAGGTGGTATAAAAAAACCACGGTTAGGTGGTATATATTATAATAATAATACAATTATGGATGGACGGACTGCCTGCCGACTGCCGGCACAGAGGTAGCCACAGCCGTGAACTACCGCACTGTACACTGGTTGATAAAGAGATAGTAGTATACTCGTAACAACTAGTATGACACTATGACGACGGTATAAAGAATGGAAAAAAAACCACGGTTAGGTGGTATATATTATAATAATAATACAATTATGGATGGACGGACTGCCTGCCGACTGCCGACACAGAGGTAGCCACAGCCGTGAACTACCGCACTGTACACTGGTTGATAAAGAGATAGTAGTATACTCGTAACAACTAGTATGACACTATGACGACGGTATAAAGAATGGAAAAAAAACCACGGTTAGGTGGTATATATTATAATAATAATACAATTATGGATGGACGGACTGCCTGCCGACTGCCGACACAGAGGTAGCCACAGCCGTGAACTACCGCACTGTACACTGGTTGATAAAGAGATAGTAGTATACTCGTAACAACTAGTATGACACTATGACGACGGTATAAAGAATGGAAAAAAAACCACGGTTAGGTGGTATATATTATAATAATAATACAATTATGGATGGACGGACTGCCTGCCGACTGCCGACACAGAGGTAGCCACAGCCGTGAACTACCGCACTGTACACTGGTTGATAAAGAGATAGTAGTATACTCGTAACAACTAGTATGACACTATGACGACGGTATAAAGAATGGAAAAAAAACCACGGTTAGGTGGTATATATTATAATAATAATACAATTATGGATGGACGGACTGCCTGCCGACTGCCGACACAGAGGTAGCCACAGCCGTGAACTACCGCACTGTACACTGGTTGATAAAGAGATAGTAGTATACTCGTAACAACTAGTATGACACTATGACGACGGTATAAAGAATGGAAAAAAAACCACGGTTAGGTGGTATATATTATAATAATAATACAATTATGGATGGACGGACTGCCTGCCGACTGCCGACACAGAGGTAGCCACAGCCGTGAACTACCGCACTGTACACTGGTTGATAAAGAGATAGTAGTATACTCGTAACAACTAGTATGACACTATGACGACGGTATAAAGAATGGAAAAAAAACCACGGTTAGGTGGTATATATTATAATAATAATACAATTATGGATGGACGGACTGCCTGCCGACTGCCGACACAGAGGTAGCCACAGCCGTGAACTACCGCACTGTACACTGGTTGATAAAGAGATAGTAGTATACTCGTAACAACTAGTATGACACTATGACGACGGTATAAAGAATGGAAAAAAAACCACGGTTAGGTGGTATATATTATAATAATAATACAATTATGGATGGACGGACTGCCTGCCGACTGCCGACACAGAGGTAGCCACAGCCGTGAACTACCGCACTGTACACTGGTTGATAAAGAGATAGTAGTATACTCGTAACAACTAGTATGACACTATGACGACGGTATAAAGAATGGAAAAAAAACCACGGTTAGGTGGTATATATTATAATAATAATACAATTATGGATGGACGGACTGCCTGCCGACTGCCGACACAGAGGTAGCCACAGCCGTGAACTACCGCACTGTACACTGGTTGATAAAGAGATAGTAGTATACTCGTAACAACTAGTATGACACTATGACGACGGTATAAAGAATGGAAAAAAAACCACGGTTAGGTGGTATATATTATAATAATAATACAATTATGGATGGACGGACTGCCTGCCGACTGCCGACACAGAGGTAGCCACAGCCGTGAACTACCGCACTGTACACTGGTTGATAAAGAGATAGTAGTATACTCGTAACAACTAGTATGACACTATGACGACGGTATAAAGAATGGAAAAAAAACCACGGTTAGGTGGTATATATTATAATAATAATACAATTATGGATGGACGGACTGCCTGCCGACTGCCGACACAGAGGTAGCCACAGCCGTGAACTACCGCACTGTACACTGGTTGATAAAGAGATAGTAGTATACTCGTAACAACTAGTATGACACTATGACGGTATAAAGAAAGAAAAAAAAATACCACGGTTAGGTGGTATATATTGTAATACAATTATGGATGGACGGACTGCCTGCCGAGTTCCGACTGCCGACACAGAGGTAGCCACAGCCGTGAACTACCGCACTGTACTGTGTCTGCTGCTAATATAGACTGGTTGATAAAGAGATAGTATACAATACATACAACAATGAATATACTACTATACTGGTGGTCAGGCACTGGTCACCACTAGTCACACTGGCAGTGGCACTCCTGCAGCAAAAGTGTGCACTGTTTAATTTTAAATTAATATAATATTATGTACTCCTGGGGGCTCCTGCTATAACAACCTGCAGTGCTCCCCAGTCTCCCCCACAATTATTATAAGCTTTGCCTTTTATACATTGATGTGCAGCACACTGGGCTGAGCTGAGTGCACACAGACTGAGTCACACTGTGTGACTGGCTGCTGCTGTGTATCGTTTTTTTTCAGGCAGAGAACGGATATAGCAGAGAACGGATATATATTAAAATAAATAAAAGTTAACTAACAACAACTGCACTGGTCACTGTGGTAAACTCTGTCTGACTCTGCACAATCTCTCTCTCTCTTCTAATCTAATTTCTAATGGAGAGGACGCCAGCCACGTCCTCTCCCTATCAATCTCAATGCACGTGTGAAAATGGCGGCGACGCGCGGCTCCTTATATAGAATCCGAGTCTCGCGAGAATCTGACAGCGTCATGATGACGTTCGGGCGCGCTCGGGTTAACCGAGCAAGGCGGGAGGATCCGAGTCTGCTCGGACCCGTGAAAAAAACATGAAGTTCGTGCGGGTTCGGTTTCAGAGAAACCGAACCCGCTCATCTCTAGTTACGAGTATACTATCTCTTTATCAACCAGTCTATATATTAGCAGCAGACACAGTACAGTGCGGTAGTTCACGGCTGTGGCTACCTCTGTGTCGGCACTCGGCAGCCCGTCCATAATTGTATATACCAGTGACCTAACCGTGGTTTTTTTTTCTTTCTTTATACATACATACTAGTTACGAGTATACTATCTCTTTATCAACCAGTCTATATATTAGCAGCAGACACAGTACAGTGCGGTAGTTCACGGCTGTGGCTACCTCTGTGTCGGCACTCGGCAGCCCGTCCATAATTGTATATACCAGTGACCTAACCGTGGTTTTTTTTTCTTTCTTTATACATACATACTAGTTACGAGTATACTATCTCTTTATCAACCAGTCTATATATTAGCAGCAGACACAGTACAGTGCGGTAGTTCACGGCTGTGGCTACCTCTGTGTCGGCACTCGGCAGCCCGTCCATAATTGTATACTAGTATCCAATCCATCCATCTGCATTGTTTACCTGAGGTGCCTTTTAGTTGTGCCTATTAAAATATGGAGAACAAAAATGTTGAGGTTCCAAAATTAGGGAAAGATCAAGATCCACTTCCACCTCGTGCTGAAGCTGCTGCCACTAGTCATGGCCGAGACGATGAAATGCCAGCAACGTCGTCTGCCAAGGCCGATGCCCAATGGCATAGTACAGAGCATGTCAAAACCAAAACACCAAATATCAGTAAAAAAAGGACTCCAAAACCTAAAATAAAATTGTCGGAGGAGAAGCGTAAACTTGCCAATATGCCATTTACCACACGGAGTGGCAAGGAACGGCTGAGGCCCTGGCCTATGTTCATGGCTAGTGGTTCAGCTTCACATGAGGATGGAAGCACTCAGCCTCTCGCTAGAAAACTGAAAAGACTCAAGCTGGCAAAAGCACCGCAAAGAACTGTGCGTTCTTTGAAATCCCAAATCCACAAGGAGAGTCCAATTGTGTCGGTTGCGATGCCTGACCTTCCCAACACTGGACGTGAAGAGCATGCGCCTTCCACCATTTGCACGCCCCCTGCAAGTGCTGGAAGGAGCACCCGCAGTCCAGTTCCTGATAGTCAGATTGAAGATGTCAGTGTTGAAGTACACCAGGATGAGGAGGATATGGGTGTTGCTGGCGCTGGGGAGGAAATTGACCAGGAGGATTCTGATGGTGAGGTGGTTTGTTTAAGTCAGGCACCCGGGGAGACACCTGTTGTCCGTGGGAGGAATATGGCCGTTGACATGCCAGGTGAAAATACCAAAAAAATCAGCTCTTCGGTGTGGAGGTATTTCACCAGAAATGCGGACAACAGGTGTCAAGCCGTGTGTTCCCTTTGTCAAGCTGTAATAAGTAGGGGTAAGGACGTTAACCACCTCGGAACATCCTCCCTTATACGTCACCTGCAGCGCATTCATAATAAGTCAGTGACAAGTTCAAAAACTTTGGGTGACAGCGGAAGCAGTCCACTGACCAGTAAATCCCTTCCTCTTGTAACCAAGCTCACGCAAACCACCCCACCAACTCCCTCAGTGTCAATTTCCTCCTTCCCCAGGAATGCCAATAGTCCTGCAGGCCATGTCACTGGCAAGTCTGACGAGTCCTCTCCTGCCTGGGATTCCTCCGATGCATCCTTGCGTGTAACACCTACTGCTGCTGGCGCTGCTGTTGTTGCCGCTGGGAGTCGATGGTCATCCCAGAGGGGAAGTCGTAAGCCCACTTGTACTACTTCCAGTAAGCAATTGACTGTTCAACAGTCCTTTGCGAGGAAGATGAAATATCACAGCAGTCATCCTACTGCAAAGCGGATAACTGAGTCCTTGACAACTATGTTGGTGTTAGACGTGCGTCCGGTATCCGCCGTTAGTTCACAGGGAACTAGACAATTTATTGAGGCAGTGTGCCCCCGTTACCAAATACCATCTAGGTTCCACTTCTCTAGGCAGGCGATACCGAGAATGTACACGGACGTCAGAAAAAGACTCACCAGTCTCCTAAAAAATGCAGTTGTACCCAATGTCCACTTAACCACGGACATGTGGACAAGTGGAGCAGGGCAGGGTCAGGACTATATGACTGTGACAGCCCACTGGGTAGATGTATGGACTCCCGCCGCAAGAACAGCAGCGGCGGCACCAGTAGCAGCATCTCGCAAACGCCAACTCTTTCCTAGGCAGGCTACGCTTTGTATCACCGCTTTCCAGAATACGCACACAGCTGAAAACCTCTTACGGCAACTGAGGAAGATCATCGCGGAATGGCTTACCCCAATTGGACTCTCCTGTGGATTTGTGGCATCGGACAACGCCAGCAATATTGTGTGTGCATTAAATATGGGCAAATTCCAGCACGTCCCATGTTTTGCACATACCTTGAATTTGGTGGTGCAGAATTTTTAAAAAAACGACAGGGGCGTGCAAGAGATGCTGTCGGTGGCCAGAAAAATTGCGGGACACTTTCGGCGTACAGGCACCACGTACAGAAGACTGGAGCACCACCAAAAACTACTGAACCTGCCCTGCCATCATCTGAAGCAAGAAGTGGTAACGAGGTGGAATTCAACCCTCTATATGCTTCAGAGGTTGGAGGAGCAGCAAAAGGCCATTCAAGCCTATACAATTGAGCACGATATAGTAGGTGGAATGCACCTGTCTCAAGTGCAGTGGAGAATGATTTCAACGTTGTGCAAGGTTCTGATGCCCTTTGAACTTGCCACACGTGAAGTCAGTTCAGACACTGCCAGCCTGAGTCAGGTCATTCCCCTCATCAGGCTTTTGCAGAAGAAGCTGGAGGCATTGAAGAAGGAGCTAAAAGGGAGCGATTCCGCTAGGCATGTGGGACTTGTGGATGCAGCCCTTAATTCGCTTAACAAGGATTCACGGGTGGTCAATCTGTTGAAATCAGAGCACTACATTTTGGCCACCGTGCTCGATCCTAGATTTAAAGCCTACCTTGGATCTCTCTTTCCGGCAGACACAGGTCTGCTGGGGTTGAAAGACCTGCTGGTGACAAAATTGTCAAGTCAAGCGGAACGCGACCTGTCAACATCTCCTCCTTCACATTCTCCCGCAACTGGGGGTGCGAGGAAAAGGCTCAGAATTCCGAGCCCACCCGCTGGCGGTGATGCAGGGCAGTCTGGAGCGACTGCTGATGCTGACATCTGGTCCGGACTGAAGGACCTGACAACGATTACGGACATGTCGTCTACTGTCACTGCATATGATTCTCTCAACATTGATAGAATGGTGGAGGATTATATGAGTGACCGCATCCAAGTAGGCACGTCACACAGTCCGTACTTATACTGGCAGGAAAAAGAGGCAATTTGGAGGCCCTTGCACAAACTGGCTTTATTCTACCTAAGTTGCCCTCCCACAAGTGTGTACTCCGAAAGAGTGTTTAGTGCCGCCGCTCACCTTGTCAGCAATCGGCGTACGAGGTTACATCCAGAAAATGTGGAGAAGATGATGTTCATTAAAATGAATTATAATCAATTCCTCCGCGGAGACATTGACCAGCAGCAATTGCCTCCACAAAGTACACAGGGAGCTGAGATGGTGGATTCCAGTGGGGACGAATTGATAATCTGTGAGGAGGGGGATGTACACGGTGATATATCGGAGGGTGAAGATGAGGTGGACATCTTGCCTCTGTAGAGCCAGTTTGTGCAAGGAGAGATTAATTGCTTCTTTTTTGGGGGGGGTCCAAACCAACCCGTCATATCAGTCACAGTCGTGTGGCAGACCCTGTCACTGAAATGATGGGTTGGTTAAAGTGTGCATGTCCTGTTTTGTTTCTACAACATAAGGGTGGGTGGGAGGGCCCAAGGACAATTCCATCTTGCACCTCTTTTTTCTTTTCTTTTTCTTTGCATCATGTGCTGTTTGGGGAGGGTTTTTTTGGAAGGGACATCCTGCGTGACACTGCAGTGCCACTCCTAGATGGGCCCGGTGTTTGTGTCGGCCACTAGGGTCGCTAATCTTACTCACACAGTCAGCTACCTCATTGCGCCTCTTTTTTTCTTTGCGTCATGTGCTGTTTGGGGAGGGTTTTTTGGAAGGGACATCCTGCGTGACACTGCAGTGCCACTCCTAGATGGGCCCGGTGTTTGTGTCGGCCACTAGGGTCGCTAATCTTACTCACACAGCTACCTCATTGCACCTCTTTTTTTCTTTGCGTCATGTGCTGTTTGGGGAGGGTTTTTTGGAAGGGACATCCTGCGTGACACTGCAGTGCCACTCCTAGATGGGCCCGGTGTTTGTGTCGGCCACTAGGGTCGCTAATCTTACTCACACAGCTACCTCATTGCGCCTCTTTTTTTCTTTGCGTCATGTGCTGTTTGGGGAGGGTTTTTTGGAAGGGACATCCTGCGTGACACTGCAGTGCCACTCCTAGATGGGCCCGGTGTTTGTGTCGGCCACTAGGGTCGCTTATCTTACTCACACAGCGACCTCGGTGCAAATTTTAGGACTAAAAATAATATTGTGAGGTGTGAGGTATTCAGAATAGACTGAAAATGAGTGTAAATTATGGTTTTTGAGGTTAATAATACTTTGGGATCAAAATGACCCCCAAATTCTATGATTTAAGCTGTTTTTTAGTGTTTTTTGAAAAAAACACCCGAATCCAAAACACACCCGAATCCGACAAAAAAAATTCGGTGAGGTTTTGCCAAAACGCGTTCGAACCCAAAACACGGCCGCGGAACCGAACCCAAAACCAAAACACAAAACCCGAAAAATTTCAGGCGCTCATCTCTAATATATATATATATATATATATATATATATGCAGTGTTGGACTGGGGCATGAAGGGCCCACCAGGGGGATGCAGTGGTAGGGGCCCATTCTCAATGGTATGGCCAGGCTCCAGGGAGGGGGGGGGAGGGGGTGTGGCTAGTTATCACAGAGGTTTGGCTAATCATTATAAAGTGCATGGTCTATACTAAATGCTGCTATTGCATGCATGAAAATGTACCACATTAATAACAGTAATGCACTGTAGAAAATACTAGAGATGAGCGCCGGAAATTTTTCGGGTTTTGTGTTTTGGTTTTGGGTTCGGTTCCGCGGCCGTGTTTTGGGTTCGACCGCGTTTTGGCAAAACCTCACCGAATTTTTTTTGTCGGATTCGGGTGTGTTTTGGATTCGGGTGTTTTTTTAAAAAAACCCTAAAAAACAGCTTAAATCATAGAATTTGGGGGTAATTTTGATCCCAAAGTATTATTAACCTCAAAAAACATAATTTACACTCATTTTCAGCCTATTCTGAACACATCACACCTCACAATATTATTTTTAGTCCTAAAATTTGCACCGAGGTCGCTGTGTGAGTAAGATAAGCGACCCTAGTGGCCGACACAAACACCGGGCCCATCTAGGAGTGGCACTGCAGTGTCACGCAGGATGGCCCTTCCAAAAAACCCTCCCCAAACAGCACATGACGCAAAGAAAAAAAGAGGCGCAATGAGGTAGCTGACTGTGTGAGTAAGATTAGCGACCCTAGTGGCCGACACAAACACCGGGCACATCTAGGAGTGGCACTGCAGTGTCACGCAGGATGTCCCTTCCAAAAAACCCTCCCCAAACAGCACATGACGCAAAGAAAAAAAGAGGCGCAATGAGGTAGCTGTGTGAGTAAGATTAGCGACCCTAGTGGCCGACACAAACACCGGGCCCATCTAGGAGTGGCACTGCAGTGTCACGCAGGATGTCCCTTCCAAAAAACCCTCCCCAATCAGCACATGATGCAAAGAAAAAGAAAAGAAAAAAGAGGTGCAAGATGGAATTATCCTTGGGCCCTCCCACCCACCCTTATGTTGTATAAACAAAACAGGACATGCACACTTTAACCAACCCATCATTTCAGTGACAGGGTCTGCCACACGACTGTGACTGATATGACGGGTTGGTTTGGACCCCCCCCAAAAAAGAAGCAATTAATCTCTCCTTGCACAAACTGGCTCTACAGAGGCAAGATGTCCACCTCATCTTCACCCTCCGATATATCACCGTGTACATCCCCCTCCTCACAGATTATCAATTCGTCCCCACTGGAATCCACCATCTCAGCTCCCTGTGTACTTTGTGGAGGCAATTGCTGCTGGTCAATGTCTCCGCGGAGGAATTGATTATAATTCATTTTAATGAACATCATCTTCTCCACATTTTCTGGATGTAACCTCGTACGCCGATTGCTGACAAGGTGAGCGGCGGCACTAAACACTCTTTCGGAGTACACACTTGTGGGAGGGCAACTTAGGTAGAATAAAGCCAGTTTGTGCAAGGGCCTCCAAATTGCCTCTTTTTCCTGCCAGTATAAGTACGGACTGTGTGACGTGCCTACTTGGATGCGGTCACTCATATAATCCTCCACCATTCTATCAATGTTGAGAGAATCATATGCAGTGACAGTAGACGACATGTCCGTAATCGTTGTCAGGTCCTTCAGTCCGGACCAGATGTCAGCATCAGCAGTCGCTCCAGACTGCCCTGCATCACCGCCAGCGGGTGGGCTCGGAATTCTGAGCCTTTTCCTCGCACCCCCAGTTGCGGGAGAATGTGAAGGAGGAGATGTTGACAGGTCGCGTTCCGCTTGACTTGACAATTTTGTCACCAGCAGGTCTTTCAACCCCAGCAGACCTGTGTCTGCCGGAAAGAGAGATCCAAGGTAGGCTTTAAATCTAGGATCGAGCACGGTGGCCAAAATGTAGTGCTCTGATTTCAACAGATTGACCACCCGTGAATCCTTGTTAAGCGAATTAAGGGCTGCATCCACAAGTCCCACATGCCTAGCGGAATCGCTCCGTGTTAGCTCCTTCTTCAATGCCTCCAGCTTCTTCTGCAAAAGCCTGATGAGGGGAATGACCTGACTCAGGCTGGCAGTGTCTGAACTGACTTCACGTGTGG
This sequence comes from Pseudophryne corroboree, assembly GCF_028390025.1. NCBI lineage: Eukaryota > Metazoa > Chordata > Amphibia > Anura > Myobatrachidae > Pseudophryne > Pseudophryne corroboree. The sequence goes on from NC_086455.1 coordinate 58,246,530, forward strand.
CAAGTTCAAAGGGCATCAGAACCTTGCACAACGTTGAAATCATTCTCCACTGCACTTGAGACAGGTGCATTCCATCTCCTATATCGTGCTCAATTGTATAGGCTTGAATGGCCTTTTGCTGCTCCTCCAACCTCTGAAGCATATAGAGGGTTGAATTCCACCTCGTTACCACTTCTTGCTTCAGATGATGGCAGGGCAGGTTCAGTAGTTTTTGGTGGTGCTCCAGTCTTCTGTACGTGGTGCCTGTACGCCGAAAGTGTCCCGCAATTTTTCTGGCCACCGACAGCATCTCTTGCACGCCCCTGTCGTTTTTTAAAAAATTCTGCACCACCAAATTCAAGGTATGTGCAAAACATGGGACGTGCTGGAATTTGCCCATATTTAATGCACACACAATATTGCTGGCGTTGTCCGATGCCACAAATCCACAGGAGAGTCCAATTGGGGTAAGCCATTCCGCGATGATCTTCCTCAGTTGCCGTAAGAGGTTTTCAGCTGTGTGCGTATTCTGGAAAGCGGTGATACAAAGCGTAGCCTGCCTAGGAAAGAGTTGGCGTTTGCGAGATGCTGCTACTGGTGCCGCCGCTGCTGTTCTTGCGGCGGGAGTCCATACATCTACCCAGTGGGCTGTCACAGTCATATAGTCCTGACCCTGCCCTGCTCCACTTGTCCACATGTCCGTGGTTAAGTGGACATTGGGTACAACTGCATTTTTTAGGACACTGGTGAGTCTTTTTCTGACGTCCGTGTACATTCTCGGTATCGCCTGCCTAGAGAAGTGGAACCTAGATGGTATTTGGTAACGGGGGCACACTGCCTCAATAAATTGTCTAGTTCCCTGTGAACTAACGGCGGATACCGGACGCACGTCTAACACCAACATAGTTGTCAAGGACTCAGTTATCCGCTTTGCAGTAGGATGACTGCTGTGATATTTCATCTTCCTCGCAAAGGACTGTTGAACAGTCAATTGCTTACTGGAAGTAGTACAAGTGGGCTTACGACTTCCCCTCTGGGATGACCATCGACTCCCAGCGGCAACAACAGCAGCGCCAGCAGCAGTAGGCGTTACACGCAAGGATGCATCGGAGGAATCCCAGGCAGGAGAGGACTCGTCAGACTTGCCAGTGACATGGCCTGCAGGACTATTGGCATTCCTGGGGAAGGAGGAAATTGACACTGAGGGAGTTGGTGGGGTGGTTTGCGTGAGCTTGGTTACAAGAGGAAGGGATTTACTGGTCAGTGGACTGCTTCCGCTGTCACCCAAAGTTTTTGAACTTGTCACTGACTTATTATGAATGCGCTGCAGGTGACGTATAAGGGAGGATGTTCCGAGGTGGTTAACGTCCTTACCCCTACTTATTACAGCTTGACAAAGGGAACACACGGCTTGACACCTGTTGTCCGCATTTCTGGTGAAATACCTCCACACCGAAGAGCTGATTTTTTTGGTATTTTCACCTGGCATGTCAACGGCCATATTCCTCCCACGGACAACAGGTGTCTCCCCGGGTGCCTGACTTAAACAAACCACCTCACCATCAGAATCCTCCTGGTCAATTTCCTCCCCAGCGCCAGCAACACCCATATCCTCCTCATCCTGGTGTACTTCAACACTGACATCTTCAATCTGACTATCAGGAACTGGACTGCGGGTGCTCCTTCCAGCACTTGCAGGGGGCATGCAAATAGTGGAAGGCGCATGCTCTTCACGTCCAGTGTTGGGAAGGTCAGGCATCGCAAACGACACAATTGGACTCTCCTTGTGGATTTGGGATTTCAAAGAACGCACAGTTCTTTGCGGTGCTTTTGCCAGCTTGAGTCTTTTCAGTTTTCTAGCGAGAGGCTGAGTGCTTCCATCCTCATGTGAAGCTGAACCACTAGCCATGAACATAGGCCAGGGCCTCAGCCGTTCCTTGCCACTCCGTGTGGTAAATGGCATATTGGCAAGTTTACGCTTCTCCTCCGACAATTTTATTTTAGGTTTTGGAGTCCTTTTTTTTCTGATATTTGGTGTTTTGGATTTGACATGCTCTGTACTATGACATTGGGCATCGGCCTTGGCAGACGACGTTGCTGGCATTTCATCGTCTCGGCCATGACTAGTGGCAGCAGCTTCAGCACGAGGTGGAAGTGGATCTTGATCTTTCCCTAATTTTGGAACCTCAACTTTTTTGTTCTCCATATTTTATAGGCAGAACTAAAAGGCACCTCAGGTAAACAATGGAGATGGATGGATTGGATACTAGTATACAATTATGGACGGACTGCCACGGTTAGGTGGTATAAAAAAACCACGGTTAGGTGGTATATATTATAATAATAATACAATTATGGATGGACGGACTGCCTGCCGACTGCCGACACAGAGGTAGCCACAGCCGTGAACTACCGCACTGTACACTGGTTGATAAAGAGATAGTAGTATACTCGTAACAACTAGTATGACACTATGACGACGGTATAAAGAATGAAAAAAAAACCACGGTTAGGTGGTATATATTATAATAATAATACAATTATGGATGGACGGACTGCCTGCCGACTGCCGACACAGAGGTAGCCACAGCCGTGAACTACCGCACTGTACACTGGTTGATAAAGAGATAGTAGTATACTCGTAACAACTAGTATGACACTATGACGACGGTATAAAGAATGAAAAAAAAACCACGGTTAGGTGGTATATATTATAATAATAATACAATTATGGATGGACGGACTGCCTGCCGACTGCCGACACAGAGGTAGCCACAGCCGTGAACTACCGCACTGTACACTGGTTGATAAAGAGATAGTAGTATACTCGTAACAACTAGTATGACACTATGACGACGGTATAAAGAATGAAAAAAAAACCACGGTTAGGTGGTATATATTATAATAATAATACAATTATGGATGGACGGACTGCCTGCCGACTGCCGACACAGAGGTAGCCACAGCCGTGAACTACCGCACTGTACACTGGTTGATAAAGAGATAGTAGTATACTCGTAACAACTAGTATGACACTATGACGACGGTATAAAGAATGCAAAAAAAACCACAGTTAGGTGGTATATATTATAATAATAATACAATTATGGATGGACGGACTGCCTGCCGACTGCCGACACAGAGGTAGCCACAGCCGTGAACTACCGCACTGTACACTGGTTGATAAAGAGATAGTAGTATACTCGTAACAACTAGTATGACACTATGACGGTATAAAGAATGAAAAAAAAACCACGGTTAGGTGGTATATATTATAATAATAATACAATTATGGATGGACGGACTGCCTGCCGACTGCCGACACAGAGGTAGCCACAGCCGTGAACTACCGCACTGTACACTGGTTGATAAAGAGATAGTAGTATACTCGTAACAATTAGGATGACACTATGACGGTATAAAGAATGAAAAAAAAACCACGGTTAGGTGGTAGGTATATAATAATAAATAATACAATTCTGGTCGGACGGACTGCCTGCCGTGTGCCGACACAGAGGTAGCCACAGCCGTGAACTACCGCACTGTACACTGGTTGATAAAGAGATAGTAGTATACTCGTAACAATTAGGATGACACTATGACGGTATAAAGAATGAAAAAAAAACCACGGTTAGGTGGTAGGTATATAATAATAAATAATACAATTCTGGTCGGACGGACTGCCTGCCGTGTGCCGACACAGAGGTAGCCACAGCCGTGAACTACCGCACTGTACACTGGTTGATAAAGAGATAGTAGTATACTCGTAACAATTAGGATGACACTATGACGGTATAAAGAATGAAAAAAAAACCACGGTTAGGTGGTAGGTATATAATAATAAATAATACAATTCTGGTCGGACGGACTGCCTGCCGTGTGCCGACACAGAGGTAGCCACAGCCGTGAACTACCGCACTGTACTGTGTCTGCTGCTAATATAGACTGGTTGATATTTAAAGAGATATTAGTAGTATACAACAATACTATACTGGTGGTCAGGCACTGGTCACCACTCCTGCAGCAAAAGTGTGCACTGTTAATTAATATAATTGTACTCCTGGCTCCTGCTAACAACCTGCAGTGCTCCCCAGTCTCCCCCACAATTAATTATAAGCTTTTAATTTATACATTGATGACTGTGCAGCACACTGGGCTGAGCTGAGTGCACACAGACTGAGTCACACTGTGTGACTGACTGTGCTGTGTATCGTTTTTTTTTTCAGGCAGAGAACGGATATAGCAGAGAGAAGTGAACGGATATATTATATTAAATAAAAGTTAACTAGCAACTGCACTGGTCACTGACTGTGGTAAACTAACTCTGTCTGCGACTCTGCACAATCTCTCTCTATCTAATCTATCTATCTCTATTCTAATGGAGAGGACGCCAGACACGTCCTCTCCCTATCAATCTCAATGCACGAGTGAAAATGGCGGCGACGCGCGGCTCCTTATATAGAATCCGAGTCTCGCGATAGAATCCGAGCCTCGCGAGAATCCGACAGCGTCATGATGACGTTCGGGCGCGCTCGGGTTAACCGAGCAAGGCGGGAAGATCCGAGTCGCTCGGACCCGTGGAAAAAAAAGTGAAGTTCGTGCGGGTTCGGATTCAAAGAAACCGAACCCGCTCATCTCTAGAAAATACACCATAGTCCTGTGCAGTATAATGTAACATTTGTATAATGTAAAATAATGTAAAATTCAAGTGCACTAGTATAGAGTCTGAAACCTGATCCATAGAGGAGGAGGTGGGCCCACAGGCAGTGGGGCCCCCGGGGGTTTCCCCAGTTCCCATTTGGACCAGTCCGACCCTGTATATATGGTGTACATAGAAGATTTAATCCTTAATCAGTGTCTAAAGTGATCGCAGCGGTGATCACAAGAAGATTGACGGTGGGGAGGCGTTCCGGGGCGTCTACTCACCGTTTTCCGGGAGTGGAGATCCGAACGCAGGCGTGTCTAGATGTTTGGAGGGCGAATGTCTTACATCAATCCCGGGACCTTCGCACAGGGTAAGTAGGTCTGTCCCTGGTCTTGTTTTGCAGGAAACTTTTTTAGCACAGCGATCGCAGCCCTGCTATGCTAAAATACACTCCCCCCATAGGCGGCATCAAGTTGATCGCATGAGCAGCAAAAAGTTGCTACGTGCGATCAGCTCGGAATGACCACCATTGCTGGGCTCCATCTGCCTTGGTTCCATTTATCCATTGATGAAATATCTTGGTAAAACCACTCACCATGCTCGTCACTTACTGCTCCACAGATTGATGGAAAGAAATATACAGTAGATGTGAATCCAAAAAATGGATTTTGAGTGGAATGTTACATCCCATGCATTTATATGCCTTGATGAAGTTTTCTACCAACTATCTGCCTTTGTGTTCCCAAGAAATCTTGTTGACACTAGCTTGAACACTTCCCATGCAGCCTTCTCCTTCTCACACAGTGCAGAGTCAAATTCACTATCTCTAAGAATTCACGAATCTGAGGACCAATAAAACACCTTCATTTATCTCGGCATTACTGTGTTTTTCCATGGCATTGACAAAGTTCTTCATCAGGCCCAGTTTTATGTGTAATGTTGGACAGAATGGCCAGTCTCTGTTGACATAGGACATAGGAAACAGCAGTAGTATATACACCCTGCAAACTTATCAAAAGAGCAACAACTTTGAAATCACTACAGAACTGCCACTGATGTTGGTCATATGCACCTTATCAACTGTTTTATGTTGTCATGTTTCTTTCATATGGGCTGCATAACCCAATGGATTTGATGGTTTACTGGCTGCATTATGCAGACAAACAACTTAAGTGACACAGTGTTGAATCTTGAAAAAATATAGCTAATCATAAATTTTAATCATCATTATCGTTATCAGCAGCGGAGGCTCCTAACTTTGAGGAGGAGGGGGCTGCCAAGGAATAGGTCCCGGGAGAGGATCACTCCCAGGGGATCGCAGCCCGGTCTGGCGGTCCGGGAGGGAGGTAACATCTCCCAACTGTACTACCTGTACTGGGGTTGACTGGCAGGTACGACTTCCAATAGAAGTCATCACTGCCAGTCACTATGTAGCAAGTGCAGGCACAGACTGCAACTGGCTCATTCCCTGCAGTGGTGGATTTTACTGGGGGGTGGCTGCAGTCCTGCAACCAATAGGTAAAATCCGCCACTGGTTATCAGTGATGCAGAATTAGTTTAAAAAAAAAACTGTGTTTGCTTCAGAATAGTTTTGGCTGTAAACTAGTGTTATCTAAAAGTAGGGTGACCATACTATCTCTTTTACCTGGGACGCTAATGGATTACGCTGGTTCTGTGGCTGGCTGACTTCAAGCCTACATTTCAGCTGGTTTTAATCAGCAACAGAACCTGTGTAATCCATGTGCGTCCCAGGTAAAAGGGATAATATGGTCACTCTACTAAAAGATTCCTAAACCTCATGTTGGTCATGCTTTGAGGATATCTGTCTGTGGAAGCAGGTGGAATAATTACTGAGACAGCAAAATACAGTAACTCACCTGTGCATGATTAAAGTACAAAGAAAACGTTACCTGCTTGTGGTGCTTGAGGACAGGTGTAGAGAACCACTGCTCTAAGGGAGTGATTCAGACCTGATCGTAGATGTGCTAAATTTAGCACATCTGCGATCAGCTTCCCTGAAATGTTAGGGCCGCCCCCCCCCCTCCCCCCGCACAAGTACAAAATCATCGCACAGCGGCGGTGCTTTTGTACTGGATGAGTAGCTCCCAGTCAGTGCAGCTCCTGCGCGCTGGCTGGGAGCTACCCATCGTAGACCGGGTCACAGCGGCTGCATGTGATGTCACGCAGCCGCTGCGGCCCGTCCCCCCAATGGTCCGGGCATGCCTGCGCTGCCCGGACCACGCCCCGGACTTTTCAGCCAGGGAGCTACTCACAGCGTGCAAAAGCATCACCACCGTGCAATGCTTTTTCACCTTTACGGGGGGAAAGTAGGGCTTGACATGTGGGGCGGAGTAGCCCTGTGGTGGGCGTCCCTCCCGCATGTCAGAGAATCTGATCATAGATGTGCTAAATTTAGCACATCTACGATCAGCTCTGAATCGCCCCCTATGTTTGGGTCGCTGTCTTGCTACAGAATAAGTTTGGGGCCAATCAGACGCCTCCCTGATGGTTTTGCAGTTATGGCAAGGACAACACATGTTATTTCATGGCATTATAAATAGTATAACAAATGTTGCTTTTGTTCCCCCTTTTAATAGTCCATTAATATTAATCCCATAATATATACATACTATTGCTCACTTAATATAATTGTACATTAATTCCCCCCTCCTACTATTATCACATAAAATAATATTTCAATTATTTTAATTATTTAAAAAAGTGTATTGTATTTCCGCGTGTGCTGATTGGCCAAATATTTCAAACAACATGCAGTATAAGCAATCACAAGCACATCCAACCACATCCAATCACATGACGCCTTCACCAGTGAAGAGCGTCCGCATCAGCACCTGTTTTTCCTGGCTAATGCGCTGAACTAATGATTGGCAGATGGTTGGCCAACCCCCGTCCCAGACCTAAGCCCATGACAAATAATGAACCTGACAGAAACTTCCCTATTTCTGTATGGAAAATGTTTTTATGTCTTTGCTACTCATTTCCATTTGTGTGCGTGTATATAAAAATAACTTTTTATGTGAATATAGAAATTGTCAGTAGGAAAGCCAATAGCTACAGTCCATTAAGACTCACATTGCAGCTGAGTAGTTGATAGACTCATTAAAATACCATTGACAAGGAATATTTTTAAATGTACTTATTCCCCATTCAGCTTCTAACACAATTTTTTATTGGAATTTATTACAGATACCAATGAAAGATATTGGCCTCATTAATTGCACATGAAAGGCCATAGACATCACATATCTCTGCAGCAAAACAACTGAGTACTTCAGATGAAGGCTCAGAGGGCCACCTGCTGCCCTAGAGCTGCCTGTTTCCCAGGACTGCACTAAGGTCAAGGGTGTAGCTACTATAGGTGCAGGGAGTGCAGCTGCTATGCGGCCCAGATCTCAGGGGGGCCACCTTCCCTGTCACAGTTACGTGTCATAAACATTTTTCATGATTGGTACATACAGATGTGTCCCTTTATTTTTTATAAAGCACCGAGCGGAGGGTGGGGGGTTTAAGCAGCGGGAAGCTGGCACAGGGTGTTTTGTATCTGCGGCGGGAGCTTGTGCTGCGGAAGCAGCACGCAATAGGCATACTGTGGCTGTGGGACGCTGCAATACGTACACACACAGTCCCTCAGCAAAAATATGTGAGGACACATCTGTACACAGGGGTCCTTCAAACTTTTGCCTTGGGGCCTACAGTATATCTAGTTATGCCCCTGCATCGGCTTATGGTAACGTGGTATAAAATTAAGCATTATAATGTTACATAATATGAACTGGAGCACTGTAATGTGGCCCAATATAAAGTGGAAGCACTGTAGTTGCCTAGCGATGCTTCGTTGCCTAGCGATCGCCTCTGCCTGATTAACAGGCAGAGGCGGTCGCTGGGTGGGAGGGGTCTGGATGGCGGCGTTAAGCTGCCGTTTAGGGGGCGCAGTCCAGCCAATGCAGGCGTGGCTGGACCGTTGGGGCGATGGGCCGCGGTGGCTGCATGACGTCACACGCAAGCGCTGCAACCCGGGGGAGCGAAGAGGTTCTCCCGGACAGACGCAGGAGCTGCGCTGGCCGGGAGTTACTCCTCAAATGCAAAAGCATCGCCGCTGTGAGATGCTTTTGCACTTCTGCGGGGGGGGGGGGGGCAGCACTGACATGCGGGGCGGACTATCCCTGTGCTGGGCGTCCCCCCGCATGTCTGAGTGCCTGATCGTAGCTGTGCTAAATTTAGAACAGCTACGATCAACTCGGAGTGACCCCCAGTGTGTTAATAGACAGGCAGAGGCATTAGCAGTGCAGGAGGGAGCATCAACATGGCGTCTAGGGGACAGCGTTGCAGCAATGTGGGGCGCAGTCTGGACAATGCAGGCGTGCCCGGACCATTTGCGTGGGAGATCACACATGACTACTGTGACCCAAAAGATGGGCAGGTGGCTACCCTTATCATGCAAGCGCTTAGCAAAGTGCTCACATGTTAGCGGGGGGGGGGGGGGGGGGACCTGGCATGCTTGATGAACTTGCCCCGTGCACATCAGTGTTAAGGGTTGTAGTTGTGCAATTTTTCGCACTACTACAACCCATGCTGCATTAGGCCCTGTTTTTCCATATATTTTTTCTAACGGGATGTGGTCATGCCTCCTGCACGTAGGCCATGCCTAAAAAAGTACCTGGGCCTGTCCAGACTCTCTACTGTCCTGTGCATGAGTTGTGCCATTAAAACAACTGCACAGTCTGCAACGGCATTGTAGTCACAATCACTAGTTGGTTGTATTCAGTGACTTCTATCATAAGGTTTTGGGGGTAATTCCAAGTTGATCGCAGCAGGATTTTTTTTAGCAGTTGGGCAAAACCATGTGCACTGCAGGGGACACAGATATAACATGTGCAGAGAGAGTTAAGGTGGGTACACACTATTAGATATATCTGCAGATCAATTGATCTGCAGATATATCTATGTACGGATCGGGCAGTGTGCTGTGCATACACACAGCCCGATCCGTCGGGGGACTGACGTCATGAACTGCCCGCCCGCTCAGTTCACCTGTCAATCACCGCCGGCCGCCGCAGCATGTGTACGGGCGGTCGGACGACCGCCCCGTACACACACAGCGATGGGCCAATATATCGTTAGATATATTGGCTGTCGGCTGTGCTGCGCGGCCGACGCGATACGTCTGTGAACGACGGAGTTCACAGACGTATCGCCCGTACACACTGGCCGACGGTCCCGCGATGTATCGGCCGTTCAAGAGAACGGCCGATACATCGACCAGTGTGTACGGGCCTTTAGATTTGGGTGTGGTGTGTTCAATCTGCAATCTAATTTGCAGTGTAAAAATAAAGCAGCCAGTATTTACCCTGCACAGAAATAAAATAACCCACCCACATCTAACTCTCTCTGCAAATGGTATATCTGCCTCCCCTGCAGTGCACATGGTTTTGCCCAACTGCTAAAAAAAATCCTGCTGCGATCAACTTGGAATTACCCCCTTTGTCTTTTGTAGTATTTGTAGCAATATCAAAATTATGTTGGTTTGTTGGAGTACTATGTTGATGCTTACTAGAGATGTTTCGGCTCTGTACAAGCATTCTATAATTTAATCCCATCGGAATACTGGAAAATAACAGTCAACGCTGGTTTCCTACTAATCAAATGTAGCATTGTGTGTTACATAAGAAAAATGCTTTATTTGATTGGTAGGTTCAGTAAAAAATGTTGCAATTCATTAAAAAGCACTGACAACTATTTGTCTACTTTTCTGTAACATAATAATCTGTGGACAGAGGGGGTCATTCCGAGTTGATCGCTAGCTGCATTTGTTCGCAGCGCAGCGATCAGGTTAAAAAATGGCAGTTCTGCGCATGCGTATGCGGCGCAATGCACACGTGCATCGTACGGGCACAATGAACGATGTTGTTTTGCACAGGGTCTAGCGAAGCATTTCAGTCGCACTGGTGGCTGAAGAGTGATTGACATGATGTGGGCGTTTCTGGGTGTCAACTGACCGTTTTCAAGGAGTGTTCGGAAAAACGCAGGCATGCCAGTAAAAACGCAGGCATGGCTGGGCGAATGCTGGGCGAGTTTGTGACGTCAAAACAGGAACTGAACAGTCTGAAGTCATCGCAAGCGCTGAGTAGGTTTTGAGCTCTTCTGAAACTGCACAAAAAAACTTTGTAGCTGCTCTGCGATACATTCGTTCGCACTTCTGCTAAGCTAAAATACACTCCCAGTGGGAGGCGGCATAGCGTTTGTACGGCTGCTAAAAACAGCTAGCGAGCTATCAACTCAGAATGACCACCTGAGTCCCAGTAGGCCTTTCTGTATTGCCTACAGAGTAGCAGATAACGTTATGTGCCTCTTTGAGATGTTTGACTGCATAAAGATTTTTTATTCAAAGGTAATGGCAGACAGATGTCAATGTCATCATCGTCTTTGTGTTAGTAAAATCAGATGAGCATATACTGTACACTTACTGAATTGAAAGCATAAATTGTGTAACTTCTCAATGCCCACAAAGAGAATGCATACATATGTTCCATTGCAGACTTACATATATGTGTCACTTTGGCCTACTTACTACTGGAGGGGTGAAATGAGGAGGGGTAAGGGAAATGCAAATGCAGGGTGTATACAGTAAAGGAGAGGTCATGCACATGCAGGACATGCAGATGGCGGGAACACACACCTGCCATAGAGTGAAAGCAAATACACTCTGCTGATGTGGAGCAGGACTCATTGGGGAAGATGTATTAAGCCTGGAGAAGTCCTAAAGAACTGATGAAGAAGTGGTAAGTGGAAGGTGATAACGCACCAGCCAATCAGCTCCTACCTGTCATTTTTCAAACCCGTAATGATAGGCTGGTGCGTTATCACCTTCCACTTATCACTGCTTTATCACTTCTCCAGGCTTAATACATCTGCCCCATTGAGCAATGGGGGTCATTCCGAGTTGTTCGCTTGGTAAATTTTTTCGCATCGCAGCGATTTTCCGCTTAGTGCGCATGCGCAATGTCCGCAGTGCGACTGCGCCAAGTAAATTTGCTATGCAGTTAGGAATTTTACTCACGGTTTTTTCTTCGTTCTGGTGATCGTAATGTGATTGACAGGAAGTGGGTGTTTCTGGGCGGAAACTGGCCGTTTTATGGGTGTGTGCGAAAAAACGCTACCGTTTCTGGGAAAAACACGGGAGTGGCTGGAGAAACGGAGGAGTGTCTGGGCGAACGCTGGGTGTGTTTGTGACGTCAAACCAGGAACGACAAGCACTGAACTGATCGCAGATGCCGAGTAAGTTTGAAGCTACTCAGAAACTGCTAAGAGGTGTGTAATCGCAATTTTGAGAATCTTTCGTTCGCAATTTTAAGAAGCTAAGATTCACTCCCAGTAGGCGGCGGCTTAGCGTGTGTAAAGCTGCTAAAAGCAGCTTGCGAGCGAACAACTCGGAATGAGGGCCAATGTGTGTAGATTGTTTTAGAGTCATTTATGCCCATTTTGCTATTAAATCTGCATTAGCCCCACAGCCCATAAGAAGCCTTAAATAATTCCATCTTTATTCATTTTTATCTCACAATTTGATTGGCTTATTGTCATTGCTATGTACATGGCAGCGCTCAGCTATGTCTTTGGTTTCACTTATATCTACACAGATCAAGCTGTTGAATCTAAGGGCAATTAAATATTTAGGATTTGAGTCAATAACGGGTGATACCCGTGATATGCCATTGCAACCGTGTTGGAACACCAGCAGCAGCATATTAAATTGCCCCAAACTTGCCCTGATTTTGCCCCAAAAGCACATATTTTTAATTGCAGTACCATAGGGGTGTGTATTAAAATACTACCATCAGTGCAGCACGTGCACGCACTATATTGCGGTCATCACCAGCATTCCCAGTAGCACCTGTCATTAAATTGATCCCAATATGCACCTCTAAGGCTTTTATTCAAAAAATTGAATTATAAATGCACATTTATAGCAGTCATTTCTCTACATTTTTACATTATAAAAAACAAAACAAATTCTAATTTAACAACAAACAAATGAATGTTGCATTGGTCCATGGTGGCTGTGCCACTACCAATTCTTAAAGAATTGGTAACCCCATCTCCAAGGAGACACGCTCGATAGCCATGCAATAACAGCCACGGGTGGTGTGGGTTTCTTTGCCTTAGTTTCCCAAGCCTGAAATAGGGTTTCTTTGTCTTAGGAAAGGAATTATATAACAAGTATATTAAAATCTGGTGCACCCACGAGCGGTTTCTCCTAGCAGCTGTAGTGGGAGATAGTCTTCCCAAGATAGGGTAAACAGAACAATAGAAAAACAGCACTATTGGATTTTGGTCCATCAATTAATGCACTCACTATTAGAGGCTATCCAGGTAAAAGTTAGTTCTTACTCACACATGGCCATGTTGTGGATAGAAAGGACTAATATTCCAGCTGTTAGGCACTTTCTGGTCTGGAACCAAATCAAGGGTCCAAATGTTAATTGGCTTGTGCGTCGACGGCAATCAATGGTGCGGGGATCCTGGTTCACAGTGGATGCTGTTGCTGGTTTTACTGTCTATAAAAGGGTTCCTCAATAAAAGTGGGTTGTGCTAGGTGGAAAAGTCCAGTACATAGTGTGCAGGAGACTGACGCGTTTCGCTGCACCAGGCAGCTTTCTCGAAGGTATTGATCCATTCAACTGACTCCCTTTATAAAGGGGAAATGATGTCATCAATTAGGGACCATGATTGATTAATTAATTACCATACAAAATAACTTTATATACATTAATTTCATATTAAAACTGCAATGGAAACAGTAGTGCAATTTACTGTATATAAACATCAAGAATTAGTGTAATTCTAAACGTATAGAAAGTGTATTAGGGTTGGAGACAAAAGAAAGGCTTGTTTGTTTACAACTGCTCCGGTCACATGACCGGGAAGGAAGTTACATGAACCAGTCCTTCAATACCAGCATAGTGGAAGTCTGTCTTTAGCTTCCGGACACGTGATCGGAGCCGCGACCACGTGACCAGAGTATATATTTTTTCAAATCCTATTATTAGGAGCAGTCAAAGACAGAGTGCTCAACTTCCGGGCACGTGATAGGTGTCACAACCACGTGACCAGGAAATGCAGTGAACACAAATCACAATGATAAGAGTGGCATAAGGCTGACTGCTTTTATCGGCGTCCGGCTTCTGGACACATAACCATCGTTATGTATATCAATTGGTTATCCCCGCGGCTAGTGGAGCTGCGGCCGCTTCTGACACCTCCACTGAGCCCGGTCATGTGATCACAATCACTTGATCCGTCAATGTAAGCTGGTATCAGATTTGTAAACATTGAGGTACATAAGAATATGCATAACAATATAATAAAAATAACAACTGAAAGTACAACTCATATGACATTAAACATTTTTTTAAATCAGTTGGTGTAAGACAAATGTATTTATGGACTGTAATGAATGGTAAGTATAATAGAGATAGAATTATAAGCAGTAAACATAAAGAAGAGGTAAATCGAGGTCACCGATAAATACCTGTATGTATTATAATTTAAAAATGTATCTTAATATTAGCTGTATTTGAGAATCAGCTAAATCTATAGAAAAAGCTATTGGCAAACCTGTCACCACCCCATTTGGTTGGAAGTATGTGTTCTAAACTGATAACCTTTAAGGACTCAGGATTCCATTTTTGACATTTACAAAAGTGTCTTGGGATGCTATGATTCTAAACGTTATTAATGATGTTCTGCCTGTGTTCCATGAAGTGAAATTTCAAAGGTCTCGTGGTTCTGCCTACGTACTTCATGTTGCACCCACAGATAAGCAAATACAGTAGACCACCCAGCTTGAGTCACAATTTATAAAGCTGGTGATGACATAATCCTTACTTGTTAGATATAGTGGTGATTTTAATGTTTTGTTAACTACATGATGGCAGGTGTTACATTTGGTTTTGCCACATTTGTGGAACCCTTTTTGTTTGGGGGGGGCAGTCATGGTAAAGAATTGGTAATTTTGTTTTTTGGTTTTAATATAGGTTTCATAAAACTAGGGGCTACGATGGATTTTAGTGATTTCTTTTTCTTAAAAATAAAACTTGGATTGGGAGGAATACAGTCTCGGAGAATAGTGTCACACCTTAATGCATTACAGTTCCTCTTGATATTACGTTTGATTTCTCCTGATTGATTATTAAATGTTGAGATATAGGATATGTCTCTTTGTGATGTAGTTGGAACTTTCTTGTGTTCAGAATATAATAATAATAAAACTTCCTCAAACGCAGTTTTTAGTAGCACATGAATTGCCTCTTTGGAATATTTGTCTTCCAAGGGGCATAGTGGGCACTCTTGAAGTGTAAGTAGACATTACTGCCAACCTCCTTGATGTGGTTGGAGGTTTGGATGCGTCCATCCTTTATTTTTAGAGTCACATTCAGGAATGTTATTTTGGAAGAGTTATAGGTGTGTGCAAAATTCAAATTAAAAGTGTTGGTGTTGAGAAAAGAAACAAAATCTAAAGCTGTGTTTAGTTCCCCATACCAAATAAAAAATAGATAATCTATGTAACGGCTATAGAGGGTCAGTCGTTCGACCAGTCTGCCAGTATTCAGAGAGGGAGCTGTCTACAGCGGTCACCCATAAAGCAATATCTTGGGATGATATATGCTGGAAGTCCTTACATCTGCGGCAGAGGAACTTTGTAAGACAACTTAGCAGCTCGCTGGTGGATGCATGCACCATCTTGGATTTTTCAGGTGAGTGCACTTCCTGGTCATTACCAGGTTCCTTGACAGGAGCATCATGTGAGGCCTGTATGAAGGCTGATAGATCCATATAGGATAGCAGTGAATCCTTCATGTTCTCAGTGATTAGGTGGGTAATGTTGGTTCCACCCATGCCTTGCCTCCTTTTTGTCATGAATCTCCTGAAGTGCGTGATGAGTGAATGTCTCTCGACACGCCTTCCAGTCTCGCTGTTGTTAGTGAGATGGTTTCCACTTGAGTACTCATCAGGCCGGCTAGCCTTGCGGCAGCATGGAAATGGCAAACAGTTCCACATTCCCATTCAAGGAATGGCAGCAAAGCCGGTGTCTGTGATCTGTGGTGAGTCTGACTGCAGAAAGTCATCTAATAGTCTCGATCTGTTTCCAGCACATGAAGATGCCGCCCGGTCCATCAACACTGGGCTCCAACTAAGTCCAGCTGGTTGTAGTCAGAGGTTTTCTCTGTTTACTGTGGCATTGTGACATCACTGTCACGCATTTTTTATACAACTGAGCTGGTGATTGTGATGTGTTATTTATGCAAATGAGCTGGTAAGTGTGATGCGTTTATATGCAAATGAGCTACATGTAGGCAATTCAACAAGTGCTGAAAATTGGTGAAAATACAGAAGTTACCTTATTACAGCCCTGTAAGAGACGGAATATGTGTATAATAATGACAGAGAGGTAAATATGATATTTTGAATACACTGAGAAAGAATGCATTGAAAATAAAACAAATGCAAAATATTTCCCTTCAGCAATGGATCTAGGGGGTCCTTCCGAGTTGTTCGCTCGCTAGTTGCTTTTAGCAGCATTGCACACTCTAGGCCGCCGCCCTCTGGGAGTGTATCTTAGCTTAGCAGAATAGCGAACGAAAGAGTAGCAGAATTGCTAATAAATAATTCTTTGCAGTTTCTCAGTAGCTCCAGACCTACTCACAGATTGCGATCAGCTCAGTCCATTTAGTTCCTGGTTTGACGTCACAAACACGCCCTGCATTCGGCCAGCCACTCCCCCGTTTCTCCAGACAATCCCGCGTTTTTCCCTGACACGCCTGCGTTTTTCAGCACACTCCCGGAAAACGCTCAGTTACCACCCAGAAATGCCGCTTTCCTGTCAATCATTCACCGATCATCAGAGCGACTGAAAAGCGCCGCAGAATCCACAGCAAATCTGCTAACTTTTTAGTTAAATAACTAAGCGCATGCGCCCTGCGTGCCTTGCGCATGCGCAATTAGCAACAAATCGCAGCATAGCGAACAACTCGGAATGAGCCCCTATATCGCTTCTCCTATTCTTTCTGTGTTTTAGGAAAAATGATTCTTCCTTTTTAATATGAGATATTGGGGGTATTTCTGACCCGATCGCTCGCTGCCGTTTCTTGCAGAGCAGCAATCGAGTCGGGACTGCGCATGCGCCGGCACCGCAGTGCGCCGGCGCATGGCAGTCGTCGTTGCCTAGCGATCACCTTTGAGACAGAGGTGGTCGCTGGGTAAGAGGGGGCTGGACGGCGGCGTTAAGCTGTCGTTTAGGGGGCGCGGTCCGGCCAACACGGGCGTGGCCATACCATTAATGGGGGCGGTCCGCGGCGGCTGTGTGATGTCACACGCAGCCACTGCAGGCCGGGGAGCGACGAGTAGCTCCCGGCCAGCATGCTAAAGCTGCGCTGGTTGGGAGCTACTATTGAAGTGCAAAGGCATCGCCGCTGTGCGATGCCTTTGCACTTCTGCTGGGGGGGGTGGGGGTGGCACTGACATGCGGGGCAGACTAGCCCTGTGCTGGGCGTCCCCCCGCATGTCAGTGTGAATGATCATAGCTGTGCTAAATTTAGCACGGCTACGATCAACTCGGAATGACCCCCATTGTCAGATGCATTCATGTCTGTGGATATAATGGTGAGATAATATCTGACTGGATATGTCAGCTGGCATTGACGTAATAATGTAACAGAAACTGAGGGTGTATGGCTGAATATTGGACATTTGGTGGATACATGCGATGGGTAATTAGAATCAGCACCTGATATATTTTCTTAATAATCTTGTGCCTATCCCTGTTATGTAGTTTTTCTTTTCTCATAAAGGGGGTAATTCTGAGTTGATTGCAGCAGGAACTTTGTTAGCAGTTGGGCAAAACCATGTGCACTGCAGGGGAGGCAGATATAACATGTGCAGAGAGAGTTAGATTTGGGTGGGTTATTTTATTTCTGTGCAGGGCAAATACTGTCTGCTTTATTTTTACACTGCAATTTAGATTGCAGATTGAACACACTACACCCAAATCTAACTCTCTCTGCACATGTTATATCTGCCTCCCCTGCAGTGCACATGGTTTTGCCCAACTGCTAAAAAATTTCCTGCTGTGATCAACTCAGAATTACCCCCACAATCTAGTATTGGTAAAACTGACCCTATAGGTAATTTTGCGCTGTGGGTCACATGTTTGTATCCGTCTGATGCTACACACAACAATTCAGTGACTATGTGGCAGTCTTCTGTTTCCTAAACCGTGCCTGCAAGATACATCACACACTTACTGTCACCCCCATATCTATCTCTCTACCTTATACCTACATGTCTATTTTCTATCTCATATCTATCTACCTACTTTATATCTGTATACAGTATCTATCTTCTATCTCATTTCTATCTCCCTACCTTATACCTATCTATATTATATCTCTTTTCTATTTCATATAAATCTACCTAACTCATATCTACAGTATATATTAGTGATGAGCGCCTGAAATTTTTCGGGTTTTGTGTTTTGGTTTTGGGTTCGGTTCCGCGGCCGTGTTTTGGGTTCGACCGCGTTTTGGCAAAACCTCACCGAATTTTTTTTGTCGGATTCGGGTGTGTTTTGGATTCGGGTGTTTTTTTCAAAAAACCCTAAAAAACAGCTTAAATCATAGAATTTGGGGGTCATTTTGATCCCATATTATTATTAACCTCAAAAACCATAATTTCCACTCATTTTCAGTCTATTCTGAATACCTCACACCTCACAATATTATTTTTAGTCCTAAAATTTGCACCGAGGTCGCTGGATGACTAAGCTAAGCGACCCTAGTGGCCGACACAAACACCTGGCCCATCTAGGAGTGGCACTGCAGTGTCACGCAGGATGTCCCTTCCAAAAAACCCTCCCCAAACAGCACATGACGCAAAGAAAAATAAAAGAAAAAAGAGGTGCAAGATGGCCCTCCCACCCACCCTTATGTTGTATAAACAAAACAGGACATGCACACTTTAACCAACCCATCATTTCAGTGACAGGGTCTGCCACACGACTGTGACTGATATGACGGGTTGGTGTGGACCCCCCCCAAAAAAGAAGCAATTAATCTCTCCTTGCACAAACTGGCTCTACAGAGGCAAGATGTCCACCTCATCATCATCCTCCGATATATCACCGTGTACATCCCCCTCCTCACAGATTATCAATTCGTCCCCACTGGAATCCACCATCTCAGCTCCCTGTGTACTTTGTGGAGGCAATTGCTGCTGGTCAATGTCTCCGCGGAGGAATTGATTATAATTCATTTTAATGAACATCATCTTCTCCACATTTTCTGGATGTAACCTCGTACGCCGATTGCTGACAAGGTGAGCGGCGGCACTAAACACTCTTTCGGAGTACACACTTGTGGGAGGGCAACTTAGGTAGAATAAAGCCAGTTTGTGCAAGGGCCTCCAAATTGCCTCTTTTTCCTGCCAGTATAAGTATGGACTGTGTGACGTGCCTACTTGGATGCGGTCACTCATATAATCCTCCACCATTCTTTCAATGGGGAGAGAATCATATGCAGTGACAGTAGACGACATGTCCGTAATCGTTGTCAGGTCCTTCAGTCCGGACCAGATGTCAGCATCAGCAGTCGCTCCAGACTGCCCTGCATCACCGCCAGCGGGTGGGCTCGGAATTCTGAGCCTTTTCCTCGCACCCCCAGTTGCGGGAGAATGTGAAGGAGGAGATGTTGACAGGTCGCGTTCCGCTTGACTTGACAATTTTCTCACCAGCAGGTCTTTCAACCCCAGCAGACTTGTGTCTGCCGGAAAGAGAGATCCAAGGTAGGCTTTAAATCTAGGATCGAGCATGGTGGCCAAAATGTAGTGCTCTGATTTCAACAGATTGACCACCCGTGAATCCTTGTTAAGCGAATTAAGGGCTCCATCCACAAGTCCCACATGCCTAGCGGAATCGCTCCGTGTTAGCTCCTCCTTCAATGTCTCCAGCTTCTTCTGCAAAAGCCTGATGAGGGGAATGACCTGACTCAGGCTGGCAGTGTCTGAACTGACTTCACGTGTGGCAAGTTCAAAGGGCAGCAGAACCTTGCACAACGTTGAAATCATTCTCCACTGCGCTTGAGACAGGTGCATTCCACCTCCTATATCGTGCTCAATTGTATAGGCTTGAATGGCCTTTTGCTGCTCCTCCAACCTCTGAAGCATATAGAGGGTTGAATTCCACCTCGTTACCACTTCTTGCTTCAGATGATGGCAGGGCAGGTTCAGTAGTTTTTGGTGGTGCTCCAGTCTTCTGTACGTGGTGCCTGTACGCCGAAAGTGTCCCGCAATTCTTCTGGCCACCGACAACATCTCTTGCATGCCCCTGTCGTTTTTTAAATAATTCTGCACCACCAAATTCAAGGTATGTGCAAAACATGGGACGTGCTGGAATTTGCCCATATTTAATGCACACACAATATTGCTGGCGTTGTCCGATGCCACAAATCCACAGGAGAGTCCAATTGGGGTAAGCCATTCCGCGATGATCTTCCTCAGTTGCCGTAAGAGGTTTTCAGCTGTGTGCGTATTCTGGAAAGCGGTGATACAAAGCGTAGCCTGCCTAGGAAAGAGTTGGCGTTTGCGAGATGCTGCTACTGGTGCCGCCGCTGCTGTTCTTGCGGCGGGAGTCCATACATCTACCCAGTGGGCTGTCACAGTCATATAGTCCTGACCCTGCCCTGCTCCACTTGTCCACATGTCCGTGGTTAAGTGGACATTGGGTACAGCTGCATTTTTTAGGACACTGGTGACTCTTTTTCTGAGGTCTGTGTACATTTTCGGTATCGCCTGCCTAGAGAAATGGAACCTAGATGGTATTTGGTACCGGGGACACAGTACCTCCAACAAGTCTCTAGTTGGCTCTGCAGTAATGATGGATACCGGAACCACGTTTCTCACCACCCAGGATGCCAAGGCCTTAGTTATCCGCTTTGCAGTAGGATGACTGCTGTGATATTTCATCTTCCTCGCAAAGGACTGTTGGACAGTCAATTGCTTGGTGGAAGTAGTAAAAGTGGTCTTACGACTTCCCCTCTGGGATGACCATCGACTCCCAGCAGCAACAACAGCAGCGCCAGCAGCAGTAGGCGTTACACGCAAGGATGCATCGGAGGAATCCCAGGCAGGAGAGGAATCATCAGAATTGCCAGTGACATGGCCTGCAGGACTATTGGCATTCCTGGGGAAGGAGGAAATTGACACTGAGGGAGTTGGTGGGGTGGTTTGCGTGAGCTTGGTTACAAGAGGAAGGGATTTACTGGTCAGTGGACTGCTTCCGCTGTCACCCAAAGTTTTTGAACTTGTCACTGACTTATTATGAATGCGCTGCAGGTGACGTATAAGGGAGGATGTTCCGAGGTGGTTAACGTCCTTACCCCTACTTATTACAGCTTGACAAAGGGAACACACGGCTTGACACCTGTTGTCCGCATTTCTGTTGAAATACCTCCACACCGAAGAGCTGATTTTTTTGGTATTTTCACCAGGCATGTCAACGGCCATATTCCTCCCACGGACAACAGGTGTCTCCCCGGGTGCCTGACTTAAACAAACCACCTCACCATCAGAATCCTCCTGGTCAATTTCCTCCCCAGCGCCAGCAACACCCATATCCTCCTCATCCTGGTGTACTTCAACACTGACATCTTCAATCTGACTATCAGGAACTGGACTGCGGGTGCTCCTTCCAGCACTTGCAGGGGGCGTGCAAATGGTGGAAGGCGCATGCTCTTCACGTCCAGTGTTGGGAAGGTCAGGCATCGCAACCGACACAATTGGACTCTCCTTGTGGATTTGGGATTTCGAAGAACGCACAGTTCTTTGCGGTGCTACTGCTTTTGCCAGCTTGAGTCTTTTCATTTTTCTAGCGAGAGGCTGAGTGCCTCCATCCTCATGTGAAGCTGAACCACTAGCCATGAACATAGGCCAGGGCCTCAGCCGTTCCTTGCCACTCCGTGTGGTAAATGGCATATTGGCAAGTTTACGCTTCTCCTCCGACAATTTTATTTTAGGTTTTGGAGTCCTTTTTTTACTGATATTTGGTGTTTTGGATTTGACATGCTCTGTACTATGACATTGGGCATCGGCCTTGGCAGATGACGTTGCTGGCATTTCATCGTCTCGGCCATGACTAGTGGCAGCAGCTTCAGCACGAGGTGGAAGTGGATCTTGATCTTTCCCTAATTTTGGAACCTCAACATTTTTGTTCTCCATATTTTAATAGGCACAACTAAAAGGCACCTCAGGTAAACAATGGAGATGGATGGATACTAGTATACAATTATGGACGGACTGCCGAGTGCCGACACAGAGGTAGCTACAGCCGTGGACTACCGTACTGTACTGTGTCTGCTGCTAATATAGACTGGTTGATAAAGAGATGTAGTAGTATGTATGTATAAAGAAGAAAGAAAAAAAAACCACGGGTAGGTGGTATACAATTATGGACGGACTGCCGAGTGCCGACACAGAGGTAGCTACAGCCGTGAACTACCGTACTGTACTGTGTCTGCTGCTAATATAGACTGGTTGATAAAGAGATGTAGTAGTATGTATGTATAAAGAAGAAAGAAAAAAAAAACACGGGTAGGTGGTATACAATTATGGACGGACTGCCGAGTGCCGACACAGAGGTAGCTACAGCCGTGGACTACCGTACTGTACTGTGTCTGCTGCTAATATAGACTGGTTGATAAAGAGATGTAGTAGTATGTATGTATAAAGAAGAAAGAAAAAAAAAACACGGGTAGGTGGTATACAATTATGGACGGACTGCCGAGTGCCGACACAGAGGTAGCTACAGCCGTGAACTACCGTACTGTACTGTGTCTGCTGCTAATATAGACTGGTTGATAAAGAGATGTAGTAGTATGTATGTATAAAGAAGAAAGAAAAAAAAACCACGGGTAGGTGGTATACAATTATGGACGGACTGCCGAGTGCCGACACAGAGGTAGCTACAGCCGTGGACTACCGTACTGTACTGTGTCTGCTGCTAATATAGACTGGTTGATAAAGAGATGTAGTAGTATGTATGTATAAAGAAGAAAGAAAAAAAAACCACGGGTAGGTGGTATACAATTATGGACGGACTGCCGAGTGCCGACACAGAGGTAGCTACAGCCGTGAACTACCGTACTGTACTGTGTCTGCTGCTAATATAGACTGGTTGATAAAGAGATGTAGTAGTATGTATGTATAAAGAAGAAAGAAAAAAAAACCACGGGTAGGTGGTATACAATTATGGACGGACTGCCGAGTGCCGACACAGAGGTAGCTACAGCCGTGGACTACCGTACTGTACTGTGTCTGCTGCTAATATAGACTGGTTGATAAAGAGATGTAGTAGTATGTATGTATAAAGAAGAAAGAAAAAAAAACCTCGGGTAGGTGGTATACAATTATGGACGGACTGCCGAGTGCCGACACAGAGGTAGCTACAGCCGTGAACTACCGTACTGTACTGTGTCTGCTGCTAATATAGACTGGTTGATAAAGAGATGTAGTAGTATGTATGTATAAAGAAGAAAGAAAAAAAAACCACGGGTAGGTGGTATACAATTATGGATGGACTGCCGAGTGCCGACACAGAGGTAGCTACAGCCGTGAACTACCGTACTGTGTCTGCTGCGACTGGATGATAAATAATGATATAAAATATATATATATATCACTACTGCAGCCGGACAGGTATATATTATATAATGACGGACCTGCTGGACACTGTCTGTCAGCAAAATGAGTTTTTTATAGAATAAAAAAAAAAACACCACACAAGTGAAGTCACACGACGAGTGTTTAACTTTTTCAGGCAATCACAATATAGTATACTACTAACTATACTGGTGGTCAGTGTGGTCAGGTCACTGGTCAGTCACACTGGCAGTGGCACTCCTGCAGCAAAAGTGTGCACTGTTTAATTTTAATATAATATGTACTCCTGGCTCCTGCTATAACCTATAACTGGCACTGCAGTGCTCCCCAGTCTCCCCCACAATTATAAGCTGTGTGAGCTGAGCACAGTCAGATATATATACATAGATGATGCAGCACACTGGGCTGAGCAGTGCACACAGATATGGTATGTGACTGAGTCACTGTGTGTATCGTTTTTTTCAGGCAGAGAACGGATATATTAAATAAAACAAAACTGCACTGTCTGGTGGTCACTGTGGTCAGTCACTAGTAAACTCTGCACTCTCTACACTTCTACAGTACTCCTAAGCTCCAGTAAATCAGGTCAATCTCTCTCTCTCTCTCTCTCTTCTAATCTAAATGGAGAGGACGCCAGCCACGTCCTCTCCCTATCAATCTCAATGCACGTGTGAAAATGGCGGCGACGCGCGGCTCCTTATATAGAATCCGAGTCTCGCGAGAATCCGACAGCGTCATGATGACGTTCGGGCGCGCTCGGGTTAACCGAGCAAGGCGGGAGGATCCGAGTCTGCTCGGACCCGTGAAAAAAACCATGAAGTTCGGGCGGGTTCGGATTCAGAGAAACCGAACCCGCTCATCTCTAGTATATATTTATTTACCTACCAGCTCGAGTGTGTGCTACTGGACATGGCAGTAGCTCTGCTGGGCAGGATTCCAGTACCCTGCACAGGTCTGGATACTGGGAAGTGCAGCGCATGTTAGTCTCTCCTCGGGGTCAGAGTGTATTGGTAAGGGTATACAGGGGATTGGGATGGGGTGGCGGAGCTGGGAATGCAGCATGGAGTCATTGGAGAAAGACAAACTGTGCAGTATGTTGTCAGCCAGAAGCTAGGTTAACTAATTAAAGTGCACCTGTGATCAGCCTTTCAGTATGTGTTCAGGGCACAGAGACTTTGCTTCTGATGGTGACTAGCATCCAGAAGGGGGTGTGGGACTGTCAGGGTCATTGTTCCTGTGCTGCTATGCTGATTTGATCCTGTGCTACTATGAGCTGATATGAACCTATACGGCTGTAACATATGCTGTTTGGAGAGCTGACAAATAACTTGAACTGCATGTGATTTCTTGTCACAATATATATACAGTGTATGTATATATATATATATATATATATACAGTATATATATACACTGTGTGTATACAGAGCCGGCCCTAGGCATAGGCAAATTAGTCAAATGCCTAGGGCATTTGGTATGCTTAGGGGCACCAGCAGCTTCTGCTGATTAAAATGATATGCAGCATGCCTATATTCTGTGGAAATCACTGTAATGTAGCATTTCGTATGCAGATACAGCCGCAGTCGCACACAGAATATAGGCATGCTGCATATCATTTTAATCAGCAAAAGCTGCTTGTGCATCCTAGCCACATAGTAATGCAAATAAGATGCATTTTCATAAACAAAAGGCACCCCAACGTTAGCAGAGCTGCCAGCTGACTCATGCCAGGCATGTCCTGCAGAACTAGCGGCGGTGCTAGGGGGCACCAGCCAAAATCTTGCCTAGGGCATCACAGAGGACCTGCTCTGTGTGTATATATATATATATATATATATATATATACACACACACTGTGTGTGTATATATATATATATACATACACAGTGTGTGTGTGTGTGTGTGTGTGTGTGTGTGTGTGTGTGTGTGTGTGTGTGTGTGTGTGTGTGTGTATACACACACACACTTATATAGAGCAGAAAATTCCTTTGCACGTTAAAATATAGTGGGTCATTCCGAGTTGTTCGCTCGTTGCAGATTTTCGCTATACTGCGATTAGTCGCTTACTGCGCATGCGCAAGGTTCGCAGAGCGCATGCGCTTAGTTATTTTACACAAAAGTTAGGTATTTTACTCACGGCATAACTAAGCTTTTTCATCGCTGTGCTGAACATAGTGTGATTGACAGGAAGTGGGTGTTTCTGGGCGGAAACTGGCCGTTTTATGGGAGTGTGCGGAAAAACGCAGGCGTTCGAGTTGCAAAACGCAGGAGTGGCTGGAGAGACGGGGAAGTGGTTGGGCAAACGCTGGGTGTGTTTGTGACGTCAAACCAGGAACGAAAAGGACTGAGCTGGTCGCAATGGCTGAGTAAGTCTGGAGCTACTCAGAAACTGCTAAAAAATTTCTATTTGCAATTCTGCTAATCTTTCGTTCGCAATTCTGCTAAGCTAAGATACACTCCCAGAGGGCGGCGGCTTAGCGTGTGCAATGCTGCTAAAAGCAGCTAGCGAGCGAACTCGGAATCACCCCCATATATGTATATATGTATGTAATCTGGTGGGCCCCAGAGATATCATTGTACGGGGCCCCAAGATTTCTGTTGCCGTCACTATATAAACTACCCTGAATTTATTGCTTTTTTTTGTTTTGTTTGCGATTTTTTTTGCGCTTGTTTATGCAAAACGCATTGATGTTTTATAGGAAGAGGTGGTGTAAATGTTAGTGCAAAATTCCATTGGTGACATTGATGATTTTTTTTTTTATTTAAAGAACTCACATATACAGTATTCTGTTGCTTTTTTGTTTTTTTAAACACTAAACTCAATTTTCAATGAGGCGAAAAAAGTAGCAAATCATCTAAAAACTCAGGTCACTGAGTGGCAGTACAACACCTTCCGGCACTCATTGGGTTATCACAGAACAGAATGAAATAAATTGTTAGTGATGCAAATGTTTCGACCCCTTGCAGATTGTAAATAATCTGTTGAAACCGCAGCTGACATTTTTTAATCAGATGTGTTCTTTTGGGGATGTGTGTGATTTAATGAACGATGATATAAAAAGTCATAAAAAATACCACAGGTGAACTGAGCCGTTCCATCCCATCTCAGCATTATCGTGATGATAATTCCAGGAAGCAAACTAATTAGTTTCTGGTCCTCTTTTCATAAAGTTCTGCTTTTGTTTATAAAGAATGGCATGGCAAAAATAATGAGGAGGCAGCACAGAGTAATTGAGGCAGTATTGTTTAATGTACAGCAGTTTTATAAAACAAGTTTTGGTGTCAAAAATAAAATATGAAAACAGGATCCAAAGAATTTTGTTATTTAAAAATATGTAGGTTTATGTGTTTTTTTGAATTAAATTATGCCCTGCAACACTGCGTATCTATTTCTTGACAAAAATACATAATTCTTATTACTTACTATAAGCTAATTTTAATGATACATTCAGCAACCAGCAGGCAGCTATACATACAGGGAGCTTGTTCTCACTATGCAGATAAATGACAAAACGGTATTTATTTAAAAGAAAGCACATCTAAGCTTGCATACCCAAGCCATGGTTTCTCATGTCATAGCCATGTAAGTGGAATCCATTTAAAAAAATGCCAGTAGATCTAAAGTGTAGGATGAACTGGTCTGATCCTCTTGCTAATTAAACACACTACATACTGGGGGTAATTCTGAGTTGATCGCAGCAGCAAGTTTTTTAGCAATTGGGCAAAACCATGGCCCTCATTCCGAGTTGTTCGCTCGGTAATTTTCATCGCATCGCAGCGATTTTCCGCAAACTGCGCATGCGCAATGTTCGCACTGCGACTGCGCCAAGTAAATTTGCTAAGAAGTTTGGTATTTTACTCACGGCATTACAAGGTTTTTTCATCGTTCTGGTGATCGGAGTGTGATTGACAGGAAGTGGGTGTTTCTGGGCGAAAACTGGCCGTTTTATGGGTGTGTGTGAAAAAACGCTGCCGTTTCTGGGAAAAACGCGGGAGTGGCTGGAGAAATGGGGGAGTGTCTGGGCGAACGCTGGGTGTGTTTGTGACGTCAAACCAGGAACGAAACTGACTGAACAGATCGCAGTGGCAGAGTAAGTATCGAGCTACTCAGAAACTGCAAAGAAATTTCTATTCGCAATTTAGAGAATCTTCCGTTCGCAATTTTGCTAAGCTAAGATTCACTCCCAGTAGGCGGCGGCTTAGCGTGTGCAATGCTGCTAAAAGCAGCTTGCGAGCGAACAACTCGGAATGAGGGCCCATGTGCACTGCAGGGGGGACAGATATAACATGTGCAGAGAGAGTTAGATTTGGGTGTGGTGTGTTCAATCTGCAGTGTAAAAATAAAGCAGCCAGTATTTACCCTGCACAGAAACAAAACAACCCACCCAAATCTAACTCTTTCTGCACATGTTATATCTGCCTCCCCTGCAGTGCACATGGGCCCTCATTCCGAGTTGATCGCTCGCAAGGCGATTTTAGCAGAGTTACACACGCTAAGCCGCCGCCTACTGGGAGTGAATCTTAGCTTCTTAAAATTGCGACCGATGTATTCGCAATATTGCGATTACTAACTACTTAGCAGTTTCAGAGTAGCTTCAGACTTACTCTGCCTGTGCGATCAGTTCAGTGCTTGTCGTTCCTGGTTTGACGTCACAAACACACCCAGCGTTCGCCCAGACACTCCCCCGTTTCCCCGGCCACTCCTGCGTTTTTTCCGGAAATGGTAGCGTTTTTTCCCGCACGCCCATAAAACGGCCTGTTTCCGCCCAGTAACACCCATTTCCTGTCAATCACATTACGATCGCCGGAACGATGAAAAAGCCGTGAGTAAAAATACTATCTCCATTGTAAAATTACTTGGCGCAGTCGCAGTGCGAATATTGCGCATGCGTACTAAGCGGAATTTCACTGCGATGCGATGAAAAATACCGAGCGATCAACTCGGAATGAGGGCCATGGTTTTGGCCAACTGCTAGCAAAATTCCTGCTGCGATCAACTTGGAATTACCCCCACTGTACACACTTAGGGACAAACACAGGATTTCTGGAGGAGGGATTCCAAATGTTTGCTCTTAGAGCAATTGTTGCAGCCCATGAAGGATTCATAATTAGCATGTACTGTAGGTAACACGCTATAGTCTGTCCCAAACAAACTGCAGTTTACGTAATACCGTATGTCTGACATATGTAGCATAATGATCATGGTAAGCTACTTACCAGATTCCTGTGCAAGAAACTTGGTAGGAAAATCTACTGCCAATGGGTATGTGCAGCAACTCCATTCTGCCCTTTATACGGCATTTAGTGGATGCTCGTCAGTCTGTTGGGAAGTGGGGTTTCTGGGCAACTGGAAATCCCTCCTGAGTTTGCCTATGACACTCTCTTACAAGCCCCACACTGGCTCTTCTTCCCCTTAAGAATCCAATTCAAATGTCTCACAGTCACTTACAAAGCCCTCACCCATTCCTTCCCCATTTACAGTACATATCTGACTTTGGCCCAATTCAGCATGCGGGGGACACTAGTATGCCAACCCCCCGAAGACCACCTACCTCCTCCTCCCGTGCTAACATGCAAATTCCTGATAACGGTAGCCCTCCGCCTGCTACCAGCTACCCGCCATGTATCGGGTCGCAGCAGCTGTGTGTGACATCACACAGCCACCGCGGCTCGCCCCATAAGCAGTCCTGATATGCCTGCATTGTCCAAACCATGATCCCCAATGCCAGCCTCTAAATGCCATGTTGACCCCCCTCCTGCCCCGTTAACACCTCTGTATGTCAATCATGCAGAGGCGCTCACGTATGTGAGATGCCATAGCATCACACTGTGTGCACACACACATTGCGGCTTTTGCGCATGTACACACTGCAGAAGGGTTTTACCATGCGAACGCATCGTAGATACATTCCAAGCTGAATCGGGCACTTTATCTCCATGTACACTCCACCTGCCCTCTTTTCTCCTTCATCTTACAGGCTATTTGCAGCAACCACGACTGGTCTGCCATGAATTGTGTGTCCGTGGCTGTGCATGGGCACATGTGTATGCACCCGATTCCATAGGATTCCATAGGAATGCAAGGTGCGTACACTCCCTCGATCGGGCTGTCGCAGCTAGTCGCAATCGCGATGCTACCACGCACAAGACCCGTTCGCGGGTAGGATGATGGAGGACCCATCTTTACCATGTACTTGTCCTACATTGTACTGTAAGTAACTGTTTTCTTGTTTTGCTCATTGGTTGATGTACTTTGTTAGGTGCTGCGGAAGCCTTGTGACAACATATCAACAATAATAATAATACAGGTTGAGTCTCCCTTATCCAAAATGCTTGGGACCGAAAGTATTTTGGATATCGGATTTTTCCGTATTTTGGAATAATTGCATACCAAAATGAGATACCATGGCGATTGGACCCAAGTCTAAGCACAGAATGCATTTATGTTACATATACACCTTATACACACAGCCTGAAGGTCATTTTAGCCAATGTTATAATATACTTTATGCATTAAACAAAGTTTGTGTACATTCACACAATTCATTTATGTTTCATATACACCTTATACACACAGCCTGAAGGTCATTTAATACAATATTTTTAATAACTTTGTGAATTAAACAGTTTGTGTACATTGAGTCATCAGAAAACAAAGGTTTCACTATCTCAGTTTCACTCAAAAAAGTCCGTATTT
This sequence comes from Pseudophryne corroboree, assembly GCF_028390025.1. Taxonomy (NCBI): domain Eukaryota; kingdom Metazoa; phylum Chordata; class Amphibia; order Anura; family Myobatrachidae; genus Pseudophryne; species Pseudophryne corroboree. The sequence goes on from NC_086455.1 coordinate 58,276,573, forward strand.
CAGAATATTCCGTATTTCGGAATATTTGGATATGGGATACTCAACCTGTACTAACATAAACTTTGTCATATATAGCTTTATACAAACCATGGTGTTTAGACAAACCTCCCCCATGTACCTCTTATGTTTAATTCCACTCCACTCAGGACCTCTATTGTTGCAGGCACTAGACGCATACCTTTTGTTTAAGAGGGGGTGTGTACAAACCCTAGGAACTGACATGAGCATCTCCCCTCCTACCCCAGCCTATTACATGATCCAGCTCTCTCCCACCTCCCATTCCTTGGCTTTTCACATGTCCTGGCTCACCTGTCACTCAAAGGGGCTGATTCAGAGATGGCTGCTAATGCGGCCCACAGCGCAGTTTGCGTGCATCAGCAAACTGTGCATGCTCAGCAGCCCCATCACACCTGCGTGACTTTACACATTGCAGCCACATCCCAGAAAGATGCGGCCGCAATGTGATTGTCAGCAGCAGGCGTTCACAGGGTGGCAACGTGGCGTTAGGAGTGTGTGGTGGGTCGAAGAGGGATTGGGCCGGGATCATTTTTTTTTAGGGCAGCTGTGTGTTGTCACACGCAGCCACTCCAATTAAAAAAATGGCCACGGACCGCCAGAGGTCAATCTTAATTCGATACATCAGGAGACGGCCCATCACACATGCTGGGCAGCCTTGAGCTGTTGTTTCGCTCACCCCTAGGGTGTGCGCGCACTCCGACAGAATGCCGCCACCCCTAACAGAGCTGAAGATGCTAGAGTGGTGAGTACTAAACCAGGGTCCCCGTTAGCGGGTCCCAGTTCAAATGTTGGCATAAGGGCGCGGCAGGCATGCAGCACTGCGGGGGCTGTGCTGCTCGCTGCACAGGTACCCACACTGGAAATAGCATTGAAAAGGGGTTTTAACCCCGTTTTCCACAATTTAGAGTCATTTGCCAGTACAAATATCAAAGGGAACACTGCATGTCATTAAGGGGGTGGGGCTTCCTGGAGAGCAGGACTAGCAGCTCAGAGGCGCCATTTCCTGCTGCATCAGACTCCAGGTTGCATGTAAGGAAGCGCTGCTCCTCCAAGGACCCTCCACTGCACCTATAAATTGGTACCAAAGGGGTTTGTAGAAAGGTGGGAACATTTTATGTGTAATACAGCTATTGTACCCTATATAAGGGTATAGCTACTGCCCGGCAAAGCACTGATTAGCTTAGTGGCAGAGTTTACTGGCTTCTCCTATCCGTCTCAATCCTTGCAGGGCTGTCTGGGTCACTGTGTTATATTTAACCTATTCCTGTGTGTATGCTTTGCTGTTCAGTGTGTCTGGGAAAAAGGTTACATGTCAGTCCTGTAACACAAAGTTTTCCCCTACACCAGAGAAGTCTCTCTTGTGTGCTCAGTGCAGTATACCTTCTGAGGGTAACAGTTCTCAGGAGCCAGCATGGCTGGACTCCATTAAGGGAATGATCACTGATATCACTACTGAACTGGCTACGGCCAAGCAAGAAAGGCAGGTGTTTTAAAAATCTATGAATGATTTTTTTAGTTCACACTGCAGACCTCAGATCTACTTCCCAACCCCCTCTGCCAGTTTCACAGAAACGCACACTGTCCCTTGTGCTCCAGTATGACTCTGATAATGACATGCCAGATTTGGAAGAGGGGGAGGTTGAGGGGGGTAAAGTAGAGACTGCTCTGTTTCAGGGAGTGGAAGCTCTGATTTATTCTATTAAAGAGGTCCTAAATATGCCTGATAAGGAAATAAAGCCTGATAAGGAATTGTTTTTCAATATAAAACCTATATATAAAGTCTCATGCTACATTCTCTGTTTCTAAGGAATTAAACATGCTTTTTAAAGAAGCGTGAAGTAATCCTGACAAAAAGTTCCAAACCGAAAAAATGGTTATTGACTTCTTTCCTACAGTATTGCCCTGTGAGGATAGGAAGGTGTGGGAGACACTACAGTGCATACTTCAGTGTCCAGGCTGTCACGAAAAATTGTGCTGCCTGTACCTGGTGCTTTCTCCTTAAAGGACCCTGCGGATTGCAAGATAGAAACTACTCTTAAATCCATTTACACTGCAGTGGGTGTCGCTCAGCGACCCACAATTGCTTGTGTTGGTTCACAACGGCCTATTGTTAAATGGACCGATAATGTCATAGAGGGTTTTGACACTATGCCTCAGGATGAGCTTCTAACACTCCTGCATCAGGATTCAGCTAACTTCATGAGTGAGTCTATAAAGGAGATAAGTATTATCAATTCACGCTCTACGGCTATGGCTGTATCGGCGCGCAGGGCTCTGTGGCTGCGACAGTGGACAGCAGACGCTGATTCCAAGAAGGGCGTTGAAAATCTCCTCTTTACGGGAGAAGCTTTGTTTGGTGAGGAACTAAACAAGTGGATTTCACAAACTACTGGCGGTAAGTCAACCTTTCTGCCGTCTGCGGCTCCTCCGGCTAGGCATGCTTATCCAGGCCCTTCTCTCCAGTCCTCTTCTGTGGCCAGATTCAGGGGCAGAGCCAGAGGTGCTTCTAACGCTGCCCGAGGTAATCGAGATAAGCCACGCAGACCAGCGACTGCTGGTTCTCTGAAACAGGGTTCAGGCTCTACCTCTGCCAAGCCCTCCGCGTGATGGTTGGCCCTGGCTTCAGGGGGAATTTTAGGCGGGTGCTTGCCTTAAGTATTTCAGCCATATTTGGCCGGAATCCTGCTGGGATCCTTGGGTGAGAGACCTAATCTCCCACAGATACCGGTTGGAGTTTCAAGAGCTCCCTCCTCACAGATTCTTCAAATCAGGCTTGCCAGCTTCACCTGCATCATGAGTTGCCTTGCTAGAGGCTGTCCAACAGCTGCAACAAACACAAGTTATTGTTCAAGTCCCCTCTCTACTTAGAAACAAGGGCTTCTATTCCAGCCTGTTCGTGGTACCAAAACCGGACAGTTTGGTATGACCAATTCTGAACCTCAAATCTCTGAACCCTTACCTACATGTATTCATGTTCAAGATGGAATCCTTGGGGTAAATTTACTAAGGTGGGAGTTTTTTTAGAACTAGTGATTTTGCCTATAACAACCAATCAGATTCTACTTAACATTTACCAAGCTGCTTCTAGAAGATAATAGATAGAATCTGATTGGTTGCTATAGGCAACATCACCAGTTCTAAAAAAAAACTCCCACCTTAGTAAATTTACCCCCATGAGAGCAGTGATCTCAGTCCTGGAGGAAGGGGAATTCCTGGAATCCCTGGATATCAAGGATGCGTACCTTCATATCCCGATATGGCCACCTCATCAGGCTTACCTCATGTTTGCACTGCAGGATACCTGCTTACAGTTTTGGGCCTTGCCCTTTGGACTCTCCATGGCACCACAGGTGTTCACAAAAGTGATGGCAGAGATGATGCTACAACTCCACATGATGGGTGTGAACATCATTCCATACTTAGACGATCTTCTCATAAAAGCGGTATCCGAGTCTCGTTTGTTGGAAAGCATTGCCCTGACTACACGGCTACTAACGGATTATGGGTGGATTCTCAATATGCAGAAATCACACCTGGAACCATCACAGAAGCTTCAGTTCTTGGGAGTGATCCTGTACACGGTGTCTCAGAGGGTGTTCCTTCCTATGGACAAGGCCTTGACTATTCAGTCAATGGTGCGCTCCGTTTTGAAACCTCCAAAAATCTTGGTGCATCTTTGCATCTGCCTACTGGGGAAGATCTTAGCCTCATACGAGGCAATTCAGTATGGAAGGTTCCATACCTGTCCATTCCAGCTGGATCTGCTATACAAGTGGTCATCGTCACACATGCACAAACGGATATCCCTTTCTCCAAGAGCACGGATTTCCCTGTTATGGTGGTTGCAGACTTCCCACCTAGTGTAGTGTCAACATTACAGAATTCAGACCTGGATTCTATTGACGACGGATGCGAGCCTCCGCGATTGGGGTGCTGTAAGGAGACCTCCCTTCCAATAAACATTCTGGAACTCAGAGCGATTTACAATGCCCTTCTACAAGCCGCTTCTCTCCTCCAACATTAGGCCATACAGGTCCAGTCGGACAATGCCACGGCGGTGGCGTACAAAAACAAACAAGGAGGAAAAAGAAGCAGGGCCGCAATGCGAGAGGTGGCCAAAATACTCCTCTGGGCGGAATGCAATGCCAGGGCCATGTTGGCCATCTTCATTCCAGGAGTGGACAATCTAGGAAGCAGACTTCCTCAGCAGGCACAATCTGCACCCGGGCAATTGGAGCCTTCACCAGCAGGTGTTCCAACTAGTGGTTCAATGGTAGGGCTACCTCCTGATCGACATGATGGCTTCTCATCTCAGCAAGCAGCTGCAGTGCTACTGCTCCAGGATGAGGGATCCACAGGCTGCAGCGGTGAATTTACCAGTTCGTCTATCTGTTCCCTCCGATTCCTCTCATTCCCAAGGTCTTAAAGAGGTTAAAATGGGAAAGCGTTCAGACAATTCTGATTGCCCCAGATTGGCCTCGCCGGGCCTGGTATGCGGACCTCCTGTCCATGTCCCTTGAGTTGCCCTGGCCTCTGTCGCTTCTAAAGGATCTTCTTCTGCAAGGTCCGTTCATCTATCCAGACTCACTGCAGCTACGTTTGACAGCATGGCGGGTGAAAGGAAGATATTAGCTCGAAAAGGGCTTACCTCCAAGATTATTTCTACTATGGTCCAGGCTCGGAAGGTGGTCACATATAAGCATTACTACCACATTTGGAAGAAGTACTGTATGTCTCCTGGTGTGAAGGTCAACAGCACTCCACTGTAGATTTTCACCTGGGTAGGTTTTTGCTCTTCCTGCAAGCAGGTGTGGATATGGCCCTTCGTTTAGGCTCCCTTAAGGTTCAGATCTTGGCCTTATCTATTTTCTTCCAAAAACAGTTTGTGGTTATTCTGGAAGTCCAGACATTCCTGAAAGGTGTCCTTCGTATTCAGCCACCCTTTGTACCTCCCATGGCCCCGTGGGATCTCAATTTGGTCCTGACCTTTCTGCAATCATAGTGGTTTGAGCCTTTGCACCGGGTGGACTTAAAATATTTGACATGGAAGATTGTCATGTAATACCCCTTTCACACCGCAGCTTTAACCCGGTAAATTGCCGATTTTTAAGCCTTCCAAAACGGTTCTAGCTGCAGTGTGAAAGGGCCACCTTGAATTTACAGTTTTCAAAATACCGGTATTTTGAAATGGTTAAAAAGCAGGGTCCTACACGGTTCAGACCCGTTTCATTGTGCAGTGTGAAAGGCTCAGAAACGGTATTTCCAAGCCACAGAAGGTGATAGGCTGTCTCCATGCATGATGTCACCAGGCAGAAGCAGGAAATAAACTGGAGGAAACACATGAGAGTGAAGGGAGCATTTTATTATACAGAATACAGTTTAAAATGGCAAATTGGAGAGATGAGGAGGTTAGGGAGCTGCTTAGGATCAGAGGGGATGAAGAAATATGTAGACAAATCATGGACAGTGAAGGATGCAGTAATCTACAAAAACATGGTAAAGATGCTTGAAGCTGCTGGGTTCCATCGTACAACTAGCCAAATTATTAATAATTAATTAATAATTATTAATAATGTGTGGGCCAGAAAAGTCTATTTACAATGACAACCACTGTTTTCTATGGGTGAAACAGGTTCAGTGTGAAAGGTACCAAAACGGTAATGAAATGGTAATATACTGGTTACAACATGCGATGTGAAGGGGGTTTAACTGCTCAGACCCGTTTTAAGAAACGTTTTAAAAGCAGGGTTTGCGATGTGAAAGCAGCATTATTGGCCTTGGCCTCAGTGAGGCATGTCTCGGAATTGGGGGCCTTATCTTGTAAGAGCCCTTACCTGTTTTTTCACGAGGATAGAGCGGAGCTCAGGACTCGCCCTCAGTGTCTGCCTAAAGTGGTATTGGCATTTCACATCAACCAGCCGATTGTTGTTCCTGTGTTGTCTGACACGTCCGTTTCCTCAAAATCCTTGGATGTGGTTCGGGCTTTGAGGATTTATATCAAGAGAACAGTTGTTACCAGAAATCTGATTCCTTTTTGTTCTCTATGACGCTACGAAGATTGGATGTCCTGCTTCAAAGCAGTCAATTGCTTATTAGATCCGGATGACCATACAACAGACTTACTCTTCGACAGACTTGCCGCTACCGAGTTCTGTTAAGGCCCACTCCACACAGTCGGTGGGTTCTTCCTGGGCAGCTGTTCGTGGTGTCTTGGTTTTGCAGTTGATTCGAGCATCTACCTGGTCGGGTTCGAACACTTTTGTAAAATTTTACAAGTTCGACGCCTTGGCTACTGAGGACCTTCAGTTTGGTTGCTCGGTTTTGCTGGGATCCCAGCACTCTCGAACCTGGTCAGGGAGCTTTGGGACATCCCCATGGTACTAAGACCATCCCAGTATTCCCTAGGACGTTAGAGAAAATAGGAATTTAATATCTACCGGTAATTCCTTTTCTCCTAGTCCGTAGGGGATACTGGGCGGCCGCCTCTGTGCTTTGTTTATTTTCCTGCAACTGTTGTTCTTGTGTTTCTTGGTTGGGTCTGCTCTTTCTGTCCCTAGTTTCAAGTTGTGGTTAGCGTGGCTATTCTCTTGTCATGTTGGGTGTTGGTTCGTTACCTCACCACTTTTTCTTATCTATTTTCCTCCTCTTAAAGTATGTCCATCTCCTCCTGCACAGTTTTCCTAGACTGAGTCTGCAGGAGGGGCATAGAGGGGAGGAGCCAGCACACCGAAGACATTTTTAAAGTGCCATGGCTCCAATGGACCCTATCTATACCCCATGATACTAAGACCATCCCAGTATCCCCTACAGACTAGGAGAAAAGGAATTACCGGTAGGTATTAAATTCTTATTTTTACATGCTTTCTACAGTATTTTATACATGCTAAAAACTCAAGTTATGTGCAGAACAGGTGCAGAAAACCAGTGTTACCCTCTTAATGCGTCCTTATATACACCATCAAAATGAAACTATCAGTGTACTTAGGGCCTAATTCAGGGGGTAATTCAGACTGCATCACTGCAGCGGCAGCGATCGCAGTCTGAATTACTATGCGCAGTGCGCACACGTGGCGGGCGCACTGCGTATGTGCAGCCAGTGACATGTGAAAGCATCGCACTGGTGCGATCGGCTCTGCCTGTTTGACAGGCAGAGGTGGTCGCGGTGCGGGAGGGGGCGTGCCAATGGCATTAGAACGCCATTGGCCGGGTGCGGTACGGACAACGGAGGCATGTCCAGACCGTAGGGTGGGCGAGCCGTGGTGGCAGGGAGCTACTTTTAGGTACAAAAGCATCGCCGCCGTGCAATGCTTTTGTACCTGTGCAGGTGGGGCCGGGCCTGACATGCGGGGCGGACTAGCCCTGTGCTGGGCGTCACCCCACATGTCAGAGTAAACTATTGTAGATGTGCTATGATCAACTCTGAATTACTCCATCAGACCTGATCGCAGCAGCAAATTTGTTAGCTAATGGGCAAAACCATGTGCACTGCAAGGGGGGGGGGGGGCATATATAACATGTGAAGAGAGATTTAGATTTGGGTGGGGTGTGTTCAAACTGAAATCTAATTTGCAGTGTTTAACTCACCCAAATCTAACTCTCTCTGCACATGTTAAAACTGCCACCCCTTCCCCTGTAGTGCACATGGTGGGTCATTCTAAGTTGTTCGCTCGCTAGCTACTTTTAGCAGCCTTGCAAATGCATAGTCGCCGCCCTCGGGGGAGTGTATTTTCACTTTGTAAGTGTGCAACGCCTTTGCTGCCGAGCGCAGCAAAAACATTTTTGTGCAGTTTCAGAGTAGCTCTGGACTTACTCAGCCCTTGTGATCACGTCAGTCTTTTTGGTGCCGGAATTGACGTCAGACACCCGCCCTGCAAACGCCTGGATAAGCCTGCATTTTCCCAAACACTCCCAGAAAACGGTTGACACCCATAAACGCCCTCTTTCTGTAAATCCCCTCCCACGGGGCCTAATTCAGAGTTGATCGCAGCAGCAAATTTGTTAACAGTTGGGCAAAACCATAGGGGTCATTCCGAGTTGATCGCACATAGCAACTTTTTGCTACTCGTGCGATCAACTAGACGCCGCCTATGGGGGAGTGTATTTTAGCATAGCAGGGCTGCGATCACTTGTGCAGCCCTGCTATGCTAAAAAACGTTTTGTGTAAAACAAGACTAGCCCTGCAGTTACTTTCCCTGTGCGATGGATCCAGCGATGAAGGTCCCGGAATTGACGTCAGACATCCGCCCTCCAAATGCCTGGACACACCTGTGTTCGCTGCTCCATGCCTGGAAAACGGTGAGTTGACGCCCAAAAACGCTTTCCTCCTGTCAATCTTCTTGCGATCCCCGCTGCGACCGCTTTCTTTGTACACGGCGTCACTGCTGTTGCCGGGCAATGCCGCACATGCACAATGTGGCCACTGTGCATGCGCAGTTCCGACCCGTTCGCACCGCTGCGAAGTACTGCAGAACGGGTCGGAATGACCCCCCCATGTGCACTGCAAGGGGGGCAGATATGGCATGTGCAGAGAGAATTTGCTGCTGCGATCAACTCTGAATTATCCCCATGGTTTTGCCCATTAACAAACAAATTTGCTGCTGCGATCTAGTCTGAATTAGGCCCTTAGGTCTCCATTTCTTGCAAAGTTCTCTTTCATGTTTGACCTCTCACTGATGAGATAGCTATGAGACAAATATTTACAGCAAAATGAAGAAGTCTGAAACAGAATATCTCACAAATTGAGCTCCATCATGGTACTTTTTAACCTTGGCATGTCAGCCAAATGGAGAGAAGTCCCTTTTCTTAAATACTTGAGAATTTATTGTAGTTGGGTGCTAGCAAGGACAATTGTGAAAATGATTGTCTTTGTTATCGCAAAAACAAACTGACTTTAAAGTGTAGAGCTATTGCAATAACTCTGCATGACAAGCTTGGCGCCAATTCATCAAAAACAACTACAGCAAAGTTTTCAGCAGCGATTATATCGGCACCATAACGATGCATCAGAAGTTGCTCTTCCCCGGGAAGGGGGGGAGGCGCTGGTTATTGTTTACTGAATGTTGTCAGTTTCATGAAGGTGACTTATCACAGTTTTCTTTATAAAGCAAAATGTCCTGCATTTGAACTAATTTCATGGACTGGCCACCTAGTTTAGTAAAATTTCATCTTGTTTCTCTTTTGGAATTTACTAAACCAAATGCCCATCCGCTGCACTGGGGGTAATTCCAAGTTGATCGCAGCAGGAAATTTTTTAGCAGTTGGGCAAAACAATGTGCTCTGCAGGGGGGCAGATATATCATTTGCAGAGAGAGTTAGATTTGGGTGGGTTATTTTGTTTCTGTGCAGGGTAAATACTGGCTGCTTTACTTTTACACTGCAATTTAGATTGCAGATTTAACTCACCACACCCAAATCTAACTCTCTCTGCAAATGTTATATCTGCCTCCCCTGCAGTGCACATGGTTTTGCCCAACTGCTAAAAAATTTCCTGCTGCGATCGACTTGGAATTACCCCCACTGTCTTGTAAGTATTTTCTTCTCCTCATTATTGGATATGACATGGGTAATGATTACAGTTCTATAAGGGTCAAATAAACCAAGAACATTTTAGCTTTCCCTGAAATAAACTAATTAAGTCAATAATTAATTACTTTATCAAAATTGATTTGTAGGATTTTGTGTGCAATGTTGTGAATTTTAAAAGTAAGTATGTAGGTAGCAAATGTCAGAATCCATTGTTTTATGAATTGATTTAATTGCATCCTTTCTGTCACCCAGATACAAGGATAGAAAATCAAGTTGACATTTTCTAGAGCAATTTACATCATGAGTTGAGAACAGAGCTCATTTTATACTGTATGTTGAACATTTTAAAAGGAAGGGAAATATAGGATTTATTTTTATAAAGTAATTGGTCATTGATTAATGTTACATATGAAATAATATGTCGTTCAGAAGACTGTTGAGTGTTGATATGAATTAGTGAATAACAGATACTTGCCTACCCTCCCGGAATGGCCGGGAGGCCCACGAAAATCGGGTGGCCCTCCCGGCCCCCCGGAAAAATGAGCAAGCCTCCCGCTTTCCATGCTGCACCTCCACGACCCTCCTCGGCCGCACACAGCAGAGAACAAGTGGGCGGTCCAAGGGGGTCCGATGACGCGATTTGCGCTGAATCGCGTCATCGTAGCCCCGCCCCCACTATACAGCACCTCTTTTCTTGGCACTGCATTGCGGGGGCGGAGCCACGATGAAGCGATCCTGGGTGTTCTGGCCGGCCACGCCCCCATGCACCTACAACGCTGGGAGGAGGGGGCAGAAAAGTACGTAAGTATGGAATAACATGTGTTAGTAAGCCTATGTCCCATACAGGAGTGACGTTGCCATATATACTATAGTAATGTACATAAAGGAAATGGAGAATTATTATTTCTTTATTTTCTAATTCTTAAGCTGGGTACACACTTAGCGATGTGTACCCAGCTTGACAATGCGGGCAATGGGAGCTGGCAAGCGGCAAGTGCATATACACATGCCAATGCCGTATCTGATGGGGGGGGGGGTGTTGGTGAAATGGGGTTTTGGGCACGTGACATGCCGTATTCTGCCCTGCAGCAGGGATGTCGATAGTTACCCGCGGAAGCGTACATATCATGGTTACTCACTAAACAATGTACCCGATATGTGGCTCCGATCCACGATCAGGCAACATATCTTCTAGTGTGCACCCAGCTTAACATTGTAATTTTTTGTGACTGCGTTCGTAAAAAATCCTCTTTTGCCCACTGGAACCACACAAAAAGTAGTAGGACAGCATTAGTGTTACATTTAGCAGCACGGCATTAGTGTCATATGTAGCAGCACAGTATTAGTGTTACATGTAGCAGCACAGCGTTAGTGTGGCATGTAGCAGCACAGCATTAGTGTTATATGAAGCAGCACAGCATTAGTGCTACATGTAGCAGTACATTATTAGTGTTATATATAGCAGCACAGCATTAGTGTTACATGTAGCAGCACAGCATTTGTGTTACGCATTAGTATTACATGTAGCAGCACAGAGTTAGTGTGGCATGTATCAGCACAGCATTAGTGTTACATGTAGCAGCATAGCGCTAGTGTTACATATAGCAGCACAGCATTATTGCTACATGTAGCAGTACATTATTAGTGTTACATACTGTATAGCAGCACATCATTGAGTTACATGTAGAAGCACATTATAAGTGTTACATGTAGCAGCACATTTTTTGTGTTACATGTAGCAGCACAGCATTAGTTATACATATAGTAGCACAGCATTAGTGTTACATGTAGCAGCACAGCATTAGTGTCACATGTAGCAGCACATAATTAGTGTTATATGTAGCAGCACAGTGTTAGTGATACATATAGCAGCACAGCATTCATGTTCTATGTAGCAGCACAGCATTCGTGTTCCATGTAGCAGCACATCATTAGTGTTGCATATAGCAACACAGCATTAGTGTTGCATATAGCAGCACATTATTAGTGTTGCATGTAGCAGCACATTATTAGTGTTACATGTAGTAGCACTCTATTAGTGTTGCATGTAGCAGCACATTATTGGTGTTTCATGTAACAGTACATTATTAGTGTTGCATGTAGCAGCAATTTATTAATGCTACATGTAGTAGCACAGCATTAGAGTTACATGTAGCAGCACAGCATTAGTGTTATATGTAGCAGCACAGTGTTATTGTTACATGTAGCAGCAGCAACATTAGTGTTACATTTAAAAGCATAGATACTGTATGGCATACCTCCCAACTGTCCAGATTTTCGTGGGACAGTCCTGTTTTTTTTTTTTACTATCCTGCTGTCCTACCCAATGGCCGCAGTGTCCTGCGGTGGGGGCAAGCAGTTGGGAGGCTCCTGCCACACATTAAGCGATAAATAGATGCTGTGTACATGCACACAGTGTCTATTCACAGAAGGCAGAGAGGCTGGAGGCATGGCCAGCAGCTCATAGAGCACTGAGTATGCCCCAATAGTGATAAAAAAGAGGGCGTGGCTTATAATCACAGTATTCCTGCAAAGCCACACCCTTTTCTCAAAGCCATGCCTCCTTTTCACGGGCGCATGTCCTCGATGTGCAGATACTTGCACTTCGAGAATGTTGGGAGGTATGTGTATGGTGCTCCAACCATTCAGCTTCTAGCTGTCATGTGTTACAGTAGGAGCTGATAGGTTGGAGCACCATTTAAGTTTCATAATGAGTGATAACAAGAATATCACTTATTGTTAAATCTGCCCTATAGTTTTTGTTTACTTTGTATATCAATCTTACAGCTAGAGCCTTGGCGTTGGGTCATGTAATTTGGTGGAACTTAGTATTACAGCACCCTCACCACCATCACCACACCATGTACTGAATGTATGTATGAATGTAGGTGGCAGGCTAAAGTGAAAACAAAAAATGTGTGCAGTTTCAGACAATCATTTAAGAAATAATAATATATTAGTGTGCTTCTAGACAACTAGGAGTTTGGGATTATCCCGGGATTCCACTCTCCTCTATTGGTGACTATGTTATCCCACTACCCTTATGTGTTTTGATGTGGAAAAAGTTTGCAAAACTCATGTTTTTGGAGCCATCAATAAATTGCTGTTTTAATCTATGCGATGTAGGAATTATATATCGGCATATAAATCAAGGGACAAAGATAACTTTATGTGCATTTACACAGATGGCTTTCATGTAACCATATGTAAGCATTATTACCTGATTTTACCACACAGGGTGCATTAACATCCGGTTTCTACGGGGGAACACAGCTGGTGGAAGGAATCTTTACACAAGCATATTCCCTCTATATCATCAGGGCCGTCTTTTTGTATGGGCTCAATGGGCACTTTCACAAGGGCCCCAAGAGTATATGGGCCATAAACTGACCGCTGAGGGGCCCCTCTTTCCAGGGGTACAATATTTTTGAAAATCGGCCCTGTGGAACCAGAGATATCCAATGTCAAAGCAGTGGTCCCTATTCAAGCCTGTTAATTGCTCTTCCCAGCCAGATACAGGATCTCAGGTTTTCTATGACTTACAGTTTTTCTGAGGGTATATTCCAAAATCTGGGACTCTCCCCTTTTGGTGGACACTGACAGCTTGTCTCTACTATGTCCAGAACCAGAGATATCAGCCTTCAAGGAGCTGTTCCCTGCTCCAGCTCCACATGCCTGGTTTGCAGTTTTATATTTTTGTTGGCGGATTGCTCTGGTTCCTGAACTCTGATCCCCAGGTCCCCAGTACCTCCTGAAAGGTGGAACTCTACAGTTTTTTTAATCCCATTCAAAGATAAGAAATCTGTTTCCAGGAACTGGAGATATCTGCAGTCATGCAAGCTGCTCTCCCACCAGAAAATGCTGAATATTAAGCCCACTCCACTATCCACCCCTTCCCTACGTATTAAACACCCCCTATCACCCTGGAAGTCATGTACCAAGGCCCCTTCATTCAGCACTGTCGAAGTCAGAAAATATTACAACACACACATTACGTACAAACACCACATAGATGGCCTCCGTGTGCGTACGTATTCGGCTGTGCATGCACATATTCGCAATTTGCGTACGGTCGCTCCCGCAGTCCTGCGCATAAGAGTGTGGTATGAGTAATTACAGTGGAATTTGTGACAATAAGAAAAACAGTAGTGTAAATTCCTGGCGCAAAGTTATCAGCCCAATCTAAATCCTCAACAGATCCGTCCAAATAACAGATCAAAGGAATACTCAAATGAAAATAAATGAAAGGATAGATCAAAGGCGATAACACAATCTTTACAATAAGATATACGTCACATGTTCTGTTGTCCCATGGGGTAATTGCTGTGCCAAAAGTTTCTTATTGTTCAGACGTCAAGCATGAAAAAGAGGAGATAATACAATATATGTGTAGTATTGCTTTAAGACACTGGAAATAAACAGCCTGTGAATGTCCAGAAAAAGAGGCCTAATGTGCCAGAGCCCAATTTGATAGTAGGTAGGGATAGTGTCTCGCCACCACTCCGCAGATAATTTTGGACGTACCAAAACTCACATCAAGAAGAGTAAGGACAGATATGTAAAGGTATCTTTCAATACTATATCCACTATATCATAAGGCAAGGAAGGAGTTTTGAACAATAGACGTACCCCACTCACTTTTGGAGGGGGATTGTTCCCACGTATAAAGGTATCTTTCAAATCAGGATAACATCCACGATAATCCAATAAAGTTTTTATTAAACCTTGAAAAAGACCAGGGAGGTCGAAACGTCGTTGGTGAAACCAGAAAGTGGACACTGCATAGAAAAACTTCTCATTTAAATCTTTATGAACTTTTAATAAAAACTTTATTGGATTATCGTGGATGTTATCCTGATTTGAAAGATACCTTTATACGTGGGAACAATCCCCCTCCAAAAGTGAGTGGGGTACGTCTATTGTTCAAAACTCCTTCCTTGCCTTATGATATAGTGGATATAGTATTGAAAGATACCTTTACATATCTGTCCTTACTCTTCTTGATGTGAGTTTTGGTACGTCCAAAATTATCTGCGGAGTGGTGGCGAGACACTATCCCTACCTACTATCAAATTGGGCTCTGGCACATTAGGCCTCTTTTTCTGGACATTCACAGGCTGTTTATTTCCAGTGTCTTAAAGCAATACTACACATATATTGTATTATCTCCTCTTTTTCATGCTTGACGTCTGAACAATAAGAAACTTTTGGCACAGCAATTACCCCATGGGACAACAGAACATGTGACGTATATCTTATTTTAAAGATTGTGTTATCGCCTTTGATCTATCCTTTCATTTATTTTCATCACAGTGGAATTTGTACTCGCATGGAAAAGCCACAAAGACATATCATAAATCTAATACATATATTGCATAAATCAACCACTGTCTACTTCCTCTTCTAAATAGCATGAAGATCTGTCACACATAAATTAAACTCCCAGAGACTAAAATACAATGGCCTTATTTACACAAAGCTTTGAAATTCTATGAAGAAG
This sequence comes from Pseudophryne corroboree, assembly GCF_028390025.1. Lineage (NCBI taxonomy): Eukaryota > Metazoa > Chordata > Amphibia > Anura > Myobatrachidae > Pseudophryne > Pseudophryne corroboree. The sequence goes on from NC_086455.1 coordinate 58,291,616, forward strand.
GCAAGTTTCTATTGAAAGCAATAAGTACTGGATTGTCATTGTCTTACCTGAAGACAAGACAAACATAGAGACAATACCCAGGAACCTAGGTTGAGGAGAAACCCAATTAGCAAAAGGTAACAAAGATACAAACCAGACATTTAGAAATCTGAGGTATTAACATTCATATTCTAAACTCTTGGATATGTATGTATTTGTATATATATATATATATATATATATATATAATTTTTAACAAATTGTAATAGCAGGAGTATGTGGTTAGTGTGTGTGTGTGTGTGTGTGTGTGTGTGTGTGTGTGTGTGTGTGTGTATATATATATATATATATATATATATAGAGTATATGGATATATGGATATCTTGAGGATGGAAATATATAATCATATCATGTGTGGGATCATATTGTTCAGAGACATGTAAACATTAATCTGGTGGGAATAAGAATATTATCATATATTACCACATTAAGTTATTAATAATACCAGATTTGTGTATGAGTAATGTGATGGGTTTAACTGGTCATGGGGTGGGAACTCAGATGCAAACAACAGAAATCACATCTCAAGTCTTAGCCATCACCCACTTCTTCAGCTGACCAATGATCCCTGGTGCACAGGATATGTCCCACCCCGAACCAATGGAAGAAGAGCACACAGTGTCTATTGTATTATGTTTTGATCTACTGTATAAAGAGCCAGCTGCATGCCAGGTCACTATCACAGACTCTAAAGGTTATCTATCCAGATGACTGAGGACCAGACTCGGAAGCGCAGGCGAAAAACCAAACAAGTATATACCATTGACTGTAGCCATTATTCTATAGTATTGCTTTGTTATTGTAACCCCCTTTCAGTAATAATATGTTATGGTGTCAGAACCCGGCATTTTTAATACAAACTGGTGTCGTGTTTCCTTTCCCTGCTAAGGTATTAGAGTGTATTTTCAGCCACTTGGGCTGCTGCATTGTGCTAACAGCGTTTAGGCCTGTGTACGCAAACTGTGTAGTCACTACGCCCTTTAGGCGTACGTACACAGAGTGCGTACACTGTGCGACTTTGTGTACGTAAGGTTTGTGTATAACATAAAGGTGAAAGGTTAATTACCGCGTCCGCATCGGCTCAATATTAAAGTGTATCAAATGTATTTAAGGTATATGCTTTTTAGTCCTGTAAGTAAACCAGCATTTACAATTGGGGGCTCATCGTCCGGTTTCCACATGCTCACAGCCTAACAGGTCATAGCAGACTTAATCTATCAGCAAAGGGCGGAAAGTTATCCTACGTAACCTTTTCTTGGTCGATGGATACGCTGAAAACCCTACTTGTATGCTGATTAGATGGCGTCTGCTCTGTCTGGTCTGCAGAGGTGCTGGTAGAACCCGTATAACACAGGAAAAAAGCTATTTAAAAATCTGTGAATTTTTTTGGGGGGCGTCAAAAAGCGTAACAAAGGGCACCCATACTTTGCATATCCACTCACATTGGCCCTCATTCCGAGTTGTTTGCTCGCTAGCTACTTTTAGTAGAAATGCAAACACAAAGCCGCCGCCCTCTGGGAGTGTATCTTAGCATAGCAGAATTGCTAATGAAAGATTAGCATTTCTGCTAATATTAGCAGAATTGCTAACGAAAGCAATTTCCTTGCAGTTTCTGAGTAGCTCCAGACCTACTCCTAGATTGCGATCACCTCAGTCCATTTAGTTCCTGGTTTGATGTCACAAACACGCCCAGCGTCTGACCAGCCACTCCTCCGTTTCTCCAGCCACTCCTGCATTTTTACCTGGCATGCCTGCGTTTTTTAGCACACTCCCTGAAAACGGACAGTTTCCGCCCAGAAACACCCACTTCCTGTCAATCAGCAGAGCGATTGAAAAGCTTTGTTCGCCTGTGAGTAAAATAGCATAGTTTTGTGTAAATTTGCTTAGCGCGTGCGCCCTGCTGTGCATACGCATGCGCAGAACTGCCGGATTTTAGCCTATTAGCAATTCTGCTAAAATTAGCAGCGAGCGAACAACTCAGAATGAGGGCCATTGTTGCCACAAGACTCAGATTGCTAGATTCATTTAGATCTGTGTGAAATCGGATACATTTGTTGCTAAATAGTTAAATTTGAAATAACAGTATTTTAAGGAAGTGTAAAGACACAAACGCAGGTCTGCATAAAAGTTTATACAGAACAAGTTGTGTCTAGTGGTCAATAGTAATCAGTATTGTTCACATTTATAGAGTTGTGGGATTTGTTTTATTGCGGACGCACAGTTTTGTACACGTGTCTCAGACAAAGTACAGGACCGCGCACGCAGCATAAAAGACACGCACGGTCGCGTGTTTACGCAAAGTGCGTAGGAGTGCGGGCGCTAAGTACAAATTAAACAATAGTGTTGTTTAGTTAAAAGGTGGGACAGTAGCCATGCTACAATAGCACAAAACTACCCGGTTTCTAAAGCAGATTAATATAAAACTTTTGTTTAAACTGTATTGCCTCTGGGGGTAAAGCGGCCAATCAGAACGAGTGAAAATTTTCTGTACAGAAAAACAAATTGTATTTGAGTGAGCGAACGTAGGAGTGAGTGGATTTGAACCCCAGAAATTGGGTCCCGTGGTACACCAAGTAAATGGTGGCTTGGTGGCGTGAGGCTGCTGACTCACGTTAATATAGATTGAAATACGCAAATCATGAGGAGATTTGCAGAGGAGCGTAATAGGGAATTGTGCATTGTGTAGTATTGAAGTAAAAAGGTTTTTTGTTACGCTCCGGCTGAAGGGTCGCAGTTTGTACATCGACCCATGGTCGTACAGCAGATAGGTGACAAGTACCTATACGCTGTGCGATTGGACTGCGCGTTTGTGGGTGCGATATATAGCGCAACTTGATACCCCTTTTACGAGCTTTTGCGCAAAAATCGCGGTATCATTAGCGCTCTGTAGAGCATACGCAAGCGTGATTTGTGTATAAAAAGGTTCATAGGGAGTTTTCGCTGGTCTCTCTCAGGAAAATCTCCAGCGGTGGATATTTACTGGAAAAGGCAAGTCACTCCTAACACTTCCAGTAAATAGAAACCAATAGGGCCTCACTGGGCACGCGGTGTTCACTATTGGAGTGAGTCGTAGTACTCAGCGGAGAAGGAGCGAGTGAAAGCACTAGGTGTCTTTCACCGTCTATTTGCGGTGTGCATTGGAGATTGCGTTTATTGGCAAAAAGTCCGCGATGGGATCCAATTGCACAAGCAGTGGGCGTTTGGTAGCTAGGGTTCAAGCTGAAGAAGTGGGACCGAGAAGGTCAAAATTGCGACCGAGAGGGTCAGCAAGGTTTAATATGTGTGAAAAATATGGTTCACACACGGAGGCTTTTTGCAATAAATGGTTACGTATGACTGACAAAGATAGGGTACCATTCCCTAGGGTGGGCAGCTTTGAACCAGAGGTACTGCAGAATGTAAGCAGTAAAATGTCTTCTTAAATCCAGAAAACAAAGGATTAGACATAATGATTGTTTAAAATTATGGCAACAAGAGGGGGAAATGCAAAGGGAACAAACCCACAAAGCAGGTTCCAAACCTAGCAGGAATGAGAACACAAACACACCATTATCAACACAGGTCGAGAGGGAAAAGATGGCTACAGTCAATGGTATATCTATGAATGATAGTATAATGCAAGAGAAATGTATTATCCCTAATTTTTGCAAGATGTATTCTGTTTTGAAGTCTTTTCAAGGTTATAGGTCACAGGAAGATGAAGGACCCTGCCAAATCGCAGCTCATTCAGACAGTCGCCTTGCAGGAAACTCAGGTGGGGCCTGTCCATCCAGTTAGAGCAGTAACAGTATTCCCCACTGAAAGAACTGGTGAGGTCACAGCTAAGTAAGGTAAGTGTGAGACGGGTCATTGCACAGAGACAGCAACACCTTACAGCAAACAGATTAGGAACGGAATGGCAGGATTACATACTGTCTTGGAAATAGTAACTCCTAATGGGGGAACCGATAGTCAGGGAATAATCCTCACCAGGAATAATGCAATGTATTGCCCGTGGTCCAGAGCTGAGCTGTGGTCAATCATTTCAGAATTCCCCTATCCCCGTAAGTATTTAGCCAGATGTCAGAAGTTTATCAGAGATCTGGGTAATGCTCTTGAACCAGCTAACAAAGATTGGCGGATACTTTTAAAAGCGTGCCTACCCCCTAATATTGACACCCAAAAATGTATCACTGATTGTAGATTAGAGTCGGATAGTCCTATGACTGACGGAAACAAGCAGGAGAATATAGAACGAATTAACAGGCAACTAGAGTTGTGTTTCCCCATTACTGTTAAGTGGAGAAGAATTTTCTCCATAAAACAAAGGGAAAATGAAATGGCATCTGAATATTTTTATCGGGCCCTGCAAATAATGGATAGATACATTGGGATATCAGATACAGGGAACGATGCAAATTACAGGGAGGTGGCTGTCTCTGTGCTAATGGACGTACTCAATAAGGCAGTAAGGGACAGGGTACAAACATTTTTGCCTAATTGGAGAGGGGCCACAGAAGCTTGTCTTAGAGAGTGCGCAATTGAACATCATAAGAATATTGCTAGGCGCAGAAAACAACAGGAGGAGAAGCTGATGACAATAAGTCTACAGGCTCTGGCAGCAAAGCCTCATCAGCCTAAACCCCAAAACACTGGTAATAAGAAAAGACAGAGAATATGTTACATTTGTAAAAAGAAAGGGCATTTTGCCAGAGACTGTGGGAGTAGTAGAACACATAGTCAATATAGACCCCTAGACAGAGAACACAAGCCACATTATTAAACACATAGACGGGATCAAGGGACATATAATAAGGAATCACGAGCCATATAGAAAACACAGATTTGGTTGATGGGAAGAACGGAATAAATGCAACTTAACCCTTTGACAGAACTTGCTGGGGTTAAGAGGAGGCCTCTAAACTTTTGCTTCTTTATCTAGCAGAAATGGCCCATGATTAACTTAACAGGAGCTTTGTTAGATATGGTATACACATAGCGTGCTCCCGCCCAGGAAGCACAAAGTATGTTGGATACCCACAAAGACTAATGTTGCATTTCACTGTTCTAGATGCATGTCCATCACAGGTAGAGGAAATGATCTCACAGATACCGGGTTCCCTATGAACTTAGGATGGACAGGACACTGGATTGATGGCTGGGATAGTCCCAGTTGAGATATGACACATAGAATTTTTTTTTAGGGGTATAGACAGTAGAGAATCGCTTCCCCATAGTGCCCAATCCAGTTGTCAAATTTTATAAAATCCTCTTTGCCTCTACAAACTTATCTGTTACTAACCTCTGTGTGATTTTCCTTCAAAGTTTCCTCCTCATTTCTTACATTCACCGACAGGAGGGAACAATACATGGACCCGATCACAGTTCAAATGCCACATGCCTAATCGGTCCTTCAGAGCTCTGCCCAAATCCAGTATATCTCACCAGCATAAGGACATAAGGACACCAGTATTAATGCAGTGTGCCTGGTCATGCACAAAGGGTGGAGAATGAGAATACTGGTGAAGGGAGACTGTGTACAGACACCGATATGCATGATGGTGTGACAGCCTGTTGGTGAATGCCAAACCTGACATTTCCAAACCTGACATTTTCTTTTTTTTTATTTATTATTTTTTCCTCTCTCTTCTCTCATCCAGAGACGGTTTACTTCACACAACTGATAACACACGATAGTAAATTAAAATGCAAAATTTGTGTTCCCTACAGGAAAAGGCAGTCTGGAGGACAAAGGGGTATGGCCAGGAGTCCTCAGGACTGTGGACAGGTGGACACGGTAAGCCAGTAGCCCCCAGAGCATACCTTCCAAGTCTAGCTGAGGTGGCACACGGTCTGACTCATCTAGGCAAATAGAGTATGTGCAGGCTGATGAGAGCCTACTGGTGTGTGCCAGGATTCTATTCTCATGCAGGTAAGAGAGCAATTACATGTTTTACTTGCTTGAGGAAGAATATTGGAAAGACAATACCAACAGAGCCATTCCTTATCCCTCCTACAGACGGATGGGAACAAGCTGAGCAAATTAATGGCTGAAACTGGATTGTTGTGGCCAGAAGCTTTGCCACTAGTGTTGTACAGCATCAGAACCACTCCCAGGTCTCCACTTAACTTATCACCCTTTGAAATTATTTTTGGTCGACAACCTCATGTAATGATAGACCCCCGGGATGATTTGAAATGTAATAATGAAGTGACTGTGAAATATTTAGTTGGGGTGAGCCAGCAGCTGAGAAATCAACAAAGAAATTTAAAGCTGGTGATTCCTGACCTACCGAACAGTAATTGTCATGACATTGAGCCTGGGGATTATGTGATGATTTGAAATTTCTTACGCTCAGGTTGCCTCATAGACAGGTGGGAAGGACCATATCAAGTCTTGTTAACCAGCACGACGGCATTAAAGTTCGTCGAAAGAGAGACTTGGGTCCACTCGTCCCACTGCAAGAAGGTCGCTGACCCGGAGAGAACTCGTGACAAAGTAGTTTGGTAACTGTGAGTTCAAAGTGAACTGTGTGTTCAAAGAGCAAGGCAAAGAGACACTAGAGTGTTTGTTTCGGGAAAGTTGAGAGGCAGGACTGTTGAAAGGCGCCTGAGCACAGAGAGCAACAAGATCTAGAACGGTTGTCGCATCATTTTCTTTTTTCACCTCCCCCTGCATTTTCCTTTCTTTTCTCCTTATTTTCCTTCTTTCCCCTAATGAAATGGATCGATCACAAGAGACTGCGTTTCGGGTTCTGTTAGTAATTCTGTTTTTGATCAGGACAGTTTGTTTTGGTGAGGGTCCCAGAGAGGTTGAGCAGGGATCTGGAATGGGTTCTGATGGCGAGTACGAATTTTTAGGATCTCAGGAGCAGCACATCACTCTAGTAAAGGCTGGTATCAGTAAGCGCTCTGGTAGTCATGGAGCTCGGAGGCACTGTGAAGGGATATTGTCTGCTGAACTTGTACGCCAAATAGCCAACAGTGGGAGGTATTTTCGGTATAGGTATACCCGTGGAAGCAAGACCATGTGGGTTGGAAAAGTATCGTCAGGGTATTGTGCTCATATCATCCAGCCCGATACTTGTACTGAGCAGATGGGAGAACTAGGGATTGGTTTCTTTACTTGGAAAATTTGTAATATGGTGATGTTATATTTTGTCCCCTATGTTCTCCCAGATGATGCCTGTTTCATATGTGGGAGGAAGGCGTACAAGTGGCTTGCCCCGAGCTCAGAGGGATTGTGTTATATTGGGAGAGTACTACCAGAGGTCATGACCATAACCCATGATAAAATGAAAGACGTTCACCGCAGTGCTCAGGCTCCTTATACTCATACTCACTATGAACACATCATCAAGAGACACCTCATAGATAGGGCAGAGCACGCAGCCTCTGATTTGATCCACGAATCCACCGGGATTCAGTTCCTTCTCGCATTAGACATTACACGTACTGCCAGAGGAACTATAAATTATAGGTATATCCATGCGCTAGCGAACTTGATAGATAATATCACTGAGATGTATGATGACACCCTCAGGTACACAGGAAGGGAGTTACCAGCCTACAAGAAGGAACTGATTCAGCACAGGATGGTCCTTAATTATGTCACAGCCGTGACAGGTGGGTACTGTGTTACTCTGGCAACTCAATATGGTGTGAAGTGCTGTACATATATTACGAACAGCACTGACGACCCAACGGAGATCATCGATCAGAAGATGGACGAGATCTTGCAGTTGAAGTTGGAGTTCAGGAGGAAACACAACCTTACCTTAGCGACTGTGATTAATGAACTGACCGGCTGGGTCTCATGGCTGAACCCATGCAAATGGTTCTCAGGTTTAGGAGAGTTGGCTCAAAATGTCATTATGAGTGTGGGGAAGTTTCTCCTTTGTATCCTGGGAGTCATCATAATTATTGGTTTGATATTTAGGTATGTTCAAATTCTAACGCGGCACAAGCACGGCACAAATTTGATGACTCTAAGGAGCGAGGGCGCTGTTATAGCAGCAGATTTAATCTATGACCCATCCATAGAGAAAGCATTATGATAAGGATTGCAAATTAATTTCATGGCCTGTTTCTTTCACCCATTTTTCTTTTGTCTCCACCCTCTGCCCAGATACATCCAGCTGGAAAAGACGTCAGCCCTACCCAAAATGTTTATGTGAATGTATTTCTATATATGTGTCTTATCTTCATCTCTTCAACCTCCAGTTAATGGCACACATAGTCGACAGGTAATATCCACATATACTAGCACTCACATATGTTCCCCCTCCATGTATCATCAACTAAATGTGCACCCCATTTGTTGGAACAAGAAGCCGAAAAGAGCTCGGTAGTGTTTGTTGGCCCATTTACAGACCCTTAATATGGGATGAGAAGGATTTAATGTATACTTCGCAATACCTCTAAGCTTATCTAGAACATATACGGCACAATGATACATGCCCCTCAGACATAGATTCATACATACATGCTTTTTACTATCCCACTAGGTCATACATTTCCCACCTACAACTCTCCCCCGATCATCCAAGCTTTTGTATATATTGTATAGGTAATATTTTTTTCCTGTTTATTGATTAGTTAGTGGCAGTTACTGATGACTGCCAAAGGGTGGACTGTCGAAGTCAGAAAATATTACAACACACACATTACGTACAAACACCACATAGATGGCCTCCATGTGCGTACGTATTCGGCTGTGCGTGCACATATTTGCAATTTGCGTATGGTCGCTCCCGCGGTCCTGCGCATTAGAGCGTGGTATGAGTAATTACAGTGGAATTTGTACTCGCATGGAAAAGCCACAAAGACATATCATAAATCTAATACATATATTGCATAAATCCCCCACTGTCTGCTTCCTCTTCTAAATAGCATGAAGATCGGTCATACATAAATTAAACGCCCAGAGACTAAAATACAATGGCCTTATTTACACAAAGCTTTGAAATTCTATGAAGAAGGCAAACACCTTTGTTTACTAGGGTAGCCCAGTTTCTATTGAAAGCAATAAGTACTGGATTGTCATTGTCTTACCTGAAGACAAGACAAACAAAGAGACAATACTCAGGAACCTAGGTTGAGGAGAAACTCAATAAGCAATAGCTAACAAAAATACAAACCAGACATTTAGAAATCTGAGGTATTAACATTCATAGTCTAAACTCTTGGAGATGTATATATTTGTATATATATATATATATATATATATATATATATATACATAAAATTCCTAACAAATTGTAATAGGAGGAGTATGTGTGTGTGTGTGTGTGTGTGTGTGTGTGTGTGTGTGTGTGTGTGTGTGTATATATATATATATATATACCAACAAATGTAATACCACAGCACTCATCACCCCAGAAGCGGGGTGCAGTGTCTGCACTCACCACTCATAGGGTGGGGTGCAAGTAGCCCATGGCCACCTACTTAAAAATATACAAACAAAAAGTTCAGCACTCACCAAAGCAAGCTCACTTATTGGCGAGCGGTTTGCAGGCTTCCGTGCATTGGCCAATTCACTAACTAAACCCCCATCATTTATTTATTGATGTTGTGAAAAAAGCTGTTCTTTAGTAATTTATCAGCAAGTGTCAGGTCACTAAAGTACCTTTAAAAACCATGGAGTATTTGGCAGATAAACAGTAAACCAAGTGGGCATATTTGCAGTTATATTATGTGTGACACAGTTGCTAGGTTTTAATTTTGATACTCTGTGATAGTGTAGGACCTGCATGAAGATGTGGTACCTTGGCGAGCGGTTTGCAGGCTTCCGTGCATTGGCCAATTCACTAACTAAACCCCCATCATTTATTTATTAATGTTGTGAAAATAAGTGAACTTGCTTTGGTGAGTGCTGAACTTTCTGTTTGTATATGTATATATATATATATATATATATGAGTATATGGATATATGTGGATATATGTATATCTTGAGGATGGAAATAGATAATCATATCATGTGTGGGATCATATTGTTCAGATTCACGTAAACATTAATCTGGTGGGAATAAGAATATTATCATATATTACCACATTAAGTTATTAATAATACCAGATTTATGTATGATTAATGTGATGGGTTTAACTGGTCATGGGGTGGGAACTCAGATGCAAACAACAGAAATCACATCTCAAGTCTTAGCCATCGCCCACTTCTTGAGCTGACCAATGATCCCCGGTGCACAGGATATGTCCCACCCCCAAACCAATGGAAGAAGAGCACACAGTGTCTATTGTATTATGTTTTGATCTACTGTATAAAGAGGCAGCTGCATGCCAGGTCACTATCACAGACTCTAAAGGTTATCTATCCAGATGACTGAGGACCAGACTGGGTAGCGCAGGCGAAAAACCAAACAAGTATATACCATTGACTGTAGCCATTATTCTATTGTATTGTATTGCTTTGTTATTGTAACCCCCTCTCAGTAATAATATCTTATGGTATCGGAACCCGGCATTTTTAATACAAACTGGTGTCGTGTTTCCTTTCCCTGCTAAGGTATTAGAGTGTATTTTCAGCCACTTGGGCTGCTGCATTGTGCTAACAGCATATAGGCCTGTGTACGCAAACTGTGTAGTCACTACGCCCTTTAGGCGTACGTATGCAGAGTTTCATACACTGTGCGACTTTGTGTACGTAAGGTTTGTGAATAACATAACGTTGAAAGGTTAATTACCGCAGCCGCAGCGGCTCAATATTAAAGTGTATCAAATGTGTTTAAGGTATATGCTTTTTAGTCCTGTATGTAAACCAGCGTTTACAGCACAATGCCCTCTTCTACAGTTTAGTGTTCTCCCTCCTGCCCCATCTGTGCAGTAAAGGAGTAATCAGCTGAAATTACTGCTCCAGGTCCTACTGTCGCATTCAGGAAAATTTGTGGATCCGGATTCAGCTTAGGAGTCTCTGGAGTCCCAGGATCTTTTAACAAAAGACGTGCGGGATGAATGAGGGACTTTTGGATGGATGTTATTTATTAATGGAGCAATGAACAGTAGTTCATATTAGAGTATTGTCCCAATTCAACATGGAAAGTTCAATATGGCTGCTGGAGGTGGGAAAAACCTGGTTCCCATAATCCCAGGCTGACGGAGAACTCCGGGGTTTTAGGTAACTATGGACTGAGGCAGGGTAGGCTGCAGAGTACTGGAGGGTACCGAGGCTGGAATAGGATTTAGCAAGACCGACTCAGGATATGATCAGCCGAAAGCTGGGAGCTGGTTTCAGACAAGTGCTGCACAGATGCTGCTGCAGAGCATATGCCTCAGCATGCCTGCCTCTCTCCTGCTTCCTCACACAGGCCTCAGCATGCATGCCTATGCACCTTGCCTAGCGCCAGCAGCCTGCCTCCCCTACTGGAGCGACCCCACCATAGCACCCGGACTGATAAGTCCCGGCCCTCCCGCACCTGCCGAGGCAAGACCGAGACACCTACATGCTGAGCGGAAGATAGAACACCCCCTCCACCCATGGGACATCAAAGCTGCCACTGATAGCACACCCCACCCCTACCGCTGGAAGATGGGTAGGGGCCCCAGTGCATTGCTGTGCCCAGGGGCCTACACTGCTGTTAAGACGGCCCTGTCTATATCCACGTGTTGATGGTGACTAAGGACTTGTTTTTGCGATAATGCACTATTGTGTGTCGTTTTAATTTTGTTTTTCATGGACATAGACTTCGAATGAAGATTTAGATTATCTGAGACACACCTTTATCAGATGATAACTATATTATTGCATAACTACAGATTATAATGCAATTCTTGTTTTTTTCCCATAACAGTATTTACTAATTTACATCTGTTCCATACTTCCCGGATCCTGTGGGAAACACCCGATTTTTCTGGTTGTCTCCCATACCCATAGTACTTTATCTCTGTCCACTTTATCTCCAGAAAAGGTTTAGTAAATAGACCCCTGGGCTGGATTCAAACTGATGACCTAGGTTCTGTGAGCCAGCAGAGCTAACCTTTCAGCCACAATAAAATGCCTAATCTATATAGCATCCACTGATATTTCACATTTTTTTCAGCAAGAGAACTTAGGTCGAGAGAAAACTTCCCATCTGTCAGACAAGTTGCAAATGAGAACCGATGATGGATTTAACTTACAATAAATGTCAATCTCCTGTCTTTATCTAGTACCCCAGTCACCAGAAAAATGTATCTTTTCGCAGCATAATCTTTCCAGAGCATCAAACTGTCAAGATGTCTTTGTGAGCTTGTAAATGACACTGTTATGACTAAAGCAGAATATAACTACAGTCCGATCTCAAAGTCTCTGAGCATCGACAACACGACGGGCCGGAGGCAATCTGCCGCTTCTGGATGGTTAATTGTAGCTCTATCATGTTCAACTGTTGTAATAATTATTCTGTAATGCAGTTTTCAAATACAGAATGATGGCAGAAGAAATGGTAACCTTGTTTAATCTGTTATTTGACATGGACTGCACCTGTGTTATTCATTTTATTCAAGGGCACCTTAATTCCTATTATTTTGTGCAACGTAATAGTTCTTATGTTATTATGGAAGTTATCAATCATATCTGCCTCAGTGACAGGGGCGTGCTTTGATATGGGCTGCAAGCACGCCCCTGTCACTGAGGCACTCACACTAGTGCCGCTTACAGCGCTTTTTAAATGGGCTTTTTACTGCCCATCTCTTAGCCCCGCCCCTTGCCCGCCCCCCGCTTCCAGTCCTTTATAATTGTCCGCAAGAGGCACCGCTCTCGGTGCCGCCTACACTAATTTAAACCTGTTTTTACAATGAATACAATAATATAAAGCATTTACTTATGACACAGAATGTGTCATAAGTATCTCTTTGTATTATTGTAATCATTAATGACAGGGGAGGCACTGCCTCCCCTGACTGCACGTCCCTGCTGCACCTGTGTATAATGCCCAGATGTACCCTTTGGCTCATATATTGCATGTAAATCTGGCTCTGGGGTTAGCCAGTGCCTCCTGAGCCATTTAGCTCACCGCACGTCCCTGACACAGGTCCTGCGACACAGGAGGCAGGACGGCAGCAGACTTTCAGTGACTGACAGTCTGCTGCCATCTGGGGAGCAGGAGGGGGTGGCAATGGCCTCTGTTTGAGAAAACGGAAGCATATCATCTCTGTTTAGGGAGGGAAGAGGTCAGGGATCTCTGTCATTAGATGGAGTTTTCCTGGCCTCTGCAATGGGTGTCTTGCGTGGCACCACGGTTCATGTGTTGGCTTACTGAAATCTGGAAGACTTTATTTGGGGACACTTATTCCCTTTTTTCTGGAATTACTGGGTTTATTTTATTATTTGACATATTGAGCTATTTTTTTATTTTTTACTTATTAGGTATTTGCATAAAGCACCAACAGAGGAGGAGACTGGTGGTGAATGGAGGCCAGTTTTGAGTAGAGATGTGAGGCGGACACATTTTGGGTTTTGAGTTTTGGTTTTGGATCTGGATCTCCACTCCTGTTTTAGATCTGGATTGGTTTTGCCAAAACCACCATTTCGTGTTTTGGTTTTGGATCTGGACGATTTTTTAATAAAAACATAAAAACAGCTCAATAACATTAATTTCCACTAATTTCTATTCTGAACACCGCATAATATTTTTTTTAGGCCAAAAGGTTGCAGCAAGCTTGCTGGATGACTAAGCTAAGCGGCACAAACACCTGGCCCGTCTAGGAGTGGCACTGCAGTGGCAGACAGGATGGCAGTTTTAAAAACTAGGCCCCAAAGAGCACATAATGCAAGGAAAAAAAAGAGGTGCAAGATGGAATTGTCATTGGGCCCTCCCACCCACCCTTATGTTGTATAAACAGGACATGCACAGTTTAACAAACCAATCATTTCAGCGACAGGGTCTGCCACACGACTGTGGTGGAAATGAACAGTTTGTTTGGACCCACACAAAAAAAGAAGCAATTAATCCAACTACAAAAAGTAAGCAATTAAACTCTCCTTGCACAAACTGACTCTACAGAGGCAATATGTCATCCTGATCCTCACCTTTCGACTCCTCACCCCTTTCAGTGTGTACTGTACATCCTCATCCTCACAGAGTATTAATTCATCCCCACTGGAATACACCATCACAGGTCCATGTGTACTTTCTGGAGGCAATTGTTGGTAAAGGTTTTCCTGTAGTAATTTATAATTCATTTTGATGAACATCATCTTCTCCACATTTTCTGGAAGTAACCTCCTACCCAGATCGCTGACAAGGTTACCGACTGCACTAAACACTCTTTCGGAGTACACACTGGAGGGAGGGCTACTTAGGTAAAATAAAACCAGTTTGTGCAAGGGCCTCCAAATTGCCTCTTTTTCCTGCCTGTATACATACGGACTGTCTGACATGCCTACTTGGATGCTGTCACCCATATAATCCTCCACCATTCTTTCAATGGTGACAGCATCATATGCAGTGACAGGAGAAATGTCAGTAATTGTTGGCAGCTCCTTCAGTCTGAACCTGGGCCCTCATTCCGAGTTGTTCGCTCGTTGCCCAATTTCGCTGTATTGCGATTAGTCGTTTACTGCGCATGCGCAATGTTCGCTTAGTTATTTTACTCAAAAGTTAGGTATTTTACTCACGGCATTACAAGGATTTTTCTTCGTTCTGGTGATCGGAGTGTGATTGACAGGAAGTGGGTGTTTCTGGGCGGAAACTGGTCTTTGCACCTCTGCAGACTTGTGTCTGCCAGAAAGAGAGATTCAACGTAGGCTTTAAACCTGCGATCGAGCATGGTGGCCAAAATGTAGTACTCTGATTTCAACAGATTAACCACCCTTCAGTCTTGGCATAGCGAATGAAGGGCTCCATCCATAACTCCCACATACAAAGCGAAATCGCTCTGTCTTAGCTCCTCCTACAACTTCTCCAGCTGCTTCTGCAAAAGCCTGATGAGGGGAATGACCCGACTCAAGCTGGCAGTGTCTGAACTGACTTCACTTGTGGCAAGTTCGAAGGATAGGAGAACCTTGCACAACACAGAAATCATTCTACACTGCGCTTGAGTCAGGTGCATTCCCCCTCCTTTGTCTATATTGTAGGTGGATGTATAGGCTCGAATGGCCTTTTGCTGCTCCTCCATCCTCTGAAGCATAAAGAGTGTTGAATTCCACTTTGTTACCACCTCTTGCTTCAGGTGATGGCAGGGCAGGTTCAGGAGTGTTTGCTGATGCTCCAGTCTTCGGCACACAGTCGCTGAATGTCGAAAGTGGCCCGCAATTTTTCAGGCCACCGACAGCATCTCCTGCATGCCCCTGTCATTTTTCAAAAAATTCTGCACCACCAAATTAATTGTATGTTCAAAACATGATATGTGCTGGAATTTGCCCAGATGTAATGCACGCACGATATTGGTGGCATTGTTCGATATCACAAATCCCCAGGAGAGTCTAAGTGGGGTAAGCCATTGTGCGATGATTTCCCTCAGTGTCTTGCGGAAACCGGTGATACACAGCGTAGCCTGCCTAGGAACGAGATGGCATTTGTGAGATGCTGCTACCAGTGCCGCTGCTGTTGTTGCTGTGGGCGGCAAATCATCTACCCAGGGGGCTTTCACTGTCATGTAGTCCTTAGTTTTCCCTGCTCCACTTGTCCACATGTCCGCGGTTAAGTGGATAGTGGGTACAACCACATTTTTTCAGAACACTGAGGATACTTTTCTTAATGTCCCTGTACAGTCCAGGAATCGCTTACCTAGTGAAGTGGAATCTAGACGGGATTTTGTACCGGGGGACACAGTACGTCCGTCAACTGTCTAATTCCACTGCACTACTAATGGATACCGGAAGTACATCTAACACCAGCATAGTTGTTATGGCCTCAGTAATCCGCTTTGTAACAGGGTGACTGCTGTCATATTTCATCTTCCTCGCAAAGGAATGTTGGAAAGTCAATTGCTTAGTTGAAGTAGTACAAGTGGTCTTCTGACTTCCTTCCTGGGATGACAATCGACTCCGAGCAGCAACAACAGCAGCGGCAGCAGCAGCAGTAGGCGTACCACTCAAGGATCCTCTGGAGGAATCCCGGTTAGAAGAGGAAACGTCAGTCATGCCAGTGACATGGCCTGCAGGACTACTTACGTTCATAACTGAGTAGGAAATTGACGTTGAGGGAGTTGGTGGTGTGGATTGCCGGGAGCTTGGGTACAACAGGAAGAAGGGATTAAGGTGTCAGTGGACTGCTTATGCTCTTCCCCAAAGTTTCTGAACTTGACAATGACTTCTGATAAATGTGCTGCATGTGACGTATAAGGGAGAATGTTCCTAGGTGGTTAACGTCCTTACCCCTACTTATTACATATTGACAAAGGCAACACACGGCTTGACATCTGTTGTCCGGATTTGTGGAGAAATAATTACACACCAAAGAGGTGGCTTTTTGGGGTATTTTGCCAAGGCATGACAATGGGCTTTTTCATCCCATGGACAACAACTGTCACCACTGGTACTTTAATCAAACAAACCACATCACCATCAGAATCCTCATCGTCAACTTCCTCCTCAGCACCAGCTACACCAATATCCTCCTCATCCTGGTGTACTTCTACAGTGACATCATCAATATAATTATCAGCAACTGGACTGGCGGTGCTCCTCTCAGCACTTGCATGGGTAGTGCAAATGGTGGTAGGAGCATCTTCTTTCCAATGCCATACAGTCTTGGGAAGGTCAGGCCTAGACATTGCAACCGCAGACACACTTGGACTCTCCTAGGGGATTTGTGATATCTCTGAACGTACAGTTGTTTTTTCCTGTGCTTTAACAATCTTCATTTTTTTTCATTTTTCAAGAGGGAGGAGGGCTTCCATCATCATGAGAAGCTGAACCACCAGTCATGAACATATGCCAAAGCCTTAGCTTTTCCTTGCCACTTCGTGTCGTGAACGGCATATTGCCAATTTTACGTTTCTCATCAGATCATTTCTTCTTTTTTTCTGATTATTACTTATTGCTTCTTGGATTTTACATGCCCTCTATGACATTGGGCATAGGCCTTAGCAGACGACGTTGATGGGATTGCATCGTCAATGTCATGACTGGTGGCAGCAGCAGCTTCAGCGCTAGTACTAGGACCTGAAAGTAGTTCCTGATCTTCCACTATTTTTTACTCCAAATTGTTGTTTTCCATTTCACAGGACAGCACCCCTGTATTTTTACAGCATATAGGACCAGTGTACTTATATTTTAGCAATAGCACCCCTGAATTTTTACAGCATGCAGGGCAAATGTAATTTTATTTAACAAGAGCTCCCCTGTATTCTTATAGCATACAAGACCAGTGTACTTTTATTTTAAGAAAAGCACCCCTGTGTTCTTCCAGCATACAGGATTAATGTACTTTTATTTTAACAAGAGAGCTGCTGTATTTTTACAGCAAACAGGACCAGTGTACTTTTATTTTAACAAAAGCACCCCTGTATTCTTCCAGCATACAAGATTAGTGTACTTTTATTTTAACAAGAGCCCCCCCGAATTTTTTACAGCATACAGAACCAGTGTACTATTATTTTAACAGCAGCACCCCTGAATTTTTACAGCATACAAGGACAGTGTACTTTTATTGTAACAAGAGCATCCATGTATTTTACAGCATACAGGACCAGTTTACTTTTATTTAAACAAAAGCATCCCCTATATTCTTAAAGCATACAAGATCAGTGGACTTTATTTTAACAAGAGCACCCCTGTATATTTACAGCATACATAGCCAGTGTACTTTTATTTTAACAAGAGCACCCCTGTATTCTTACTGCATTCTTGACCAGTGTACTTAAATTTTAACAAGAGCAACCCTGTGTTTTTAGAGCATACACGGCATATGTAGTTTTATTTTAACAAGAGCACCCCTGAATTTTTACAGCATACAGGACCAGTGTACTTTTATTTTAACAAGAGCACCCCTGAATTCTTACAGCATACAGGGCAAGTGTACCTTTTTTTAACAGGAGTACACATGTATTTTTACAGCATACAGGGCCAGTGTACTTTTATTTTATTAAGAGCAATCATGTATTCTTACAGCATATAGGACAACTGTACTTTTATTTTAACAAGAGCACCCCTGTATTTTCACAGCATATAGGGCCAGTGTACTTTTATGTTAACAAGAGCACCCCTGTATTCTTACAGCATTCAGGATCAGTGTACTTTTATTTTAACAAGAGTACCCCTGTATTCTTCCAGCATACAGGATTAGTGTACTTTTATTTTAACAAAAGCGCCCCTGTATTTTTACAGCAAACAGGACCAGTGTACTTTTATTTTAAAAATAGCACCCCTGAATTTCTACAGCATACAGGGTCAGTGTACTTTTATTTTAACAAGAGCGCTCCTGTATTTTTACAGCATACAGGACCAGTGTACTTATATTTTTACAAGAGCACCCCTCTATTCTTCAAGCATACAGGATTAGGTTACTTTTATTTTAACAAGAGTGCCCCTGTATTTATACAGCAAACAGGACCAGTGTACTTTATTTTAACAAGAGTACCCCTGTATGTTTACAGCATCCAGGGCCAGTGTACTTTTATTTTAACAAAAGCACCTCTGTATTCTTATGCCATTCATGACCAGTGTACTTTTTTTTAAGAAGAGCACCCCTGAATTTGTACAGCATACAGGTCCAGTATACTTTTTTTTTTTTTTTTTGAAATTCTTTATTTATACGTGGTTAAGCATAGGAAGAGAACATTACATGAATACATGGGACAGGTGGCCATCCGAGCCAGCGTCCGGTAGAAACCACAAATTTTCAATTAAACAACAAGGTCAGTCAGTGTGGAAAGAACAGTAATTTTCAAACATAGAAATAGGGGAGGGGGAGGGGGGATGGGAGAGAGGAACAGGGGGGGGGGAGACCACAGTACAATCTGTGCATGGGATATGTCCTAGAAGTATTAAGATCAGAGAAAAGGGGAAGAGGGGGGTCAAGAAGAAGACGGGAACAGGCCAGAGAAGGGGGAGAAGGGGGATAGAGAGAGAGAGAAGAAGCGAGGAGGAGGTAGATCGGAAGGAGAGATGTTAGGTAGCACCCATGGGTCTACGGGGGAAGCTAGGGGCGTAGAGAGGGGGATGGCATTCTGCATTCAGCAGCGAGCCAAGGGGCCCAGACCTGCTCAAAAATGTGGCCCCGGTCGTTGAGATAGTATGTAATATTTTCCATTGAGGCAATGTGCCAAATTTTAATTTTAAGGGGAGGGAGGGCGGGGAGGGGCTCTTCCAATTAAGAGCTATCAGCGACTTTGCTGCCGTTAGGATGTGAGTGGCCAGCTTTTGAGAGAATTTATTGAGCAGCGGGGGAGGATAACATAATAAAAAGATCCAAGGATCTTTCAGCACAGGAGATTCCAATAGCGAGTTGAGGAGGGAGTGGACTAGATCCCAGAAGGACTCAATGGCCGGACAGGTCCACCATATGTGGAGCATAGTGCCTCTAGCCCCGCAGTTCCTCCAGCAAGCAGGGGAGGAAGACGGAAAAAAATTGTTGAGTCGGTCGGGGGTGTAGTACCAACGATAGTAAACCTTGTAGGCCGTTTCCTTAAAAGCAGTGGCAATGGAACATTTAGCAATCCCCAGTCTCATGTCCTCCCAATCTTCACTTTCTGGTGGGGGCCCGAGATCCCGTTCCCATGCAGTCTCATGTGGCCGGGAGGGGGGAAGGGAGGAGTCTAGTAGAAGAGAGTAAAGTTGGGAGATTACGCCTTTGGAGAGGTGGGAGTTGATGCATAAGCTTTCAAAGGGGGTGAGGGGACGAAGTAAGGCGGTGGAGGGGAGAGAGCCCAGAAAGTGGCGTATTTGTAGGAATTGGAAGGGGTTAAGTGCGTGTGAAGGGGTCTTTTGTTGGAGGTCGGGGAGAGACAACCATTGGCCCCGATCGGCAAAGTTGATTGGGAATTTGAGGCCCAGCGCAACCCATGAGCGGGACCTCGCAGTTGAGAGTCCAGGGGGAAACATAGGGTTCTGCCAGATGGGGGTCAAGGGTGAGGGGGTAGTGGGGAGGTTCTTTTTCAGGGAGAGGGAGTCCCAAGTTTTAAGGTTGAATTTAATAGTGGGGAGGAGTTTAGAGGTTGAGGGTCGGGAGGTGGGGGGGAGACCCCATAAGGGGGTCAGGTCTGGAAGACCAATGAAGGCTGCCTCAATGTCCAACCAAGATATCGAACCCGGGGGAGCATAAGAGGTAACAATATGGGATAGATGAGAAGCTAGGTAGTAAAGTTTGACATCGGGAAGGCCTCTACCTCCCGCGGATGTTGGTCTTTTCAAGGTGTTGGCAGCAATGCGGGGGGGTCTGTGATTCCAAATAAAATGCACAAGGGCTCGTTGGATAGTACGAAGAAAGGGGGCCGGGACTGCCACTGGGAGGGTCTGGAAAAGATAGAGCCATTTTTGAATTATGGTCATTTTAACCGCTATGATCCTGCCCAGCCACGAGATGAAATGACTGTTCCAGGAGGTCAGATCGGCAAGTACGTTGGTGAGGAGGGGTGGGAAGTTTTCCCGAAAGAGGGAGTCATATCGAGAAGTTAGATATATTCCCAGATATTTAATCTTTGTGGGCTGCCATTTAAAATTAAAGTTAGCGCGAAGGGACTCAGCCTCTCGATGAGGGATATGAAGCAGCATGGCCTCGGATTTGGAGTAGTTGATCTTATACCCTGATATAAGGCTATAAGAATGTAGGACAGAGAATAAATTTGGGAGTGAGATAAGGGGCTGGGTCAGGGAAAGGAGAATGTCGTCTGCGAAAAGGGAAATTTTAGGATCTATGGGGCCTACTTGAATTCCATGTATATCTGGATGTGCTCTAATTTGGGAGGCAAGGGGCTCTATGATGAGAGCAAATATTAGGGGTGAGAGGGGGCAACCCTGACGTGTGCCATTTGAGATGCTAAGTGGGGCGGATGGGACACCATTGATTAAAACCGTGGCTGAGGGGACGGAGTATAATGCCAGGACGCTAGTGAGAAAGCCCCCAGACAAGCCATAGGCCTCCAGGGCGGCTCTCAGAAAACTCCAGGAGATCCGGTCAAATGCTTTTTCTGCATCCAAGGAGAGCATGATAGTAGGGGACCTCCTGGAGTTCGAGATGTGTATAAGATCAATAGCACGCCTGGTGTTATCACTCGCCTGTCGGACTGGGATAAACCCCACTTGGTCGTAATGAACAAGGGAAGGGAGATATGGGTTAAGACGGTTGGCCAGGATCTTAGCAAAGATTTTCAAGTCTAAATTCAGGAGAGATATAGGGCGGTAGCTGGCGCAATTAAGGGTGTCCTTGCCTTCCTTGGGGATCACCACAATTCTAGCTTCGAGCATCTCAGGGGGAAAAGGGTCGCCATGGACAATCCTATTGAACAGGGACTGAAGGTGGGGAGAGAGGAGAGCAGAGAATTTTTTGTAGTAAAGAGCCGTAAATCCATCCGGGCCCGGGGATTTGCCAACTTTTTGCGTGAGTATAGTCTGGGTAATTTCTTCCACCGAAATCTCACTGTTAAGATGGTCCATGGTGTCCTGGGGTAATCTAGGCAAGTTAGAAGCTGAGAGAAAGTGGGAGACGAGGTCGGGGTGGGGTAGAGGGGAGGAACCAGGTAAGGGGGGTGGGAGGTTGTACAGGTCAGCATAGTAGGATTGGAAGGCCGCTCTAATGGCAACGGGGTCTTGGACAAGTTGATTAAGAGAGTTTCTGATAGATACAATATTGGTTTTGGCTCCTGTGGAGCGGAGTCGTGCCACTAGGATCTTGTCCGCCTTGTCTCCCCTCTCATAGAAGGTCTGGCGAAGCTATTTAAGACGCTTGGCCACCCGTGCAGTGAGAAGGAGATCAAGTTCCGCCTTAACAGTACGGAGTTCGGACAAGACAGCCTGGTCGGAGGACGCCTTGTGCTGGGTCTCAAGTGAGTGGAGTTTAATAGAGAGCTTGTTAAATTGAGAGAGGGATTGTTTTTTAGCTTTTGAGGCTAGACTGATGATGTGTCCACGAAGAACTGCCTTGTGGGCCAACCAGAGGGTGGATCTGGAGATATCAGGGGTATCATTCAGTGTAAAATAGTCTGAGATCGTGTCCTGAAGATGGGAACGTATCTCAGGGTTGTGGAGGAGGGAGTCGTTAAGGCGCCACGTCATGGGGCGAGGACGGGAAACCAAACCTGTGAGATCGCAAGTGATAGGGGCGTGGTCGGACCAGATGAGCGGATGAATATGGACATCGCAGAGATTCAAAGCAAGATCGTGGCTGAGCAGGATCATATCAATGCGGGAGTAGGAATTGTGGGGTGCAGAGTAGAAGGTGTAGTCGCGGGCAGAGGAGTCTTTTATCCTCCAAGAGTCGTAAAGAAGTTGGGATCGCATGAGACGGAGGAGAGATCTGGAACGAAGGGAGTCCGACGGGGAGGCAGTAAGGGGAGAGGGAGAGCGGTCTATCTGTGGGTTCAAGACGGAATTAAAGTCTCCGGCTAGTATGAGGTCGCCCTGCCGGACTCGAGTAAGGAGGTTATCTAGTCTTGTAAAAAAACGTTCCTGTCGTTGGTTGGGGACATATACGTTGGCTAGGGTGCAGAGGTTGTTATTAAGTTTCCCCACTAGGACAAGAAACCGGCCTTCCTTGTCGGGGTATGAGTCCAGGAGTTCGAAGGTGAGGTGGCGGGCAAATAGGATCGCAACTTCCCGTTTCTTGGCCGAGTGGTCGCAGGCATGAAAGGAGTCAGGGTATGGTTTACATTGTAGGGTAGGATGGGAGTCATGTAGGAAGTGAGTCTCTTGTAGGAAGATCAAATCACCTTTATGGTGTTTAAGAGAAGCAAACAGCTTGCCTCTCTTTTGAGGGCTATTCAGGCCCTTCACATTAAAGGATAGTACCCGGAGACCCATGGGCAAGCAACGGTGGGGTAGGTAGATTAGAAAGAGCAGCCAGAGCTGAAAGTAGAGGGGGGAGAGAGAAAGACAGAAGAGAAGGATACCGGGCAAGAGAGAGTGTGGTCAGAAGGAGGGGGGGAGGGAAAGGAAACCGGGAGGGGAGGGAGGGTGGTTGGTCATCTGGCGGTAGAGGCCAGGACCGGTAGTGCTGACAAGGGGAGGGGATACTAGGTGCTGGGAGGGCACCTAGGTCAGCGAGAGGGCTCAAGGCCCTGAGGGGGCGCGGCATGGGGTCCGGATCACGGATCGCGAAGGGCAGGAGGCAAACCTTCCCTGGAGGTACCTGAGGGAGAAAGCTGGATAGAAGACAGGGAGAGAAGACAGATGGAGCGCCAGCTCCAGAAGGTGAGGGAGGGGGAAAGGGGGGGGGGGCAGATGGAAGACAAAGAATCAAGTGTCAACATGTAAACATAACAGCAGCATAACATTTCAACAGGGGGTAACAACCGAACAATTGTGAGGTAATTAAGGGGCCGGGAAATCAGGATACGGGAAATCTAAAGTGAAACAGCTCCCCGAATAGGGGAGTGCGACCAGGTAAGGTCGACCCAATCAAGTGGAGGAAACATTAAATTAAGGAGCTGAAAGTTCATCATGGAACCGGAGGCGGAGCCTGGGAGGCCGCAGAGGCTGGAACCGTGAACCACTCTGAACGAGGGGGCTGGGGCGATTCCCGTTGTGACCGTGGTGGCTGACGGCGGGAGTGGATATCCTGGTCAGCGGCGGGGATGCCCAGCTTGGAGAGTAGCACTTGAGCCTCGGATTGGTCTCTGGCCGTGAGGAGCTTCCCTTGGTGCCAAACCAGGATACGGAAAGGGAAACCCCAGCGGTATTTTATATTATGACGGGAGAGCAGGGAGGTAATAGGTTTGAAGTCCCTGCATTTAGCCAAAGTGAGCGGGGATAAGTCCTGGAAAATCTGAAGAGGGGTATTCTGGAAAGTCACGGACCCCAGCCTTCAGGCCTCCCTCATGATCGCCTCCTTCGCAGTGAAATAATGCAATCGGAGAATGACATCCCTGGGCTGGGAGGAGTCCCGAGAGCGGGGCCGCAGGGCTCGATGTGCTCGGTCCAAGAGAAGATGTTCCTCAGGGGTATCAGGTGACAGGTGTGCAAAGAGGCGCTTGAGGTAGAGGTCAAGAAGAACCGCCTCGACTTCCTCGGGGACCCCCCGAATCCTCAGGTTGTTTCGCCTCGCCCTATTGTCTTGGTCCTCGTGCTCCTCCCGCAAGTGGGCAACATCTTGGCGGAGTTGATGGAAGTCGGTCTCGACCGTTTGCTGGAACGACACCACCTCCTCCACTCGTCGCTCAAGCTGATCGGTTCTGGAGCCGATGTCGGCAATTTCGGATTTCAGGGAGTGAAGAGCCTGGACTGAAGTCTTGATGTCCCGCATCTCCTTAAGGAGGGAGAGAAAGTCCTTGCGGGTGAGGGGCGTGAGGTCGTCATCTTCGGTCTCCGAGTCGGAGGGAACCCGAGGGGGCCCGGGAGCATAAGTTTGGTCTTGGCCTGGGTGTTTTTATTGGTAAGGAATGGTGTGAGGTCGGACCCCTGTGACTTCTTGCTACCCCTGGTCATCGTGAGCATATGGAGGAGGTGGGTAACGGGGTGGGGGATAGAGGTGGCGCTCCAGTGGTGAGGCTCAGGACCAGGGAAAGTGAGGCGAGGGCCTTAAGGAGGCATCATGGTGTGATCAGCCGAGCCCGGCAGATGTGGTGGGTCCAGGGAGCCCCAGGAGAGTAGGGGGCCCACGTGGTCCCGGAGAGGAGGCAGGCAGACAGAGGTCGCGGGAGGCGGGGCTCTGTGTAGGATCTCCCCCGTCCGACGACCGCGGAGGTGAGCCCCGGGCACGGACCAGCCAGTGATCGGGGCAGCGCCGCAGCTGGATAGCAATGGGGAGAGAGGCCCGCAGTCAGCAATGGGGACGGCCCACAGTGCGTGCCCCAGTGAGCTGTGGCTGGTTGCAGATAGGGAGATGAGCCTGGGGGCTTGCAAAATGGCCGCCTCTAGTGTGGCAGCTAGAGAGCCAGAGTGTGGGGCAAGGCTGTTCCAGAGCTCTCTAGGAGGGTGTCCGGTGTCTGGGGGCCCCAGGGGGCATGGGACAGCCAGCGGATATGTGCTGAGGAGGGAGGGATTCACCAGGTGCCTGCAGGAGCTCTCCGTGAGCGCGAGCCGAGCCCCGAGGTCCCGGGCGGGTCGCGCCAAAATCGAGGCCCCGGCTTAGGATCGGGATGTAGGTCTCAATCCCCGGGGAGGGCCGGGAGCCCCAGCAGCGCTCAGGAGGTCGCAAGGCAGGGGCCGCAGATAGCGGTACATACCCCAGGATGCCCCGTCTTCCGCCGTCAGTCCTGGATCCGTCCGGTTGTAGGACCAGCCGCTCGGTCCCCGGCGAGCTCCGGCGGGACGGCCGCCGCTCGTGATGCGGCCTCCAGGGATCGTCCACCGGCCGAGCAGTCCTCCGCCCCCAGGTGCGGGTAAGAGGGGGGCACAGACAGGGCGGGAGGGAAGCAGCTGCGTCCGGCAATGTCACGGCTCCGGTTCCCCACCTCGGTCCAGCTCCGAACTCGAGCCCCTGGTTTCAGGCCGGGGGGAGGCCGCAATCCGCAGGAGTGCTAAAAAGCACTCCCCGACTCCGCGGGACCCCCACAGCCGATGCAGGCACGTACAGGGGGATTGTAGTGGAGGGTCTGAGGCGTCCTGGTGCAGGTCGGGGGAAGGAGAGGGATATTAAGAGGATAGTATGTGCAGGAGCTGGGGAGAGCACGTCCACTCTCCAAGACAGCCAGGCCACGCCCCCTGTATACTTTTTTTTTAACAAGAGCACCCCTGTATTTTAACTGCAAGCAGGGCCAGTGTACTTTTATTTTAACAAGAGTACACATGTATTTTTACAGCATACAGTATAATTGTACTTTTATGTTAACAAGAGCACCCATGTTTTACAGCATACAGGGCCAGTGTACTTTTTCAACAAGAGCACCCCTGCATTTTTACAGCTTACAGGGCCAGTGTACTTTTATATTAACAAGAGCACCCCTGTATTTTTACAGCATACAGGTCCAGTGTACTTTTATATTAACTAGAGCAACCCTGCATGTTTACAGCATACAGGGCCAGTATACTTTTATTTTAACAAGAGCACCCCTGTATTTTTACAGCATGCAGGACCAGTGTACTTTTATTTTAACAAGAGCACCCTTGTATATTTACAGCTTACAGGACCAGTGGACTTTATTTTAGCAAGAGCACCCCTGTATGTTTACAGCATACAGGGTTAGTGTACTTTTATTTTAACAAGAGCACACCTGTATTCTTACTGAATTCTTGACAAGTGTACTTAAATTTTAACAAGAGCACCCATTTTTTTTACAGCATACAGGGCATTTGTACTTTTATTTTAACAAGAGCACCCCTGATTTTTTACAGCATACAGGACCAGTGTACTTTATTTTAACAAGAGTACCCCTGTATGTTTACAGTATCCAGGGCCAGTGTACTTTTATTTTAACAAAAGCACCTCTGTATTCATATGCCATTCATGACCAGTGTACTTTTTTTTAAGAAGAGCACCCCTGAATTTGTACAGCATACAGGTCCAGTATACTTTTTTTTAACAAGAGCACCCCTGTATTTTAACTGCAAGCAGGGCCAGTGTACTTTTATTTTAACAAGAGTTTTTACAGCATACAGTATTATTGTACTTTTTTGTAAACAAGAGCACCCATGTTTTACAGCATACAGGGCCAGTGTACTTTTTTAACAAGAGCACCCCTGCATTTTTACAGCATACAGGGCCGGTGTACTTTTATATTAAAACTAAACAAGACAAAAAAAGAAATTTTCCCGGCGCTAACCAAATACCCAGTTTTTATATAAACAGAAATGCCGCTGCCTTCATATAATTAAGGGATACTCAACCCTTAAGGAACAAACAAGAAGTAAGAAAATTCGAAAGCGCTGACACTCTGTATATATAACTGTATAACGGTTCACTTAGTCTGATGAAGCCGCCGATGGTGATGTGAGGCGGAGAAACGCGTTGTAGCAGCATCAGCAGATACACAGAACTGTTATCCGTGTAAGCCCTGCAACCATCGTGGAACTGGATTTGGACCTCCAGATTTGGCTCAACTAAACGGAATTTAGCTACCAGAGCCGGGAGTTCTATTGACCAGCGTAAATTCTCCATGGACATTAAGAAGGGTAAAGTTGATGCATAAAAACTGCATAAAAACGACATACATGGCCATGTGTTAACACTATATGTGCAACTGACTTTTTCTGCGCTGAGGGATAATTGAAACACCCTAGCAACGTGCACGCTGTTAAATTTCAATCTTTGAGTCAAAGACTCCAACGTATTTCAGCTTATTCTATTGATTAAAACCTGGTGCCAGAACGGTAAAATAAAATCCATATATCACGTTTAAAAAAAAACTCAGATTGTGGACATTATAATGTTATTTTAAAAGCATATAAGAAGGAGTGATATGGTGTCATAATAAGAATAATTGGAAACCTTGTAGGTGTTTTGTTTAGTATAATTAGCTACATAGTTAACAGAGTCATTGTGTTGCAGGGAGTTGGGAGCTTTTCTGCTCCACAGAGACTGAATCGATACAATTGTGTTTAGAATAAAAGTAACAAATAATTGCTAATAGTCTCTAGGAACCAGAAAAGAGGGTCATGTACATGGTTTATTATATGGATAAAGGAATGTGTTTTTAATTGTATTGCTGATTTTATATTTTTTTAATATTATTTTATTCTTTGGTATTAAAAAAACTTTGAAGTTTAAATAATAAAAATATATTTCATATATATATACAGAGTGTCAGCGCCTTCAAATTTTCTTCCTTCTACTTTTATATTAACAAGAGCACCCCTGTATTTTTACAACATACAGGTCCAGTGTACTTTTATATTAACTAGAGCAACCCTGCATGTTTACAGCATACAGGGCCAGTATACTTTTATTTTAACAAGAGCACCCCTGAATTTTTACAGCATGCAGGACCAGTGTACTTTTATTTTAACAAGAGCACCCTTGTATATTTACAGCTTACAGGACCAGTGTACTTTTATTTAATCAAGAGTACCCATGTATTTTTATAGCATACAGTACCAGTGTACTTTTATATTAACAAGCGCACCCCTGAATTTTTACAGCATAGAAGACAGGTCCAGCACCCCTGTATTTTCACAGCATACAGGAGGACAGTGCCCTCGTCCCCGTGTACAACACATTTACAGCCATAACAGCAACACCCATTTACAGCAGTAGAACCCCTAACAGCATATGAAACACCAGTGACAGCCAGGACAGCAACCGTAACAGCATGAGGACACCACAGTGACAGGAACAGCACCCGTACAAAGCACACACTGACCCCACCTGACGCCAGCACCCACAGAGAGACAGATGTCTGTCTCCCTCACTGTCCATGTCTGGAGTGAATATGGCGGCACGCGCGGCTGTTTATATGAAATCCAAAACCTGCAAGAATCCAACAGTGGGATTGCAATGTTTTGCCTAGTTCTGGTTTCTGAGTCTGGCGGGAAGTCCTGAGCCAGACTTGGATCCGGTCTTGGAGCGTGACATTCGGTGTGGAAGGGGGTGGTTTGTTCTCTGAGAACCGAATACACTCATCTCTAGTTTTGAGACACAGAAAAACAGGTGTGCTAAAAGTTGAGCACTGCAAGCAATCATAAAAACAACTTACTAGTAATAGGTACAGTCCCATATTATCATTAATGCATTATCATTTCAAATTATTTCTGTTCGCTACACAGGAAAACACGGGGTCAGGTTGTGCTTAAATGGATGTTTTGATACCAAATGCACCAAGGCTTTACTTACCTACACAAATGAACCAAAGCTTATCTCTCCACTCTCAGGATAAAAGACCACTTGTGTAATTTAACAGGAAATCCACTTTTGATATACAGTATTCACATCTATTTTGCTCTAAACATGAAGTGAACAGGCTCCCTGCTGTGCTTGTTTTCTTCCCAGAAATGAAGAACAGAAGTTGGTTTGATGATAAAATTTAGGTAACTGCTTATAAAGATATTTCTGTATACAAAGCAAAGATTTACTGTAGGAGGTCCCTTTATATAACAAAAACATCAATCACTTTTACTGTGAGAGACCCACTTTAATAGACATGAATGTAATTAGCAAATAACCTTATTTACAATAATACTTCAGTAATAAAAACTCATTTTCTAATAACCCAAACAGAAAAGCTTAATATATATTTGAAACAGAAAAAGACTTTCACATCTAATACACACAGTAACCAACAGGGAATGTGTCCTAGAATAGACAATATATATTGCCCCATGTCATTTGGAATACTTACTGTAGCTCCTACTGTATCTGCCTAATCAGAGTGGAAGGCTTTGATTTAGAGGTCTTTCAAAGGCTAAGCACAGAAGGACTGAATTAGAGGTGAACAGGGCTTAAAGTGGTCCTGAAGTTGTGGTGGAACTCATTTACCCTGCAACCTAACCCCACAACCCCCTCCCCCCCTCCCCCAACTCCGCACTTCACATTAACTGGGGCCAGGGCAAGTGCTAGTGTTTTCAGCACCCCTGCAAACTATAAGTTATTGACCTATTTCCGTTACTTTATAAAAGGGACATTGAGCTCACAAAGAAGCAGCGTGGTCACACAACAGTACCCCCATTTCAAATTGCACCACATAGTAGCACAATCTTATTCACGTTACAATGCATGTAGTACCCTTGATTCATATTACACAAAAACGGGTCCCTCCTCCTCTTCCGGCATGATCTTCCCAGTGAAATTTGGAAAGATGGTGCATGAACACTAGGGAGCAAAGACCCTAGCACTGTTCGGCATATTACAGTATTTGCATTGTGAATTTCCGATTATTTTAAAATAAACATTTCAATGCCAGCGTTAATATATACTGCGGACGCAAGGCACATCTTATAACCATATATGATAAAAGTGCGCTAAACGTCGCAACACTATATCCCTTAAGAGAAAGCAAGCAGTCGCACCCTTTGTAAGCTGAGGTCCAACACTCAGAGATATATATTTGATATTAAAAGGTTATGCATACAAAATTAAATATGTACAGTATATCATTCAGTTATAATATATATGGTTACAGAGTTACAGTTATAAAATAAGCAGTTGTAGTTACATATGAATCAGTTACAGCCAATATACATACGCCTAGTTTCACTGGTCCCAGGCAGCAAGTCATCAGGTAGGAGACTTCTGATAAGGGTGTGTGTGTGTGTGTGTGTGTGTGTGTGTGTGTGTGTGTGTGTGAGAGAGAGAGAGAGAGAGAGAGAGATAGAGAGTGTATGATAATGTATCAGAGGGTGAATGAGAATGTATAAGAGAGCTGCCTGCTTCTGGCTCCCTATGTTTATACAGTAAAATAATGGGTGTATACAACAATGGGTTTCATCTTCTTCCATTGGTCCAGAGGCTAGGCCTCTCAAGAACTTGACGGCTCATAGGTCAGTGTGAGGGCTTTTGTCCTATGTTGCAAACACATGTGTCTGCCCCCAGGGCCATGACTGTGAAGCCAGTTTCAAGTCTTCAGGAAGTCCTTTGTATTCATACAGTTGGTCATAAATAATCGTTGCAATGTTCTACAATCTACCCATATCTATCAAATTAATACACACATTCTCCTGATCATTTTGACACTAAGCATGATATATTTAACCTGTTCTGTTCCAATAATACATATATATCTAATGTTACACTCTATTATATAAATACATTATAACTAGGTGATTCATCGCGCCCTACGGGCGCTCTTCACACCGTCGGAAGGGGCTGTGCCCCTGTAACCTGAGTACCGTGCAAATGTATTCTTGGCTCAAACCTATGGCAGAGATCCACTTTGTACCCGTGCGATGTGCCAGCACAATGCGGTGCCTACGCACGCACAGTTTAGACCTGATGTTAGCGTAGGTCAAAATGCTAGCGAGCGTTCAGGTCCTAATGACCTGCTTTAGTGTGAAGGTGTACAATAAGGGGGTAAGGCGATAACAGAAATATGCAGTGCGGTAAGTAGGGGCTACAGAGATGTAGAGTGTTAAAGAGAGAATAAGTAGATGCCGGCTGGTCCACAGAAGTTTGGAACATGGAAGGCGGTAGACAGGGGCAGTGCGGTCGGAAGAGGATAGAGATACACAGGTTTGTAGTATGGAAATAGGGAAACACTGGGTGGTAGAGATGCTATAGAAATATGCTGGGAGATAGGGAGGTGATAGAGGGGTGGCGTGCGATACATTGGAAATTCTAAAATGCCTTTGGTAGGAAGTGCATGTAGAGATCGGAAGGGCCAAAAGAGGGAATGCAGGGAAATGCAGGATGGTAGGCAAAGATTTGGGATTTTCAGTGTGTTAGGGAGAAGCTACGGACACGCCGGATGGTAGGGATAGTCTACGGAAAGGGAGGGCTGTAAGGAGTAGAGAGAGGCAGGGCAGTAGAGATGTTATACCTAAACAGTGCGTGTTAGTGAGAAGATAAATAAATGCAATTGGGTAAGGAGGAAACTTAGGGGGTCATTCCAACCTGATCGCACGCTGCTGGTTTTCGCAACACAGCAATTAGGTCACTACTGCGCATGCACCGCAATGCGCAGGCGCGTCATATGGGTTCAAAGCAGATCGGTGCCGGGCGATGGATTTAACGAAGAATCCATTTGCACAGCTGATTGCAAGAAGATTGACAGGAAGAGGGGGTTGGTGTGTGTCAACTGACCGTTTTGAAGGAGTGGTTGGAAAAACGCAGGCGTGTCCAAGCATTTGCATGGCGGGTGTCAATTCCGGGAGTGGACAGGCTCAAGTGATCGCAGCGGCTGAGTAAGTTCAGACCTGCTCAGAAACTGCACAAATTATTTTTGTACTGCTCGGCTGCACAGGCGTACGCACACTTGCAAAGCTAGAAGACACTCCCCAGTGGCCGGCGACTATGCGTTTGCACGGCTGCAAAAAGTAGCTAGCCAACGATCAACTTGGAATGACCCCCTTGTGCGCTAATAATAAAAATAACATACGCATGGTGGGAGATAGGAGCAACAGACACGCAGGGCAGTACACAGGGCATACAGCTGGCGGCGGCGGTGGAGTCCAGGCTCTGGTCCAGCATGTCCATGTGTGGGGGATTGTGGTGCGGGGGTGGTGCAGCAGTAGCCGCAGGTAAGTGGGTAGGTGTGGGCTGGGGGCGGAAGAGGCAGGAGGTGTGGCCGGCGAATGCTGAGGTCAAGGGGACAAACAGGGATGTCTCGGCTGCCTCTCTTGCATGGCCACCTTGACACGTGAGGAAGAGGGAGGTGGGGAAAGCACAACAGCACTACCCGGCTCTGCAGCTCTCACACATGGCGGCGGGATGCACCAAGCAGCAGCGTGGAGGGAGGCAGGAGCGTGAGGGAGAGCACACAGCAATCACAGCAGCAGTGGGTGGACCAGACACATTAGATCTGTGACTCCGCCCAGCATTGTGTCTCTGGGCAGCATTTGAAGATGAGTCACAAAGTCACAGATCTGGCCAAATATATAGCAGGAGTGGTTGGTGCATATCTAGTGAGTGTGTAAATATTGAACGGCGATAGTGCATTTGATGGTGAAGGGGGCGTAGGCCCTTTTGTGGGCGTGAACAGCCCAGGGGTGACCGCATATGGGGGAGGGTATCTGTGCATGCTGCGGGTGGAGGGGGGGGCATATGTGGGGGGGGGGTGCAGGTGGGAGAGGGGGTCAGGAGGAGGTGGGGGATGGGTGGTGGATGGAGGAGGGGGTGGGAAGTGCTGTGTTTGGGGTAACATTGGAGGTGCTGGGGTGGGGGATGGCCAGATGCAGGACTGTTGCATATGTGGCAGGGGTTCCGGAGGCGCTAGGGGTGGGGAAGGGGTAGGTGTACAGTGGGTGGTGCGGCGGGCCGGTGAGGGGCTGAGGTTATGTGGGTGGGGGAGGGGCAGGGGTGGGGGTGCGGTGAATGGTGGATGGGTTCCAGAGGCGTTGCGGGTGGGGAAGGGGCGGGTGTGCCACGGGTGGTGTTGGGGGTTCAGTGGTGCGGTGGGCTGGTGAGGGGCTGAGGTTATGTGGGTGGGGGACGGGCAGGGGTGGTGGTGTGGTGGAGGGGTTCCAGAGGTGTTGTGGGTGGGGAAGGGGCGGGTGTGCTGCGGGTGGTGTTGGGGGTCCAGTGGTGCGGGGGCTGGTGAGGGACTGGGGTTACGTGGGTGGGGGAGGGGCGGGGGTGCACTGAATGGGTTCCAGAGGCTCTGCGGGTGGTGTAGGGGTGGGTTTGCTGCGGGTGGGATGGAGGTAGGTTTAGTATATATGTTATACAGAGGCTGAATACATTAATGCATACACAGTATAAGATAGTGGGGAGGTGGGTTACCCTGTATATGAAGGGAGATGCAGGTCTGCAGCCTCTGGATCTATGTGTTGGGTGTCCCCCTTCTCCTCAGGCTCCCTCCGCCTGCTACTGCTGCTGCCCCCACTCCGGTGTCCGCACATAGTGGCCGGGTATGTACTTGTTGCTGTAGGTCAGGGCGAGTAGGCAGAGGTTGCGCCTGATACCGCTCTAGAGCACGCAGGGGCAGAGGAGCAGTTTGGTGTGCATGCTCCAGAGCATCCCCAGCTCCCTCCATCTAGCGGGGACGGCGGATGAGTCCGGGGACGGCGGGCACGGGCACCTTACCGATCTGTCCGCTGCGTGGCATCCCAGTGTCCGGCAGCGGCTCCATGTGTGAGAGGGGGCCCAGCAGGAGTCAAGTATTGCGCTGCTCGCAGCTAGCCGCAGCGGCCAATCACAGCGCGGGCTTCCGCCATCTGTCCAATGGCTGGCATCGGGGGCGGGACCTGGACGCAGCCTTAACGTGGTGCAGCTGCTGATGTCTCCACACAATCCACCAGCGGTCTGTATTGTTCTGAGTACATCCTGCGTTACTTGTATCATCAATAATTCTATCTATATAGCCTATTCGCCTATGTAATTATCCTATTCTCCTATATCTCTCCAATATATTAGGGCAGATCTGTGACTTGACTCCGCCCAGCAATGTGACTCCGCCCAGCATTAGCAAATGAGTCACAAAGTCACAGATCTGGGCAAATATATAGGAGATGTCTAGTGCTTGACATGTTTCGTCTAAGTGTAATTTATGTGTTGTATGAAATATGTGTTGAATATATCTTTGTGGCTTGTCTGTGTGGATGCGTATGCTACCATATATCCTGTGCATGCTGCGTGTATGCGCACAAACAGACCTCTCTGTTTGGAGTTTGTATTTGTGTGTATGTAATATTTTGGACTTTGACAGCATCATTAATGGGAGTGCAAAGCAAGGGTACCCCGAATGCTAACGCTGCCATCGCGTGCTGCTGCTGTGTGAGACACAGTCGCCAATCTGGGTAAAAAGGCAAAAGACAGAGGTGTTATGTGAGCAACCCACAACATACCTCATGCCCTGCGACTTTATGCTAATTCCTTTACAAAAGGGGTCAGGGAACTTTTTTACCTTTTACCCCAAAATATATTTAGATATACCGACATTACCCCCTTGATTTGAAAGGAAGAAAATCATATATTATTGTGCATATATACTGGTTATCACTGTTACTTTATATGGCATTTTTGAGATACTGGGGTATATTTACAAAGATTCGTGTTTTTGCCGTTTTGAAGGGTGTTTGAACTCGAATGGTATC
Organism: Pseudophryne corroboree; assembly: GCF_028390025.1. Taxonomy (NCBI): domain Eukaryota; kingdom Metazoa; phylum Chordata; class Amphibia; order Anura; family Myobatrachidae; genus Pseudophryne; species Pseudophryne corroboree. Next base: position 58,326,287 of record NC_086455.1, read on the forward strand.
GGGTGCATTTTACTGCAACTTTTTGAATCCTGATACGATCATTCACTAAGCTGCCGACTTTTCCCAATTCGTATTTTCCGATGTCGATGTGATTCGTAATGTTAGGCAGTATTTTACGGGAGTGATGAGTAAAACACTGCCTGGCAAAACACAAGTAATCCCGGCCGGATCTGTGAGATCCGTGCAGGACTTCATTGTGTACCTTAAAAAGGTGTTTAAAGTCGTTAAAAATCAGAAAAAAAATGCGTGGGGTCCCCCCTTCTAAGCACAACCAGCTTCGGGCTCTTTGAGCCGGTCCTGGTTGACAAAATATGGGCAAAAAAATGACAGGGGTTCCCCTATATTTCATCAACCAGCACTGGGCTCTGCGCCTGGTCCTGGTTCCAAAAATACGGGGGACAAAAAGCGTAGGGGTCCCCCGTATTTTTGAAACCAGCACCGGGTTCCACTAGCCAGGTACATAATGCCACAGCCGGGGGACACTTTTATACTGGTCCCTGTGGCCCTGGCATTACATACCCAATTAGTCACCCCTGGCCGGGGTACCCTGGAGGAGTGGGAACCCCTTAAATCAAGGGGTCCCCCCCTCCAGCCACCCAAGGGCCAGGGGTGAAGCCCGAGGCTGTCCCCCCCATCCAAGGGCGGCGGATGGGGGGCTGATAGCCATGTGTAAAAAATGTGAATATTGTTTTTAGTAGCAGTACTACAAGTCCCAGCAAGCCTCCCCCGCAAGCTGGTACTTGGAGAACCACAAGTACCAGCATGCGGTGGAAAACCTGGCCCGCTGGTACCTGTAGTACTACTACTAAAAAAATACCCCCAAAAAAACAGGACACACACACCGTGAAAGTATAAGTTTATTACATACATGCACACCTCCATACATACATACTTACCTATGTTCCCACGAGGCTCGGTCCTCTTCTCCATGTAGAATCCTTGGGGGACCTGTCAAAAAGATTATACTCACATAATCCAGTGTAGATTGTGTCCAAAGTATAATCCACGTACTTGGCAAAACAATAAAATGGAAACCCGACCACGCACTGAAAGGGGTCCCATGTTTACACATGGGACCCCTTTCCCCGACTGCCAGGACCCCCCCTGACTCCTGTCAAAGAGGGTCCCTTCAGCCAATCAGGGAGCGCCACGTCGTGGCACTCTCCTTATTGGCTGTGTGCTCCTGTAATGTCTGTGAGGCAGCACACGGCAGAGATACAATGTAGCGCCTATGCGCTCCATTGTAGCCAATGGTGGGAACTTTGCGGTCAGCGGTGAGGTTACTTTCGGTCAACCGCTGACTGTAAAGTTCTCACCATTGGCTACAATGGAGCGCATAGGCGCTACATTGTATCTCTGCTGTGTGCTGCCTCACAGACACAACTTTTAGGAGACAGATGGTCACATCCTCACCTCAGTAATGTCGGTGGGAATTTCCCACTGTTATGTGGGCTACTGTCTGATCCTGAGGAACTCTGTCAGTGGTCAGCCACAGAACACTTCAAGTTCTGTGTGTGGGTTGGTGGGCTGCGGGCGTGAGGACAGGACAGTGCAGGACGGGCAGACATGAGGGAGCACGGTGTGACGTCAGCACGTCACACCGCGGCCAGGAACACAGCACAGGGCGACCAGGAGTACAGCGCAGGGCAGGTAGGAGGGAGCGCGGTGTGACATCAGCACGTCACATCGCAAGCCGGCCGCTGCTGGACGGGGCTGTGTCTCGGTAGCGCGACCATCCATTATCCCCAGGAATTTAATTTTTACCCCATTTGGGGTAATTTACCCTTGTTCACTGACCACTGCTTTACAACAAACATATTAATTCTAAGTACCTAGGGCCTAATTCAGACCTCATCCCTAGGCTGCATTTTCGTACAGCGGGCGTTCAGGTCTAAACTGCGCATGCGATTGCACCACAATGCACTGGCGCATGTCACGGGGAGAAAGCGGATCGCCGCTCAGCGATGGGTTTGTGTGAAGGATACGTTCGCACAGGTGTTCGCAAGGAGATTGACAGGAAGAAGGCATTTGTGGGTGGCAACTGACCGTTTTCTGGGAGTGTTTGTAAAAACACAGGCATGTCCATGCGTTTGCAGGAAGGGTTCCTGATGTCAATTCCGGGCCCGGATAGGCTGCTGTGAGATTGCAGTGGCTGAGTAAGTCCTGGGCTACTCAGAGACTCAGCTGTTTGTACAGCTCTGCTACACATGCGTTCGCACACTTGCAAAGTGAAAATACACTCCCCTATGGGTGGTGACTATGCGAACGCAGGACTGCAAAAAACCCCTAGCAAGCGATCAGGTCTGAATTAGCCCCCTAGAACACTATGGGGCTAACTCGGAGCAACACACGAAGTGGCTGTAGTTGCGGTCAGTGGAGGAAGCCTGATTTACTACCTTATGCTAATGCCACAATCCACAAGGCTAATGTAGGGTTTGTGCATCTTAAAGCGGGAAACTGTGCCACCCATAATTTTACACCAGCAGCCGCCACAGTCACCGTCATTAGTATCTGAACTTGCTCCAGCTCCATACTAGAGATGTGCACTTGAAATTTTTCGGGTTTTGTGTTTTGGTTTTGGGTTCGGTTCCGCGGCCGTGTTTTGGGTTCGACCGCGTTTTGGCAAAAGCTCACCGAATTTTTTTTGTTGGATTCGGGTGTGTTTTGGATTCGGGTGTTTTTTTCAAAAAACACTAAAAAACAGCTTAAATCATAGAATTTGGGGGTAATTGTGATCCCAAAGTATTATTAACCTCAAAAACCATAATTTCCACTCATTTTCAGTCTATTCTGAATACCTCACACCTCACAATATTATTTTTAGTCCTAAAATTTGCACCGAGGTCGCTGTATGACTAAGCTAAGCGACCCTAGTGGCCGACACAAACACCTGGCCCATCTAGGAGTGGCACTGCAGTGTCACGCAGGATGGCCCTTCCAAAAAACACTCCCCAAACAGCACATGACGCAAAGAAAAAAAGAGGCGCAATGAGGTAGCTGTGTGAGTAAGATAAGCGACCCTAGTGGCCGACACAAACACCGGGCCCATCTAGGAGTGGCACTGCAGTGTCACGCAGGATGGCCCTTCCAAAAAACACTCCCCAAACAGCACATGACGCAAAGAAAAAAAGAGGCGCAATGAGGTAGCTGTGTGAGTAAGATAAGCGACCCTAGTGGCCGACACAAACACCGGGCCCATCTAGGAGTGGCACTGCAGTGTCACGCAGGATGGCCCTTCCAAAAAACACTCCCCAAACAGCACATGACGCAAAGAAAAAAAGAGGCGCAATGAGGTAGCTGTGTGAGTAAGATAAGCGACCCTAGTGGCCGACACAAACACCGGGCCCATCTAGGAGTGGCACTGCAGTGTCACGCAGGATGGCCCTTCCAAAAAACACTCCCCAAACAGCACATGACGCAAAGAAAAAAAGAGGCGCAATGAGGTAGCTGTGTGAGTAAGATAAGCGACCCTAGTGGCCGACACAAACACCTGGCCCATCTAGGAGTGGCACTGCAGTGTCACGCAGGATGGCCCTTCCAAAAAACACTCCCCAAACAGCACATGATGCAAAGAAAAAAAGAGGCGCAATGAGGTAGCTGTGTGAGTAAGATAAGCGACCCTAGTGGCCGACACAAACACCGGGCCCATCTAGGAGTGGCACTGCAGTGTCACGCAGGATGGCCCTTCCAAAAAACACTCCCCAAACAGCACATGACGCAAAGAAAAAAAGAGGCGCAATGAGGTAGCTGTGTGAGTAAGATAAGCGACCCTAGTGGCCGACACAAACACCGGGCCCATCTAGGAGTGGCACTGCAGTGTCACGCAGGATGGCCCTTCCAAACAGCACATGAATGCAAAGAAAAAAAGAGGCGCAATGAGGTAGCTGTGTGAGTAAGATAAGCGACCCTAGTGGCCGACACAAACACCTGGCCCATCTAGGAGTGGCACTGCAGTGTCACGCAGGATGGCCCTTCCAAAAAACACTCCCCAAACAGCACATGACGCAAAGAAAAAAAGAGGCGCAATGAGGTAGCTGTGTGAGTAAGATAAGCGACCCTAGTGGCCGACACAAACACCGGGCCCATCTAGGAGTGGCACTGCAGTGTCACGCAGGATGGCCCTTCCAAAAAACACTCCCCAAACAGCACATGACGCAAAGAAAAAAAGAGGCGCAATGAGGTAGCTGTGTGAGTAAGATAAGCGACCCTAGTGGCCGACACAAACACCGGGCCCATCTAGGAGTGGCACTGCAGTGTCACGCAGGATGGCCCTTCCAAAAAACACTCCCCAAACAGCACATGACGCAAAGAAAAAAAGAGGCGCAATGAGGTAGCTGTGTGAGTAAGATAAGCGACCCTAGTGGCCGACACAAACACCTGGCCCATCTAGGAGTGGCACTGCAGTGTCACGCAGGATGGCCCTTCCAAAAAACACTCCCCAAACAGCACATGACGCAAAGAAAAATTAAAGAAAAAAGAGGTGCAAGATGGAATTGTCCTTGGGCCCTCCCACCCACCCTTATGTTGTATAAACAGGACATGCACACTTTAACCAACCCATCATTTCAGTGACAGGGTCTGCCACATGACTGACTGAAATGACGGGTTGGTTTGGACCCCCACCAAAAAAGAAGCAATTAATCTCTCTTTGCACAAACTGGCTGTACAGAGGCAAGATGTCCACCTCATCATCATCCTCCGATATATCACCATGTACATCCCCCTCCTCACAGATTATCAATTCGTCCCCACTGGAATCCACCATCTCAGCTCCCTGTGTACTTTGTGGAGGCAATTGCTGCTGGTCAATGTCTCCACGGAGGAATTGATTATAATTCATTTTAATGAACATCATCTTCTCCACATTTTCTGGAAGTAACCTCGTACGCCGATTGCTGACAAGGTGAGCGGCGGCACTAAACACTCTTTCGGAGTACACACTTGTGGGAGGGCAACTTAGGTAGAATAAAGCCAGTTTGTGCAAGGGCCTCCAAATTGCCTCTTTTTCCTGCCAGTATAAGTACGGACTGTGTGACGTGCCTACTTGGATGCGGTCACTCATATAATCCTCCACCATTCTTTCAATGGGGAGAGAATCATATGCAGTGACAGTAGACGACATGTCCGTAATCGTTGACAGGTCCTTCAGTCCGGACCAGATGTCAGAATCAGCAGTCGCTCCAGACTGCCCTGCATCACCGCCAGCGGGTGGGCTCGGAATTCTGAGCCTTTTCCTCGCACCCCCAGTTGCGGGAGAATGTGAAGGAGGAGATGTTGACAGGTCACGTTCCGCTTGACTTGACAATTTTCTCACCAGCAGGTCTTTGAACCCCAGCAGACTTGTGTCTGCCGGAAAGAGAGATCCAAGGTAGGTTTTAAATCTAGGATCGAGCACGGTGGCCAAAATGTAGTGCTCTGATTTCAACAGATTGACCACCCGTGAATCCTTGTTAAGCGAATTAAGGGCTCCATCCACAAGTCCCACATGCCTAGCGGAATCGCTCCGTGTTAGCTCCTCCTTCAATGTCTCCAGCTTCTTCTGCAAAAGCCTGATGAGGGGAATGACCTGACTCAGGCTGGCAGTGTCTGAACTGACTTCACGTGTGGCAAGTTCAAAGGGCAGCAGAACCTTGCACAACGTTGAAATCATTCTCCACTGCGCTTGAGACAGGTGCATTCCACCTCCTATATCGTGCTGAATTGTATAGGCTTGAATGGCCTTTTGCTGCTCCTCCAACCTCTGAAGCATATATAGGGTTGAATTCCACCTCGTTACCACTTCTTGCTTCAGATGATGGCAGGGCAGGTTCAGGCGTTTTTGGTGTTGTTCCAGTCTTCTGTACGTGGTGCCTGTACGCCGAAAGTGTCCCGCAATTCTTCTGGCCACCGACAGCATCTCTTGCACGCCCCTGTCGTTTTTTAAAAAATTCTGCACCACCAAATTCAAGGTATGTGCAAAACATGGGACGTGCTGGAATTTGCCCAGATTTAATGCACACACTATATTGCTGGCGTTGTCCGATGCCACAAATCCACAGGAGAGTCCAGTTGGGGTAAGCCATTCCGCGATGATCTTCCTCAGTTGCCGTAAGAGGTTTTCAGCTGTGTGCGTATTCTGGAAAGCGGTGATACAAAGCGTAGCCTGCCTAGGAAAGAGTTGGCGTTTGCGAGATGCTGCTACTGGTGCCGCCGCTGCTGTTCTTGCGGCGGGAGTCCATACATCTACCCAGTGGGCTGTCACAGTCATATAGTCCTGACCCTGCCCTGCTCCACTTGTCCACATGTCCGTGGTTAAGTGGACATTGGGTACAGCAGCATTTTTTAGGACACTGGTGACTCTTTTTCTGAGGTCTGTGTACATTTTCGGTATCGCCTGCCTAGAGAAATGGAACCTAGATGGTATTTGGTACCGGGGACACAGTACCTCCAACAAGTCTCTAGTTGGCTCTGCAGTAATGATGGATACCGGAACCACGTTTCTCACCACCCAGGATGCCAAGGCCTCAGTTATCCGCTTTGCAGCAGGATGACTGCTGTGATATTTCATCTTCCTCGCAAAGGACTGTTGGACAGTCAATTGCTTGGTGGAAGTAGTAAAAGTGGTCTTACGATTTCCCCTCTGGGATGACCATCGACTCCCAGCAGCAACAACAGCAGCGCCAGCAGCAGTAGGCGTTACACGCAAGGATGCATCGGAGGAATCCCAGGCAGTAGAGGAATCATCAGAATTGCCAGTGACATGGCCTGCAGGACTATTGGCATTCCTGGGGAAGGAGGAAATTGACACTGAGGGAGTTGGTGGGGTGGTTTGCGTGAGCTTGGTTACAAGAGGAAGGGATTTACTGGTCAGTGGACTGCTTCCGCTGTCGCCCAAAGTTTTTGAACTTGTCACTGACTTATTATGAATGCGCTGCAGGTGACGTATAAGGGAGGATGTTCCGAGGTGGTTAACGTCCTTACCCCTACTTATTACAGCTTGACAAAGGCAACACACGGCTTGACAAATGTTGTCCGCATTTCTGTTGAAATACTTCCACACCGAAGAGCTGATTTTTTTGGTATTTTCACCAGGCATGTCAACGGCCATATTCCTCCCACGGACAACAGGTGTCTCCCTGGGTGCCTGACTTAAACAAACCACCTCACCATCGGAATCCTCCTTGTCAATTTCCTCCCCAGTGCCAGCAACACCCATATCCTCCTCATCCTGGTGTACTTCAACACTGACATCTTCAATCTGACTATCAGGAACTGGACTGCGGGTGCTCCTTCCAGCACTTGCAGGGGGCGTGCAAATGGTGGAAGGCGCATGCTCTTCACGTCCAGTGTTGGGAAGGTCAGGCATCGCAACCGACACAATTGGACTCTCCTTGTGGATTTGGGATTTCGAAGAACGCACAGTTCTTTGCGGTGCTTTTGCCAGCTTGAGTCTTTTCATTTTTCTAGCGAGAGGCTGAGTGCTTCCATCCTCATGTGAAGCTGAACCACTAGCCATGAACATAGGCCAGGGCCTCAGCCGTTCCTTGCCACTCCGTGTGGTAAATGGCATATTGGCAAGTTTACGCTTCTCCTCCGACAATTTTATTTTAGATTTTTGAGTCCTTTTTTTACTGATATTTGGTGTTTTGGATTTTACATGCTCTGTACTATGACATTGGGCATCGGCCTTGGCAGACGACGTTGCTGGCATTTCATCGTCTCGGCCATGACTAGTGGCAGCAGCTTCAGCACGAGGTGGAAGTGGATCTTGATCTTTCCCTAATTTTGGAACCTCAACATTTTTGTTCTCCATATTTTAATAGGCACAACTAAAAGGCACCTCAGGTAAACAATGGAGATGGATGGATACTAGTATACTTATGGATGGACGAGCGACTGCCGACACAGAGGTAGCTACAGCCGTGGACTACCGTACTGTGTCTGCTGCTAATATAGACTGGATGATAATGAGATAAAATCAATATATATATATATATATAATATCACTAGTACTGCAGCCGGACAGGTATATATATTTATTATGTAATGACTGATGACGGACCTGCTGGACACTGTCAGCTCAGCAGCACCGCAGACTGCTACAGTAAGCTACTATAGTAGTATGTATAAAGAAGAAAGAAAACAAAAAACCACGGGTAGGTGGTATACAATTATGGATGGACGAGCGACTGCCGACACAGAGGTAGCTACAGCCGTGGACTACCGTACTGTGTCTGCTGCTATATAGACTGGATGATAATGAGATGAAATCAATATATATATATATAATATCACACTAGTACTGCAGCCGGACAGGTATATATATTTATTATGTAATGACTGATGATGGACCTGCTGGACACTGTCAGCTCAGCAGCACCGCAGACTGCTACAGTAAGCTACTATAGTAGTATGTATAAAGAAGAAAGAAAAAAAAAAAACCACGGGTAGGTGGTATACAATTATGAATGGACGAGCGACTGCCGACACAGAGGTAGCTACAGCCGTGGACTACCGTACTGTGTCTGCTGCTAATATAGACTGGATGATAATGAGATGAAATCAATATATATATATATAATATCACACTAGTACTGCACCTGGACAGGTAGATATATTTATTATGTAATGACTGATGACGGACCTGCTGGACACTGTCAGCTCAGCAGCACCGCAGACTGCTACAGTAAGCTACTATAGTAGTATGTATAAAGAAGAAAGAAAAAAAAAACACGGGTAGGTTGTATACAATTATGGATGGACGAGCGACTGCCGACACAGAGGTAGCTACAGCCGTGGACTACCGTACTGTGTCTGCTGCTAATATAGACTGGATGATAATGAGATGAAATCAATATATATATATATAATATCACACTAGTACTGCAGCCGGACAGGTAGATATATTTATTATGTAATGACTGATGACGGACCTGCTGGACACTGTCAGCTCAGCAGCACCGCAGACTGCTACAGTAAGCTACTATAGTAGTATGTATAAAGAAGAAGAAAGAAAAAAAAAACGGGTAGGTGGTATACAATATTATATATATAATATATACAATTATATATATATATATATATATATATATATATATATATATATATATTAAACTGGTGGTGATTATTAAACTGGTGGTCAGGTCACTGGTCACACTATCAGCAACTTGCAAGTAGTACTCCTAAGCAGACAATCACAATATATATTATACTGGTGGTCAGTGTGGTCACAATGGCAGTGTGGCACTCTGGCAGCAAAAGTGTGCACTGTACGTTATATGTACTCCTGAGTCCTGCTCTCAGACTCTAACTGCTCCCCACTGTCAGTGTCTCCCCCACAAGTCAGATATACATTATACAGTCACACTATCTATCTATCACTTCAGCAAGTAGTAGTACTCCTCCTAATGCTCCCCAAAATTACTACTGTGTCTCTCTCTACTCTAGTCTCACTCTCTTCTCTATAAACGGAGAAGACGCCAGCCACGTCCTCTCCCTATGAATCTCAATGCACGTGTGAAAATGGCGGCGACGCGCGGCTCCTTATATAGAATCCGAGTCTCGCGATAGAATCCGAGCCTCGCGAGAATCCGACAGCGGGATGATGACGTTCGGGGCGCGCTCGGGTTAACCGAGCAAGGCGGGAAGATCCGAGTCGCTCGGCCCCGTGTAAAAAAAAATGAAGTTCGGGCGGGTTCGGATTCCGAGGAACCGAACCCGCTCATCTCTACTCCATACTAGGTGCAAGATATCAATCAAAAACAGGCTTCCCTTCCCTGTACGAATGATTTACAATCATACACAGCTTTTGTTTCAAACCCCCCCCCCCCCCATCATAACATTCCCACAAGTCAGGGCGGTTATGTGCGCCCAGTTGAAACCCCAAAATTCCCAAGTTCACGGAAAGAGAAAGACAAATAGCGTTTGCACCCATGCACAGAGATCCGCCCAACTCAGAATCAATACATTCATTTGGAAACAAATAGAATGCAAAATTCAAGAAAAAAAATTACAAAACTATAGGGATCTCTATCCACAGTAGAACATAAAAGTAGTGGCAGGCGTCTCACGCTATAAGATGCAAAAAGTACAAGTGTCTCAGGACACATCTGTAGTGCTCAACTTAGTGTAACTAATCATGGGTTAACATCAGGGAAGCCAACAGGGGGGGACTGTGGGGACTGGTGTCCCGAGCCCTGACAGAGAGGGGGGTCCACCCCTGGCTCCTACCGCCAATACCTGTAGAGCTGCACCAGTCCTGAATCAACAGCAGGCTGGTGCACAAGGAGGACTTCTTAAAACAAGCCTACCCTGCGCATCAGCTCTCTGTTAACCATTCCTGTAGGTCCACAACGATTCACCTATAAGTAACGTCACAATGTATGACATCACATAGGGGTGGAGCAGAAGCTTTTTTGGGGGAAGGAGGGGCCTTGTCTATTTAGTCAGTCCTAGGCCCCACAATTTCTGATGGCAGCCCTGGTTAACATTAAGAACAGATTCAGTAGTGGATTTCAGTTGCAATTCCACAGCAACATCATTAATATGTAATATTCACTGGCAATACCTGGACACTTGGAAAGTAACATAGATGGTTGTCATTGTGAATGTTCAAAGAATATCATACAGATGTCATGAAAAAGTTTGGGGGATTGATCCATGGATGAAAGGCCATCTGGAAGCATTGTACATTATTTGATGCCAGAGGTGACTGAAATCTTCACATCAGAAGTGTTTGTCTAACAGATGCAGTGAATACATAATGAAAGAGGGCTAACACAGGTGAATATATTGTTTTAAGATAAGTAGAACTATGAAAGAATCCCACCTCTTCATTAATAAATGATGTGTGTTGGATGAAAGCTAAGTTGGTGAGTACTAGAGTTTCAGATCATCTCCCCCAGAGTACATTTAATTTTAGACTGCTCAAAATCTATTGAACCAATTGCATTTGTCACACAGGAACTTCTGCAAGGGGTGATGAGGAGAGCTAATTCAGTTAACAAAAGTCCAATTTGAGATTTTAAAATATGATAATTATTACAGATTGATCATGGATTAAAGAATATTAAATAAAGATATACTACTAAAGTATACAATCTTAAATTTTATCCTTGCATATACTTGAAATATCACATCGTGTTTGCAATCAAAGGTAACATTAGTCTAAGTACTGGTGATACGCCCCAGTATCAGAGCTGTATTAAGGCTTTGGGGGGCCCGGAGCACTTAAGAATCGGGGCCCCCAAAGCCTTAGTTCTCCAAGATGTTTGGAACAGGTGGTATTCAGTATACCGGTTGCTGGGATCCCGACAACCAGCATGCCGACACCTTTTCTCCCTCTTGGGGGTCCATGACCCCCCTGGAGGGAGAATAGATAGAGTTGCGCGCCACTGTGCCCGCAGCATGGCGAGCGCAATAAGGCCACAAGGGGCTCATTGGCGCTCTCCCCGCTGTTTGCAAGCCGGCGGTCGGGATCCCAGCGCCGGTATGCTGGCCGCCGGGGACCCAGCCGCTGGCAACTCATATCACACCCGTTTGGAACAACCTTCCTGCCGAGTACTTTCAAAAACTGTGTGCAAATGTACCTAGAAGAACTGATGCTGTTTTGAAGGCAAAGGGTGGTCACACCAAATATTGATTTTATTTAGATTTCTCCTCTGTTCATTCCATTTTGCATTTTGTTAATTGATCAAAATAAATTAGTAACACTACTATTTGAAAGCAATCTTACTTTGCAGCATTTTTTCCACACGTGCCTAACACTTTTGCACAGTACTGTGTACTGTATATATATATATATATATATATATATATATATATATATATATATATACTAGGTGATTCATCGTGCCCTACGGGCGCTCTTCACATCGTCTTAAGGGGCTACGCCCCCTTAACCCTTGCACGCTCTTGTGGCGTGCAATATTTGTATTATATGGTGTATTACCTCCAATCATAATTGTGTGAGTGGTTAAATATTGCACGGACAAAGGGTGTGCGATGGTTAAGGAGTCATAGCCCCTTGCAATGGCGTGAACAGCGCACGCAGGGCCTGATGAATCACCTAGTAGGTGCTGTAGTTGGGGGAGTGGTGGATATGGGGAAGACGCGGATGAGGGAGGGGGTCTGGGAGTGCCATGGGAGGAGGGAGTGGCGGTTGCAGGAGTGCCACAGGTGGGGGAGGGGCAGGTGCGTGGGTGCCGCGGGTGGGGGTCCGGAGCCACCGCAGGTGGGGGAGGGGCTGTGGTGCAGCGGGTAGGGGACAGGCGGTTGTGGGGGTGCTGTGGGTGGGGGAGGTGGTCCGGATCCACCTCGGGTGGTGGAGGTGTGGGGGTGCCGCGGATGGGGCCCGGAGGTACTGCGAGTGGGGGAGGGGCGGGTAATGCTTCTCCTGCTTCTCCTCCTGGAAGCAGCTAAGCTGCTATCCTCCCTTTGGCAGTGGCTCTCCCGGAGACTCGCACAGCAGCCAAGCAGCCACTATTGTTAGCGCCGGTGTCCCAACGTGCCGCATTACAAGGAAGAAGATGCACTCTATAAACTACAGCTCCCAGCAGACTTTAGCACCAGATTGCTTTGGCGTTAATGGCTGCAGGGAGCAGTAGTTTATTAAGTGCGTCTACTTCCCTGCAATGCGGCGCTTTGGGACACCGGCGCTAACAATAGTGGCTGGCTGGCAGAACTGACTGACTCGCTGAATCAATGCACTGTGCAGAACTGTCGCCTTTTACATTGATTCAGCGTCCAGACATTACGCTCCGCGATATCACCCACTCTATCCGTTACATTAGCAATCTCTGGGTTTCCAGGCCGGCAGCCCAGGTGCTATGTTGCAGAGTCAGGGCCTCTGGGGATCTGGGCGCGACTGTAGCGTGGAGGCATTTCTGTGACATCACGCGCAGAGCAGGCTCTGGGGCTCAGTGAGTATGTGGCGCAGGGAGGGCTATGAAAGCCTTCCGCTTTGCCGCTTTCATACACATCTATGCACTGGCCGCAGCAGCTTTTGTTCCACCTGCGCCGTGGCTAGGGAGTGGGGATTGTTGATGCCAGAGGGGGCAGGCGGACTGGCAGCAGGACATAGGGCGCTGCAGTAAAAGTATTTTTTCCCCTACCTACAGCACAGAGACTTGCTGCAGATGCAGTGGCATACCTTCCAACTGTACCTTTCCGGCAGGTACAGTACATTTAATTATGATCTGTACCGATTTTTGCCTGTCCAAACTTCCATTAACAGTAAAGGAAAATGGGCGTGGCCACTTTACACATGACCACGCCCCCTTTTCGAATTTATACCGATTTTTATGTGTAAATTGTTGGAGGGGATGTTGCTGCAGATGCAGTGGGCCTATTATGGGGTGTGGACCTGGTTGTTAATCCTTCTCTGGGAACACACAACAGCCAAAGGGCAGAGCCTCCCATTGGATGTAACATGTGTGGGAGTACGTTTCTCACCCAATCAGCTGTGGACTGGGTGTGATAGACCTGTTGCTAACCCAATGAGAGCTACTAGCCACGCCCAATGTTATACACACAGTCACTCTGGGCTATTATTAGAGATGAGCGGGTTCGGTTCTCTAAAAACCAAACCCCTTCAAACTTCACATCCCGAGCCCGGATCCGAGTCCGGCTCGGGTTTTCCTGCCTGACTCAGAAACCAGAATGAGGCAAAACATCATCATCCCGCTGTAGGATTCTCGCGGGGTTTGGATTCCATATAATGAGGCGCGCGTCGCTGACAATTTCACTCCGGCTTTGGAGAGTGTAGCGAGAGGACGTGTCTCCATCCTCACTCAGTGTCTGTGCAGGAAAGTGGGGTGGCAATTCCAGTACTGTCTTGTGCTGCTCAGTCCAGTGTAGTGTCTTATGCCGCATCAGTCCAGTCACAGTGGCGGTGTCCTCTGCTGCCATATTTTCAATGTAGCTGTATAAGTCCAGTGCAGTGGTGCTGTGTTGTCCTGCATCAGTACAGTGGTATTGTCTTGTGCTGCATCAGTCCAGTCACAGTGGTGGTGTCCTCTGCTGCCATATGTCCAGTGCTGCTGTATAAGGCCATTCCAGTGGTGCTGTGTTGTGCTGCATCAGTCCAGTGGTGGTGTCTTGTGCTGCATCAGTCCAGTCAGAGTGGTTGTGTCCTCTGCTGTCATATGTCCAGTGCTGCTGTATAAGTCCAGTCCATTGTAGTGGTGCTGTGTTGTCCTGCATCAGTCCAGTGGTGGTGTCATTATGCTACTGTATAAGTCCAGTGGTACTGCCATATAAATCCAGTGATACTGCTGTATGTGTCCAGTGGTACTGCCATATAATTCCAGTGATACTGCCGTATATGTCCAGTTGTACTGCCGTATAAATCCAGTGATACTGCCGTATATATCCAGTGGTACTGCCGTATAAATCCAGTCCAGTGATACTGCCGTATATGTCCAGTGGTACGGCCGTATAAATCCAGTGGTACTGCCGTATAAATCCACTACTGTGGTACTGCCATACAAGTCCAGTGGTACTGCCATATAATTCCAATGATGCTGCCGTATATGTCCATTGGTACTGCCATATAAATCCAGTGACACTGCCGTATATGTCCAGTGGTACTGCCGTATAAATCCAGTGATACTGTGGTATATGTCCAGTGATACTGCCATAAAATTACTGTGATACTGCCGTATATGTCCAGTAGCACTGCCATATAAATCCAGTCCAGTGATACTGCCATATAAGTCCAGTGATACTGCCGTATATGTCCATTGGTACTACAATATAAATACATTAATACTGCCGTATATGTCCAGTGGTACTGCCATATAATTCCAGTGATACTGCAGTATATGTCCAGTGGTACTGCCGTATAAATCCAGTCCAGTGATACTGCCGTATATGTCCAGTGGTACTGCCGTATAAATCCAGTCCAGTGATACTGCCGTATATATCCAGTGTCCAGTGGTACTTCTGTATAAATCCAGTGGTACTGCCGTATAAATCCAGTCCAGTAGTTCTGCCGTATAAGTCCAGTGGTACTGCCGTATAATTCCAGTGATACTGCCGTATATGTCCAGTGATACTGCCATATAAATCCAGTGATACTGCCGTATATATGTCCAGTGGCACTGCCGTATAAATCCAGTCCAGTGATACTGCCGTATAAATCCAGTGATATTGCCGTATATGTCCAGTGGTACTGCCATATAATTCCAGTGATACTACCGTATATGTCCAGTGGTACAGCTGTATAAATCCAGTACAGTGATACTGCCTTATATGTCCAGGGGTACTGCCATTTAAATCCAGTGGTAGTGCCGTATAAATCCAGTCCAGTTGATCTTCCGTATAATCCAGTGGTACTGCCATATAATTCCAGTGATACTGCCGTATATGTCCAGTGGTACTGCCGTATATATACAGTGATACTACTGTATATGTCCAGTGGTACTGCCGTATAAATCCAGTCCAGTGATACTGCTGTATAAGTCCAATGATACTGCCGTATATATGTCCAGTGGTACTGCCGTATGAATCCAGTGATACTGCCATATATGTCCAGTGGTACTGCTGCATAAGTCCAGTCCAGTGGTGTTGCCATATAAGTTCAGTGGTGCTGTCCTGTGCTGTATATTATTTACTCCAAATAAAGGGGTTATTAATATTTAATCCAAATAATTTTGACAGGGTTTGCCCTGTTTGGGGTAGAGGTACCCTCTCCTGTGCTGCATTTTGTTATATAACCCCAGAAAAATATTGGAGAACAAAAATTGGAGGATAAAATAGGGAAAGATCAAGAACCACTTCACCCTACTGCTGATGCTGCCGCTGCTGTTGTTGCTGCTGGGAGTCGATCATCATCCCAGAGGGGAAGTCGGAAGACCACTTGTACTACTTCAACTAAGCAAATAACTGTCCAACAATCCTTCGCGAAAAAAGATGAAATATGACAGCAGTCATCCTGTTGCAAAGCGGATAACTGAGGCCTTGACAGCTATGTTGGTGTTAGCCATGCGTACGGTATCCACCATTAGGATCAAGTACAGCAGCACCCCTGGATTTATACGGCAGCACTCCTGGACTTATACAGCATAGGCAGCACCCCCGGAGAATTACACAGCATAGCAGACAGGCAACAGCACCCCTGGACTTAAACGGGAGTGGGGCAGCACCCCTGGACTGATAGGGCAGAGGGGTGGTGCCCTATATAGGGCAGCACCCCTGGATTGATGTGGCAAAGAAAAGAAGTGCAAGATGGAATTGTCTTGGGCCCTCCCACCCACCCTTATGTTGTATAAATAGGACATGCACACTTAAACAAAGCAATCATTTCAGCAGCAGGGTCTAACACATGACTGTGGCTGAAATGATTGGTTTGTTTGGGCCCCCACCAAAAAAGAAGCAATTAATCTCTCTTTGCACAAACTGTCTCTGCAGAGGCAAGATGTCGTCCTCATCTTTAGATCTCTCCCCCCCCCCACTTCAGTATTTACATCTTCATCCTCACAGAGAAATAATATTCAAACAAACCACATCAGAAGAGGTAGTTTTTTTTGTATTTTGCCCAGGCATGACAATGGGCCTTTTCATCCCATGGCCAACAACTGTCTCCACTGGTGCCTTATTCAAACAAACCACATCACCATCAGAATCCTCATCGTCAACTTCCTCCTCAGCGCCAGCTACACCAATATCCTCCTCATCCTGGTGTAATTCTACAGTGACATCCTCAATCTTAATATCAACAACTGGACTGGCGGTGCTCCTCCCAGCACTTGCAGGGGGCGTGAAAATTGTGGTAGGAGCCTCCTCTTTCCATACAGTCTTGGGAAGGTCAGGCCTAGACATCTAGACATTGCAACCGCGGATGTGGTAGATGCGGTATATACATATATATATATTTTTATATATATATATATATATATATATATATATATATATATATATATATATATATATATATATATATATATATATATATATATATATATATATATGTGTGTGAAAGCCCTAACTTACTCGTGGGATGCTTATTAGCCTAGGAAAGAATCAGTCACTACAGGGAAGAGTGCAAGTACCTTCACTCATATAATGAACTACTTTTGCCCCAGGACATGGTAGAGTTACATTTCTACAGAGAGTCCATAGATTTAACAGAAGGATTTGCTGGAATGGAGGAGCTCTTGTATGATCTTCTGAAAAATGTCCCCTTGGCCCTTAGGGGAAAAAACATAAAATACATTTGCTGTATTGTATAGAGCAGTGGTTACCAAACCTTTTGTAATCATAGTGCCCTACAGTATCACTATTTTTTTCACAGCACCCCCAGGCCAAAATTTATAGAAATTTAGAAAAGAAAGAGTTATGGTAAAACGTACCTTTGTTAACTCTTTTTCTTCAAGGTCCATGGGATCCACAGGGTTAACCTTGGGTATGATTTGGTTGGAGACCAGGACTGGCACCAAATAATAAAGCTTTGTGAGGCTCCCAAGATGCAATGGGCTCCTCTGCCTTCATACCCCGCTCCCCATGCTCAGGCACATCAGTTTAGTTAACAAGCCTAAAGCAGGCGCTGGAGAAAAGAGAGAAGAAAGTATGGTACACACCGAAAATCACACTCTCAGATAGAAGAGAAGGGAACTGGTGACCGTAAGGCAACCCATTTAAGCATGGTGTGTCCGGGTGGGCTCCCTGTGGATCCCATGGCCCTCAAAGAAAAAGAGTTAACAAAGGTACGTTTTAGCAAACCTCTTTTTTTTCTTCTCCGGGATCCATGGTCTCCACGGGGTTAACCTTGGGATGTCCCAAAGCCATTGTTATAGGGAGGGCACGCTCCCTGAAAAGGAGGACTTAGTGGCCAAAGGTTGCATCTTGAGAGCCAAACGTATCAAAGGCATAGAACCTAAGAAACGTGTGGGCAGAAGACTACGTAGCAGCCTTGCATAATTGTTCAGCAGACTCTCCGCGGCATGCTGCCCACAAAGGACCCACAAAGTGAGTAGAATGAGCAGATACTGTACTTGGAACAGGCAGATCAGCCTGTGTATAAGCCTGTGATATGGTCATTTGAAGCCAACGTACCAATGTTTGTTTATTGGCTGGCCAGCCACGCTTATGGAATCCATAGAGGATGAAGCTTGCTCCTGGATCTCTTGTCCGGGCCCCATACACTTGAACCTTGTGATTGTATCTGGAGGCCATGAGATCGAAGTCTGGAAGTCTCCATTTGCATACCACTATCTGAAAGACCCCTGGGTGGAGAAACCATTCCCCGGTGTGAATGTCTTGTCGACTGAGTAAGTCTGCTTCCCAGTTGAGGACTCTCAGAATGAAGACTGCAGATATGGCTGTGAGGTGGAGTTCTGCCCAGGCAAGAATCCTTGTTACCTCCTGCATCACTGCCACACTGTAAGTGCCTCCCTGTCAGTTGATATAGGCCACTGCCGTGACATTGTCTGACTGGATCTGTACTGGAGACCCCTGGAGCAGGGTCTGGGTCATCAGAAGGGCCCTGTAGACAGCTCGAAGTTCCAGACTGTTGATCGGGAGAACCTGTTCCGAGCGAGACCTGCGACCATGAAAGGAGTGACTGCATGTGACAGCCCCCCATCCCCTGAAACTGACATCCATGGTGAGAAGTGTCCAGTGTGGGATCCAGAAAGGCCAGCCCTTGTCTAAGTTGGTTTTGTGTAACCACCATGACAGAGAGGCCCAAAGAGATTTGGGCAGTATCAAGGTCTTGGATTTGATTTGAGATGGTAGACCTGTCCATTTGCATAGTATCAAATGCTGTAGGGCCCTGGAATGAAATTGGGCATATTCCACCATGTCGAACACTGAGACCATGGAGCCAAGGGTCTACATTGCTGAATGGACCGAGACTCTGAGACTGTGAAGCAAGTTGTGGATGCGCATTTGCAATGTTGCAATTTTGTCCTCAGGGAGGAATATGCATTGTACCCTGGTGTCCAGTAGTGCTCCCAGGTGCTGCATCCTTTGTGATGGGATGAGCAAGGATTTGGGTCAGTTGATTAGCCATCCATGGTGCTGAAGGAAGGTCACTATCTGTTGTAGGTGACTTTCTAGTACTGTTGGAGGCTGTGCTAGGAGAGCAAGTCATCTAGGTAAGGCAATATTCAATTTCCCCGTTTTCAGAGAGTGGCCGCAATTACTGCCATGAGTTTGGTGAACACCCTGGGGGTTGATAACATTGATGACAGGGTGCAATTGGTACATGGAGGTATGCATCCTGACTATCTAGGGCAGGCATTCCCAACCACGGTCCTCAAGGCACACCAACAGTGCAGGTTTTAGTGATATCCAGGCTGCAGCACAGATGGTTAAATCAAAATAACTGAGGTACTAATTAAGTCACCTGTGCTGAAGCCTGGATATCACTAAGACCTGCACTGTTAGTGTGCCTTGAGGACCGTGGTTGGGAATGCCTGATCTAGGGAGACTATATAGTCTCCAGGTTGCATAGCCAGAACAATGGACCATAGAGTTTCCATAAGGAACCTGGGTACCTTGAGGTACTTGTTGAGTAATTTCAGATTCAGAATTGGTTTCTGAAACAAAAAGAGGATAGAATAGAACCCCTAGCCCTGTTGAGATTGTGGAACTGGGATGATGATCCCCGACTGCAGGAGGGATCTTATGACTACAGATAGCACTTGAGCTTTGCCGGGGTCTGGTGATGGAGTAGTAGGAAAATTTTGTTGGGGGGGACACTTCAGGAAGAGAGCATACCCATAAGAGACCACTTCTAGAATCCAAGCATCGGTGGTGACTTGACACCATGTGTGGGCAAAATGAAGAAGTCAGCCTCCCACCTTGGGGTCCTCCAGGGGAAGTCCCGCCCCGTCAGGCAGAGGGTTTGCCCTCTGGTTTGGCAGTTGGACGTCTGACTTGACCGTGCGAGACCCTCTTGCAAATGATCAACCTTTGGCCTTGCCTTGCTGATGAAAAAAACAAGTTCAAGGTCATACAGATGATGCTGAGGGCAGACAGGATGTTTTAGATGTAGCCAATTTCTCAACTATTTTATTCAGTTCTGACCCAAACAGGAGATCGCCTGTGTATGGCAAGGCTTCCAGAGCCTTCTTTACATCCGAACACAATGCGGCAAGCTGCAATGGAAGCAGCTGAAACCTTAAAGGACAAGAAGACTTTGTCCAGAGTTGCCTCTCCGATGTAGTAGGCTGCATCTCTAATATTAGTGAGTAGAGACAATTGGTCCTTGGTAGGATCAGAGCTGAGACTTTTTTCAAGATTGTTAGCCCAAGTCTCAATGGCCTTAGCCTCCCAGGCCATAGCCATAGCCGGTCTAGCTGTTGCTCCTGTGAGAGAGAACACTGACTTGAGACACATATCTAACTGCCTGTCCGGCAGATCCCAAAGGGAAGATGCAGTAGGTATAGGAAGTTTTGGACTTTGAATCAAATGTGTCACATGAGTATCCACTGTCGGTGGAGTATCCCATTTTGTACAGTCAGCTGCTGCTAGTGGATAAAAGCTGAGCCTCTTAGGGACCAAAAATTTCTTAGTAGGAGTTTTCCACTCTTCGCTCATGGTGTCTGTGAAGTGGTCTGAGTGAGGAAACTCAGCTAACACCACCTTCTGCCATTTATGCAGAGGATCTTTAGTAATAGGGGCTGGTTCAGCATCTTCTAGCTGAAGTGACAATTTCACTGCCCTAATTAAAGCCGCCACATGAAACTTAGGTGGAGCCTCCTCCTCCCCTGAGATAGATTCAGCATCTTATACCTCCGCCTGCTCTGCAGTAATTAATGATTCATAAGAATCAGAGAGGGGGTAGACTGTGAGGAAGGAACAGGCCACTTAGAAGTAGAGGATGTAGGGAGTGCACTTTGACCCTGTACCATATTGTGAAAGGCAGCCGAGGAAGCAGCTAGCCTCTGTACAGAGCTATAAAAGGAGTCCAATAATGTGGTAGGGATGGTTGGGGCTGCCATAGCCTGATAAACAGGTTGTAATAAATGTGGGAATCCCAGAGAGGGAGTCATTAAGTGCTGCAGTGGTTGCGGAATGACCATAGGGGGAGCCACGCGCTGCAGTGGTTGTGATATACCCATTGAAGAACCCACAGGTGTGGTTGCAATATGGTCAGCAATCTCAGTTAGAAATGTAGTAAAAGATGCCCAAGAGGGTTCTTGTACAAGTGCTGGATGGGCTGAGGTACTGGGAAGCACCATACAGGTTATGCACTGACCATCCTGTGACAATTTCTGAGGTAAAACCTCTGTGTTACAGGTTTTACATGCTACCATTGTAGAAGCCCCAAACTGCTTGGTCTTAGTTTTGTAAGACATAGCAGAATTACTGTATACACACACACACACACACACACACACACACACACACACACACACAATTATGGCAATGTTCAGCATGTATCAGGAAGTGTATGTGATAAGGTGCGCACAGCAAATACAATATACAGTGCCATGTGCCAAAGTTAACCAAAAACACACCAGTTTTCAAGGTTTAGTTAGAGAGAAAAAAGGAAAGCAATATTCAGGCAGAGAGATTGAATGCAGAAAAACAATGTAATACTAGGGATGTGCACTTGAAATTTTTCGGGTTTTGTGTTTTGGTTTTGGGCTCGGTTCCGCGGCCGTGTTTTGGGTTCGACCGCGTTTTGGCAAAACCTCACCGAATTTTTTTTGTCGGATTCGGGTGTGTTTTGGATTCGGGTGTTTTTTTCAAAAAACCCTAAAAAACAGCTTAAATCATAGAATTTGGGGGTCATTTTGATCCCAAAGTATTATTAACCTCAAAAACCATAATTTCCACTCATTTTCAGTCTATTCTGAATACCTCACACCTCACAATATTATTTTTAGTCCTAAAATTTGCACCGAGGTCGCTGGATGACTAAGCTAAGCGAACCTAGTGGCCGACACAATCACCTGGCCCATCTAGGAGTGGCACTGCAGTGTCACGCAGGATGGCCCTTCCAAAAAACACTCCCCAAACAGCACATGACGCAAAGAAGAAAAAAAGAGGCGCAATGAGGTAGCTGTGTGAGTAAGATAAGCGACCCTAGTGGCCGACACAAACACCTGGCCCATCTAGGAGTGGCACTGCAGTGTCACGCAGGATGGCCCTTCCAAAAAACACTCCCCAAACAGCACATGACGCAAAGAAGAAAAAAAGAGGCGCAATGAGTTAGCTGTGTGAGTAAGCTAAGCGACCCTAGTGGCCGACACAAACACCTGGCCCATCTAGGAGTGGCACTGCAGTGTCACGCAGGATGTCCCTTCCAAAAAACACTCCCCAAACAGCACATGACGCAAATAAAAATGAAAGAAAAAAGAGGTGCAAGATGGAATTGTCCTTGGGCCCTCCCACCCACCCTTATGTTGTATAAACAGGACATGCACACTTTAACCAACCCATTATTTCAGTGACAGGGTCTGCCACACGACTGTGACTGAAATGACGGGTTGGTTTGGACCCCCACCGAAAAAGAAGCAATTAATCTCTCCTTGCACAAACTGGCTCTACAGAGGCAAGATGTCCACCTCATCATCATCCTCCGATATATCACCGTGTACATCCCGCTCCTCACAGATTATCAATTCGTCCCCACTGGAATCCACCATCTCAGCTCCCTGTGTACTTTGTGGAGGCAATTGCTGCTGGTCAATGTCTCCACGGAGGAATTGATTATAATTCATTTTAATGAACATCATCTTCTCCACATTTTCTGGAAGTAACCTCGTACGCAGATTGCTGACAAGGTGAGCGGTGGCACTAAACACTCTTTCGGAGTACACACTTGTAGGAGGGCAACTTAGGTAGAATAAAGCCAGTTGTGCAAGGGCCTCCAAATTGCCTCTTTTTCCTGCCACTATAAGTACGGACTGTCTGACGTGCCTACTTGGATGCGGTCACTCATATAATCCTCCACCATTCTTTCAATGGTGAGAGAATCATATGCAGTGACAGTAGACGACATGTCCGTAATCGTTGTCAGGTCCTTCAGTCCGGACCAGATGTCAGCATCAGCAGTCGCTCCAGACTGCCCTGCATCACCGCCAGCGGGTGGGCTCGGAATTCTGAGCCTTTTCCTCGCACCCCCAGTTGCGGGAGAATGTGAAGGAGGAGATGTTGACAGGTCGCGTTCCGCTTGACTTGACAATTTTCTCACCAGCAGGTCTTTGAACCCCAGCAGACTTGTGTCTGCCGGAAAGAGAGATCCAAGGTAGGTTTTAAATCTAGGATCGAGCACGGTGGCCAAAATGTAGTGCTCTGATTTCAACAGATTGACCACCCGTGAATCCTTGTTAAGCGAATTAAGGGCTCCATCCACAAGTCCCACATGCCTAGCGGAATCGCTCCCTTTTAGCTCCTCCTTCAATGCCTCCAGCTTCTTCTGCAAAAGCCTGATGAGGGGAATGACCTGACTCAGGCTGGCAGTGTCTGAACTGACTTCACGTGTGGCAAGTTCAAAAGGTTGCAGAACCTTGCACAACGTTGAAATCATTCTCCACTGCGCTTGAGACAGGTACATTCCACCTCCTATATCGTGCTCAATTGTATAGGCTTGAATGGCCTTTTGCTGCTCCTCCAACCTCTGAAGCATATAGAGGGTTGAATTCCACCTCGTTACCACTTCTTGCTTCAGATGATGGCAGGGCAGGTTCAGGCGTTTTTGGTGGTGCTCCAGTCTTCTGTACGTGGTGCCTGTACGCCGAAAGTGTCCCGCAATTCTTCTGGCCACCGACAGCATCTCTTGCACGCCCCTGTCGTTTTTAAAAAAATTCTGCACCACCAAATTCAAGGTATGTGCAAAACATGGGACGTGCTGGAATTTGAGCATATTTAATGCACACACAATATTGCTGGCGTTGTCCGATGCCACAAATCCACAGGAGAGTCCAATTGGGGTAAGCCATTCCGCGATGATCTTCCTCAGTTGCCGTAAGAGGTTTTCAGCTGTGTGTGTATTCTGGAAACCGGTGATACAAAGCGTAGCCTGGATAGGAAAGAGTTGGCGTTTGCGAGATGCTGCTACTGGTGCCGCCGCTGCTGTTCTTGCGGCGGGAGTCCATACATCTACCCAGTGGGCTGTCACAGTCATATAGTCCTGACCCTGCCCTGCTCCACTTGTCCACATGTCCGTGGTTAAGTGGACATTGGGTACAACTGCATTTTTTAGGACACTGGTGAGTCTTTTTCTGACGTCCGTGTACATTCTCGGTATCGCCTGCCTAGAGAAGTGGAACCTAGATGGTATTTGGTAACGGGGGCACACTGCCTCAATAAATTGTCTAGTTCCCTGTGAACTAACGGTTGATACCGGACGCACGTCTAACACCAACATAGTTGTCAAGGCCTCAGTTATCCGCTTTGCAACAGGATGACTGCTGTGATATTTCATCTTCCTCGCAAAGGACTGTTGGACAGTCAATTTCTTGGTGGAAGTAGTAAAAGTGGGCTTACGACTTCCCCTCTGGGATGACCATCGACTCCCAGCAGCAACAACAGCAGCGCCAGCAGCAGTAGGCGTTACACGCAAGGATGCATCGGAGGAATCCCAGGCAGGAGAGGACTCGTCAGAATTGCCAGTGACATGGCATGCAGGACTATTGGCATTCCTGGGGAAGGAGGAAATTGACACTGAGGGAGTTGGTGGGGTGGTTTGCGTGAGCTTGGTTACAAGAGGAAGGGATTTACTGGTCAGTGGACTGCTTCCGCTGTCGCCCAAAGTTTTTGAACTTGTCACTGACTTATTATGAATGCGCTGCAGGTGACGTATAAGGGAGGATGTTTCGAGGTGGTTAACGTCCTTACCCCTACTTATTACAGCTTGACAAAGGCAACACACGGCTTGACAAATGTTGTCCGCATTTCTGGTGAAATACTTCCACACCGAAGAGCTGATTTTTTGGGTATTTTCACCAGGCATGTCAACGGCCCTATTCCTCCCACGGACAACAGGTGTCTCCCCGGGTGCCTGACTTAAACAAACCACCTCACCATCAGAATCCTCCTTGTCAATTTCCTCCCCAGCGCCAGCAACACCCATATCCTCCTCATCCTGGTGTACTTCAACACTGACATCTTCAATCTGACTATCAGGAACTGGACTGCGGGTGCTCCTTCCAGCACTTGCAGGGGGCGTGCAAATGGTGGAAGGCGCATGCTCTTCACGTCCAGTGTTGGGAAGGTCAGGCATCGCAATCAACACAATTGGACTCTCCTTGTGGATTTGGGATTTCGAAGAACGCACAGTTCTTTGTGGTGCTTTTGCCAGCTTGAGTCTTTTCAGTTTTCTAGCGAGAGGCTGAGTGCTTCCATCCTCATGTGAAGCTGAACCACTAGCCATGAACATAGGCCAGGGCCTCAGCCGTTCCTTGCCACTCCGTGTGGTAAATGGCATATTGGCAAGTTTACGCTTCTCCTCCGACAATTTTATTTTAGATTTTGGAGTCCTTTTTTTACTGATATTTGGTGTTTTGGATTTTACATGCTCTGTACTATGACATTGGGCATCGGCCTTGGCAGACGACGTTGCTGGCATTTCATCATCTCGGCCATGACTAGTGGCAGCAGCTTCAGCACGAGGTGGAAGTGGATCTTGATCTTTCCCTAATTTTGGAACCTCAGCATTTTTGTTCTCCATATTTTAATAGGCACAACTAAAAGGCACCTCAGGTAAACAATGGAGATGGATGGATACTAGTATACAATTATGGATGGACGAGCGACTGCCGACACAGAGGTAGCTACAGCCGTGGACTACCGTACTGTGTCTGCTGCTAATATAGACTGGATGATAATGAGATAAAATCAATATATATATATATATAATATCACTAGTACTGCAGCCAGACAGGTAGATATATTTATTATGTAATGACTGATGACGGACCTGCTGGACACTGTCAGCTCAGCAGCACCGCAGACTGCTACAGTAAGCTACTATAGTAGTATGTATAAAGAAGAAAGAAAAAAAAAAAAACACTGGTAGGTGGTATACAATTATGGATGGACGAGCGACTGCCGACACAGAGGTAGCTACAGCCGTGGACTACCGTACTGTGTCTGCTGCTAATATAGACTGGATGATAATGAGATGAAATCAATATATATATATATATATATATAATATCACTAGTACTGCAGCCGGACAGGTAGATATATTTATTATGTAATGACTGATGACGGACCTGCTGGACACTGTCAGCTCAGCAGCACCGCAGACTGCTACAGTAAGCTACTATAGTAGTATGTATAAAGAAGAAAGAAAAAAAAAACCACGGGTAGGTGGTATACAATTATGGATGGACGAGCGACTGCCGACACAGAGGTAGCTACAGCCGTGGACTACCGTACTGTGTCTGCTGCTAATATAGACTGGATGATAATGAGATGAAATCAATATATATATATAT
Source organism: Pseudophryne corroboree (assembly GCF_028390025.1). Classification (NCBI taxonomy): domain Eukaryota; kingdom Metazoa; phylum Chordata; class Amphibia; order Anura; family Myobatrachidae; genus Pseudophryne; species Pseudophryne corroboree. The sequence goes on from NC_086455.1 coordinate 58,352,665, forward strand.
AATATCACTAGTACTGCAGCCGGACAGGTATATATATTTATTATAAAGTAAGGTATATACAGCGCTAACAGAAAACTGGATATGGGAAAATAATCACAATTTATTAGAAGACATTGTTGCAACAAATAAATTCATATATAAAAGAAGGACATTATTTTGTCATTAAAAAATAAATAAATAAAGAAATATATATAGGGCAGGCACAGCAATTTTTGTTTGATAAATTACCACACGAGGAGACCGAATAGATGTACTGGTATAAGTCCTTGGAATGGTAGCCACAGTCCTAGGGAGCAGTTTGCAGTGCTAGCAGGTGAGGTCCAAATATAAGAGGCAAATCTTTCAGATGTTTGATCCGGACTGAGGTGCGTCCTGTTGGATTGGTGGATCTTTCTGTGCCTCGTGGACATCCGCTATTTTTCCCAATTAGCTGGTGGACTTCTAGGCTGGTTTCCAAGTTCCAAGAATGGTTCCAGTAATATACGGCTCCTCAGAACCAACGCGTTTCGCTGTATTCACAGCTTTTTCAAGGTGTATGTGCCCTCTGTGTGGATGCCCTTTTTAAAGGCTGTGCTGATTGCCCATTGAAAACAGCTGAGATCGATTTTAAATATCTCAATAAGTCAAAAAACAAAACCATATCCAGTTCAGATTATTTGTAATTGGTGGAGACAAATGTATATTCATAAACCCAACAAAATTGATTAGTATAAAAGAAGATATATAATAAGAATACAGGGACACTTCCTGTTTATTTGTGGGCAGGTCACATGACCGCATGTGTGTGTAGCCATGCATTGGTTTAATCATACCATATGACCTAATCACGTGACCCGGTCACGTGACTCGCTCCGGTCACGTGACTTGCTCCGGTCACGTGATTTATTCCGGTCACGTGACCGGCACCATGTCCGGACATACGGCAACTCGTGTCACTTCCTGTCTTGTATTCATTAGACATCAGGTCACATGTTGGAAGCATACATGTGACCGGCATCATGGGCCGGAAATGCATCATTCCCTTACTTTGAAGCCTCTAAAGGGTCACGTGACCGGGTGCAGAGATAGCTATATTGCCCTTAGTAAACGTTTTACCTTCATTCCACAATACAAATCCGTTATCATACTTATGAAACTTCACTATAGGCAGTATAAATTCTTTGGATAGATAGTTGTGGGTATATGAGGAAGGAATAAAGATCCCATAACAGCGATAATTATCAGCAGTTCCAATAAATAATTCGATGCAGTATTAATAAACATAAATAAACACATAAAGTATAAACTTCTTTCGATTTGTTTTGATCATAGACTACGATCAGATATAAATATTATTCCAAGTATATATACAGAAGGTTATCAAATTGTTTATTTAAAGAAAATAAACATATACTTGGAAGGAGCCTTTTCCTCCTCCTCTCTTTGCTGACATCTTGTGGTGGGTTTCCATAGTGGCATTTCCTAAGGAGATGTCTAGTGATTTTCACAACCACCATCAAAGATGTAATCTTGGAGGTTGATTTCTTCCAAGTATATGGAGAATGTATAAACATATTGTATACATAAATCTTTTATGTTATGTGTATATTTTTCTTTTTTTCATATTATTTTAAGTATTTTAATATATTTCGCCAACACAACAATATGTATACCCATATATCTATATATCTATGTCAAATTATCTATTGTAAAGATCGAAATAGATATATGCGTATGGAGAGACTTTTCTTCTTTCCTTAGTTAATAGTATCTTATTTTGAGATTTCATGTTGATCTTTGAACAGAACCACCTAGTCAGCTCCATATTAATTGTTGAAGATATGAGTGGGTTGATCATTTAAACCATATGTGAGGGGATCAATTCATTTTCCTAAAATTATAATACTGCATTTAGTTCCAACCCTTCATTGAGACCACTGGGGTGTAATGTATTAAGCTGAAAGGTCCAAAAAATCTCTTGACGGCATAGTTTAGTGAATCTGTCTCCCCCCCGGGTTGTTTGCGGAATGTGTTCTAATCCGATTAGCCGCAGGGAGCTAGGGTCTTTGTTGTGGTGGTGAAAGAAGTGCCTTGATACACTATGTTTTGTGAAACCGATGGTAATGTTTCTACGGTGTTCCATAAATCTAGATTTTAAGGCTCTGGTTGTTCTGCCAACATATTTGAGACTACACCCACACTCCAACAAATAAACGACCCAAGTTGTGTTACAATTAATGAAACTAGAAATATTTATAAATTTCTCCTCTGATATTAGGTTTATGATTTTAGTTTTATTCCGTACATATGAACAGGTAGTACATCTGTTGGCCCCACATTTGTAGAAACCTTTTGGTTTCGTGGTTAGCCATGATGTTTCACCCTTTTTATATATTTCCTTTTCTTGAGTTCTTATTTGGCTGGGAGCCAATATTGTTTTTAATGATTTATTTTTCTTAAAAATAAATTCTGGCTTTCTAGGGAGTATGTTACTTAAAATAGGGTCACTCTGTAACATATGATAATTTTGTTTCACTATATTCCTAATTTGATTAGATTTGCTGTTAAATTTAGATATAAAAGCCAATTCTTTTTTCTCAGAGGGGGTTTTTTGTTTAGGATGGAGGAGTGTGTATCTATCAATTTTTTCTACTTCTGCACTTGTTCTATCTAGTAGATGTTGAGGGTAGTCTCTATCTGAAAAGGATTCTAACAAACCTTTGGCTTGCGTCTTAAATGATTGGGTGGAGGAGCAGTTTCTTTTTATGCGTAAAAGTTGACCCTTTGGAATATTGTTCTTCCATGATTGATGGTGTGCACTTCTGTAATTTAGATATGAGTTATGACCCACTTCTTTTATATAATTGGAAGTGTGAATACAATTATCAATTATTTCCAGTGTGATATCCAAAAAATTGATTTTAGAGGAACTGTAATGGGAAGTGAATTTTAAATTATAAGTGTTGTTATTGAGGGACGTGACTAGTTCCGAAAAAGTGTCTAAATCCCCATCCCAAATGAAAAATAGATCATCAATGTATCTTCCGTATAGGACGAGACGTGCGCCGAGCCCGCCCCCCCAGATGAGGTTGTCCTCCAACTCCCCCATATATAGGTTGGCGTAACTCGGCGCAAATCTCGTCCCCATAGCGGTTATATATATATAATATCACTAGTACTGCAGCCAGACAGGTAGATATATTTATTATGTAATGACTGATGACGGACCTGCTGGACACTGTCAGCTCAGCAGCACCGCAGACTGCTACAGTAAGCTACTATAGTAGTATGTATAAAGAAGAAAGAAAAAAAAAAAAAACACGGGTAGGTGGTATACAATTATGGATGGACGAGCGACTGCCGACACAGAGGTAGCTACAGCCGTGGACTACCGTACTGTGTCTGCTGCTAATATAGACTGGATGATAATGAGATGAAATCAATATATATATATATATATATATAATATCACTAGTACTGCAGCCGGACAGGTAGATATATTTATTATGTAATGACTGATGACGGACCTGCTGGACACTGTCAGCTCAGCAGCACCGCAGACTGCTACAGTAAGCTACTATAGTAGTATGTATAAAGAAGAAAGAAAAAAAAAAAAACACTGGTAGGTGGTATACAATTATGGATGGACGAGCGACTGCCGACACAGAGGTAGCTACAGCTATATATATATATATATATATATATTAAACTGGTGGTGACTGGTGGTCAGGTCACTGGTCACACTGTCAGCAACTTGCAAGTAGTACTCCTAAGCAGACAATCACAATATATATTATACTGGTGGTCAGTGTGGTCACAATGGCAGTGTGGCACTCTGGCAGCAAAAGTGTGCACTGTACGTTATATGTACTCCTGAGTCCTGCTCTCAGACTCTAACTGCTCCCCACTGTCAGTGTCTCCCCCACAAGTCAGATAATATACAGTCACACTATCTATCACTTCAGCAAGTAACTAGTACTCCTCCTAATGCTCCCCAAAATTACTACTGTGTCTCTCTCTACTGTCTCACTCTCTTCTCTATAAACGGAGAGGACGCCAGCCACGTCCTCTCCCTATGAATCTCAATGCACGTGTGAAAATGGCGGCGACGCGTGGCTCCTTATATAGAATCCGAGTCTCGCGATAGAATCCGAGCCTCGCGAGAATCCGACAGCGGGATGATGACGTTCGGGCGCGCTCGGGTTAACCGAGCAAGGCGGGAAGATCCGAGTCGCTCGGCCCCGTGTAAAAAAACATGAAGTTCGGGCGGGTTCGGATTCCGAGGAACCGAACCCGCTCATCCCTATGTAATACACAATGTAACTGCAATGAGCAATGATATCAACTACCCTGCTCTGTATAAGAGGCTTGGTAGGATGCAGCGCTTGCATAACCTGCTATGTGGTATACAGAGAGATTCAGCTCACCGAAGGAAGTAAACTGTGTTTATATGTCATCCTTAGGTTGAATTTTTTAGTGAGGGACAAGATGTGCTTTTTGTCCGCTTATTTTATGATTGGCAGCGGAATCCCGGCGGGGAGGGGGGAGGTGCAAGTCCAAAAAGCCCACAAGGGCTCGGTGGCAAGCGTATTCCCATGAGTGGGAATAGTCGATGCTAGTCGGCATGCTGACTGTCTGGATTCTAAGGTGGTGGGATGTAGGGGGAGGTATTGTGACCGGCGGTCTCCTGCCCGCTGGTCACATAACTACATTCCCTAGGTACACAGTTTGAGATCCAATGGCATAAAGACTTACAAATAGCTTGGACATTGGTTTTCGTTCAGCACCATTTACATTCAAAGTGGACATTTCTGAGCTATTTCAGTTCGTTGAGTTACACAGAGGTTATTGACGTATTTCTCATGACCTCTTACACTATCAAATTGGGTTTTAAATAGAGATGAGCGCATTAGGTTCTCAGAGAACAGAACCCCCCTGAACTTCACGTTCTGAGCCAGAATCTGAGTCCGACTCGGGACTTCCCTCAAGACTCGGAAACCAGAACAAGGCAAAATGTCATCATCTCGCTGTCAGATTCTCGCGGGTTTTGGATTCCATATAAACAGCCGTGCGTTCCCTCCATATTCACTCTCGACTTGGATAGTGAGGGAGACAGACCTCTGTCTCTCTCTCTGTGGGTGGTGGCGTCGGGTAGGGTCAGTGTGTGCTCTGTAGGGGTGTTGATCCTGTCACTGTGGGGTCCTTGTGATGTTAGGGGTGCTACCCTGGCTGTCACTGGTATTTCATGTGCTGTTAAGGGTGCTGCAGCTGTAAATGGGTGTTGCTGTTCTGGCTGTCACTGTGATGTACAGGGGACAGGGGCACTGTCCTCCTGTATGCAGTGAAAATACAGGGGTGCTGGCACTGTCTTGTATGCTGTAAAAATTCTGGGGTGCTGTTGTTAAAATAAAAGTACACTGGTCCTATATGCAGTAAAAATACAGGGGCGCTCTTGTTAAAATAAAAGTACACTGGCCCTGTATGCTGTAAAAAATCTGGGGTGCTGTTGTTAAAATAAATGTACACTGGTCCTGTATGCTGTAAATATTCAGGGGTGGTGTGAAAATAAAGCGGCACTGTTCTGTGTGCTGTAATAATAAAGGCGTGCTGTCCTGTGAAATGGAGAACAAAAATTTGGAGGAAAAAATATTGGAAGATCAGGAACCACTTCGAGTTCCTAGTACTAGTGCTGAAGCTGCTGCTGCCACCAGTCATGACATTGACGATGCAATTCCATCAATGTCGTCTTCTAAGGCTGATGCCCAATGTCATAGAGGGCATGTAAAATCCAAGAAGCAAAAATTAATAATTAGAAAAAAAAAGAAATGATCTGATGAGAAACGTAAAATTGGCAATATGCCATTCACGACACGAAGTGGCAAGGAAAGGCTAAGGCCTTGGCCTGTATTCATAACTGGTGGCTTAGCTTCTCATGAGGAAGGAAGCCCTCCTCCCTCTCGAAAAATAAAAAAAATTAAGCTTGTTAAAGCACAGGAAAAAACAACTGTGTGTTCAGAGATATCACAAATCCCCATGGAGAATCCAAGTGTGTCCGCGGTTGCAATGTCTAGGCCTGACCATCCCAAGACTGTATGGAAAGAGGAGGCTCCTACCACCATTTTCACGCCCCCTGCAAGTGCTGGGAGGTGCACCGCCAGTCCAGTTGCTGATATTAAGATTGAGGATGTCACTGTAGAAGTACACCAGGATGAGGAGGATATTGGTGTAGCTGGTGCTGAGGAGGAAGTTGACGATGAGGATTCTGATGGTGATGTGGTTTGTTTGAATAAGGCACCAGTGGAGACAGTTGTTGGCCATAGGATGAAAAAGACCATTGTCATGCCTGGGCAAGATACAAAAAAAAAACAGCTCTTTGGTGTGGAATTATTTCTCCACAAATCTGGACAACAGGTGTCAAGCCATGTGTTGCCTTTGTCAATCCATAATAAGTAGGGGTAAGGACGTTAACCACCCAGGAACGTCCTCCCTTATACGTCACCTGCAGCGCATTCATCAGAAGTCATTGTCTAGTTCAGAAACTTTGGGTAATAGCATAAGCAGTCCACTGACACCTAAATCCCTTCTTCCTACTGTACCCAAGCTCCTGCAATCCACACCACCAACTCCCTCAACATCAATTAACTCCTCAGTCAGGAACATAAGTAGTCCTGCAGGTCATGTCACTGGCATGACTGATGAGTCCTTTCCTATCCGGGACTCCTCCGGAGGATCCTTGAGTGGTACGCCTACTGCTGCTGCCGCTGCTGTTGTTGCTGCTGGGAGTCAATCGTCATCCCAGAGAGGAAGTTGGAAGACCACTTGTACTACTTCAACTAAGCAATTGACTGTCCAACAGACCTTTGCGAGGAAGACGAAATATAATAGCAGTCACCCTGTTACAAAGCGGATTACTGAGGCCATAACAACTATGCTGGTGTTCAGGGGCGGATTGGGAACAAAAAGCGGCCCTGGAAAATTTGTACTAGTGGCCCCACATGGGCAGCACCAGATGTGTAAGGTCTAGCCATGGGCCATGGCAGCAGCACCCTCCCCCCAAAACTTTCCAGATAGTGGGCATGTCCAGCATCAAGGTGGAAGTTAAAAAGAAATAAAATTAAATATTATGAGCACATTATATGATACACCTTCAGAATTTAGGAAACTATATCATTCTTTAGAAATATATATTTTCTTGCTTATTACACCAACCGTATCCCAATCACTATTCACTCAATCTTATATGTCAGCCAAGCAGGCAGACAGAGCATACACTAGATCATCTGCAATCACAGGCTAAGTAGCAAAGTAATTTTCATATATGCAAATTATTTAGCATCTTATTCATTATGTCTATAAAAAGGACCACATGTCCTCAAACAAAACAGGCCCCACGGGTGCGTCGGCCCACCAGGGAACTTCCCTGTGAACCCTATGGCCAATCCGCCTCTGCTGGTGTTAGATGTGCATCCGGTATCTGCAATTAGTGCAGTGGGATTTTGACAGTTGATGAATGTACTGTGTCCCCAGTACCAAATCCCATCTAGATTCCACGTCACTAGGCAAGCGATCCCATGCTGGGCAGGGACATTAAGAAAAGTGTCCTCAGTGTCCTGAAAAATGCAGTTGTACTCACTGTCCACTTAACCACAGACATGTGAACAAGTGGAGCAGGGCAAACTAAGGATTACATGACTGTGACAGCCCACTGGGTAGATGTATTGCCTTCTGCAGCAACAACAGCAGAGGCACCAGCAGCATCATCTCACAACTGCCATCTCATTCCTAGGCAGCCTACACTGTGTATCACCAGTTTCCGTAAGAGGCATACTGCTGACAACCTCTTACGGAAACTGAGGGACATCATCGCATGATGGCTTACCCCACTTAGACTCTCCTGGGGATTTGTGATATCTGACACCACCCAGGGGTGTATCTAGGTGTCCAAGCACCCCTGGCAAAGTAAAAGACTGATGCCCCCCCCCCCCACACACACACACACACACACACACACAAACACACTTGAAATAGGGAAAGCACATGTGCTAAAAAGGGGCATGGTCACACAATAGTACCCCCAATTCAAATTACACCACACAGTAGTGTCCCTTACTCACATTACACCACACAGTAATGTCCATTATTTACATTATGCTACACACTAGTACTCCTTATATACATTAGGACACATGCTAGAGCCCCTTATTAACATTACGCTACACAGTAGTAACCCTTATAAACATTATGCCTTGTTAGAGTCCATTAAATGCATTACACCACAGTACAGCAGGTAGCCACTTATACACATGGTGCCAGGTAGCCCATTATACACACTGCACCAGGTAGCCCATTATACACACGGTGCCAGGTAGCCCCTTATACAGCAGTGCGCGCCAGGTAGCCCAATATGCACATGGTGCCAGGTAGTCCCTTATACGCACTGTGACAGGTAGCCCATTATACACACTGCGCCATGTAGCTTCTTATACACACTGCGCCAGGTAGCCCACTATACACACAGTGCCAGGTAGCCCCCTATACACACTGCACCAGGTAGCCCATTATACACACTGTGCCACATAGCCCCTTATACACACTGCGCCATGTAGAGCTACTTAGGAAAGAGAGAGTGAGAGAGCAAGTGTGTGCGTGTGTGTGTGTTTGTTACTCATCAGGACAAAGTCAGTAGTGGGACAGCGCCTTGCAGGAGGTGAACAGTACCATTCGGGGACCGGGAGCCTTGAGGTGTGCAGTGAGGACAGCGGGAGGCAAATCAGATAGCCCCCCCCCCAGGCTGTGCCTCACTCGCAGGGTCGCCCGGCAATATGTAGAGCTGATAGCAGCCACAGGTGTCCGGCATGGCACCGCACTAAAATCAAGAAAATCTACATTTACTCACAACTCCCAGCAGCCCTTGCAGTCAGGAGCTCCCGAGCACTCAAGTAATGCTGGGAGCTGTAGTTTATGTAGCATTTCTTGATTTCAGTACAGACACTGGACACCGCCGCCAGGAACTGTGACTGCTGCTGCCAGCTCTGCATGTTGCCAGGCGTCACTGCGGGGGCGAGGCACACACAGGTACTGCCTCTATAAATGTACCCCCTGACCACTGGTGGCACCACCAGGCAGCGCCTCTCCTTTGCTGGCACCCCTGGCGAGTGCCATCCTGGCCAATGGGTAGATACGCCCCTGACGCCACCAATATTGTGTGTGCATTACAACTTGGCAAAGTCCAGCACGTCCGATGTTCTGCACATACAATTAATTTGGTGGTGCAGAGTTTTTTGAAAAACGACAAGGGTGTGCAGGAGATTCTGTCAGTGGGCCGAAAAATTGTGGGCCGCTTTTGACATTCAGCAACTGTGTGCCGAAGACTGGAGCACCAGCAAACACTCCTGATCCTGCCCTGCCATCACCTGAAGCAAGAGGTGGTAACGAGGTAGAATTCAACACTCTATATGCTTCTGAGGATGGTGGAGCAGCAAAAGGCCATTCAACCCTAAATATTCACCTATGATATAGGCAAAGGAGGGGGAATGCACCTGACTCAAGCGCAGTGGAGAATGATTTCCATGTTGTGCAAGGTTCTCCGACCCTTTGAACTTGCCACACGTGAAGTCAGTTCAGACACTGCCAGCTTGAGGCAGGTCATTCCCATCATCAGACTTTTGCAGAAGCAGCTGGAGAAATAGAAGGAGGAGCTAAGATGGAGTGATTCCGCTAAGTGGGACTTGTGGATGGAGCCCTTCATAAACTGTGCCAGGATCAATCTGTTGAAATCAGAGCACTACATTTTGGCCACCGTGCTCAATCCTAGGTTTAAAGCCTGCATTGTATCTCTCTTTCCAGCAGACACAAGTCTACAGAGGTTCAAAGTCCTGCTGGTGAGGAAATTGTCAACTGAAGTGGAACGTGACCTGTCAACAGCTCCTCCTTTATTTTCTCCTGCAACTGGGGCTGCAAGGAAAAGGATAAAATTTCTTAGCCCACCCGCTGGCGGTGATGCAGGGCAGTCAGGACAAAGTGTTGACATCTGGTCCAGACTGAAGGAGCTGCCAATAATTACTGACATGTCTACTGTCACTGCATATGATGCTTTCACCATTAAAAGAATGGTGGAGACAGCATTACTGTAGGCATGTCAGACAGTTCGTATGTATACTGGCAGGAAAAAGAAGCAATTTGGAGGCCCTTGCACAAACTGGGTTTATTTTACGTAAGTTGCACCCCTACGGTGTGTACTCCAAAAGAGTGTTTAGTGCAGCCAGTAACCTTGTCAGCGATCGGTGTAGGAGTATACTTCCACAAAATGTGGAGAAGATGATTTTCATCAAAATAAATGATAAATTCCTCCAGGAAGACCTTTACCAGCAATTGCCTCCAGAAAGTAAACAGGGTTCTGTGATGGTGGATTCCAGTGGGGACAAATTAATGCTCTGTGAGGATAAGGATGTACACACTGAAAGGAGTGAGGAATCGGAGGATGAGGATGACATCTTGCCTCTGTACAGCAGTGGCGTGCGGTAAGGTCAGTGGCTAGTGAGGCACTGCAGCCATAATGTCTGCCAAGTCCCACCTATGCCCGCTACCGCCTCCGAGCCGATGCCCGCTACCACCACTGTCCCTGCATGCGCTGAAAGCACACATTTTTACAGAAAAGTGATTGCGGTCTTACAATGAGGGTATGGCCTCACAACAAGGGGTGTGGCCGTATGATGAGGAAAGGGTGATGGAGAGGCAGAGGGTGACAGGATAGAGATAGTGACGGGGAGACAGTGATGCAGGGGAGATACAGTGGGTGACAGGGAGAGGGTGAGAACAGAGGGTGACGCCAGGGAGAGGATGGCATCAGGTAGAGGGTGATACTAGGGTATGGGTGACATTGAGATGGTGACGCTAGTGAGAGGGTGATAGCAGTGGGTGACAGGGAGAGGGTGATGCCAGGGATAGGGTGACATCAGGAAGAGGGTGATACTATGGTGAGCGTGACAGGGAGAGGGTAATAGCAGTGGGTGACAGGGAGAGGGTGACTCCAGTGAGAGGGTGATAACAGTGGGTGACAGGGAGAGGGTGACGCCAGGGAGAGGGTGAGAGCAGAGGGTGACGCCAGGGAGAGGATGGCATCATGTAGAGGGTGATACTAGGGTATGGGTGACATTGAGATGGTGACGCTAGTGAGAGGGTGATAGCAGTGGGTGACAGGGAGAGGGTGATGCCAGGGATAGGGTGACATCAGGAAGCGGGTGATACTATGGTGAGCGTGACAGGGAGAGGGTAATAGCAGTGGGTGACAGGGAGAGGGTGACTCCAGTGAGAGGGTGATAACAGTGGGTGACAGGGAGAGGGTGACGCCAGGGAGAGAGTGACAGCAGTGGGTGACAGGGGAGGGGGTCGCCAGGGTGAGGGTGACGCCAGGGAGAGGGTGACAGTGCACTGTAAGCTGCTGGAGCAGAAGCAAGAGAGGAGAGAAGAGAAGATCTCTGCTTCACTTTTCCCTCTGTTCGGACTGTACTCAGCCTGTTGCTGTGCGTTGCTGGGGGACGGGCTTAGGCGGACGGGCCGCATATGTAAATAATAATAACTTATAAAAAAAATCCTAAATGACGGGGGTGGTGGGGGGGGACAACTGCCACTGGCCAATCACATCAGATCAGTGACAGGGGCGTGCTTTCACATGGGCTGACAGCACGCCCCCGTCAAAGCGGCACTTCCAGTAAGTGCCACTTATAGGGCTTTTTTTTAATGAGCATAATGTTGCTTGGCCCCGCCATTCAGCTCATTTTACATTGGCAGCTGGAGGCACCGAGAGCGGTGCCTCTGAATCACATTAAAAAGAATTTATGATAAGGTAAGAATTATTAAAACAATGTAAAGGCTAAAGCAGATACTTATGACACTGCCTCCCCTGACTGCACGTCCCTGCTTAGCGACAGTATGTGCAAGGAGAAATTAATTGCTTCTTTTTTGGTGGGGTCATTATTTGCTTCTTTTTTTTGGTGGGGGCTTAAACAAAGCAATCATTTTAGCCACAGTCGTGTGGCAGACCCTGTCGCTGAAATGATTGGTTTGTTAAAGTGTGCATGTCCTGTTTCTACAACGTAAGGGTGGGTGGGAGGGCCTGAGGACAATTCCATCTTGCACCTCTTTTTATTTTTTTTGCATGATGTGCTGTTTGGGGACTAGTTTTTAAAACTGCCATCCTGTCTGCGGCTCCTAGAGGGGCCAGGTATTTGTGCTGTCCACTTGTGTCGCTTAGCTTAGTCATCCAGCTACCTCGGTGCAACCTTTTGGCCTAAAAACAATATTGTGAGGTGTTCAGAATAGACTGGAAATGAGTGGAAATGAAAATCATTGAGGTTAATAATACCGTAGGATCAAAATTACCCCAAATTCTGTGATTTTAGCTGTTTTTATGTTGTTGTTTTTTTTAAAAAAACATCCAGATCCAAAACCAAAACCCGAAAACAGTGTTTTTTTGCAAAACCAATTCAGATCCAAAACACGAGCGAAAATCCAGATCCAAAACCAAAACACAAAACCCGAAAAGAGCTCCACCGCACATCTCTAGTTTTAAATATCTTGCAGACGTTCGTTCACTATACTCAGCCCATTTTTCATTTCCACAAAATTACTATCAAACTCCTTAGTCACCTTTGAGATTTCTGCTTGAAAACATTTATCGTACAAGTACTGTATCATATAGTAAAAATGTTCAGGTTTGCTCCCTAAACAAATGGAGGTTGCTCACAACACTAAATATATACTTCCCTAGCTGATAGTACAGATTGTGCAATATAAGTGGTAGAGAAACAGAGATATTTGATGAACCTATATTTGAAGGTGCTTAAAATTGTTGCCCAGTTAGGGATACAGTCGTTAGGTCGACACAGCTTAGGTCGACAGTCATTAGGTCAACCACTGAAGGTCGACATGCATTAGGTCGACATGGTCATTAGGTCGACATGTACAAGGTCGACATGAGGTTTTGTTTTTTTAAATAATTTTTTGGACTTTTTTGACTTTTTCATACTTGACGATCCACATGGACTACAATTGGGAATGGTAACCTGTGCCGAGCGCATGTGAGGGGACACGGTGCACTAAATGGGGTTACCCGTCACTTTACGAAAAAAAGACACTAAAAAAAGTACAAGAACCCATGTCGACCTTTTGACCTAGTACATGTCGACCTGATGGCCATGTCGACCTATCGACCCTGTCGACCTAATGCATGTCGACCTTCCATGGTCGACCTAATGACTGTCCACCTATGTTGAGTCAACCCAACGACCTATACCCCCCAGTTGATGGAGATATGCAGCACAATGCAAGTTGTTCTATACAGAAAGCAAACAGAAATTATAGCCCGTGTACTAGCAGCTGATGCAATATAAAACAAGAGTCTACTAGCAATTCTCAGTGACAGTTTCTATGTAGTTTGTGTCCTGGTATATTATTACCCATGAGGAAATGCAGAGGCTTTGTGGCTGTAACAGGATATTAGTGCACAAAGATACATACATGGATACTTTCTTAGATTGCTTATAAAAATTTGGAATGAAAGTCATTTTACAGGTAACATCAGGGGATACATCAACATGTAATGGCTCAGATATCACCTTCAATATCATCATATAAATCCATATCAAGTATTGTGAAAGGAATAAATAGTCTTTTATGGGCCTAATTCAAGGTTGATTGCAAAACAATATTTCCCGCTAATGGGAAAAACCAAGTGCACTGCAGGTGGGGCAGATATAACATGTGCAGAGAGAGTTAGATTTGGGTGGGTTATTTTGTTTCTGAGCAGGGTAAATAATTGCTGCTTCATTTTTACACTGCAATTTAGATTTCAGTTTGAACACACACCATCAAAATCTCACTCTCTCTGCACATGTTATATCTGCCCCCCCTGCAGTGCACATGGTTTTGCCCATTAGAGGAAATGTTTTGCAATCAACCTTGAATTAGACCCTATGTCCATTATTGCTACATGACAAAGGTAATACAAAGGGTGATTATGTTCCTTAGATGCTGGTGAGTATTAGCCAGTGGCGTCAGAAGGTGGGTGCGGGGGGTGCGGCCCGCACCCAGGTGTCACCCACGGAAGGGGTGACACCAAGTGCTGGCTCTTCTGCAGTGACAGGAGCCGAGTGCTGCAGTGTGATAATCCTCTGCAGCACTCGGCTCCTGTCACAGAAAAGGAGCCGCCACTGCACGCCGCCTAGTCTCCGGGGGCAGCCAGCATTTCCGAGGAAGCTGGATACACCCCCCGGAGTGAAGAAAAGGAGACCCGCGAGGCCACGCCCCTTTAAATTAGGCCACACACCCTTCTCGGCCGCCGGCGGGGTGAGTGTGGGAAGAGGGGGGTGGGGGTGTTGTAATGCAGAGTGCGCACCGGGTGTACCCACACCTGGTGACGCCTCTGGTATTAGCGCTTGATCTTCATAAAATACCCAGTACAGACCAGTTGAACTCATGGCTAGAATGAAGCCATAATTCTTCTTGTTCATATAAAATGTTCTGGTCAACATCCCAAGTCATACAACTCATACTCTTAAATAGCTGCAATTGTTAAAAGAAAATGTTCACATAATTTTGCCACATACAGCAGCATCCTATGTGCAGAACATGGTTCTACCACATTCATCAAGGTTTATAATAGAGAATACAGATAAAAAAAACACAAGGAAGGAGGGACAATGGAGAAGCTCATGAGATTCATTCTAAACTGCAATTATAGAATGCACGCAAGTATATGGATCCCAAGCTGAATCACTCATACTGAGAATTAGGCCTTTACCTAGGGCCTGGTGGGCCATTAGGGTCTCGCCATTTACTGCCACTGGACAGTAGCAGGGTCCTACTTTGTCTGATGGATAATCTGCATTACAGCTCTTCTTCCTTGAGGCTGGACTCTCCCCCTAACCAGCCACCAATGCACTGTGTCATAGGTCAAAAAAACATCCCTTCCCTTTCTCCCTGTCTCTTGACTTTCCTCTCTTCCCCACCTCTTCCTTTTCATCCCCTTCTCAACCTATTCCATCCTTCTCATCTCCATCCCAATTTTGCCCCTTCTCTCACCCCCATCTTGTCCCTCCCTTCTCATCCCTAGCTCAACATCTAATCCCTTCTCCTTCCCTTCACACCCTGCCCCTTTTTTTCTCCTCCCCACCCTACCCTGACTCTTCCTTCTCTTCCACATCGCAATCCACTCTGCCCACTTCCTCCCCTCCCAGCCTGCCTTTTCCCTCTCTTCCCCAGCTCAACCCATTCCATCCTTCTCATTCCCATTCCACCTACCCTTCCTTCTATTCTCCTCCCCACCATGCACCTTCCTCCTCTTCCCGACCTCAAGCTACTCCTACCTTCCCCTCCCCATCTGCTCTACTCACTGGCTGGGACAGTTCCTTTAGAGTGCCAGGAGGAGTGGTGGAATTTTTACCCTTTCATAAATTCCTGTTGGATGAAACGCATCAGGGTTTAAGGATTCCAGCTCTTCTACAATCATTACTGTGTTACAAATGTCTGGTTCTTTTTCCCCTTTGGTGACAAGAGGCGGAGCTGGATCTCACCATCTTTACATGCATACAGTGGTCGTCAGATAAGCTTATACACAAGTGTTTTGAGTTTTCTACTTTTATTTGGTAAATAAACCTAAAAGTATTATGCTATGCATTCTGTTTTAAGACCTGGCTATTTCTGGAGGGATATGGAATTGAAAAGATACACTGATAAACCACATAACTACTAAGTTTTGGTATGAGACCATCTACGTACTGTACTTAATTGCACACTTTGATGATTGTTTTGTAAAAGTTTTCCACAAAATGAGCTTCTCAACTCCAATCTTGCTGATGTAAATGCTGCTTTAAGGCTGGCATCGGTGAACAAGGGTTTTTACCATGGTCTATGAATAAATGTGACATGAATAGTGTATGAAAGATGATAGGATAAAAATTTTACAGTATGTTATGATTGCTTTCTTCCTTCAACATTACTGTGGCCTATAAAAATATACTTTCAGATTATACTTTTACTCTTTTTACTTTTACTCTTTTTACTTTATGATTGACAAATCTTTACAATATCTTAAAGACCACTTAAAGGCGTGTTTAATTTTCCTCTAAAAAGTTTTTGCTGCTTTTATACTACTGATTGTTTTTTAATCTTAGATATTACTTTTTTCCAATATACTGCAGATCTTTCTGCATTGTGTCACAGTGACAGTATGTAAATAACATAAGGCAGGTGCATAACAAGGCATTTTTCTTAATTATGAAGAAAGATCTCCATCAGGCTTAACAACATTAGTAGCCAGCTTCAATCCAGCAATACATTTGTATGAGAGCTCCCTGGGGGCAGCATGAGCATTTAACATATACATTGACATTTGCTGTTTGCAGTAGGGATCCTGGTCAAACATTGCAGTGAGCACAACATGATGAACACATTAATCACCAGCAGAGCTGGGACTTCAAATGTTTGGTACAATTGACTTTCACTCCTGGATTGTAATCAGAATCTATTCATTAGGGATTATTAGTCACTGAACGCAACTAGAACACTCTTTTTACTTAATAATATTGCAGTAACCAAATCAATTCCTTGTTGGTCTCTCAAAGGTTAAGCCACATTTTCAATGAGATGCCATGTTTCCATTTATATTTTGCTTGGCTGTAACTTTATAACAATTATACAGCTTATTTGTATTGAGATTGATGATAAATTCTTGAAAAATTGATATTACAGTTCACTTGCTGGTGCTCATAGAATGGGACACACAACATAAACTACTATTAAAATAGTATAAGGTTTCAGGAATGTATTTCCCGGTCAGGACAAAAAGGTGAAACTTTACTTCTGAGCACAAACGCTGAAGCTACATGAAATATGACAAATTCAACTCTATAGATTGTGCTAAAGGTGTAAGGTGCGTGTCTTTGACTGATTTCCCTATACAGATGTGTCCTCCTACAACTTTGCTCCATGCGCTACAAGTCGCATAATACGCGAGGGCCTTGTGACTCGATAGCGCAGAGCATCTTTTTTCGCGTTTTTTTTTGTCCGTGAAAATGCATCTTATGCAATAGGACGAATGAGCAGTTTCTATGTGACTGCGACTGTATTTGCATACAAAATGCTATGCTACAGTCTTTTCCTGGAAAACACTGTAACGTTTCATTTGGGATGCAGATATACGCCAAAAAGAAGCTCGGCGCTACAGAGTCCCACCACGGCATGGCGCAACTTGAAGGGCTGTTTAGCGTGACTGCAGCAAGGATGTAAGAGGATACATCTGTACATCAGGGTTTCCCATCCTTATTTCCTCAAAGCACCCAAACAGTCCAGGTCTAAAGAATATCTATGCTTATACACAGGTGGTTTAATCATACTGACAGTCACCTGTGCTTAATTAGAGGCTAGTCTTAAAGCATGGACTGTTAGGGTCTTCCAGTGGTGTAAAATGTATTGTCAAAATGTAATAATAATAATAATAATAATAATAATAATAATAATAATAATAATAATAATAATAATAATAATAATAAGAAGAAGAAGAAGAAGAAGAAGAAGAAGAAGAAGAAGAAACCTTTGTTGCAATAGTAGCTCTCATTAAACTAATAAGGAGGTTGTGCATGAAAATTCTATTTGCAGGCCCTACTATAATAACTTACAGAGAAAGGAAGGCAATTATGAATTTCCATTGCCATATCCAATATAGTGATGACAAGAAGGGCTGTCATCGGGGGTGAGGGGGGGCTGCTGGTACTAGAGTCTGTGGCCCAAACAGAGAAGGGGGCACAGCCTGGCTCCTACAAGTAATAAGTGCATAGAAATAGACTGCTGCCTGTACACATTGCCGCGATCCTGGGTTAGAGGCGGAACTAGCGGTGGTGCTAGGGGGCAACAGCCAAAATGTTGCTTAGGGTATCAAATTGGTTAGGGCCGGCTCTGCTTTCCACTATAAGCCCACCCCAGACAGAGCCGGATTAAGGCTTTGGGGGGCCCGGGGCACTTCAAACAGCGGGGCCCCTAAGAATTGGGCAGGCAATTTTTTATATATATATATATATATATATATATATATATATATATATATATATATATATACATACACACACACACACACACACACACACACACACAGCCAATTTTATAAACAGCAGCATAATAAAAAAACAACATTATGACAGCATGATGATTAAAAATAAAATAAAAATACAGCCAGCTTACTGTTTTTCTCTGCAGCTGGCACGCTGCTTGTGACACAAGAGAGCTTGCTCTTCCATGCACGCTGGCTCCACACTCTACTCAGTGCCAGATTAAGGTCCACATGGGCCTGGAGCTGAAACTTAAGAAGGGCCTATTGTGTGCCGCAGCGGGTGCGACCAGTGCTGTAGGGGTGAGGTTCAACCATCCCAACCTCCCTCACCTCTTCACATATAAAAGGCCCTGTTAACCACACACACATTTTGGTAGGCCAATATTTGTTACCCATGGGGTGGTCATATATCACATCACCTTTGATCATGCACATGTGTTGCTGCCTTTAATACACTACACGACAGTACTTCACCTACCACCCATTGAAATACCTCTTGCCCATCAATCTGTGTTGTATCCAGAACTTACAGTACCTCCTCATTTGTAAATACTGTATTGTGCTCTTCCCACTTTCATCTGTATTTCCATTAATGTCCCCTTCCTTCTCATCTGTTCTGTGTTGTGTACCTCCCTTACCCCTTCTCTTCATCTGTGTCTGTCCACTATTATGTCCATTTTCATAATTGTGTCCCAATTTCCTCCTCATTTGTGCCCAGTATTGTGCTCTCACCCCCTGCCCCTCTTCATCTGTGTCCATTATTATGATCTCTCCCCCACTTCTCTGTCAGTTATTGTGTTTCTCTCTCCTTTCTTCTCCTCTGTGTTCATTTTTATGCTCTTGCACCACCTTCTCCTGATAATCTATGTCCTTTATTATATTCCCTCCCCCTCCATTGTATCCATTATTGTCCTCTCTCCCTCCACTGCTCCTCCTATGTCTCTATTTTGGTGTTCCCTTACAACCCCCACTGTCCATTCTTATGTTTATCCCCTCTTCTCTGCAGTAACCATTATTGTGTGCACCCCCCCCCCCTCCCCGTGTGTCCATTGTGGTGTTCTCTCCTACCACCTCCTGTGTGTTGTGTGTCCAGTATGATGTCCACCTTCCCCTCCTCTGCATCCATATCTATATTCTCTTCCCCCGTCTTCCTCATGTGTCCATTAGTCTCAAACCCCCCCCCCCAACAAATCTGTGTCCATTACTGAGTGTGAGTGTGTGTCCCACTCCCTTATGTTTTACTCTCTCCATCAGAGTACTGTAGTTTACTTACCCTTTTTTTTCTTCTTTGTTCCTCTGTCTCGGCTCCCCATTCAGTCTTCCATTTCCGCGGGTCTTCTCCTCACCGACATGAGCTGGCAGGTCAAACTTGGCTGCTGCCATCAGTACAGTTTGGGTGCTCCCGGCGCTGTGATAGTCAGGATGCAGGGTCGTTTCTTCAGTCAGCAACTGTGTCAATGGCACACATAGGATCCAGCGCTCACCAGCAACTGTGTGTGACATCATCCGGTGCAGCGGGGCTCAGACACACTACGCAGCGCAGGGGGAGGGCTCTTGCAGAAAGGGCTTTTGCGATGCCCTATGAATCTATAATATGCTGGTCTGAGACGCGGAAGAAGAGGTTGTCCCGGGCGGGTGGTGGGCGGGGGGAGGCTTAGTGCACCTTTACACCATTGGACAGCTGAGTCGTCGCTCAGCTGTCCTGAACTTCTATGCGGCGCTGGAGCCGTTGTTGTTCGGTTGCCAGGGCAACCTGTAGGGAGCCGCCGAGGAGCGCAGCGCCGCAGATCGGAGGTACGATCTGTGTGCGGGTGGCGGGGGGCCCTTTTATAAAAGGGGGCCCGGGGTACGTACCCCCAGGGCCCCCCCCCTTAATCCGGCTCTGACCCCAGACTCCCGTGAATCTAGCCAATGGAAGTCTGGGGGTAGGCTTACGTGGGAGAAGTGAAGCTGAATTCTACATCCCGTTTGCAGCAGTGACTGTGAAACTCACAGCACTGCAGATCCCAGATGTAAGGC
The DNA here is from genome assembly GCF_028390025.1 of Pseudophryne corroboree. Lineage (NCBI taxonomy): Eukaryota > Metazoa > Chordata > Amphibia > Anura > Myobatrachidae > Pseudophryne > Pseudophryne corroboree. Next base: position 58,372,766 of record NC_086455.1, read on the forward strand.
AACAAGTACATACAGATGTAGACTCTTGCATCTTTGCTCTGTGCGCTACAAGTCCCATTACACATAACGCGTGAGTGCCGTGTGACTCGGAAGCGCAGAGCGTCTTTGTTGCCTTTTTTTCAGTGAAAATGCACCTTAGACGCAAAGTAATGTAATAGGATGCACAAGCAGCCACTGCTGATTAAAATTATAGAAGTAATGTGATGTTTACTTCATCAAACCAGATTCTCTCCAGATCAGCTGAAGTCTACTGTAGCAAAATAATATTAATCAGTATGTTAAATATATATATTTTTATTCTAATCTGAAAAATGTAAATCATGCACATTGTTTAATGCTTTTGATCTCACTTTAGATTTTTTATAATACTATGTAGCATTTTAAACATTTTAGAAAGAGTATAACACAGTTTCCATATTACTGAGAAATGACCAGTTTTCTGTCATAGCTCCGATAACTCTAGGGGGTGGATTTACTAAAGCTTCAAAACAAAACCGAACACGTTTCAGAATCTGTCTGCCTATAATTTTCAAGAATGCAATAGAGAAATCATAGCTAAAATCTGATTGGTTTCTTTGGGTAACATCACCACTTTTAATTTTTAGAAGCTTTAGTAAATCTGCCCAAAGAAGTCTTGTATTATTGGCAGACCATTCGTTAGCCCAAAATGGGATGTAGTTATGTGACTGGCGGTCAGGAGACCGTCAGTCTCAATACCGACACCTACATCCCGCCTCCTCACCATTCCGATGGTTGGCATGCCGACCAATAGGGACTATACCCATTCGTGGGTGTCCACGACACCTATAAAGTGGAAATCTCTCGCCACCGAGCCTGCAGGGGGCTTTGTTGTGCTTGCCCCCCCACCGGGAATCTCAAAGCCGGGATCCCAGCATCAGTATGGTGACCGGCGGTCTCCTGACCGCCAGTCACACATAACCAACCCGCCCAAAACACTCTAATTTAATAATATCAGTTTCTCCAGCATCTTAATCACTTTGATTACAATGGGCCTAATTCAGACCTGATCGCTGTTGTGCGTTTTCGCACAGCAGCCGATCAGGTCTGAACTGCGCATGTGCCGGCGCATGCCAGACAGCCGATGGCCGTCTCAGCCCTGCGATCGCCTCTGCCTGATTGACAGGCAGAGGCGGTCGTTGGGTGGGAGGGGGCGGGCTGGCGGCGTTTGGCTGCCACTTTAGGGGCATGGTCCAGGCAACGCAGGTGTGCCCGGACCGCGTGGGGGGGGGCTGGCCACGGCGGCTGCGTGACATCACATGCAGCCGCTGCGACCGGGACAGCGATGAGCAGATCCCTGCCATCGCAGGAGCTGCGCTGGTAGGGAGCTGCTCGTCAAGTACAAAAACATTGCCGCCGTGCGATCATGCTTTTGTACTTGTGTGGCGGGGCAGAGCCAGACATGCGGGGCGCCCCCCCCCCCCCCCCCCCCCGCATGTCTGAGTAACTGATCGTAGTCATGCTAAATATTGCACTGCTACAATCAACTCTGAATTAGGTCCAATGTACCTACATTCGCTATTGCATGGATAGGGACAGAATGGCCCCATAGACACATGCAATGCAGGATGTGGATGAAAATTTGCTTTTTATTACTGAGCATTTATTATAATGTAGCATTCAGGCCCAGAAACTTAATGCTGATAAAATGTTGGTCAGCCTTTTCTGTAATTATTTTTGTATTTATCTAAAGCCCAAATTATGAATCTGGTATATTCCTAATGTGCATGTCAAAATATGTGGCGGGACGTAATGCCGCCTGAGTTCGGTGGCCATACGGGATGCCAGACAAACTTGGATGTATTTTTTAAATGGGCAATCACTTACAAGGCAAAACCATGCCTTATAAGTGATTGCCCCTTTAAAAAGAAAAACATCCGAGTTCGGCCGGCATCCCGCACTGTCGTCGTACTAGGGGCAGCATTTTATCCCACCGATGGACTTTTATTTTTATTTTTTAAGTTATCTTTTACACCACTTTTTTGTTTGTGTTTGTCCAAATCTTCAAACTTTTTACCCCTCAAGTTTCAGACCCAACATCTGTATGTATGGCAGGCTAGTACATTCATAATAAGCTGCCAGGCGCTAAGAATAGACCTGTTGGCAAGTTTTAGAGCTGTTAAAACTGATTATCTTTAAAATCTACATTATTTGCATAATATTGTCCAGAATGCTTTGCAATAAACTTTTCCTTCCAACTCTAAATCTAAACTAATCATTCTGCTCACTGTGATATGTGCAACTGGAAGAGACAGAACTTTTCCGGCTATTTCTCTCCAACAGAAAAATAACATTTAATAATACATACAACTCATTTTATTCTGGATAATGGGGTCTGGGCTGGCCATGCTCTGCTTAGCTGTAAGATTAAAAATGTATATCTAATAAAATTTCCAAATGTATCCTTTGATAAAAAAAAAATTGAATGTCAATGAGATCTGTAAACGTATACAGTATATTAATTCTGCAGTAATATTTCAGCGTTTGGTGATCGTCACTAGTATTTTATGAATCTGATTGCAAAAGACGTCTCAAATAATCATTACTGCAAGTGAAATATAGAACATTTTCTGTGTTTTATTTCTTAAACACATCTGAACAAGCTTATGATTTATATGGGCCAAAGGCACAGAAGTATGAGTTTGCAATGTTCTTTTTAGTAAATGAAAAATGTGATACACGGAGAACATGCCAATTATTTGACAAGACTGTGCTGCAGTTTTCTTGTGTTTTTCTTTGTTCATTTTGAATTTTTCTTTTTGGCTAGAAAAGAACATTTTAAAATTGATGGTCTAGACCGGGAAAATCTTTCATCAGTTGTTCAACTGATTGTTCAACTCAGATCACTGTCATAATGTGTGTCGTTTTCTAATATCAAGGGCAGTGTTTGCTCATGATGATTATTCAATAATAACAAGCATTACCACTGTCATCATGCTTGTCATTCAGTAACAGGAAGGGCAATGCTCTACCACTGTTATCATACTGGTCATTCAGTAACAGAAAGGGCAGCGCTCTACCACTGTCATCAAACTGGTCATTCAGTAACTGCAAGGGCAGTGCTCTACCATTGTCATCCTACTGGTCATTCAGTAACTGCAAGGACAGGACAGTGCTCTACCACTGTGAGGATACTGGTCATTCAGTGACAGCAAGGGCAGTGCTCTACCACTGTGATCATACTGGTCATTCAGTGACAGCAAGGGCAGTGCTCTACCACTGTGATCATACTGGTCATTCAGTGACAGCAAGGGCAGTGCTCTACCACTGTTATCATACTGGTCATTCAGTAACAGAAAGGGCACTGTTCTACCACTGTCATCATACTGGTAATTCAGTAACTGCAAGGGCAGTGCTCTACCATTGTCATCCTACTGGTCATTCAGTGACAGCAAGGACAGGACAGTGCTCTACCACTGTGATCATACTGGTCATTTAATGACAGCAAGGGCAGTGCTCTACCACTGTGATCATACTGGTCATTCAGTGACAGCAAGGGCAGTGCTCTACCACTGTTATCATACTGGTCATTCAGTAACAGAAAGGGCACTTTTCTACCACTGTTATCATACTGGTCATTCAGTAACATCAAGGGCAGCGCTCTACCACTGTCATCATACTGGTCATTCAGTAACTGCAAGGCAGTGCTCTACCATTGTCATCAAATGGATCGGTCAGTGACAGCAAGGGAGGTGGTCTACCATTGTCATCAAATGGGTCATTCAGTAACAGCAATGGCAGTGCTCTACCACTATCATCATACTGTTCATTCAGTAACTGCAAGGGTAGTGCTCTACCACTGTCATCATACTGGTCATTCAGTAGCAGCAAGGGCTGTTCTCTACCACTGTCATCAAATGGGTCAGTCAGTGACAGCAAGGGCGGTACTCTACCACTGTTATCATACTGGTTATTCAGTAACATCAAGGGCAGCGCTCTACCACTGTCATCATACTGGTCATTCAGTAACTGCAAGGGCGGTGCTCTACTATTGTCATCATACTGGTCATTCAGTAACAGCAAGGGCAGTGCTCTACCACTGTTATCATACTAGTCATTCAGTAACTACAAGGGTAGTGCTCTACCACTGTCATCATACTGGTCATTCAGTGACAGCAAGGACAGGACAGTGCTCTACCACTGTGATCATACTGGTCATTCAGTAACAGCAAGGGCAGTGCTCTACCACTGTCATCATACTGTTCATTCAGTAACCTCAAGGGCAGTGCTCTACCGCTGTCATCATACTGGTCATTCAGTAACAGTAAGGGCAGTACCGGGGTGAAGCTTGAAAACTGGAATGTCAGAGAGTGCAAAAAAGATATATGAGAAAAAGAAAGACAGCATGCATTTTATATACCTGGCAGAATTTAAATTACTAAGCAGTGTCAGGATACTTTTTGAATCAAGAGTTAAAATTAGAGTAACGCACCAGATATTTTTTACTGGTTTTGGTTCTAATTCATCATCCAGCTTTGGCTTGTTCTAAATGCAGTGGCTGGTACTGATTTCAGTTTTGTGTTTAAAAAAAAACTCCCAGAAAACTAAAATAACATAATTTGGGCATTTTGCTGTTCCTACTCTATTTGAACCACAATAAAATTCATCTCCAATCATTTCCAGTCAATTTTGACCACCTCACAGCTCACAATATTGTTTTCATCCAGTGTAGGCCAAAGGCTGCAGCGAGCTTGCTGGTTACTAAGTGAAAGAGCAGCATGGCAGTTTAAAGCACATCTATAAAACATTGCCACACAGCAGTGGCAGAAATGAAAGGTGGTGCAAGATGGAATTGTCCTTGTGCCCTTCCACCCACCATTATGTTGGATATTAAAAAGGACATGTACAGTTTAACAAACCAAGCACTTCAGTGACAGTGACTCACACATTTGTATCTGAAGTGCTTGGTTTGTTTGGGCTCCCACAAAACAAGCTGCCACTGGACTTAATGCAGCTAAGCTAACAGCTCTGCAGTGGCAAGATGTCATCAGCACTATCATCCTTATCCTCACAATCATCAGTGTGTACATCATCCTTACACAATTACAAAAACAGGATTTTGATACCTACCGGTAAATCCTTTTCTCCTAGTCCGTAGAGGATGCTGGGGTCCACTTCATGACCATGGGGTATAGACGGTTCCGCAGGAGCCATGGGCTCTCTTAAGACTTTTCAATGGGTGTGAACTGGCTCCTCCCTCTATGTCCCTCCTCCAGACCTCAGTTGTAAGAACTGTGCCCAGGGAGACGACAATTTCAAGGAAAGGATTTACTTTAATACTAATGGTGAGATACATACCAGCTCACACCTCAACCATGCCGCACAACATGGCATTCAACATAACACACGCCAACAGGCATGAACCAATTACAGCAAACATGCTGAAACTAATATAACACAACATGCGTAACTCTAATAAACAAAACTGCAGGTAAAATACACACTGGGACGGGCGCCCAGCATCCTCTACGGACTAGGAGAAAAGGATTTACCAGTAGGTATCAAAATCCTGTTTTCTCATACGTCCTAGAGTATGCTGGGGTCCACTTCATGACCATGGGGTTTATACCAAAGCTCCAGTACGGGCGGGAGAGTGCGGATGACCCTGCAGCACCGATTGACTGAACTTGAGGTCTTCATCTGCCAAGGTGTCAAACTTGTAACATTTTGCAAATGTGTTTGACCCCAACCAAGTTGTTACGATTCCTGTACTCCAGACTGGAGAAGATCTTATGGCAGAGATCTGAGTACAGGAATGAAATACAGGTTGTGGGAGCTGGAAAGCCTAGTAACCCCTGGCACCCTAACTCCGTTGTCTCGCCCGTGTTATCAGAAATCCCCTGCGAGACTATGGTTGCTTGAGCCCATGGCAGCCGCGTTCGAAGGGCGGATTATGTCTGCCCAACCCCGATGCCCCCGCAGGTCTTAATGGGAGACAAGGGGAAGTCCGAGACAGGGTGATAACAAGGGGCCCTCTGACTAAGCAACCAAGCCAGGGGTTACAAGCTAACTTAACTAAATCAAAAGGTATGTGCGGACTAGCCGCCAGGGAAAAGGACAACCAAAGATCCACTGATCCGACACTCCTATCCGGCACCGCTGGACACCAGAGTGGATCTTGTGGAAGCGGAATCCTCCGCAAAGCTCCAGAACACAATATAAACAAAATAATAAAAAATAGCGGACAAGCCGCAACACACGGCTGCGCCGCGACTCACGAACACCACCAGATGTTAAAGGTGCTCGATCAGACTCCAGGAACAGCTGGTAACTTCCGAGTACAGGATCACTGAGAACAGGAACAAACGAACAGACCGGGACTGGGAACTCTCTCTGCAGCAGAATCAGGCAAACAGGAAGCTATCACCGGCGTCTGTGAGGAGTCCTGGGAGTGCTTTTAACAGAGAGTCCTAATTAAACAATCCAGAGCAGCTGGCCCACTGCATGATTCCAACTGACAAAATGCAATCAGCAGCCAGGTGAGGCTGAACACATGGAACAAGCTGCAATTACACAGACTAACCAGCGGCAGCAGACAAGAGCATACTAAAACAGAGCAACAGGAAATCCTGGCATGCAAGACAACTAATAAACATGAAATACCTAACAAAAATGCAAAACAGGAATGAGCCACAGCCGTGGCTCATAACATTACCCCCCCCTTGAGGAGGGGTCAAAAGACCCCAATATTCAGACTATCCAGAACAAGGGATACAAAAAAAAAAAAAAAACCTGACACACTGGTCTAACAGACAAGAAAACAAAAAACAAGCTGTAGCAACAACTTATAACAGTGCCCTCCCCTTGATGGTGGCCACTGGACACAAGACAAGGAAAAAAAAAAAAATCTCTCTTTTTTTTTTATCAAGGCAAGAGTCAAAAATTATTTCTTTTTCTTCTTCTTCTTCTTTTTACAAAGCTCTTTAGGTCTGACCAAGGTAATTCCCCAAACATTGTCTGAACTGATGGTACCACCCAGCAAGGCTGCGTTCAAATCAGAGACAGGTCTCTTACCCTTGGGAGCTGAACTTTCTGGTAAAGTACTATTATTAGAAGAAGAAGTCAGAAAAGCACATCCTGCAGTCAAAGCAACGGGCTGGGACTCTTGTGCCGAGTTTACAGTATTTGGTGGACTCTCAGCAGACAAGACGGGTGACTTAGAGGAACCTGAACCAATTTCTTTGGAACCGTATCTTTTAACAATTGCATCACAGAATGCTTGGGGATCCTGAAGAATGGGATCTTCAGCTTTCATTAGGCTGGTTGCCCACTCAGAAGGCTCTCCTCTAAAAGAATAAATCAGATAGAGCCCAAGGTTTTCTGAAGTGATGCCCAGAAATGGTCTAGACAACATAATAGTGTAATAGTGTTTGAAAAGCGCCAAAAATTGGGCGAAGTCCCCATCAAAGGTTATGGATGTTGAAATATCAGAGTCAGGATCTGTTTCCTTTTCATCTGACTGACTGGAGTGCTTTGCTAGGACCTGGTCACTATTGACCTTACTCGAGGCTGAGACTCTCTGAACCCCACCCGGGGCTGAGACTTTCTGAACCCCACACGGGGCAGTGACTTTCTGAACCCCACACGGGGCAGTGACTTTCTGAACCCCACCAGGGGCAGTGACTTTCTGAACCCCACCCGGGGCAGTGACTTTCTGAACCCCACCCGGGGCAGTGACTTTCTGAACCCCACCTGGGGCAGTGACTTTCTGAACCCCACCCGGGGCAGTGACTTTCTGAACCCCACCCGGGGCAGTGACTTTCTGAACCCCACCCGGGGCAGTGACTTCCTGAACCCCACCCGGGGCAGTGGCCTCCGGGAACCCCGCTAGGGCAGTGGCCTCCGGGAACCCCGCTGGGGCAGTGGCCTCCGGGAACCCCGCTGGGGTCAGCACCTCGGATTCTTTTACTGGGACCGGGCCGTTGGCCTCCCTGACTGGGATCGGGCCACCGGCCTCCCTCTCTGAGTCGATAATTATCGAAAGTCCTTTCGTGACTATGACTTCCGGGACTTTTGCTGAAGCAATAACGTTCAGATCCTCCACTAATGCTATGCTTCTTAAGTTCTTTCCTGGGGAAGCGACTTCTAGACCCTTCTTTGGGGCTGCGTCTCTCGAGACCCCACTTGGGGATATTACTTCAAAGATCCCTTCTGGGGTTTTGCTTCTCGAGTTCCCTTCAAGAACAATGGTTTTAGATACCCTTTCTGGGGTTGCGCTCCTCAAGTCCCTACCTGGGGTAACAGCTTCTGAGACCCCTTCTGGTATGGAAACCTGAGCTACAATATTTGATTTCCCTCTATAAGCTTGGGTATCGGGTACCGCTCCAGCACTCTGGGCATCGGGTACCGCTCCAGCACTCTGGGCATCGGGTACCGCTCCAGCACTCTGGGCATCGGGTACCGCTCCAGCACTCTGGGCATCGGGTACCGCTCCAGCACTCTGGGCATCGGGTACCGCTCCAGCACTCTGGGCATCGGGTACCGCTCCAGCACTCTGGGCATCGGGTACCGCTCCAGCACTCTGGGCATCGGGCACCGCTCCAGCACTCTGGGCATCGGGCACCGCTCCAGGACCCTGGGCTACGGGCACCACTCCAGGACCCTGGGCTACGGGCACCACTCCAGGACCCTGGGCTACGGGCACCACTCCAGGACCCTGGGCTACGGGCACCACTCCAGGACCCTGGGCTACGGGCACCACTCCAGGACCCTGGGCTACGGGCACCACTCCAGGACCCTGGGCTACGGGCACCACTCCAGGACCCTGGGCTACGGGCACCACTCCAGGACCCTGGGCTACGGGCACCACTCCAGGACCCTGGGCTACGGGCACCACTCCAGGACCCTGGGCTACGGGCACCACTCCAGGACCCTGAGCTACGGGCACCACTCCAGGGACTTGCAACTCCGCTTCCACAGGAACCTCAAGAGAGGAGAGAAACATTCTCTTTTGATTCCTGAATCTATAATGGGGCTCCCTTGCCCAAGGACCCCAATTATAGGACAGAGAGCTTTTGTGTGTGGGTTGTGTGACAAGTACCTCTGCCACAGTAGAGACAGGAGTAGGTCTTGTATCATGACTCAACTTGGACAGAGGGCAAGACTCGTCACCACACTTTGGCTTGCGCAACTCACAGGTCTGCAGATAATGGCCTAAACCCCCACAATATAGGCATAAGTTTAAGTTTCTGCGACGCAGACGCTCCTCTTCTGAGAGCCTGGGCCGCAGAAAACTTTTAAACTTTTTCTCTTCAATTAAACCAGAGGATTCTCTTGTCACCATACTGTGAACAAGAGTCTCTTTAGAGATAGATGTACTCTCAACGACTTCTGGCAAAATAAGCAAGATTTTAGTCAGAAGGTTTTGCAGTTGCTTTAGGGATTGCTGAAAAGCTTCTAGTCGCTCTGGTCTCAAAGCACTGAATACAGAGTTCAGGGCTGCGAGAGATGCCTGCAGGGCTTGCATAGTAGACATAGGAGGATTTAAAACTAGACAAGACAAGACAAGGCAAGACAAGGCTAGGCAAGGCAAGGCAAGGCAAGGCAAGGCAAGGCTAAATTTTGCTAAACAAATCAAGACTTTTTTTTTTTTGTATTTTTTTTTTTTTTTTAAACACCGGACTGGATTCTAAACACCGGACTGGATTCTAAACACCGGACTGGATTCTAAACACCGGACTGGATTCTAAACACCGGACTGGATTCTAAACACCGGACTGGATTCTAAACACCGGACTGGATTCTAAACACCGGACTGGAGTCTGCACACTGAATTCTATACAGGACTGGATTCTAAACACCGGATTGGATTCTGCACACTGAATTCTAGACAGGACTGGATTCTAGACTAGACACTGGACTGGGCCAAAAAAGAAAAAAAAGTTTTATTTCTTTTTTTTTTGTGGTATGGCCGGTGATAATGTTACGATTCCTGTACTCCAGACTGGAGAAGATCTTATGGCAGAGATCTGAGTACAGGAATGAAATACAGGTTGTGGGAGCTGGAAAGCCTAGTAACCCCTGGCACCCTAACTCCGTTGTCTCGCCCGTGTTATCAGAAATCCCCTGCGAGACTATGGTTGCTTGAGCCCATGGCAGCCGCGTTCGAAGGGCGGATTATGTCTGCCCAACCCCGATGCCCCCGCAGGTCTTAATGGGAGACAAGGGGAAGTCCGAGACAGGGTGATAACAAGGGGCCCTCTGACTAAGCAACCAAGCCAGGGGTTACAAGCTAACTTAACTAAATCAAAAGGTATGTGCGGACTAGCCGCCAGGGAAAAGGACAACCAAAGATCCACTGATCCGACACTCCTATCCGGCACCGCTGGACACCAGAGTGGATCTTGTGGAAGCGGAATCCTCCGCAAAGCTCCAGAACACAATATAAACAAAATAATAAAAAATAGCGGACAAGCCGCAACACACGGCTGCGCCGCGACTCACGAACACCACCAGATGTTAAAGGTGCTCGATCAGACTCCAGGAACAGCTGGTAACTTCCGAGTACAGGATCACTGAGAACAGGAACAAACGAACAGACCGGGACTGGGAACTCTCTCTGCAGCAGAATCAGGCAAACAGGAAGCTATCACCGGCGTCTGTGAGGAGTCCTGGGAGTGCTTTTAACAGAGAGTCCTAATTAAACAATCCAGAGCAGCTGGCCCACTGCATGATTCCAACTGACAAAATGCAATCAGCAGCCAGGTGAGGCTGAACACATGGAACAAGCTGCAATTACACAGACTAACCAGCGGCAGCAGACAAGAGCATACTAAAACAGAGCAACAGGAAATCCTGGCATGCAAGACAACTAATAAACATGAAATACCTAACAAAAATGCAAAACAGGAATGAGCCACAGCCGTGGCTCATAACACAAGTAGCTGCTCGGCAAAGTTGCAATGCCGAGAACCCCTGGGCAGCCGCCCAGGATGAGCCCACCTTCCTAGTGGATTGGGCCTTCACCGACGTCGGTAACAGCAAACCAGGTGTAGTATGAGCGTGCTGAATCGTACTTCTGATCCAACGCACAATAGTCTGCTTGGAAGCAGGACACCCAGCATTCGAGCTGTTCTAGCGACATAAATCTTCAAAACTCTAACCACATCTAGAGACTTTGACTCAGTGAACGTGTCAGTAACTACTGGCACCACAATAGGTTGGTTATTGTGGAAAGATGAAACCACCTTTGGAAGAAAATGTTGACGAGTTCTCAACTCTGCCCACTCTTCATGGAAGATCAGGTTGTGAGACAAGGCCCCCAACTCAGACACCCGCCGTGCGGATGCCAATGCCAAAAGCATTACCACTTTCCAAGCGAGAAACTTCAACTCTATCTCTTGTAGAGGCTCAAACCAATCCGATTGAAGAAACTGCAACACCACATTAAGGTCCCATGGTGCCACTGGAGGCACAAATGGAGGCTGGAGTTGCAGAACCCCTTTCACGAAGATCTGAACCTCTGGAAGAGAGGCCAATTGTTTTTGGAAGAACACTGACAAGGCCGAAATCTGGACCTTGATTGACCCCAATCGGAGGCCCGCCTCCACACCAGCCTGCAGAAAATGGAGAAAACGTCCCAACTGAAACTCTTCCGTAGGAGCCTTCTTGGATTCACACCAAGACACATATTTTCTCCAAATACGGTGGTAATGTTTAGACGTTACTCCTTTCCTGGCCGGAATAAGGGTGGGGATGACTGCCTTGGGAATACCCTTACGGGCTAGGATCCGGCGCTTAACAGCCATACCGTCAAATGTAGCCGCGGTAGGTCTTAATACACGCACAGCCTCTGCTGCAGCAGGTTCTCGCGAAGAGGAAGAGGCCAAGGATCTTCTATGAGCAACTCCTGAATATCTGGGTACCAAGCCCTCCTTGGCCAGTCTGGGGCAATGAAGATTGCTCGAACTCTTGTTCTCCTTATGATCCTGAGCACCTTTGGGATCAGCGGAAGTGGAGGGAAGACATACACCGGCCGGAACACCCACTGGGCCACTAGCACATCCACTGCTATTGCTTGAGGGTCTCTCGACCTGGAACAATATTTCTGAAGCTTCTTGTTGAGACGAGATGCCATCATGTCTACTTGAGGAACTCCCCAAAGACTTGTCACCTCTGCGACGACTTCTTGGTGGAGGCCCCACTCTCCTGGATGGAGATCGTGTCTGCTGATAAAGTCTGCTTCCCAGTTGTCTACTCCCGGAATGAAAATTGCCGACAGAGCCTTTACATGTCTTTCTGCCCAGAGGAGGATCTTCGTCACCTCTGCCATTGCCGCTCTGCTTTTCGTTCCGCCCTGCCTGTTTATGTATGCGACTGCTGTTACATTATCCGACTGGATCTGCACGGAATGATCTTGAAGAAGATGTACCGCTTGTTGAAGGCCGTTGTAAATGGCTCTCAATTCAAGCACGTTTATGTGAAGGCAGGCTTCCTGACTTGACCATTTTCCTTGGAAGCTTTCCCCCTGAGTGACAGCTCCCCAGCCTCGGAGACCCAGTCCTGAATCCCGAACCTGCGTCCCTCTAGTAGGTGAGAACTGTGTAGCCACCACAGGAGCGAAATCCTGGCTTTTGACGACAGGATTATCTTCCAGTGCATGTGTATGTGGGATACCGACCACTTGTCCAACAGGTTCCACTGGAATACCCTGGCATGGAACCTGCCAAACTGTATGGCCTCGTAGGCCGCCACCATCTTCCCCTACAACCGAATGCACTGATGGATCGACACACTTGAATGGTTTCAATAACTGTTTTACCATTTTCTGAATTTCCAGAGCCTCTCTGAACTTCTGTGTCCAGAATCATCTTGTCGTCGGTTCCAAATGTGACTTTGGATAATTTATGATCCAACCGTGTTGTTGGAGTATTAACAGGGAGAGTGGGATGTTTTGTAACAACTGCTCCCTGAATCTCGCCTTTATCAGGAGATCGTCTAGATAAGGAATTATATTGACTCCTTTTTGACACAGGAGAACCATCATCTCCGCCATCACCTTGGTGAATACCCTCGGCGCTGTGGAGAGACCGAAAGGTAAAGTCTGGAATTGGAAATGGCAATCCTGAACCACGAATCTCAGATAAGCCTGGTGAGGAGGATAAATGGGAACATGCAGGTAAGCATCTTTTATCACTGCCCTCAGTGATTCCATTTTGAACTTGAATCGTTTCAAGTAGAGATTCAGATTTTTCAGGTTTAGGATCGGTCTGACCGAGCCGTCCGGCTTCGGAACTACAAAAAGGCTTGAATAAAATCCCTCCCCTTGTTGTGACAAAGGTACCAGGACTATGACCTGATCCTGACATAATTTTTGGATTGCCGCTATTACTGTTTCCCTTTCTGGAAGAGAAGCTGGCACGGTCGATTTAAAAAATCGGCATGGGGGAACGTCTTGAAACTCCAGCTTGTATCCCTGGGACACTATTTGCAACACCCAGGGATCCAGGCCAGACAGAATCCAACCTTGGCTGAACAGTTTGAGACGTGCCCCCTCCCGAGCGGCCTCCCGCAAAGGAGCCCCAGTGTCATGCTGAAGATTTGGCAGAAGTAGGGGTAGACTTCTGCTCCTGGGAACCTGAAGCCGCTGTGGACTTTTTTCCCTTTCCCCTTCCCCTACCCGCAAAGAAGGGGGAACCTCTCGCTTTTTGTATTTATTGGGCCGAAAGGACTGCATGTACGGGTGATATGTCTTTTTTGCCGGTGTAGGCGCAGAGGGCAAAAATGTCGACTTACCTGCGGTAGCCGGCGAGACTAACGCATCCAGTCCATCGCCAAATAAGGCCTCACCTTTATATGGGAGAGCCTCCATATTTCTTTTGGAATCTGCATCCGCGTTCCACTTGTGAATCCACAACGCCCGCCGAGCCGATACTGCCATGGTAGCGGCTTGTGAACTCAAGAGTTCAATATATTTCATCGCTTCTACCATGCATGCTGCAGCGTCTTTGATATTCCCTAACTTAAGGAGTATCTCATCTTTATCAATCGTGTCAATTTCTGATGACACGCTTTTTGACCATTTTTCAATAGCGCGACTCACCCACACGCAAGCAATTGTGGGCCTGAGCAGCATATCATTGGCAACATAAATGGATTTCAATGTAGTTTCCATCTTTCGGTCTGCCGGCTCTTTTAGTGAAGCCGTGCCAGGTGCAGGGAGAATTACCTTCTTTGTCAACCTGGACAGTGCACTGTCTAACACAGGGAGTGACTCCCATTTTTTCCTGTCCTCCACCGGGAAAGGATAAGATATCTGAATTCTCTTGGGAATACGAAATTTCTTTTTGGGATTCACCCACATCCCTTCAAAGAGTGTATTAAGCTTGTGGGAAGGAGGGAAAGTGACCTTAGATTTCTTTTCTTTATAGAAATAAGCCTTCTCCTGACTTACAGGAGTGGCTTCCGTGACTTCCAGAACTTCCCTTATAGCCACAATTATATATTGTATATTTTTTGCCAATTTATGATCTATTTCTCTGGAGTCACTATCGTGGACACAAGAATCAGTGTCCGTGTCGGTATCAGTATTCACAATATTCGCAAATGGTCTCTTATGTGACCCCGAGGGGTCGCCTGCGGATGGAAGAACAGAGCCCTGAAAAATCACATCCTCCACAGATTTTCTCCAGCACTCAGCATGAGATTCAGACTTATCTAATCTCCTATTGATATGATGCATACTATCACATATTTCTTTCACCCATGCAGGCTCTTGGTGTGCCGGCAGCGCCACCACATTACACTTCTGTGTCCCTAAAATGGTTTCCTCCAGGGAGGAACTCCCTGCCTCTGATATGTCTTACACACGTGTACAACACACACACAGACACACTGGGACTTATAGGGGACAGACCCACATTAAAATCTGTCAGAGGGACACAGTTTAGGAGCAGCCAGTTCACAACCCCAGCGCCAGTATCTAATGCCTCTGAACACAGAATGCCCACTGACATGCAGCGCTTTTTACACAGTAAAACACACTTGTAAAGCACCAAATTCGCTTGTGCCCCCCCTATTTTGCACCCTGATACTTGTAGTCAGAAGTGAAGGAGGACCAGCAATGTCTCTGCAGCCTGAGGAGAGAGAAAATGGCACTGAGCAGTGTGCTGGCTGCCTGAGGAAGAAGCTCTGCCCTTTTTACCTCAGAAACTTTTCATAATATTTATACTGGCGGGGGTAGGGCTGTGCCTGGGCATCTTATGCTCCCTTTTTGCCAGTTTATAGAGGTGTTTTTGCTGCCCAGGGCATCCCCCCCGCGCTCTGCACCCTGCCGTGTCTGTGTGTGTGGGCAACAATGGCGCGCTGCGCTCCCGCCATCCGCGCTGTACCTCAGCCGTCACTTTTCTTGATAGAAGAGCTGTCTTCTTCTACTCACCTGTCTTCTGACTTCTGGCTCTGTGAGGGGGGTGACAGAGTTCTGTGGGAGTGAGCATCTAGACACGGCTAGTGTTCAGTACCCTTCAGGAGCTAATGGTGTCCTGTCAGCCAGAAGCAGAGCCATGAAACTCTCCAGGAAGTTGGTTCCTTCTTCTGCCCCCTCAGTCCCACGAAGCAGGGAGACTGTTGCCAGCAGTTCTCCCTGAAAACAAAAAACCTAACATAAGTCTTTTCAGAGAAGCTCAGTAGAGCTCCCCTAGAGTGCATCCAGTCTGCCTGGGCACATTTCTAAAACTGAGGTCTGGAGGAGGGGCATAGAGGGAGGAGCCAGTTCACACCCATTGAAAAGTCTTAGGAGTGCCCATGGCTCCTGCGGAACCGTCTATGCCCCATGGTCATGAAGTGGACCCCAGCATCCTCTAGGACGTATGAGAAATACACCATTAAAGAAGCCTCTGTACTGTATGTGCCGGTTAAGGTTTCTTGTGGAATTTGTAGCTCATTTTGCTGAACATCATCTTTTCCACATTTTGAGGAATTAGCTTCCATGTTAACCACTGATAAGGTTCATGGCTGTGCTGAAAACTATTTCTGAGTAGATAATGGAGGGTGGGCAGCTTAAGTAATGCAAAGGGTCTCCAAATTGCCTTTTTTTTCATAACAAAAAGAGTAGCCAAAGAGACTCTGTGACAGGCCTATATGTACAGTATCATGAAAATAATCCTCCACCATTCTTTGGATGGTGACCATATCAGATGGAGTTATGGGTGTCCCTAATTTTAGGCAATTCCTGTAGAACCAACCTGGTGTCAAAATTATACAACTATATATATATATATATATATATATATATATATATACATGTGTAGATAGATAGATAGATAGATAGATAGATAGATAGATAGATAGATAGATAGATAGATAGATAGATAGATTGATTGTGTGGAGTCACAGGGTTTATGTTAAGTGAACAAAGTGCACTGGGGTAGAGGGGTGGTAGTCATGTGACCGCCGGTCGGCTGACCGACAGTCACATGACCTCCTCCGTGAGCCCGACGGCTCACTCTCCCGATGGTCGGCATGCCAACCAACAGGGACTATTTCCACTCGTGGGTGTCCACGACACCCATAGAGTGGGAATAGAACCCGTGGCGACCGCAGGTCGCCACCGAGCCCGCAGCGTGGCGAGCGCAGCGAGCCCGCAAGGGGCTTGCTGCACTCGCCCCTCCCCGCCGGGATCCCGGCGTCGGTATGCTGCTGGGATCCCGGCGTCGGTAAGGTGACCGGCGGTCAGGAGACCGCCGGTCACCCATACTACACCCGGGTAGAGTGTACTGGGGTTCGTACAGGACATGGAAATTATACAACAATATATTTTTTATTTTTTTAACAGGCAGCTTTTCTTAAACTGAGGGGACTAACAGGGCTTACATGAAGTGAACAAAGTGCACTGGGATATAGAGTATACTAGGGTAGGTAGAGTGCACAGAACAGTACAAACAACTAATACAACAATATATGTTTTTTATTTTTTTAACTGGTAGCTTGGCTCGCACTGTGTGGAGTCACAGGGCTTACGTGAAGTGAACAAAGTGCACTGTGGTACAGCATGTTACAGTGCAGTGTGCATAACAGTACAAACATAAACAACAATATATTTTCTATTCTTTTTCTTTTTTAACGTTTTTAACTTTTTTATTTATTTTTAAACTTTTTTTGCAACTGATAAAACACACTAGTGCTTATATGCGCTTATTATTTTCCTTTTTTTCCTTTTTTATATGCACGTGAAGTGAACAAAGCACACTGGGGTATTGCGTACTGGGGTACAGTGTGCAGAGCAGAACAAACAAATTATACAACAATATATATTTTTATTTTGCTCTCTTTTTTAATTTTTTTATTTTTACTTTTTTTTGCAACTGTCAATACACACTAGTGCTTATATGTGAATGCAGTGGGTGGTGTATGGTTTGCGGAGTCAGTGTAGCACTGCAGTGTGACATAATTAGACTGGGGACTGGACACAGATTGAGGATGGACAAAGCACAGCACTTGTAAATGGACACAGCACAGCCACGTAATGGACACTACACAGTCACTTCTGGATGGACACAGCACAGCCACGTCTGGATGGACACACCACAGCCACTTGTCTGAAGTCTGGACACAGTACAGCCACTTGTATGGACACAGCATAGCCTCTTTTGTTTAATCACTGTCACTCTGACACAGCACAGCCACTTAATGGACACTGCACAGCCACTTCTGGATAGACACAGCACAGTCACATCTGGATGGAGACACCACAGCCACCTGTCTGGAGTCTGGACACAGTACAGCCACTTGTATGGACACAGCATAGCCTCTTTTGTTGAATCACTGTCACACTGGACACAGCACAGCCACTTAATGGACACTGGACATATATAATGGTAGATGCTCAATCAGCTTAATGATATCATTCAGGTGCTCGAAAAAGAGA
Organism: Pseudophryne corroboree; assembly: GCF_028390025.1. Taxonomy (NCBI): domain Eukaryota; kingdom Metazoa; phylum Chordata; class Amphibia; order Anura; family Myobatrachidae; genus Pseudophryne; species Pseudophryne corroboree. Next base: position 58,390,647 of record NC_086455.1, read on the forward strand.
GGGGTATTATATTAATAAGCAAGAAAAAAAGAGAGACATTGTTTCCCCCAGCACCCTGAATGAGAACAGTAACCAGATATAAATCCCACATAATATTAGAATTCAGAGATCTTGGTTACACATATTTGCGTAAATGTGTGAATAAGCCCCAAAGCCGCATCAAGGCATCTCTGTATATTTGGGGTCCCTAGTGCTATATCTAGGTGCAGGGTGTGGCACCCCAAAACACCAGCATAAGCCAGAAAGCCCAGGGCAGCATACCAGTGAAAAAACTAGTGTTAATAAATTAGTATTTAGGAAGCCGAAGCTTTAAAGAAGGTGATACAAAAATGAAATGTAATTAAAATAGAGAAATAGTGTTAAAAAATTAATAAGTGAAAAGTTTTATTAGAATGTAAAGGTATGCCACACTAAAGTCATCCAGCTCAGCCAGTTCAGAAGCACCACACCCCACACCTCCATTACCCCGATCTGGGTCTATGATTAACCAGCAAGGAGCCACATGATAATGGCTCCTTACTACAATATGTCTAAGCTAAGAGCTACCTACCTTGAAGTAACCCCATAATGCTCCATGTGGCATGTCAGGGCCTGCACCTCCTCCTAATGCAGGAACCTCTCTGCCTCTCACAACAGACATATATAATGGTAGATGCTCAATCAGCTTAATGATATCATTCAAGTGCTCGAAAGGAAGGGGTATTTCTAAGTAAGAAAAAAAGAGAGACATTGGTTCCCCCAGCACCCTGAATGATAACAGTAACCAGATATAAAACCCACATAATATTAGAATTCAGAGATCTTGGTTACACATATTTGCGCAAATGTGTGAATAAGCCCCAAAGCCGCATCAAGGCATCACTGTATATTTGGGGTCCCTAGCGCTATATCTAGGTGCAGGGTGTGGCACCCCAAAACACCAGCATAAGCCAGAAAGCCCAGGGCAGCATACCAGTGAAAAAACTATAGTGTTAATAAATTAGTATTTAGGAAGCCGAAGCTATAGAGAAAGTGATACAAAAATGAAATGTAATTAAAATAGAGAAATAGTGTTAAAAAATGAATAAGTGAAAAGTGTTAATAGAATGTAAAGGTATGCCACACTGAAGCCATCCAGCTCAGCCAGTCCAGAGACACCACACCTCACACCTCCATGGTTTGCGGAGTCAGTGTAGCACTGCTGTGTGACAGAATTAGACTGGGGACTGGACACAGCTTGAGGATGGACAAAGCACAGCACTTGTAAATAGACACAGCACAGCCACTTAATGGACACTGCACAGCCACTTCTGGATAGACAGATCACAGCCACTTCTGGATGGACACACCACAGCCACCTGTCTGGAGTCTGGACACAGTACAGCCACTTGTATGGACACAGCACAGCCTCTTTTTGTTGAATCACTGTCACTCTGGACACAGCACAGCCACTTAATGGACACTGCACAGCCACTTCTGGATAGACACAGCACAGCCACTTCTGGATGGACACACCATAGCCACCTGTCTGGAGTCTGGACACAGTACAGCCACTTGTATGGACACAGCATAGCCTCTTTTGTTGAATCACTGTCACACTGGACACAGCACAGTCACTTAATGGACACTGGACATATATAATGGTAGATGCTCAATCAGCTTAATGATATCATTCAGGTGCTCGAAAAAGAGAGGGGTATTTCTAAGCAAGAAAAAAAGAGAGACACTGTTTCCCCCAGCACCCTGAATGAGAACAGTAACCAGATATAAATCCCACATAATATTAGAATTCAGAGATCTTGGTTACACATATTTGCGTAAATGTGTGAATAAGCCCCAAAGCCGCATCAAGGCATCTCTGTATATTTGGGGTCCCTAGTGCTATATCTAGGTGCAGGGTGTGGCACCCCAAAACACCAGCATAAGCCAGAAAGCCCAGGGCAGCATACCAGTGAAAAAATTATAGTGTTAATAAATTAGTATTTAGGAAGCCGAAGCTATAAAGAAGGTGATACAAAAATGAAATGTAATTAAAATAGAGAAATAGTGTTAAAAAATTAATAAGTGAAAAGTTTTATTAGAATGTAAAGGTATGCCACACTAAAGTCATCCAGCTCAGCCAGTTCAGAAGCACCACACCCACACCTCCATTACCCCGATCTGGGTCTATGATTAACCAGCAAGGAGCCACATGATAATGGCTCCTTACTACAATATGTCTAAGCTAAGAGCTACCTACCTTGAAGTAACCCCATAATGCTCCATGTGGCATGTCAGGGCCTGCACCTCCTCCTAATGCAGGAACCTCTCTGCCTCTCACAACAGACATATATAATGGTAGATGCTCAATCAGCTTAATGATATCATTCAAGTGCTCGAAAGGAAGGGGTATTTCTAAGTAAGAAAAAAAGAGAGACATTGGTTCCCCCAGCACCCTGAATGATAACAGTAACCAGATATAAAACCCACATAATATTAGAATTCAGAGATCTTGGTTACACATATTTGCGCAAATGTGTGAATAAGCCCCAAAGCCGCATCAAGGCATCACTGTATATTTGGGGTCCCTAGCGCTATATCTAGGTGCAGGGTGTGGCACCCCAAAACACCAGCATAAGCCAGAAAGCCCAGGGCAGCATACCAGTGAAAAAATTATAGTGTTAATAAATTAGTATTTAGGAAGCCGAAGCTATAAAGAAGGTGATACAAAAATGAAATGTAATTAAAATAGAGAAATAGTGTTAAAAAATTAATAAGTGAAAAGTTTTATTAGAATGTAAAGGTATGCCACACTAAAGTCATCCAGCTCAGCCAGTTCAGAAGCACCACACCCCACACCTCCATTACCCCGATCTGGGTCTATGATTAACCAGCAAGGAGCCACATGATAATGGCTCCTTACTACAATATGTCTAAGCTAAGAGCTACCTACCTTGAAGTAACCCCATAATGCTCCATGTGGCATGTCAGGGCCTGCACCTCCTCCTAATGCAGGAACCTCTCTGCCTCTCACAACAGACATATATAATGGTAGATGCTCAATCAGCATAATGATATCATTCAAGTGCTCGAAAGGAAGGGGTATTTCTAAGTAAGAAAAAAAGAGAGACATTGGTTCCCCCAGCACCCTGAATGATAACAGTAACCAGATATAAAACCCACATAATATCAGAATTCAGAGATCTTGGTTACACATATTTGAGCAAATGTGTAAATAAGCCCCAAAGCCGCATCAAGGCATCACTGTATATTTGGGGTCCCTAGCGCTATATCTAGGTGCAGGGTGTGGTACCCCAAAACACCAGCATAAGCCAGAAAGCCCAGGGCAGCATACCAGTGAAAAAACTATAGTGTTAATAAATTAGTATTTAGGAAGCCGAAGCTATAGAGAAAGTGATACAAAAATGAAATGTAATTAAAATAGAGAAATAGTGTTAAAAAATGAATAAGTGAAAAGTGTTAATAGAATGTAAAGGTATGCCACACTGAAGCCATCCAGCTCAGCCAGTCAAGAGACACCACACCTCACACCTCCATGGTTTGCGGAGTCAGTGTAGCACTGCTGTGTGACAGAATTAGACTGGGGACTGGACACAGCTTGAGGATGGACAAAGCACAGCACTTGTAAATAGACACAGCACAGCCACTTAATGGACACTGCACAGCCACTTCTGGATAGACAGATCACAGCCACTTCTGGATGGACACACCACAGCCACCTGTCTGGAGTCTGGACACAGTACAGCCACTTGTATGGACACAGCACAGCCTCTTTTTGTTGAATCACTGTCACTCTGGACACAGCACAGCCACTTAATGGACACTGCACAGCCACTTCTGGATAGACACAGCACAGCCACTTCTGGATGGACACACCATAGCCACCTGTCTGGAGTCTGGACACAGTACAGCCACTTGTATGGACACAGCATAGCCTCTTTTGTTGAATCACTGTCACACTGGACACAGCACAGTCACTTAATGGACACTGGACATATATAATGGTAGATGCTCAATCAGCTTAATGATATCATTCAGGTGCTCGAAAAAGAGAGGGGCATTTCTAAGCAAAAAAAAAAGAGAGACACTGTTTCCCCCAGCACCCTGAATGAGAACAGTAACCAGATATAAATCCCACATAATATTAGAATTCAGAGATCTTGGTTACACATATTTGCGTAAATGTGTGAATAAGCCCCAAAGCCGCATCAAGGCATCTCTGTATATTTGGGGTCCCTAGTGCTATATCTAGGTGCAGGGTGTGGCTCCCCAAAACACCAGCATAAGCCAGAAAGCCCAGGGCAGCATACCAGTGAAAAAACTATAGTGTTAATAAATTAGTATTTAGGAAGCCGAAGCTATAAAGAAGGTGTTACAAAAATGAAATGCAATTAAAATAGAGAAATAGTGTTAAAAAATTAATAAGTGAAAAGTTTTATTAGAATGTAAAGGTATGCCACACTAAAGTCATCCAGCTCAGCCAGTTCAGAAGCACCACACCCCACACCTCCATTACCCCGATCTGGGTCTATGATTAACCAGCAAGGAGCCACATGATAATGGCTCCTTACTACAATATGTCTAAGCTAAGAGCTACCTACCTTGAAGTAACCCCATAATGCTCCATGTGGCATGTCAGGGCCTGCACCTCCTCCTAATGCAGGAACCTCTCTGCCTCTCACAACAGACATATATAATGGTAGATGCTCAATCAGCTTAATGATATCATTCAAGTGCTCGAAAGGAAGGGGTATTTCTAAGTAAGAAAAAAAGAGAGACATTGGTTCCCCCAGCACCCTGAATGATAACAGTAACCAGATATAAAACCCACATAATATTAGAATTCAGAGATCTTGGTTACACATATTTGAGCAAATGTGTAAATAAGCCCCAAAGCCGCATCAAGGCATCACTGTATATTTGGGGTCCCTAGCGCTATATCTAGGTGCAGGGTGTGGCACCCCAAAACACCAGCATAAGCCAGAAAGCCCAGGGCAGCATACCAGTGAAAAAACTATAGTGTTAATAAATTAGTATTTAGGAAGCCGAAGCTATAGAGAAAGTGATACAAAAATGAAATGTAATTAAAATAGAGAAATAGTGTTAAAAAATGAATAAGTGAAAAGTGTTAATAGAATGTAAAGGTATGCCACACTGAAGCCATCCAGCTCAGCCAGTCCAGAGACACCACACCTCACACCTCCATGGTTTGCGGAGTCAGTGTAGCACTGCTGTGTGACAGAATTAGACTGGGGACTGGACACAGCTTGAGGATGGACAAAGCACAGCACTTGTAAATAGACACAGCACAGCCACTTAATGGACACTGCACAGCCACTTCTGGATAGACAGATCACAGCCACTTCTGGATGGACACACCACAGCCACCTGTCTGGAGTCTGGACACAGTACAGCCACTTCTATGGACACAGCACAGCCTCTTTTTGTTGAATCACTGTCACTCTGGACACAGCACAGCCACTTAATGGACACTGCACAGCCACTTCTGGATAGACACAGCACAGCCACTTCTGGATGGACACACCATAGCCACCTGTCTGGAGTCTGGACACAGTACAGCCACTTGTATGGACACAGCATAGCCTCTTTTGTTGAATCACTGTCACACTGGACACAGCACAGTCACTTAATGGACACTGGACATATATAATGGTAGATGCTCAATCAGCTTAATGATATCATTCAGGTGCTCGAAAAAGAGAGGGGTATTTCTAAGCAAAAAAAAAAGAGAGACACTGTTTCCCCCAGCACCCTGAATGAGAACAGTAACCAGATATAAATCCCACATAATATTAGAATTCAGAGATCTTGGTTACACATATTTGCGTAAATGTGTGAATAAGCCCCAAAGCCGCATCAAGGCATCTCTGTATATTTGGGGTCCCTAGTGCTATATCTAGGTGCAGGGTGTGGCACCCCAAAACACCAGCATAAGCCAGAAAGCCCAGGGCAGCATACCAGTGAAAAAACTATAGTGTTAATAAATTAGTATTTAGGAAGCCGAAGCTATAAAGAAGGTGATACAAAAATGAAATGTAATTAAAATAGAGAAATAGTGTTAAAAAATTAATAAGTGAAAAGTTTTATTAGAATGTAAAGGTATGCCACACTAAAGTCATCCAGCTCAGCCAGTTCAGAAGCACCACACCCCACACCTCCATTACCCCGATCTGGGTCTATGATTAACCAGCAAGGAGCCACATGGTAATGGCTCCTTACTACAATATGTCTAAGCTAAGAGCTACCTACCTTGAAGTAACCCCATAATGCTCCATGTGGCATGTCAGGGCCTGCACCTCCTCCTAATGCAGGAACCTCTCTGCCTCTCACAACAGACATATATAATGGTAGATGCTCAATCAGCTTAATGATATCATTCAAGTGCTCGAAAGGAAGGGGTATTTCTAAGTAAGAAAAAAAGAGAGACATTGGTTCCCCCAGCACCCTGAATGATAACAGTAACCAGATATAAAACCCACATAATATTAGAATTCAGAGATCTTGGTTACACATATTTGCGCAAATGTGTAAATAAGCCCCAAAGCCGCATCAAGGCATCACTGTATATTTGGGGTCCCTAGCGCTATATCTAGGTGCAGGGTGTGGCACCCCAAAACACCAGCATAAGCCAGAAAGCCCAGGGCAGCATACCAGTGAAAAAACTATAGTGTTAATAAATTAGTATTTAGGAAGCCGAAACTATAGAGAAAGTGATACAAAAATGAAATGTAATTAAAATAGAGAAATAGTGTTAAAAAATGAATAAGTGAAAAGTGTTAATAGAATGTAAAGGTATGCCACACTGAAGCCATCCAGCTCAGCCAGTCAAGAGACACCACACCTCACACCTCCATGGTTTGCGGAGTCAGTGTAGCACTGCTGTGTGACAGAATTAGACTGGGGACTGGACACAGCTTGAGGATGGACAAAGCACAGCACTTGTAAATAGACACAGCACAGCCACTTAATGGACACTGCACAGCCACTTCTGGATAGACACAGCACAGCCACTTCTGGATGGACACACCATAGCCACCTGTCTGGAGTCTGGACACAGTACAGCCACTTGTATGGACACAGCAAAGCCTCTTTTGCAGAATCACTGTCACACTGGACACAGCACAGTCACTTAATGGACACTGGACATATATAATGGTAGATGCTCAATCAGCTTAATGATATCATTCAGGTGCTCGAAAAAGAGAGGGGTATTTCTAAGCAAGAAAAAAAGAGAGACACTGTTTCCCCCAGCACCCTGAATGAGAACAGTAACCAGATATACATCCCACATAATATTAGGATTCAGAGATCTTGGTTACACATATTTGCGTAAATGTGTGAATAAGCCCCAAAGCCGCATCAAGGCATCTCTGTATATTTGGGGTCCCTAGTGCTATATCTAGGTGCAGGGTGTGGCACCCCAAAACACCAGCATAAGCCAGAAAGCCCAGGGCAGCATACCAGTGAAAAAACTATAGTGTTAATAAATTAGTATTTAGGAAGCCGAAGCTATAAAGAAGGTGATACAAAAATGAAATGTAATTAAAATAGAGAAATAGTGTTAAAAAATTAATAAGTGAAAAATTTTATCAGAATGTAAAGGTATGCCAAACTAAAGTCATCCAGCTCAGCCAGTCCAGAAGCACCACACCCCACACCTCCATTACCCAAATCTGGGTCTATGATTAACCAGCAAGGAGCCACATGATAATGGCTCCTTACTACAATATGTCTAAGCTAAGAGCTACCTACCTTGAAGTAACCCCATAATGCTCCATGTGGCATGTCAGGGCCTGCACCTCCTCCTAATGCAGGAACCTCTCTGCCTCTCACAACAGACATATATAATGGTAGATGCTCAATCAGCTTAATGATATCATTCAAGTGCTCGAAATGAAGGGGTTTTTCTAAGCAAGAAAAAAAGAGAGACATTGGTTCCCCCAGCACCCTGAATGATAACAGTAACCAGATATAAAACCCACATAATATTAGAATTCAGAGATCTTGGTTACACATATTTGCGCAAATGTGTGAATAAGCCCCAAAGCCGCATCAAGGCGTCTCTGTATATTTGGGGTCCCTAGCGCTATATCTAGGTGCAGGGTGTGGCACCCCAGAACACCAGCATAAGCCAGAAAGCCCAGGGCAGCATACCAGTGAAAAAACTATAGTGTTAATAAATTAGTATTTAGGAAGCCGAAGCTATAGAGAAAGTGATACAAAAATGAAATGTAATTAAAATAGAGAAATAGTGTTAAAAAATTAATAAGTGAAAAGTGTTAATAGAATGTAAAGTTATGCCACACTAAAGCCATCCAGCTCAGCCAGTCCAGAGGCACCACACCTCACACCTCCATGGTTTGCGGAGTCAGTGTAGCACTGCTGTGTGACAGAATTAGACTGGGGACTGGACACAGCTTGAGGATGGACAAAGCACAGCACTTGTAAATAGACACAGCACAGCCACTTAATGGACACTGCACAGCCACTTCTGGATAGACAGATCACAGCCACTTCTGGATGGACACACCACAGCCACCTGTCTGGAATCTGGACACAGTACAGCCACTTGTATGGAAACAGCACAGCCTCTTTTTGTTGAATCACTGTCACTCTGGACACAGCACAGCCATTTTTGGAGTTTGGACACATGCATATGAACCAGAAAGAGCACAACATAACATACAGCAGTGTGCCTAATAACAGCGTGAAATGGCTCCGAGTCCTGGCCACAGCGTCCTTATATAGATTTCAAAACTGCCAAGAATCACTTGGAGGATGACATTTTACCTCAATTTGGAATCCAAGCCTGGCAGGAATTCCTGAGCCATGGTTCGGATTCACACGGAAACAGTAAATTTGGGTGAATTCGGATTAGATGTAATCCAAACAGCTCATCTCTAATTAAAATGTAAGGAGTGTTCTCTTTTTATGGTTTTATTTATATAGTTTGATAACAGTTAGGGATAAGAGATTTGGAGAGGAGTTGCTGGTTCATAACAGTGATTTCCCAGTTGGAAGGTCTCTTACATTTATGGAAGTCACCCCCCTTACCTACACCTACCTTGTTATAATGATTGTCATCTTTTTTTGTATGTCAGTAAAGTCTGGTAACAGTGACTGCCTAGCTATAGTTGTAGAGGTGCTCCCCCCCCCGTAACCCCCCCCCCCCCCACCACCCACCCACCCACTGCCAATATATGGGCTTAGATTGATTCTTTACTGGTGGGGTTAACAAAACCAGCAGTCATGGTAACCTTTCTGTGTGTCATCTGCAAGGGAGTTTGAATACCTTCAGTAGTAGATGAAGGGTTGGAAGTGCCATTTAGGACTTAAGTTGTTCAGTTGTTGGCAATAGGTTGGCAGTTAGCCCCATCTAGCTTTGAATTGTTGGTGATGGGCTGGCAGTTGGTTCCATCTAAGCCTTGAGTTGTTGGTGATGGACTGGCAGTTGGTCCCATCTAAGCCTTGAGTTGTTGGTGATGGACTGGCAGTTTACCCACAACTAAGTTGTGGAGATGGGGTGGCAGTTGGATCTCATTTAAGCTTTCAATTGTTGCCAATGTGCAGACAGTTCGCCCCCATCTACACCTCTTTATCTGATTATTTGGGCAAGCTGGTGATGTGGTTTGAATGGCCATTCTTCTTCACCACCATATTACTTACAATAATTAATGAAACAATGCTGATAGTTTTCCTTCCAGTATCCATGTACTTATTTATTGTAGGTATGTTTTTCCTGTATTCACCTGGTATAGAAATTTGGACTGATCTCAGCCAGTTGGAAGTTTATGAGATGTTCTATGGGGCTGATTTTTCTCATCTCAAATATTAAATCCTAGGTCTTACCTGAGACTATTATTCATAGCTCACAGCTATCAGTTGCTTTTCCTTGGTATAAAGACAGTGGCTACATTAAAATGAGTTGAATGAGGTCCATATTACTCAGTAACACAGATGCAAATTTTATTCTGTTGTAGAAAAATGTATAGAAATTATAACATCTAGTAGATAATAAATGACATCAATATTGCAAGCTATAGATCCATTCTTCAGAGTAGATTTTGTGAGCTGAAATAATATTTATTTGGAGGGGACAGGTGATAAAGCAATTACACATTTCTGGACCCATAAGAACAAAGGCGCAATGGGTCATTTATGAACAAAGGCAGTTGTACAGGTGCAGTGCATTTCATTTCATGCCAAGCGCGCGTTTCAGTGCCAAGTGCCCAGTTATGCTTTTTGAAACAATTTTGTCCACATGGTCATCTGGTGACATTTCACGGATTTACAGTCTGTCATCTGAATTTATGGGCCAGCAAATCTTTTAAGCATCAGATTGAGTCCCCATCTACTGTAATATCAATTTGGGATCACTCCTTTTATTAAATACAAGTTTTTTTTCTACTAAAATATTGCCTAACAGAATTAGAACATTTCGGATGTCAGTGTCACATTTGTTAGTTTAAATTATATCATTACAATGACTCGTGAGCATATACACTTAACTCATATTCCATTTAGGTTGGGCAAAAATCCTATTAAACATAGAGTTTGAAACATGAATATTGTAAACATCTGGTTGTTTTGTGTATTCCAAACCACTTGGCATTGAATGCCTCCATAAATGTACAGCTTCCAGGTGTTGAGGTTCATTGATATACCTTATTCTTCAATGCAAAAATGTTTGCATTTGTTCACAGAATAATCTTCTCCTATCAGAAGGAATTAAAGTTAGTGCACGCCCCTCACCCTCCCCACCACAAAAAAAGAAGAAAAAGGCAAAAAAAATTAAATTATAATTAAAAAAATTATATTGTGTTGACAAAAAGGTTTAAAGAATAAACAGTATAATAGCAAAGAGATGATGGTGGAAAAAGTTTTAGATTCTACCATACCCTCCAACATTTTACACATAAAAAAACGCTACAAATTATGAAAGGGGCATGGCCACTGGTAAAGGAGGCATGGCCACACCCCTTTTCCTATACTTTCAATCGAAGTTTGGAGAGGCAAAAATCAGTATAGACCATAAAAAAAGGTACTGTACCTGCTAAAAAGGTACAGTCGGGGGGTATGGTCTACTCTAAACCTGTGGGAATATAAAAATTCACTCAGTGCATTATTGGCTACTTGGATATAAAGGTATAAAACTTCAGCAGCTAAAAAGAGGTATTGTCAACCTCCAAAAGCACAGATTAAAGAAAATTAAGCTGTGCTGATGAAACCTCAACACAACCCAGTTCATAAATGTATTTAATTTCTATAATTGATTCCATTAAATCACATGCAATTGCAAACACATAAAAGTTTGTTATCCACTTGCTATATAAATCAATCACATGAAAAACATTGGTATTTGTATTGTTGTAAGAGTCACAATGTGTTTGCTACACAATATAGTATCTTGTTACGACATAAGTGGCAGGATGTAATGACGCACGAGTTTGTCCATCGTGCGGGAATTACGGTCAAACTCAGAATTTTTTTTTAAGGGGGCAATCACTTAAAAGGCATGTTTTTGCTTCGTAAGTGATTGCCCCTTAAAAAAATGTGTGGCCTGAATCTCTCATGCAACCGAACGACATTACATCGCGCCTAAGGGGTGAAATTTAATGGCGTGCAAGTTACAAGCTGTGCAGGACTGTATTTTTACAGCTGCAATCATTTACAAGGCAAAACCAGGTTGGTTATACTGTGTAAATGATTGCCGCTTTAAAAATACGGGCAGACTCGCACAAAGGGGGTCATTCCGACCCGTTCGCACGCTGCGGTTCATCACTGCGGTAAGAACGGGTCGGAAATGCGCATGTGTGGCACCCGCAATGCGCACGCACGTCATTGCCCAGCGACAGCCATCGCCGGAAAACGACCAGAAGAAAGAAGAAAGTGATCGCTTTGCACAATCGCAAGAAGATTGACAGCGGGGAGGCGCTCTGGGACGGATACTCAACGTTTTCCGGGCATGGAGATCCGAACGCAGGCATGTCCAGGTGTTTGGAGGGCGTTTGTCTGACGTCAATTCCGGGACCTTCATCGCTGGATCCATCACACAGGATAAATAACTGCAGGGCTAGTCTTGTTCCGCACAAAACTTTTTTAGCATAGCAGGGCTGCACAAGCGATCGCTATGCTAAAATACACTCCGCCATAGGTGGCGTCTAGTTGATCGCATGAGCAGCAAAAAGTTGCTACGTGCGATCAACTCGGAATGACCCCCAAAGTCCCACACATCCTGCAACTCACATACTTTTACATTTCATCCAAGGAGTGGTTAACTTGAAGCCTCTATGTAGCGCATAGTGATTGATTGATTGATTGATTGATTAATTGATTGATTAATACCCCTTTCACAAAAAAAGTAAAATTACCATGTGAAGACGTACTACTCGGTAATTTGCCAGTAATTTTCTGAGTGAAAGGGTCAACATCAGTTGAAATTCCTGGGACTTCGACCAAGGAATTTACCAGGATCGGAGACCCAGGAATTTCAACCTGGGTTGACCCTTTCACACACTCGAAATACCCGTGTTGATCCCCAAATTACCAGGTAGAAATTCTTGACCCTGTAATTTGCTTGTCTGTGTGAAAGGGGAGTCAGGCAGCGACCGGCAAAACGACCGGTACTGAAATGCCGGGTAAAAGCCTGGATTTTCAGACATTTCTGTCTGAAAGTGGTATAATTGATGTTACTTTGCAACGCTCAAATGAGTACTCATTTAATGATCAGAGCAGGATAAAAAAATATATATTATAGCTCGTTTAAAAGGTATTCTTCACCGGATTAATCAAAATAAGCCCTTTTCTAGATGCTAAACAACTTGAAAAAATGAATGCAGTTTCCTGGAGTCTGGTCAGAAATATTACCCACTGTGTAATATATTGTAATTGCATATACTGTAGGTGAAGCCTGGCTAATGGGCCCTACACATTTAAAGATCCGCCGTCGAGCTGCCCGACGGCGGATACGGCCGACGGGCGACCTGGCGGCAGGGGGGCAGTGACGGGGGAGTGAAGTTACTTTGCTCCCCCCGTCACACGGCCCCATAGAACTGCAGGCAAATATGGACGAGATTGTCCATATTGGCCTGCATGCACAGCCGACGGGGCACCAGCTATGAACGAGTGCGGTGCCGCGCATCGTTCATCGCTGGTGCCTCCACACTGCACGACATGAACGTTATCTCGTTCATTAATGAACGAGATCGTTCATATCTTGAAATCAATTCGCCCAGTGTGTAGGGCTTATAAGGTCCCTGTATAGCCAACTGTACCTTTCCTCCAGGACGATCGGAAACTGCTATGGTATGGTGCTTGATCCGTGCCTATAACTGCTCCGCTCCACCATACCCGATGGATTAGCCTAGAGCACAGGTTCTCAAACTCGGTCCTCGGGACCCCACACAGTGCATGTTTTGCAGGTCTCCTCACAGAATCACAAGTGAAATAATTAGCTCCACCTGTGGACCTTTTAAAATGTGTCAGTGAGTAATTAATACACCTGTGCACTTGCTGTGTTACCTGCAAAACATGCACTGTGTGGGGTCCTGAGGACCGAGTTTGAGAACCACTGGCCTAGAGCTAGGACTGTAGGTAGCAGAAAGCACTCGTTACTCCATTATCTGGGTATAAGAGTCAGCAGATTTGCAGGGTTATATTTACTAAGGTGCGGGTTTATGGAAGTGGAGATGTTGCTCATTGCAACCAATCAGATTCCACTTATCATTTATCTAGCACCGTCTAGAAAATAATAGCTGCAAACTGATTGGTTGCTATGGGCAACATCTCTACTTCGGTAAACCCACACTTTATATATATACTCCGTAGTGTCCTAATCTGCATAATGTATGGTGGCAGTGGTGATAGCTGTTGGTAAGAAGGCAGCTGTGTGCTACATACAGGTTTCAATTGACCACTCCTTGGCCGGTATGTAATGAAGACTGAGTTTAGTGGCCTTGCGGGATGCTGGCCGAACCCTGACTTTTTTAAAGGGGCTATCATTTATAAGGCATGGTTTCGCCTTGCAAATGATTGCCCCTTTAAAAAAACGTCCGAGTTCGGCCGCTGATCTGAGACTTCATTACATCCCACCAACATGTTATAACAACAAGATACTTGTTTAGCCAACACATTGTTACTCTTGTAGCAATTCAACTATAATTTTTTTTTATGTGAGTAATTTATAGAGTAACATTATGGGCAGGCCCGGTGCCAGAGGAGGATTTACCACAATGCAACCAAAGCGGTTGCTTAGGGCCCTATTGGTCTCAGGGGGCCCGCCAACAAGGCTGTATAAAGGGCATTTCTGGTGGACTACGAGCTTCACCGAAATTGTCTATAAGCTCGGCTGACTGAATACTCCCAGCAGGCTGTCAGTGATTACATAGCTGTTGGGTACCAGCTCCAGCGCATGCCTGTGTCTCCAGTCCTGCAGCAGTGTAAGCATGACCAGCCATGACACACATGTTCCAGTATACTATTACAATATATATATATATATATATATATATAAAGTATAAGACCTTTCTCGCGCTAAAGATATGAAGAGCTACACCGTAGGGGAAGTACCCCCTGTTAGATGGGGTACAATGGTTACGAATAAAAAAGAAATAAAGTTTCCCCAGGGAGCTAGTGATATTCTTTGGTATATCAAGAGTTTTCACTTCAAATAAAAAATCATGAGAAATCGACTTATTTATTTAATAAAATGCAGTAAAATAAGCTGTATCACAATGTGTCCAAAGTGACAATCAACAAAGTTTCGTACAAATATTTGTGTTGGTAACAATTCAGTCACATATTAACATGATAATTGATCCTCCTTGAAGAGATGACAAAAACCGCTGTCTTAACCCAACGCGTTTCGTCCTACGGACTTCATCAGGGGTTATATTTATAATCAAAGGATCACAGTATGGACAAGCAACTTAGCGTGTCTTCAAAGATAAATAAAAACACTTAAAAGTGATATCGAACTAGATCACACCACATGGGATATCAATTAAGCACATTAGATGTAATTCATTCTGTGTTTATCCACTGAGCCAAACTATGTTTGGAAATTTCTGAGAGCAATTGTATTTAAACCAATTGTGTTGAAAAATAGCTCATATAGCAGCTTTTCAATAAATCGCATCCAAACGTAGATTTTACACAAGGCAGAAAACTGTAAATGTACCTCTCTGCATCCAGTAATGCTCCTAGCTGCTGCATATATATATATACAGGTTGAGTATCCCTTATCCAAAATGCTTGGGACCAGAGGTATTTTGGATATCGGATTTTTCCGTATTTTGGAATAATTAGATACCATAATGAGATATCATGGCGATGGGACCTAAATCTAAGCACAGAATGCATTTATGTTCCATATACACCTTATACACACAGCCTAAAGGTAATTTTAGCCAATATTTTTTATA
Organism: Pseudophryne corroboree; assembly: GCF_028390025.1. Classification (NCBI taxonomy): domain Eukaryota; kingdom Metazoa; phylum Chordata; class Amphibia; order Anura; family Myobatrachidae; genus Pseudophryne; species Pseudophryne corroboree. The sequence continues at coordinate 58,406,069 of NC_086455.1, forward strand.
ACTTTGTGCATTAAACAAAGTGTGTCTACATTCACACAATTCATTTATGTTTCATATACACCTTATATATACAGCCTGAAGGTAATTTAATACAATATTATTAATAACTTTGTGTATTAAACAAAGTTTGTGTACATTGAACCATCAAAAAACAAAGATTTCACTATCTCACTCTCACTCAAAAAAGTCCGTATTTCGGAATATTCCGTATTTTCGGAATATTTGGATATGGGATACTCAACCTGTATATATATATATATATATATATATTATATATAACTTCCACCTACTACAAATTCCAATCAGGCGGGAGTGGGGGTTGGGTTGAGCGGGTGGTCAGTGTTATTTTAAGTACAGTGTCTAACATCTGCCTGCTACAATCATTGCTGTTGAGCAGACACACACTGACTAGTGATATATAAATATGCTATAATACTCTATTTTAAGTACTTCCATGTGTAAAGATATACTGTATGTATATATATATATATATATATTTATATATAAATCTCTGTCTATCTATATTAGAGATGAGCGGGTTCGGTTCTCCGAGAACCGAACCCCCCCCGAACATCACCTATTTTACACGGGTCCAAGGCACCCTCGGATCTTCCCGCCTTGCTCGGTTAACCCGAACGCGGCCGAACGTCATCATCCCGCTGTCGGATACTCGCGAGATTCGTATTCTATATAAAGAGCTGCGCGTCGCCGCCATTTTCACTCGTGCATTGGATATTGAACGGAGAGGACGTGGCTGCGTTCTCTCCCTGAAAAGCTCCGTAATCTGTGCTCAGTGTGCTGCAAATATCTGTGCTCAGTGTGCTGCAAATATCTGTGCTCAGTGTGCTGAAAATATCTACGTTCTCTGCCTGAAAACGCTCCATATCTGTGCTCAGTGTGCTGCAAATATCTGTGCTCAGTGTGCTTTATTGTGGGGACTGGGGACCACCAGTATATAATTATACTTGTTATATATAGTTATGTGTATGCGCAAAACCTGTAAAAAATAAAGATTAGTAAAATGTTTACAGCCCTTTTTGGACTATATGAGATTGGATTGCAAATCAGCCAATAAAGGGATCTGGATAAATATCTATCCCTCTCTAAATATGGTCAGTCCATATGATGTTGAAAAACTGGTATGTATATAAGGAGTTTCTTACCCCTATATAGCAGAAGTCCAGACATTCATAGCGCATGTTGCTGTTGTTTTTTTCCTTCACGGGTAGCAGTGATCTTGCTGCTGTTTAATTAGCTGAGCGGCTGGCGGCTGGCTGGCGGCTGGCGGCTTTGATTAGCTGCCACTGCCAGCTAACTGATGTTTCCTCGTCCGAGCGGCTGAAGGATGGATAGCGGCTGACGGTTGTAATTGCCGGCTGGCTGACTTGCTGGTTCCCCGTCCGTAATGCACACTTTGATACAGTGAATTCCGTGCAAAATAGGGGTTCCTGTGTGGTCCAACGCCAACCCCTATTTTGCACGGAATTCACTGTATTCACAACCGTCAGCCGCTATCCATCCTTCAGCCGCTCGGACGAGGAAACATCAGTTAGCTGGCAGTGGCAGCTAATCAAAGCCGCCAGCCGCTCAGCTAATTAAACAGCAGCAAGATCACTGCTACCCGTGAAGGAAAAAAACAACAGCAACATGCGCTATGAATGTCTGGACTTCTGCTATATAGGGGTAAGAAACTCCTTATATACATACCAGTTTTTCAACATCATATGGACTGACCATATTTAGAGAGGGATAGATATTTATCCAGATCCCTTTATTGGCTGATTTGCAATCCAATCTCATATAGTCCAAAAAGGGCTGTAAACATTTTACTAATCTTTCTTTTTTACAGGTTTTGCGCATACACATAACTATATATAACAAGCGCTTTTTTATTTCTGTACTATATGATAAATTAATTAATTGAGCTGCTATCAAATCCCTTTCAAAGCGCAATTTAGTACTCTTTTTACATATAATTATACTTATAGTAGTACAGTACAGTAGGCCATTGCTGTATCTTGCAGCTCTGTGTCACTGCAAGTATCCATTCCATATCTGTGCAGCATTTTTGTGAGCAGTATATATAGTATTACAGTGCAGCATTTTGGTGACCAACAGTATATAGTTGTGTACAGTAGGCCATTGCTGTATCTTACTGCTCTGTGTCACTGCAAGTATCCATTCCATATCTGTGCTGCATTATTGTGAGCAGTATATAGTAGGACAGTGCAGCATTTTGGTGACCAGCAGTATACATATATAGTACAGTACAGTAGGCCATTGCTGTATCTTGCAGCTCTGTGTCACTTCTAGTATCCTGATCAGTGCTCAATATCTGCTGCATTGTTGTGACCAGTATGTATACTGTACTGCGCGACATGTGTTATACACCTAGTGATTATACATCCTGTAATCTTTACTGAGCGATGTGTGAGATACACCTGGGGATTATACACCCTATATACTGTACTGTGTGATGTGTGAGATACACCTGGGGATTATACACCCTATATTATTATTATTATTATTCTCCTTTATTTATATGGTGCCACAAGGTTTCTGCAGCACCCAATTACAGAGTACATAAATAATCAAACAGGAAAACAGCAACTTACAGTTGATGACAGTATAGGACAAGTACAGGGTAAATACACATAGTTACATCAGCAGATGACACTGGAATAAGTATCAAAAAAATAAAGGGAACACTTAAACAACACAATGTAACTCCAAGTCAATCACACTTCTGTGAAATCAAACTGTCCACTTAGGAAGCAACACTGATTGACAATCAATTTCACATGCTGTTGTGCAAATGGAATAGACAACAGGTGGAAATTATAAGCAATTAGCAAGACACCCCCGATAAAGGAGTTGTTCTGCAGGTGGTGACCACAGACCACTTCTCAGCTATCATGCTTTCTGGCTGATTTTTTGGTTACTTTTGAAAGCTGGCGGTGCTTTCACTCTAGTGGTAGCATGAGACGGAGTCTACAACCCACACAAGTGGCTCAGGTAGTGCAGCTCATCCAGGATGGCACATCAATGCGAGCTGTGGCAAGAAGGTTTACTGTGTCTGTCAGCATAGTGTCCAGAGCATGGAGGCGCTACCAGGAGACAGGCCAGTACATCAGGAGACGTGGAGGAGGCCGTAGGAGGGCAACAACCCAGCAGTAGGACCGCTACCTCCGCCTTTGTGCAAGGAGGAACTGGAGGAGCATTGCCAGAGCCCTGCAAAATGACCTCCAGCAAGCCACAAATGTGCATGTGTCTACTCAAACGATCAGAAACAGACTCCATGAGGGTGGTATGAGGGCCCGACGTCCACAGGTGGGGGCTGTGCTTACAGCCCAACACTGTGCAGGACGTTTGGCATTTGCCAGAGAACACCAAGATTAGCAAATTCGCCACTGGCACCCTGTGCTCTTCACAGATGAAAGCAGGTTTTCACTGAGCACATGTGACAGACGTGACAGAGTCTGGAGACGCCAAGGAGAATGTTTTGCTGCCTGCAACATCCTCCAGCATGACCGGTTTGGCAGTGGGTCAGTAATGGTGTGGGGTGGCATTTCTTTGGGGAGCCGCACAGCCCTCCATGTGCTCGCCAGAGGTAGCCTGACTGCCATTAGGTACCGAGATGAGATCCTCAGACCCCTTGTGAGACCATATGCTAGTGCGGTTGGCCCTGGGTTCCTCCTAATGCAAGACAATGCTAGACCTCATGTGGCTGGAGTGTATCAGCAGTTCCTGCAAGACGAAGGCATTGATGCTATGGACTGGCCCGCCCGTTCCCCAGACCTGAATCCAATTGAGCACATCTGGGACATCATGTCTCGCTCCATCCACGTTGCACCACAGACTGTCCAGGAGTTGGCGGATGCTTTAGTCCATGTCTGGGAGGAGATCATCCGCCACCTCATCAGGAGCATGCCCAGGCGTTGTAGGAAGGTCATACAGGCACGTGGGGGCCACACACACTACTGAACCTCATTTTGACTTGTTTTAAGAACATTACATCAAAGGGATCGCCTGTAGTGTGTTTTTCCACTTTAATTTTGAGTGCGACTCCAAATCCAGACCTCCATGGGTTAATAAATTTGATTTCCATTGATCATTTTCGTGTGATTTTGTTGTCAGCACATTCAACTATGTAAAGAACAAAGTATCTAATAAGAATATTTCATTCATTCAGATCTAGGATGTGTTATTTTAGTGTTCCCTTTATTTTTTTGAGCAGTGTATATATATATATTTATATAGAGAGAGAGAGAGATTAGAGATGTGCGGCTGGCACTTTTCATGTATTGTGTTTTGGTTTTGGTTCTAATTCCATTTTTGTGTTCTGGTTTTGGCTTGGTTTTGCCAAAACCATCCTTTCGTGTTTTGGTTTTGGATTTGGATCTGGATGATTTTTGAAAAAAACACATAAAAACAGTTTAAATCACAGAATTTGGGGGTAATTTTGCTCCTACGGTATTATTAACCTCAATAACAATCATTTCCACTCATTTCCAGTCTATTCTGAACACTGAACACCTCACAATATTGTTTTTAGGCCTAAAAGTATGACTATGACTAAGCTAAGCTACACAAGTGTGCGGCACAAACACCTGGCCCATCTAGGAGTGGCACTGCAGTTGCAGACAAGATCGCACTATTCAAAAACTAGTCCCCAAACAGCACATGATGCAAAGAAGAAAAAGAGGTGCAATTAGGTAGCTGGATGGCCAAGCTAAGCGACACAAGTGTGCGGCACAAACACCTGGCCCATCTAGGAGTGGCACTACAGTTACAGACAGTTTGGTACAAAAAGAAACTAGTCCCCAAACAGCACATGATGCAAAGAAGAAAAAGAGGTACAAGATGGAATTGTCCTTGGGCCCTCCCACCCACCCTTATGTTGTAGAAACAGGACATGCACACTTTAACAGACCAATCATTTCAGCAACAGGGTCTGCCGCATGACTGTGGATGAAATGACTGGTTTGTTTGGGCCCCCACCAAATATGAAGCAATCAATCTCTCCTTGCACAAACTGGCTCTACAGAGGCAAGATGTCCACCTCATCATCATCCTCTGATTCCTTACCCCTTTCAACGTGTACATCCGCCTCACTGAGTATTAATTCGTCCCCACTGGAATCCACCATCACAGGTTCCTGTGTACTACCTGGAGGCAATTGCTGGTAAAGGTCTTCCCGGAAGACTTTATAATTCATTTTGATGAACATCATCTTCTCCACATTTTGTGGAAGTAACCTCCTACGCCGATCGCTGACAAGGTTAACGGCTGCACTAAACACTCATTCGGAGTACACACTGGAGGGGGGGCAACTTAGGTAAAATAAGCCAGTTTGTGCAAGGGCCTCCAAATTGCCTCTTTTTCCTGCCAGTATACGTACGGACTGTCTGACATGCCTACTTGGATGCGGTCACTCATATAATCCTCCACCATTCTTTCAATGGTGACAGAATCATGTGCAGTGACAGTAGACATGTCAGTAATCGTTGGCATGTCCTTCAGTCCGGACCGGATGTCAGCTTTCGCTCCTGACCAGTGGCGGATCCAGGGGGGGGGGGGGGGGACACCCAGGCACGTGCCCCCCCTGTCATTTAGAAAAAAAAAATCTTTAATTTTAGCTGCTGCGGTCACGTCAGCACCCCCACGTGCAGCTATGTGCCCTGGCTTCGTGATGGTCCCTTACAGCAGCGCCAGTCCCGGCTCCCGACAATGTCGCACATCTGCTGTAATGAGGACGCAACACTGCCACAGCCTGACAGAGGAGCGGGAGAAGAAAAAAGGCTTTGCTGCTGTGGACGTCGGGGGACAGGTAGCACTCGCGCACGCAGGGGGGGTTTCCGATAGTGATGAGCGGGTTCGGTTCCTCGGAAACCGAACCCCCCCGAACTTCACCCATTTTACACGGGTCCAAGGCATACTCGGATTCTCCCTTATGGCTCGGGTAATCCGAGCGCGCCCGAACGTCATCATCCCGCTGTCGGATTCTCGCGAGATTCGGATTCTATATAAGCAGCCGCGCGTCGCCGCCATTTTCACTCGTGCATTGGAAATGTTTGGGAGAGGACGTGGCTGGCGTCCTCTCCGTTTAGTAATAATATTTGTGCTGCTTATTGCTTAATTGTGGGGACTGGGGAGCAGCTGTATTATATAGGAGGAGTACAGTGCAGAGTATTGCTGACCAGTTACCACCAGTATACGTTGTCTGCCTGAAAAACACTCCATATCTGTGCTCAGTGTGCTGCATATATCTGTGCTCACACTGCTTAATTGTGGGGACTGGGGAGCAGCTGTATTATATAGGAGGAGTACAGTGCAGAGTTTTGCTGACCAGTGACCACCAGTATACGTTGTCTGCCTGAAAACCACTCCATATCTGTGCTCAGTGTGCTGCATATATCTGTGCTCACACTGCTTAATTGTGGGGACTGGAGAGCAGCTGTATTATATAGGAGGAGTACAGTGCAGAGTTTTGCTGACCAGTGACAACCAGTATACGTTGTCTGCCTGAAAAACACTCCATATCTGTGCTCAGTGTGCTGCATATATCTGTGCTCACACTGCTTAATTGTGGGGACTGGGGAGCAGCTGTATTATATAGGAGGAGTACAGTGCAGAGTTTTGCTGACCAGTGACCACCAGTATACGTTGTCTGCCTGAAAAACACTCCATATCTGTGCTCAGTGTGCTGCATATATCTGTGCTCACACTGCTTAATTGTGGGGACTGGGGACCAGCAGTATTATATAGGAGGAGTACAGTGCAGAGTTTTGCTGACCAGTGACCACCAGTATACGTTGTCTGCCTGAAAAACACTCCATATCTGTGCTCAGTGTGCTGCATATATCTGTGCTCACACTGCTTAATTGTGGGGACTGGGTAGCAGCTGTATTATATAGGAGGAGTACAGTGCAGAGTTTTGCTGACCAGTGACAACCAGTATACGTTGTCTGCCTGAAAAACACTCCATATCTGTGCTCAGTGTGCTGCATATATCTGTGCTCACACTGCTTAATTGTGGGGACTGGGGAGCAGCTGTATTATATAGGAGGAGTACAGTGCAGAGTTTTGCAGACCAGTGACCACCAGTATACGTTGTCTGCCTGAAAAACACTCCATATCTGTGCTCAGTGTGCTGCATATATCTGTGCTCACACTGCTTAATTGTGGGGACTGGGGAGCAGCTGTATTATATAGGAGGAGTACAGTGCAGAGTTTTGCTGACCAGTGACCACCAGTATTATACGTTGTCTGCCTGAAAAACGCTCGATATCTGTGCTCAGTGTGCTGCATATATCTGTGCTCACACTGCTTTATTGTGGGGACTGGGGACCAGCAGTATTATATAGGAGGAGTACAGTGCAGAGTTTTGGTGACCAGTGACCACCAGTATTTTATGTTGTCTGCCTGAAAAACGCTCCATATCTGTGCTCAGTGTGCTGCATATATCTGTGCTCACACTGCTTTATTGTGGGGACTGGGGACCAGCAGTATTATATAGGAGGAGTACAGTGCAGAGTTTTGCTGACAGTGACCACCAGTATATATAGCAGTACGGTACGGAAGGCCACTGCTCTACCTACCTCTGTGTCATCAAGTATACTATCCATCTAGATTCTATACCTGTGGTGCATTTTAGTTTTGCAGTTTGCTGACAGTGACCACCAGTATATATAGCAGTACGGTACGGAAGGCCACTGCTCAACCTACCTCTGTGTCGTCAAGAATACTATCCATCCATACCTGTGGTGCATTTCAGTTGTGCAGTATATATAGTAGTAGGCCATTGCTATTGATACTGGCATATAATTCCACACATTAAAAAATGGAGAACAAAAATGTGGAGGTTAAAATAGGGAAAGATCAAGATCCACTTCCACCTCGTGCTGAAGCTGCTGCCACTAGTCATGGCCGAGACGATGAAATGCCATCAACGTCGTCTGCCAAGGCCGATGCCCAATGTCATAGTAGAGAGCATGTAAAATCCAAAAAACAAAAGTTCAGTAAAATGACCCAAAAATCAAAATTGAAAGCGTCTGATGAAAAGCGTAAACTTGCCAATATGCCATTTACGACACGGAGTGGCAAGGAACGGCTGAGGCCCTGGCCTATGTTCATGGCTAGTGGTTCAGATTCACATGAGGATGGAAGCACTCATCCTCTCGCTAGAAAAATGAAAAGACTTAAGCTGGCAAAAGCACAGCAAAGAACTGTGCATTCTTCTAAATCACAAATCCCCAAGGAGAGTTTAATTGTGTCGGTTGCGATGCCTGACCTTCCCAACACTGGACGGGAAGAGCTTGCGCCTTCCACCATTTGCACGCCCCCTGCAAGTGCTGGAAGGAGCACCCGCAGTCCTGTTCCTGATAGTCAAATTGAAGATGTCACTGTTGAAGTACACCAGGATGAGGATATGGGTGTTGCTGGCGCTGGGGAGGAAATTGACCAGGAGGATTCTGATGGTGAGGTGGTTTGTTTAAGTCAGGCACCCGGGGAGACACCTGTTGTCCGTGGGACGAATATGGCCATTGACATGCCTGGTCAAAATACAAAAAAAATCACCTCTTCGGTGTGGAATTATTTCAACACAAATGCGGACAACATGTGTCAAGCCGTGTGTTGCCTTTGTCAAGCTGTAATAAGTAGGGGTAAGGACGTTAACCACCTAGGAACATCCTCCCTTATACGTCACCTGCAGCGCATTCATCAGAAGTCAGTGACAAGTTCAAAAACTTTGGATGACAGCGGAAGCAGTCCACTGACCACTAAATCCCTTCCTCTTGTAACCAAGCTCCTGCAAACCACACCACCAACTCCCTCAGTGTCAATTTCCACCTTACACAGGAAAGCCAATAGTCCTGCAGGCCATGTCACTGGCAAGTCTTGACGAGTCCTCTCCTGCCTGGGATTCCTCCAATGCATCCTTGAGTGTAACACCTACTGCTGCTGGCGCTGCTGTTGTTGCTGCTGGGAGTTGATCGGCATCCCAGAGGGGAAGTCGGAAGACCACTTGTACTACTTCCAGTAACCAATTGACTGTCCAACAGTCCTTTGCAAGGAAGATGAAATATCACAGCAGTCATCCTGCTGCAAAGCGGATAACTCAGGTCTTGTCAGCCTGGGTGGTGAGAAACGTGGTTCCGGTATCCACCGTTAATTCAGAGGCAACTAGAGACTTGATTGAGGTACTGTGTCCCCGGTACCAAATACCATCTAGGTTCCATTTCTCTAGGCAGGCGATACCGAAAATGTACACAGACCTCAGAAAAAGAGTCACCAGTGTCCTAAAAAATGCAGTTGTACCCAATGTCCACTTAACCACAGACATGTGGACAAGTGGAGCAGGGCAGACTCAGGACTATATGACTGTGACAGCCCACTGGGTAGATGTATTGCCTCCCGCAGCAAGAACAGCAGCGGCGGCTCCAGTAGCAGCATCTCGCAAACGCCAACTCGTTCCTAGGCAGGCTACGCTTTGTATCACCGCTTTCCATAAGAGGCACACAGCTGACAACCTCTTACGGAAACTGAGGAACATCATCACAGAATGGCTTACCCCAATTGGACTCTCCTGGGGATTTGTGACATCGGACAACGCCAGCAATATTGTGCGTGCATTACATCTGGGCAAATTCCAGCACGTCCCATGTTTTGCACATACATTGAATTTGGTGGTGCAGAATTATTTAAAAAACGACAGGGGCGTGCAAGAGATGCTGTCGGTGGCCGGAAGAATTGCAGGCCACTTTCGGCATTCAGCCACCGCGTGCCGAAGACTGGAGCACCACCAAACATTCCTGAACCTGCCCTGCATCATCTAAAGCAAGAGGTGGTAACGAGGTGGAATTCAACCCTCTATATGCTTCAGAGGATGGAGGAGCAGCAAAAGGCCATTCAAGCCTATACATCTGCCCACGAGATAGGCAAACGAGGGGGAATGCACCTGACTCAAGCGCAGTGGAGAATGATTTCAACGTTGTGCAAGGTTCTGCAACCCTTTGAACTTGCCACTCGTGAAGTCAGTTCAGACACTGCCAGCCTGAGTCAGGTCATTCCCCTCATCAGGCTTTTGCAGAAGAATCTGGAGACATTGAAGGAGGAGCTAAAACAGAGCGATTTGCTAGGCATGTGGGACTTGTGGATGGAGCCCTTAATTCGCTTAACCAGGATTCACGGGTGGTCAATCTGTTGAAATCAGAGCACTACATTTTGGCCATCGTGCTCGATCCTAGATTTAAAACCTACGTTGTATCTCTCTTTCCGGCAGACACAAGTCTGCAGAGGTTCAAAGACCTGCTGGTGAGAAAATTGTCAAGTCAAGCAGAACGTGACCCGTCAACAGCTCCTCCTTCACATTCTCCCGCAACTGGGGGTGCGAGGAAAAGGCTAAGAATTCCGAGCCCACCCGCTGGCGGTGATGCAGGGCAGTCTGGAGCGAGTGCTGACATCTGGTCCGGACTGAAGGACCTGGCAACGATTACTGACATGTCGTCTACTGTCACTGCATATGATTCTCTCATCATTGAAAGAATGGTGGAGGATTATATGAGTGACCGGATCCAAGTACGTACGTATACTGGCAGGAAAAAGAGGCAATTTGGAGGCCCTTGCACAAACTGGCTTTATTTTACCTAAGTTGCCCCCCCTCCAGTGTGTACTCCGAAAGAGTGTTTAGTGCAGCCGCTCACCTTGTCAGCAATTGGCGTACGAGGTTACTTCCAGAAAATGTGGAGAAGATGATGTTCATCAAAATGAAATATAATCAATTCCTCCATGGAGACATTCACCAGCAATTGCCTCCAGAAAGTACACAGGGACCTGAGATGGTGGATTCCAGTGAGGACAAATTAATAATCTGTGAGGAGGGGGATGTACACAGTGAAAGGGGTGAGGAATCGGAGGATGATGATGAGGTGGACATCTTGCCTCTGTAGAGCCAGTTTGTGCAAAGAGAGATTGATTGCTTCTTTTTTGGTGGGGGCCCAAACCAACCAGTCATTTTAATCCAAGTCGTATGGTAGACCCTGTAACTGAAATGATGGGTTTGTTAAAGTGTGCATGTCCTGTTTATACAACATAAGGGTGGGTGGGAGGGCCCAAGGACAATTCCATCTTGCACCTCTTTTTTCTTTCATTTTTCTTTACATCATGTGCTGTTTGGGGACAATTTTTTTGAAGTGCCATCCTGCCTGACACTGCAGTGCCACTCCTAGATGGGCCAGGTGTTTGTGTCAGGCACTTGTGTCGCTTAGCTTAGTCACACAGCGACCTTGGTGCGCCTCGTTTTTTCTTTGCATCATGTGCTGTTTGGGGACAATTTTTTTGAAGTGCCATCCTGCCTGACACTGCAGTGCCACTCCTAGATGGGCCAGGTGTTTGTGTCGGCCACTTGTGTCGCTTAGCTTAGTCACACAGCGACCTTGGTGCGCCTCGTTTTTTCTTTGCATCATGTGCTGTTTGGGGACAATTTTTTTGAAGTGCCATCCTGCCTGACACTGCAGTGCCACTCCTAGATGGGCCAGGTGTTTGTGTCGGCCACTTGTGTCGCTTAGCTTAGCCATCCAGCGACCTCGGTGCAAATTTTAGGACTAAAAATAATATTATGAGGTGTTCAGAATAGACTGAAAATGAGTGGAAATTATGGTTATTGAGGTTAATAATACTATGGGATCAAAATGACCCCCAAATTCTATGATTTAAGCTGTTTTTGAGGGTTTTTTGTAAAAAAAACACCCGAATCCAAAACACACCCGAATCCGACAAAAAAATTTCAGGGAGGTTTTGCCAAAACGCGTCCGAATCCAAAACACGGCCGCGGACCCGAATCCAAAACCAAAACACAAAACCAGAAAAATTTCCGGTGCACATCACTAGTTTCCAAGTACCTGGAAACCCCCCTGCCTGCCAATCCATATGCGCAGTTAACCTAGGTTTGTTTGTTTTTTAAATTCTTTCGATTGAGCCCAGGAGCGCAAGAATAATGAGGCAGAGCTGCCTCCTTCTATTGACATGTGCTGGGCTGGCTGGCTGCTTAAACGGGAGCTGCAGTCCACAGCCCCAGCTCTCAGGCATTCCCGGGCTGCCTGGGTGCAGAGCGATAGTCTCATGAGAGACTGATCTGTGATCTCCAGGTATGTGTCGGAGAGGGAGGGAGAGAGGGAGGGAGGGGGACGGGCGCCACGGAGAGGGGGAAGAGGAGACTTTAATAAATGATGCTGGCTGGTGACCCAAGGGGGTGGAGGTGCGGCAGCATTTATAGTAAGCTATGGTGGCTGCTTCATAGTGGCTGTTTTTGTTAATGTGAAGAGGTGTGTGTGTGTGTGTGTGTGTGTGTGTGTTTATAATATGTATGCTGTGTGTATAGAGTATGTATATTGTGTGTATGTATGATGCTATGTGTGTGTTTGCAAGTATGCTGTGTGTATATGCTACTGTATGTGTGTGTGTGTGTGTGTGTGTGTGTGTGTGTGTGTGTTTGTCCGTATGTATGTATGTATGTATGTATGTATGTATGTAACCAGGCAACATGCTATGAAGTGGATTCATTATTAAAAGCTCCTAGAAGTGCTGACCACTGTTTCTGCAGAAAATATATATATATATATATATATATATATACACACACACACCTATATATAGATATATAATTTGAATTCCCGACCGCGGCACATAAAGTCCCTTCATGGGCTCGCTGTGCTCACCACATTTCAGGCCCGGTGGCTCGCTTCGCTCGCCGCACTATTGTATTCCCCCTCAATTGGTAGTGTGGACACACCAATCAAGTGGGAATAGTGAGCGTTTTTCGGGATTCTGACCATCAGGAAATTAACTGCGTACGGACCCCCCCCCCCCCCCCATGAAAATCCTGTGTTTGCCCCTGGGTAGATGCTGAAACAGGACGGGGGACACAGGGCATAGGCGTTGGAACGGGGAGCGGGGGGGCAAGGGGGCAGCTTGACCCCCCCAAACATGATGCGTCGTCGCCCTTTTCTGTGCTAGCCGGCCGTCTCTTAACTGGTGATATATTACTGGGGCCACGCCTTCTCCCAGTAATGCATCACAATTGAGGAGACAGCCAGGTATTACAGAAGATGGAACACTGCACCCTGCTTTGGATGCCGCCCATGGGGATGCAGAGGTAAGCGCCCCCGCACTGATGGGAGGGGGGGTAGAAGGAGAGCGACTGGCACCACAGTGGAGGGGATGGGGGAGGGGGGGTTGAAGGAGAGGAGATCGGACCACAGCAGGGCGCCAGAATGAAATTCAAACTTGCCCCCCCCCCAGCATGAAATCATTCTGACACCCGACAGAGGGCACTATATAAAAAAACACACTGGCAGGAGCTGAGGGGTCTATAACAAAAAACAGAAAAGGGGGAGCACTATAAGAAAAAACAAAAGCAGGTGGACCACTCCAACAAAAATGGGGACTATAACAAAAATAATTACAGAAGGGGACGCTGTAACTAAAAACACACTTGTCTTGTCCCCTACCAGGTCTGTCCCCGCACACTTGCCCTATCCCCTACCAGACCTGTCCCCGCACACTTGCCCTGTCCCCTACCAGGCCTCTCCCCGCACACTGCCCTGTCCCCTACCAGGCCTGTCCCCGCACACTTGCCCTATCCCCTACCAGGCCTGTCCCCACACACTTGCCCTATCCCCTAGCCCTTTCCCCTACCAGACCTGTCCCCGTACACATGCCCTATCCCCTACCAGGCCTGTCCCTGCACACTTGCCCTATCCCCTAGCATGCCTGTCCCCGCACACTTGCCCTATCCCCTACCATGCCTGTCCCCGCACACTTGCCCTATCCCCTAGCCCTATCCCCTAGCAGGCCTGTCACCGCACACTTGCCCTATCCCCTAGCCCTATCCCCTACCAGACCTGTCTCCGCACACTTGCCCTGTCCCCTAGCAGGCCTGTCCCTGCACACTTGCCCTATCCCCTACCATGCCTGTCCCCGCACACTTGGCCTATCCCCTAGCCCTATCCCCTAGCAGGCCTGTCACCGCACACTTGCCCTATCCCCTAGCCCTATCCCCTACCAGACCTGTCTCCGCACACTTGCCCTGTCCGCTAGCAGGCCTCTCCCCGCACACTTGCCCTATCCCCTAGCAGGCCTGTCCCTGCACACTTGCCCTATCCCCTACCATGCCTGTCCCCGCACACTTGCCCTATCCTCTACCAGACCTGTCTCTGCACTCTCGCCTTGTCCCCTACCAGGCCTGTCCCCTCTCACTCACCGTCCCCACACTCTCATCCTGTCACCCACTGCCCTTGTACTCCATGCCCCCAGCGTGATGAAAACTAGGGTGTGAATCATGGGTATGGCATTCTCTGTGAGGCCAAACCCCTTGTTACAAAGCCACACACCTTTCACAGGAGCACATGTGCCGAACCCTCCCTTCCTTCCCCTTTTGTGGTGCCTCCCCTGTCATTTTGTTCTGAATCCGCCCCTGCTCCTGACTGCCCTGCATCACCGCCAGCGGGTGGGCTAGGAAATCTTATCCTTTTCCTTGCAGCCCCAGTGGCGGGAGAAATTGAAGGAGGAGCTGTTGATGGGTCACGTTCCGCTTGAGTTGACAATTTACTAACCAGCAGGTCTTTGCACCTCTGCACACTTGTGTCTGTTGGAAAGAGAGATACAACGTAGGCTTTAAACCTAGGATCGAGCACGGTAGCAAAATACAGAGCTCTGATTATAACAGATTGACAACCCTTGAATCCTGGCAAAGCGACTGAAGGGCTCCATCCACAAGTCCAACATACTTTGCGGAATCGCTTAGTCTTAGCTCCTCCTTCAATTTCTCCAGCTGCTTCTGCAAAAGCCTGATGAGGGGAATGACCTGACTCAAGCTGGCAGTGTCTGAACTGACTTCACGTGTGGCAAGTTCAAAGGGTTGGAGAACCTTGTACAAGACGGAAATCATTCTCCACTGTGCTTGAGTCAGGTCCATTACCCCTCCTTTGCCTATATCGTAGGTGGATGTATGGATGTATAGGCTTGAATGGCCTTTTGCTGCTCCTCCATCCTCTGAAGCATATAGAGTGATGAATTCCACCTCGTTACCACCTCTTGATTCAGTTAATGGCGGGGCAGGTTCAGGAGTTTTTGCTGGCGCTCCAGTCTTCGGCACGCAGTGGCAGAATGCCGAAAGTGTCCCGACATTTTTTGGGCCACCAACAGCATCTCCTGCACACCGCTCTCATTTTAAAAAAAAATTCTGCACCACCGAATTAATTGTATGTGCAAAACATGGGACGTGATGGAATTTGCCCAGTTGTAATGCACGCACAATATTGGTGGCGTTGTCCGATATCACAAATCCCCAGGAGAGTCCAATTGGGGTAAGCCATTCTGCGATGATGTTCCTCAGTTTCCGTAAGAGGTTTTCAGCTGTGTGTCTCTTGTGGAAAGCGGTGATACTTAGCGTAGCCTGCCTAGGAATGAGTTGGCGTTTGCAAGATGCTGCTACTGGTGCCACTGCGTGAGGCCATACATCTACCCAGTGGGCTGTTACAGTCATATAGTCCTTAGTCTGCCCTGTTCCACTTGTCCACATGTCCGTGGTTAAGTGGACACTGGATACAACCAAATTTTTTAGGACACTGGTGACTTTTTCTGATGTCTGTGTACATTCTCTGTATCGCCTGCCTAGAGAAGTGGAACCTAGATGGAATTTGATACCGGGGACACAGTACCTCAAACAAATCTTTAAGTGACTCTGAACTAATGGTGGATACCGGACGCACCTCTAACACCAACATATAGATGGGTCCACGGTTATCTTGAATAGATTTCTGCGCCTAGGCACAACATGACTTATTAGCATAAACCCTTCATCTATTGTTCTCAACTGCAATACAATACAGAGAACAATACAGCAGGGAATTAAGTCATTACAGCAGGGGATTTAGTCCGACTGGCCAGTCTCAGTTAATCCTATTAAAGGTCAAGATAATCGTGGACCCATCTGTAGCTGTCAAGGCCTCAGTTATCTGCTTTGCAAAAGGATGACTGCTGTCATATTTCATCTTCCTCACAAAGGACTGTTGGACAGTCAATTGCTTACTGGGAATAGTACAAGTGGTCTTCCAACTTCCCCTCTGGGATGACGATCGACTCCCAGCAGCAACAACAGCAGTGGCAGCAACAGCAGGCATTCCACTCAAGGATCCTACGGAGGAATCCCGGTTAGGAGAGGACTCCTCAGTCTTGACAGTGACATGGCCTGCAGGACTACGGACGTTCCTGACTGAGGAGGAAGTTGACGTTGAGGGAGTTGGTGGTGTGTCTTGCAGGAGCATGGGTACAGGACGAAGAAGGGATTAAGGTGTCAGTGGACTGCTTACGCTCTTACCCAAAGTTTCACAACTTGACACTGACTTATGAATACGCAGCAGGTGACGTATAAGGGAGGATGTTCCTAGGTGGTTAACATCCTTACCCCTACTTATTACAGATTGACAGAGGCAACAGATGGCTGACACCTGTTCTCCGGATTTGAGGAGAAATAATTCCACACCGAAGAGGTGGCTTTTTTGGTAGTTTGCCCAGGCATCACAATGGGCTTCTTCTTCCCACGGAGAACAACTGTCTCCCCCAGTGCCTGATTTAAACAAACCACATTACCATCAGAATCCTCATCGTCAACTTCCTCCTCAGCGCCAGCAACACCAATATCCTCATTTTGGTGTACTTCAACAGTGACATCTTCAATTTGAATATCAGAAACTGGACTGTAGATGCTCCTTCCAGCACTTGCAGAGGGTGTGCAAATGGTGGAAGGAGCCACCACTTCCCGTCTTGTGTTGTGAAGGTCTGGCATCACAACCGCCGACACACTTGGACTCTCCTTGGGGATTTGTGATACCATCTTAGAACGCACACCTCTTCGCTGTGCTTTTGCCAGCTTAACTCTTATAATTTTTCTAGCGGGAGGATGAGGGCTTCCATCGTCATGTGAAGCTGAACCAATAGCCATGAACATAGGCCAGGGCCTTAGCCGTTCCTTGCCACTCCATGTCGTAAATGGCATATTGGCAAGTTTACGTTTCTCCTCAGATCATTTAAAAAAAATTTTTTGGAGGGGGGGTCTTTTTACTGAACTTTGGCTTTTTGGATTTTACATGCACTCTGCTATCACATTGGGCATCATCCTTGGCAGACAACGTTGATGGCATTTCATCATCTATGTCATGACTAGTGGCAGCAGCTTCAGCACTAGGGGGAAGTGGGTTTTGATCTTTCCCTATTTAATCCTCCAAATTTTTGTTCTCCCTTATTTTTCAGGAGTTATAAAACCAAATATGTGGCACAGGACAGCGTTTCCCTACACCACACAGGGCAAACCCTGTAAAAAGTATTTGGATTAAATATTAATAACTTCTTTAAATGTAGTAAATAATATACAGCACAGGATAGTACCACTAGACTTATACGACAGTACCACTGGACTGTATATATATGGCTGTATCACTGGATTTATATGCGAGTACCACTGGAATAATACAGCAGTATCACTGGAATTATACGACAGTACCACTGGATTTATATAACAGTACCACTGGAATTATACGGCAGTATCAATGGACTTATACACCAGTACCACTGGAATAATAAGGTAGTATCACTGGAATTATATGGCAGTACCACGGGATTTATATGGCAGTACCACTGGACTGGTTTATACAGCAGTATCACTAGATTTATATGCCAGTACCACTGGAATTATACGGCATTATCACTGGAATTATATGGCAGTACCACTAGACTTATATGGCAGTATCACTGGACTGGATTTATACGGCAGTACCACTGGACATATACATCAGTACCACTGGACATATATGGCAGTATCACTGGACATATACGGCAGTTCCACTGGACGTGATTTATACGGCAGTATCACTAGAATTATTCAGCAGTATCACTGGAATTATATGACAGTACCACTGGACTTATACACCAGTACCACTGGAATTATACGGCAGTATTACTGGATTTATACGACAGTAATACTGGAATTATACAGCAGTATCACTGGAACCATATTGCAGCACCACTGGACATATACGGCAGTATCACTGGAATTATATGGCAGTACCACTGGCCTTATACTGCAGTATCACTGGACTGGATTTATACAGCAGTACCACTGGATATATACGGCAGTATTACTGGACATATACAGCAGTATCACTGAACATATATGGCAGTATAACTGGACTGGATTTATATGTTAGTATCACTGGAATTATATGGCAGTATCATTGGAATTATACGGCAGTACCACTGGACTTATACGCCAGTACCACTGGAATTATATGGCAGTATCACTGGACTTATATGACAGTATCACTGGAATTATACGGCAGTATCACTGGACTTATACACCAGTACCACTGGATTTATATGGAAGTACCACTGGACATATACAGCAGTGTCACTGGAATTATATGGCAGTACCACTGGACATATACGGCAGTATCACTGGATTTAAACGGCAGTACCACTGGACATATATGGCAGTATCACTGGACTGGATTTATACGCCATTACCACTGGATTTATACGGCAGTACCACTGGACATATACGGCAATATAACTGGAATTATATGGCAGTACCACTAAACATATACGGCAGTATCACTGGATTTATACGGCAGTACCGCTGGACATATACGGCAGTATCACTGGATATATACGGCAGTACCACTGGACTTATACAGCAGCACAGGGACACCAGCAGTGGACTGATGCAGGACAACACAGCACCACTGCAATGGACTGGACTTATACAGCAGCACTGGACATATGGCAGCAGAGGACACCGCCACTGTGACTGGACTGATGCAGCACAAGATACCACCACTAGACTGATGCAGCACAACACAGCACCACTGGACTGGACTTATATAGCAGCACTGGACATATGGCAGCAGAGGACACCACTGTGACTGGACTGATGCAGCATAAGACACTACACTGGACTGAGCAGCAGAAGACAGCACTGGAATTGCCACCCCACTTTCCCTCCCACACAGACACTGAGGACGGAGAAATGTCCTCTTGCTACACTCTTCAATGCCGGAGTGAAAATGGCGGCGATGCGTGGCTCCTTATATGGAATCCAAAACCCGCGAGAATCCGACAGCAGGATGATGACGATTTGCCTCGTTCTGGTTTCCGAGTCAGGTGGGAAAACCCGAGCCGGTCTCGGATCCAGGCTCGGGTAGTGAAGTTCGGGGGGGTTCGGTTCTCAGGGAACCGAACCCGCTCATCTCTAAAATCTGATGGGTATGTTTTTGCTGAAGTTCTAAAAAGGACAAGTGGAGGCAGAGGCGTAACTAGGGTTTTTTTAGCCAGCGCAAGATTCAGAATGCCCCCCCCCAAAAAAAAAAACCTGCACGCAGTATGTGAGCGCGCAGATGGTATACGTGCCGAAAATGGGCACGTTCACAAACCACAAGGGTCGTGGACACTGGAAATGGGACGTGACAACATGTCACACCACCTGTTTCTCGTCACACTGGGAATATTATTTTCAATTCCACATGCACCTTACCTATATGATGGTTTCTCACATTGTGGAACCTCTGAAGAACTGTATCCTCTACGGCAGATGGTGTCTACAGTCGGTATTCACAATTCATGTTGAGATCACATCATCCAGAAGATGCCGGTTTTTGTAGGAATATTATTATTAACAAGGTCAGCATCGTACAACAGCAGTTCAACCAGACTCATGTCACCTTCTGCCCACTGCGTCTCTCAGCCACACCATTATCTCCCCCCTGCACCTCTCAGCACAGCATCATATGCCCCCTGCATAATCTTTCAGTTACACTATCATCAACTCCCCTGCATCTTTCAGCCACACCATCACCTACCCCTGCATCATCTCTCAGCACACCATCACCTACCCCCTGCGTCGTCTCTCAGCATGCCATCACCTCCCCCTGTGAAATCTCTAAGCACACCATCACCTACTCCCTGTGTCATCTCTCAGCACATTATCACCTCCGCATGTGTCATCTCTCAGCACACCATCACCTCCGCATGTGTCATCTCTCAGCACACCATCACCTCCGCATGTGTCATCTCTTAGTACACCATCAGCTCCTCCATGTGTTGTATCTCAGCACACCATCACCTCCGCATGTGTCATCTCTTAGCACACCATCAGCTACTCCATGTGTCATCTCTCAGCACACCATCACCTCCGCATGTGTCATCTCTTAGCACACCATCAGCTCCTCCATGTGTCGTATCTCAGCACACCATCTCCTCCGCATGTGTCATCTCTCAGCACACCATCAGCTACTCCATGTGTCGTATCTCAGCACACCATCACCTCCCCCATGTGTCGTATCTCAGCACCCCATCACCTCCCCCATGATTCATCTCTCAGCACACCATCACCTTCCCCATGTGTCATCTCTCAACACACCATCACCTCCCCAAGTGTCATCTCTCAGCACACCATGATCTCCCCCTTGTGTCGTCCCTCAGCACACCATCACCTCCCCCATGTGTCATCTCTCAGCACACCATCACCTCCTCCATGTGTCATCTCTCAGTACACCATCACCTCCCTCATGTGTCATCTCTCAGCAAACCATCACCCCCCATGTGTCGTCTCTCAGCACACCATCAACTCCCCCATGTGTCATCTCTCAGCACACCATCACCTACCCCCTGCGTCGTCTCTCAGCATGCCATCACCTCCCCCTATGAAAACTCTTAGCACACCATCACCTACTCCCTGTGTCATCTCTCAGCACATTAGCACCTCCGCATGTGTCGTCTCTCATCACACCATCACCTCCGCATGTGTCATCTCTCAGCACACCATCACCTCCGCATGTGTCATCTCTTAGCACACCATCAGCTCCTCCATGTGTCGTATCTCAGCACACCATCACCTCCCCCATGTGTCGTATCTCAGCACCCCATCACCTCCCCCATGATTCATCTCTCAGCACACCATCACCTTCCCCATGTGTCATCTCTCAACACACCATCACCTCCCCAAGTGTCATCTCTCAGCACACCATGATCTCCCCCTTGTGTCGTCCCTCAGCACACCATCACCTCCCCCATGTGTCATCTCTCTGCACACCATCACCTCCTCCATGTGTCATCTCTCAGTACACCATCACCTCCCTCATGTGTCATCTCTCAGCAAACCATCACCCCCCATGTGTCGTCTCTCAGCACACCATCAACTCCCCCATGTGTCATCTCTCAGCACACCATCACCTACCCCCTGCGTCGTCTCTCAGCATGCCATCACCTCCCCCTGTGAAAACTCTTAGCACTCCATCACCTACTCCCTGTGTCATCTCTCAGCACATTAGCACCTCCGCATGTGTCGTCTCTCATCACACCATCACCTCCGCATGTGTCATCTCTCAGCACACCATCACCTCAGCATGTGTCATCTCTTAGCACACCATCAGCTCCTCCATGTGTCGTATCTCAGCACACCATCATCAACTCCCCCATGTGTCATCTCTCAGCACACCATCAGCTACTCCATGTGTCGTATCTCAGCACACCATCACCTCTCTCATGTGTCGTCTCTCAATCTCAGCACACCATCACCTCCCCCTTTTGTGTCTCTCTCAGCACACCATCGCCTCCCCCATGTGTCATCTCTCAGCACACCATCACCTTCCCCATGTGTCATCTCTCAACACACCATCACCTCCCCAAGTGTCTTCTCTCAGCACACCATGATCTCCCCCTTGTGTCATCCCTCAGCACACCATCACCTCCCCCATGTGTCATCTCTCAGCACACCATCACCTCCCCATGTGTCGTCTCTCAGCACACCATCACCTCCCCATGTGTCGTCTCTCAGCACACTATCACCTCCCCCGTGTGTCGTCTCTCAGCACACCATCATCTCCCCAATGTGTCGTCTCTCAGCACACCATCACCTCGCCCATGTGTCATCTTTCAGCACACCATCACCACCCCCATGTGTCGTCTCTCAGCACACCATCACCTCTGGTATGTGTCGTCTCTCAGCACACCAACACCTCTGGCATGTGTCGTCTCTCAGCACACCATCACCTCCCCAATGTGTCGTCTCTCAGCACACCATCACCTCCTCCATGTGTCATCTCTCAGTACACCATCACCTCCCCCATGTGTCATCTCTCAGCCCACCATCAACTCCCCCATGTGTTGTCCCTCAGCACACCATCACCTCCCCCATGTGTCATCTCTCAGCACACCATCACCTCCCCCATGTGTCATCTCTCAAAACACCATCACCTCCCTCATGTATCGTCTCTCAGCACACCATCACCTCCCTCATGTGTCTTCTCTCAGAACAGTATCAACTCCCCCATGTGTCGTCTCTCAGCACACCATCACCTCCCCCATGTGTTGTCTCTCAGCACACCATCACCTTCCCCGTGTGTCGTCTCTCAGCACACCATCACCTCCCCAATGTGTCATCTCTCAGCACAATTTCACCTCCCCATGTGTCATTTCTCAACACACCATCACCACGCCCATGTGTGGTGTCTCAGCACACCATCACCTCTGGCGTGTATCGTCTCTCAGCACACCATCACCTCTGGCATGTGTCGTCTCTCAGCACACCATCACCTCCCCAATGTGTCGTCTCTCAGCACACCATCACCTCCCCCATGTGTCGTCTCTCAGCACACTATCACCTCCCTTATGTGTTGTCTCTGAGCACACCATCACCTCCCCATGTGTCGTCTCTCAGCACACCATCACCTCCTCCATGTGTCATCTCTCAGTACACCATCACCTCCCCCATGTGTCATCTCTCAGCACACCATCAACTCCCCCATTGTGTTGTCCCTCAGCACACCATCACCTCCCCCATGTGTCATCTCTCAGCACACCATCACCTCCCCCTTGTTTCATCTCTCAAAACACCATCACCTCCCTCATGTATCGTCTCTCAGCACACCATCACCTCCCTCATGTGTCTTCTCTCAGCACACTATCAACTCCCCCATGTGTCGTCTCTCAGCACACCATCACCTCCCCCATGTGTTGTCTCTCAGCACACCATCACCTTCCCCATGTGTCGTCTCTCAGCACACCATCACCTCCCCAATGTGTCATCTCTCAGCACAATATCACCTCCCCCATGTGTCATTTCTCAACACACCATCACCACGCCCATGTGTGGTGTCTCAGCACACCATCACCTCTGGCGTGTATCGTCTCTCAGCACACCATCACCTCTGGCATGTGTCGTCTCTCAGCACACCATCACCTCCCCAATGTGTCATCTCTCAGCACACCATCACCTCCCCCATGTGTTGTCTCTCAGCACACTATCACCTCCCTTATGTGTTGTCTCTGAGCACACCATCACCTCCCCATGTGTCGTCTCTCAGTACACCATCAACTCCCCCATGTATCGTCTCTCAGTACACCATCAACTCCCCCATGTGTCATCTCTCAGCACACCATCGCCTCCCACATGTGTCGTCTCTCAGCACACCATCACCTCCCTCATGTGTCGTCTCTCAGCACACCATCACCTCCCTCATGTGTCATCTCTCAGTACACCATCACCTCCCTCATGTGTTGTCTCTAAGCACACCATCACCTCTGGCATGTGTCGTCTCTCAGCACACCATCAACTCCCCCATGTGTCATCTCTCAGCATAACACCATCACCTCCTCCATGTGTCATCTCTCAGCACACCATCACCTCCCTCATGTGTCATCTCTCAGTACACCATCACCTCCCTCATGTGTCATCTCTCAGCACACCATCACCTCTGGCATGTGTCGTCTCTCAGCACACCATCAACTCCCCCATGTGTCATCTCTCAGCATAACACCACCTCCCCCATTTGTCATCTCTCAGCACACCATCACTCCCCCATGTGTCATCTGTCAGCACACCATCACCTTCCCCATGTGTTGTCTCTCAGCACACCATTAACTCCCCCATGTGTTGTCTCTCAGCACACCATCACCTCCCCCATGTGTTGTCTCTCAGCACACCATCACGTCCCTTCCTGTATCGTCTCCCCTGTCTCTGTGCCCTCCCCCATCCTTATTCTATGCCTCTCTGTCGCCCCTCTCTCCCTTCATTCTTTGCCTCTTTGTGTATGTGTGTCTCCTGTCCCCTCCCCCTTATTGTATGCCTCTGTGCGTCTCATCAAACCCCCTTCCCCATTTACTGCCTGCCTCCGTCAACCCTCCCTCCACTCTTCCCCCTCACCTCGAGCCGGGAGCTCGCGGGGACAGTGAGGCCAGGCAGCAAACGGAACAGGAGCGACGCGGTCACGCTCCCAGCAGCAGCCCTAGCAAAGTGGAGGCTAGGAGCTGCTGCTGCTGTAATGCCGCTGTGCTCCACGGGCCTTGCTTGGCGGCGCAATTGTACTGGGGGTGAAAGTGTAGAATGGTGATGAGCAGAAGGGCGGGCGCAGTACGAGTACAATGCCTTGGCCAGCGGTGCCCCCCTCTGCGGACCCTGGTTACACCACTGAGTGGAGGTCACTGGTGTATCTGTAATGGGTGCAGTGTGTGCAAGAGGCCCAGGGTAGAAGGGGGTGGGGGGGGGGGGCAGGTGGGCCATACTGCATACCCTGCACCCATTTTGTAAATACTTATCCTCCGGTGTCCCACGTTGGCAGCAGCAGTGCTGCAGAATCCACTGGTAAAATGGTGAGGTGCCCATTTACACTGAGGTTTGCACATGTGCACTAGAGTCTGGGACAGTGCTAGGGCCTCCTAGTGACTCTAATGCCCAGAGTCTATTGCTCTGTTGGCTACATAGGAGGGGGTCGGACAGAGACTGTACACGGGCCTCCTCCTCTGTTGATTTGTCCCTGGTAGAGGTGTTGCCCATAGCAACCAATCAGAGCCTACCTATCATTTTCCAGAATGTACTAAATAAATATAGTTAGAATCTGCTATGGGCTACATCTCCACACTTTGCATTAAGAAGTTTTGTAAGTCTAGAATGCTAAGCATTAGGACATGGTATGTATGCATTGCATCTATACCATAAGTTTTTGGAGGGTGTGGTATGGAGAGTCGACAGTAACTAGGTCGACAGTGTCTAGATCGACCACTATTGGTTGACAGTAACTAGGTCGACAGGTATGCTAGGTCGACAGGGTCTGTAGGTCGACAGGTCAAAAGGTCGACATGAGTTTTTTTTTTTTTTTACATTGTATTGTTTTCTCCGTACAGTGGGGGTGATTCCGAGTTGTTTGCTCGCTAGCTGCTTTTAGCAGCATTGCACACGCTAAGCCGCCGCCCTCTGGGAGTGTATCTTAGCTTAGCAGAAGTGCGAACGAAAGATTAGCAGAATTGCGAATACAAAATTCTTAGCAGTTTCTGAGTAGCTCGAGACTTACTCCTACACTGCGATCAGCTCAGTCAGTTTCGTTCCTGGTTTGACGTCACAAACACACCCAGCGTTCGCCCAGCCACTCCCCCGTTTCTCCAGCCACTCCTGCGTTTTTCCCATAAACGCCTGCGTTTTTCCACACACTCCCAGAAAACGGGCAGTTTTCACCCAGAAACACCCACTTCCTGTCAATCACACTCCGATCAGCAGAACGATGAAAAACTTTGTTAGGCCGTGAGTAACATACCAAACTTTTGTGCTAATTTACTTGGCGCAGGCACACTGCGTACATTGCGCATGCGCAGTTTGCGACTAATCACTCCGTAGCGAAAAAAAATAACGAGCAAACAACTCAGAATGACCCCCCGTGACCGAGAAGCCCAATTAGTGCACTGTGTCCCCTTGCATGGCTTGCGAGACAAGATGCCTTGCTCCACTACCGCTGCGCTTGGCACAGGTTACTATTCCCAATCGTAGTCCACGTGGATCGTTAAGTATGAAAAAGTTCAAAAAAAGAAAAAAAAAGTGAAAAAGTCAGGTCGACCCTTTGACCTGTCGACCTAGAACATGTCGACCTAGAGACCCTGTCGACCTAGAAATTCTGTCGACCGAGTTACTGTCGACCAATAGTGGTCGACCTAGACACTATCGACCTAGTTACTGTCGACCTAGAGACCGGATACCGTTTTTGGAATTATATTTACTTCCTCTGCGTTCAGTGCCATTTAGGTTTGTCCATGCCCAATTTTTGGTGTGGGATTTTTTAAAGGCAAAATCTGTACTCAAGGGAAGGGCTTTGTATCGGCATTACCATAAATTGACAGATGCAACAGCAGCAAAAAAAAACACATACGCCACTGGGTCCAACTCAGGACCAGTCCCTAAATGCCAGGAATTGCCCTTAGAAAAAAAAGCCACTTAAAATCCCATATCAAAAACCACCGCAAATTGTTCATTTTGACAGATATTCTTCGTTATATTTTACCTACATCTTTCTCTTAAGCATGAGATCATCTGAGATATCATCTGCCCACCATGTTTCTGAAAAAAATACATGTAAGATGTTAGTAGGCAGATCGTATGGGGCATACACTGTGATGTTCTTTGCATTATGGGGTGGTCACTGCTGGAGAAAACACCACACATTGGTGAAATGGGCTTTTCATTTTTCATAAATTAGTCCTGGTTTATTAATACAAATGCAGTGTGGGTGGCCCTTCACATGCTGGGCGGCCTTTCCCTGTGCTGGGCGGCCCCCAGCATGCGAGTGGTAGAAGCTGAAGTTTTGTTTTTTAAGCCTTTTTCACCCTTCATGATCCTCCATAGCTTAATGGATTTAATGAAGTGTAGAAATGCATGGAAGAGATGTTCTCATCCTTCATTACTCCTGTCCCCCAGATGTCTCTCTGTTCTCCAAGCCAGCTCTCTATGTTCAGAGTTCCCCTGTCTGGCTCGACCGGCCAGCTGTCTCTCTATCTTCAGAGCTCCCCTGTTGGGCTCCCTTGGCCAGCTGTCTATCTTCAGTTGTCCCCTGGCCAGCTGTCTCTCTATCTTTAGCGCTCTTCTGGTTAGCTGTCCATCAAGTACTATGCTAAAAATACAATCTCCTCACCAGGGCAACCCATTTTTCACATGGATTGTCCCGGCAGAAGTTTTCATATAAATATGGTGAACATATGTCTGGGAAATACAGCAAGACATATCACCAACAGTTAGTCATTTTTAGTAAATAGACTACTGAGTACAGTTGGGTGGTTGACCCGAGGGTTCCACAGAGATAGGTGTAATGAAGAAATATACCACCACTCAGCAGATAAAATAAAATGCTACACATAGGAAAATAATGAGAAAAATTGTTAAACTTTATTTTTCCTTGATTCTTGTCAGTTACTGTATTTTCACCAGAATATAGGGTCAAGGAATAAAGGTGACAATGAGATATTAACATGTGATGGGGGCTCGTGAGCAGCGCCTCCCTCCACTCTTTCCAGCACTCCCCTCCCTCCACATACTCATAGCTTCTGCCGATGTCTGTCATCTTCCATGTGATATTTTTGAAAGATGGTGCTTGCACAAAAGATACTGAAGGGACTGGCACATTGCCATTCTTTACTATCACCTCCTGCCATAAACATCTCTTGGAACAAATTACACCAAAGTTGACATAAAGATAGGCCACTGAAAGTTGGCCTGTTAGCTTTAAAAATAAAAATAATCCTGATGATATGTTGTTAATCTATTGTGGCCAGTCTACGAGTATCTAAGAGAGGTTTCACTCATTTGTTGACTCGAAGTAAGAATAGCATCCAGCAAAAAACGGGCATTACTGATTTTGTTCAGATTTATGAGATGTTCAGCCAAATAGCTCACAGAGTTTACTAGAAATATACACCACTGAAGTATTTCTGCCAACTGCTCTGGAACAGTCATTTCCCTAACTATCAATATGTCAGCAACAGCTACACAGCTATCAATAATTTGTGCTAAACAAACATTTGTGGTGCCAGTTATGATAATCAGCCATCCTACTATGTTAAAATCAAATAAAATCTAAAAAAATAACCTTGAGATACTAAACAGAGTACAAAATATGCAACTTTATATAGAGTAATACGAAGCATATTTTATATCTTTTGTTTAAATTATCCAGGTGACCTAAAATATGGCAAATGAAGAATGTGTTGCTTGAGAAGAAGAATATTAATTGGTAAAGAGAGAAAATATTGTCTAATCATTTACAGAAAAAATAACTTTGCTTAAAGAGAAGTACATTTTACACCACTGGTTTATTGGCAGATGCCTACAAGTTGGTAGGTGTGTAGTGGATGTGAGCAAGCAGGTTAGTCCATAGTACATTGATTCCAAACCAGAGTAGGATTTATTAAAGTATAACAGGATACATGTGATAGAAGACAAACAGTAGTGAACATAATAAGGTATCAATCTTTCTTGGGCTAAGAACGGTACTGTGTAGTTGTACAGCAATGTGACGCTCCAATAACACAGTGAGTGACTTGTGTACATGCTGATGCTTTTATAAAGGTATGTAAACAAGTCTTGTACTTGGTTTTGCACAGTCTGATCTTTACGTTTTGTGTATTATAATTACACAATTAAGAGACAGGACATAGCGATTATCCCAGTGGTTCTCAAACGTTCTTAAATCACAGCACCCTCTAGTATCAGCATTTTTTTCATGGCACACCTAGGCCAAAAGTTTCTTGTTGAGAAAGTCAGGAAACTATTAAATAAGTAAATTATACTTGCAGTATTTAACATCCAAAGATTCAGTTATGTGGTGTTGGACAGGAATATGCTTCTGTTTGTCCACACATAGTAAGATTGTTAGTCACTATTAGTTTTGGCAATCACATTGACAATAAATAATTTTATTCTGTCCTGAACCACCAACCCAGGGCACCCCGGGATGATGCTGCATCCAGTTTGGAAACAACTGGATTAACCATTTAACTACATATCAACATGTTTTCCTGCACCACATTGACAGGAGTCCCAGATCACTACTGTATTGTTGGCAGAAGTGAACCTGACCAATTTAGTGATCTAGTGAAAACAAAGAAAGAGAGAGGGTGCACAGGTATTAGGCAACCAATTATTGTGTCATGGTTGAGGGGTAGATCTAACCAGGTAGTATTAGTTCTGAAATTGTTATATATTAATTAGTAGCGGAAATTGGTGGTGCTCCCTGAGAGTGACGAGTATACTTGTAGAAAAAGAGTACTATGAGAACACAGCACTAGACTCTCCTGTGTTGGGGCACTCTAATCTACCACAGGATTATAATCTGGATACAGTGGACATAAAGGGTATTATAAAACGTATCTTTTATTGATTATCACGCAATAAAATTGGAGTGGGTTGAACTCCAAAACATACGGACAACAAGCAATTGACATACATTGTTTCATTATTGACAACCCTGGCTGTGGCCTAATTACAATAATCTGAACCTGTGTACATTTTAATTATGTTTGGTGTTTTTGTATATGTTGTTTGTTCATATTTTGCCTTTAAAAATGTTTTGGAGACTGAAGACAGAAGACGCTGGGAAGCCCTGGGGAGGCGGCGGCCCCCCAAGTGAAGACAGAAGACTTCAGAAGTCCTGGGGAGGTGGTGGCCATGCAAAAGAGCTGCCCCAAGGCCGCCACCCCCCAGGTAAAGACCCTGTACAATAAACTTTTTTAAAAAATGTGTTCTGTATTTATTTTGATATTTTCTTTACAGGAGCACTACAGGAGCCAGCCGGCCCTGATTATCGGGCATGCAGGCACTTGTGGTCATCCAAATGCCGGCATGCTGGGGCAGGCTTGCTGGGACCTGTAGGCTGCCTGTAAAGAACAATATTAGCATGGCATGAACCCCGCACCCACCGCCACCAGGGGTGCGGGGCACAGTGCTGGTTGTTACTCGGGAGGGGGGACCCCACTCAATTTTTCTGGGGTCCCCACTTTCCAAGGAATGTCAGACCTGGTTTGGGGGGAGTTAAATGTGATGGCAGGGGCACCCCATACCGAGTGTCTCCCCTGCTATGGCATTACTCCCCCTGGCTGGTTCAGCCTGGTGCTGTTTTTTGTTAAATATGGGGAGTCCCATTTTTTTTTTTACAATATCTGAGGAGGGGTGGCGGCTAGTGAATCATCCAGTGCCTCCCCAGCCAGAGACCTCACCGCAAGTCACTGCTCCAGAGGGGGTGTGGGCAGACACCACATTGGTCTTCCTAACCATTAGAGAGTGCATGGGCTGGGCCCCTTGATAAATAATATATGGTAAATACTGGTAGTAGATGTATAATAATGTATCTGATTAATAACAGCAACGCCTCATATAAAATATACCATAGTCCTATGCAGTATAAGGTAACATATGTCTAATGTATAAGTGCACAGTCTGGAAACTGATCCCTAGAGGAGAAAGTAGGGCCCCCAGACAGTGGAAGAGGAGGGGGTCCCTGTGTAATCCATGAGCGTCCCATTTTAAAGGGATGGTAGAACTAGGTAACGTTGGGGCAGGTCATCATGACTGGTGGATTCCCCGGGATCAGTAGGAGTTACAGACGATCGGGATGCCGGCCGTCAGTATACCTACAACGGCATCCCATTTGTCAATATGCTGGCAGTGGGGTGAGCGCAAAGAGTCCCCTTGGACACCCACGAGTGGGAATAGCCCCTGTTGACTGCATACCGATTCCTCCTAGAACAATGGAGCCCTCAGCTTGGTATGCAGTTAATTTCCTGACTGTTGGGATCCCAGCAGTCGAAATGCCAACGCTGGAATCCCGACAGCTGAAACAATGCCGGCGGTCGAAATTCGACAGATGCCCTGTATTCCCTCTAGGGTGGTGGTCCCGAGGAGGAATAGAATAGTGTGGCGAGGGAAGCATGGTGAGCGAAGCAAACCCGCGAGGGGACACACTGGGATCCTGACAGTCAGGAATTCATACTGAATCCCTCAGCTTATACCCTGATCCAGCTCTTATTGCTGTGGTTCACTAACTTATGTCTGTGGTTACCAACTGCCTCCCTTAAGGTGGGTACACACTAGTAGATATATCTGCAGATCAATTGATCTGCAGATATATCTATGGACGGATCGAGCAGTGTGTTCAGCATACACACTGCCCGATCCGTCGGGAACTGACGTCATGAACTGGGCGGGCGTGTACACACGCCCGCCCAGTTCAGCTGTCAATCACCGCCGGCCGCCGCAGCATGTGTACAGGCGGTCGGCCGACCGCCCCGTACACACACAGCGACGTGCCAATATATCGGTAGATATATTGGCCGTCGGCTGTGCTGCGGGGCCGACGCGATACGTCTGTGAACGACGGAGTTCACAGACGTATCAGCCGTACATACTGGCCGACGGTCCCGCGATATATCGGCCGTTCAGGAGAACGGCCGATATATCGACCAGTGTGTACGGGCCTTTACTCACACCATATACCCGAACTGCCCCTGTGATATGCAGCCCTGCTCTCACTAATATATCACTATACACAGTAACACAACAGTCATCTCCTTATATACTCTGTGCTGCTGGAGGACCACTTGTTTCTAAGGGGTACATTTACTAAGCAGTGATAACAGCGGAGAAGTGAGCCAGTGGAGAAGTTGCCCCATCAACCAATCAGCACTGAAGTAACATCTATAATTTGCATGCTATAAAATGATACAGAGCTGCTGATTGGTTGATGGGGAAATATCTCCACTGGCTCACTTCTCCGCTCTTATCACTGCTTAGTAAATTTACCCCTAAGTCTTAGGGGTCTGTTTATTAAGCCTTGGAAGGAGATAAAGTTGCTGGAGATAAAGTACCAGCCAATCGGTTCCTAACTGCTATGTCACAGGCTCTGTTTGAAAAATGACAGTTAGGAGCTGATTGGCTGTTACTTTATCTCCAGCGACTTTATCTCCATCCAAGGCTTAGTAAATAGACCCCATAGTCTTTAGCTTCCAGCTGCCTCCGTTCTTCTCCTCACATCATGACACTGCCCTGCCCCGATAGAGGGGCCTGGCAGTAGCCCAGGTCAGAGTCTGAGGAGCACATTATCCCCCTTTGCAGAGATAGTCACATGGAGGTGGTACAGTATATACAGACCTACTCACTTTTCCCCTAGAGAGGGAGAAGGTATATACCCCTTGAGTATCCTGGGAATTATTGCACTACATGCACTTTATTTCTTTTGAGGGATGCTTGTATTAAATAACTAGCTGTTCTATCCGTTCTGCGCACGGGAGTTTCTGATTTTCACGGTTGTAAATATAAGTGAGTGTTAAAATTTTGGTAAATCTATAGAGATGTAAATTTGAGACATATTAATGTAAGTAAATATTAATTTGTTGTTCTTGGCGTTACCCGAGGAGCACCTGTAGCAGATACAGTAAAAAGTGACAGGACCATTCTTGTAGTTTAAATTCTACATCATCACCGAAATTCTACACACTGGAGGTGCGATCCAAATTTTGATCCTATTGTCCGTTAGGGCGTCATTGTTCATGCAACGCAAGCAACGCATCGGTGATGATGTCATCATGTGCCTTGGGGGAGGTTTATTAAAATTCTAATTACGTCGTTTTCCTATTCCTATGTTGTGTTGTGCTGCATCAGACCAGTGGTAGTGTCCTGTCCATCAGTCATTCCAGTGACGATATATACGCTGCTGCTATATGTCCACTGCTGCCGTATAATAATTATAACAACAACCACAAGTCCCTTACAATGTTGTTGTGTTGTGCTACATCAGACCAGTGGTAGTGTCCTGTCCATCAGTCATTCCAGTGACAAGGCAGTCACAGTGGTATACGCTGCTGCTATATGTCCACTGCTGCCATATAATAATAATAATAATAATAATAATAATAACAACAACAACAACAAGTCCCTTACAGTGTTGTTGTGTTGTGCTGCATCAGACCAGTGGTAGTGTCCTGTCCATCAGTCATTCCAGTGAAGAGGCAGTCACAGTGGTATACGCTGCTGCTATATGTCCACTGCTGCCGTATAATAATAATAACAACAACAACAAGTCCCTTACAGTGTTGCTGTTTTGTGCTGCATCAGACCAGTATTAGTGTCCTGTAAATCAGTCATTCCAGTCATTCCTGTGCCGCATATTGTCTTATACAACTCCCAAAAAATAATGGAGAACAAAAATTTTGAGGATAAAATAGGGAAAGATCAAGAAGAACCACTTCCTCCTAGTGCTGAAGCTGCTGCCACTAGCCATAACATAGACAATGAAATGCCATCAACGTCGTCTGCCAAGGCCGATGCCCAATGTGATAGTAGAGGGAACGTAAAATTCAAAAAGCCAAAGTTTAGTAAAAAGAACCAAAAAAAATTTAAATTGTATGAGGAGAAACGTAAACTTGCCAATATGCCTGTTAGGCGCCGTGGTCCGCGACGTCCTTGCGGCCCGGCGCCTAGCAACTAGTGACGCCAGGCGTGCGAGCTGCCGGGTCCCTAGCAACGCTGGGACGCCGTGCGCGCTTAGCCGAACGCTCCCTAGTAACACTGAGCCATCTGGACCCTAGCAACGGGGACGCCACGGGCGGACCGCGCTCCCCGTTGCAGGGTCAATCTAATCAGTTTAAACTTTCACATTTGTCTTCTGCTCGTGCAGCAAGCCAGCTGCATAGCATCTTGTTAATCAGGCTCCAAGCTTCTGATTGGAGGACTCCCTGCTAAATACCTGCTCAGTGCTGCACACAGACGCCGGTAATAGCTTCCTGCATGCTACCTTGGTTTGCTGAACGTCTGTTCCTGTCCTGCTGTATCCGGTCATTCCTGTCCTCAGAAGTTTTGTATCTTGGAGTTGTCATCTCATCCCAAGAAGTCGTTTGGTCCCCTGTTGTCCTCAACGATCACCAGAGAATATCGTGTGGTGTTCGTGAGTTACGGCTCTGCCGTATGTTGCGGCTCAGCTGCTTTATCTTTATATCCTGTTTCGGAGCATTTGCGGAGGGTTCCGCTTCCACAAGTCCTCTCCGGAACTCGCCGGTGCCGGGTAGGAGAGTGGACAAGTGGATATTTTGGTTGTCCTTTTCCCTGGTTTTTCCGCACATATTCTAGTTTTTAGTTTCTTGTAGCCCCTGGCCTGGTTGTTTAGTCAGAGGGCCCCTTGTTATCACCCTGTCTCGGATTTCCCTTTGTCTCCCATTAAGACCTGAGGGGGCATCGGAGTTGGGCAGACATAATCCGCCCTTCAAACGCGGCTGCCATGGGCTCAAGCAACCATAGTCTCGCAGGGGATTTCTGACAGCACGGGCGAGACAACGGAGTTAGGGCGCCAGGGGCTATTTTCCATTCCCGCTCCCTTCCCCAGCATTACGTTCCAGTGCTCCGGTCCTCGCAATAAGATCACCTCAGACCAGAGTGCTGGAATCATAACATTATTACCGGCCATACCAAAAACTAAAATTAAACAGGGTTTAATTTTTTCTCATTCAGTTTTTGTTAAAGTTTTTTGGCCTCATGAATCCGACAGGTTTAGGGCCAAATCCTGGCCAGCTCTTAGTCAATCAGATTCAAGAACTTACTCAGATGGTTCAGGATCTTTCTCTTCGGGTGAGGTCGCAGGAAGATCTTTTGCGAGCCTCCCCAAAGGTAGTTCCTGAACCAAAGATGCATTTGCCCGACCGTTTTTCTGGTGATAGAAAAGAATTTTTTAATTTTAAAGAGTCCTGTAAACTTTATTTTCGTTTAAGACCTACTTCCTCTGGTACTGAATCTCAGCGGGTAGGGATTATTATTTCTTTACTCCAGGGGGATCCTCAGACCTGGGCATTTGGTTTAAGAGCAGAGGATCCTGCGTTGTTGTCAGTAGACGCTTTCTTTAAGTCTTTAGGGCTCTTGTATGATGACCCAGATAGAGAGGCGTCCGCTGAAAGTCAGCTGCGCGCTCTCAAACAAGGTAGAAATCCTGCAGAGGTTTATTGTACCGAGTTTCGCCGTTGGTCGAACGACTGTGGCTGGAATGACCCAGCCCTGCGCAGTCAGTTTCGCCTCGGTTTATCAGAGTTTATTAAAGACAGTCTCCTCCAGTACCCCGCTCCTGAGACTCTCGATAAACTCATGGAGCTTTCTATTAAGATTGATCGTCGTCTCAGAGAGCGGAGGGCTGAAAGAGGAACAACTGTAAGGTCTAGTCCTTGTGTTTATTCCATTCCTGAGGACATTGAAGAGCCCATGCAGATGGGTCTCTCCCGGCTGTCTCCTGAGGAAAAAACCAGAAGGCAAAATTCCGGTCTTTGTTTGTACTGTGGTGGTAATGGACATTTTGCTCGTAATTGTCCGAACAAGTCGGGAAACGCCTTGACCAGGTGAATTGTGAAGGGGTTCACTTAGGTCTGCAGCTTATCTCCTCGAATAACTCTCTTTTAGTTCCAGTTAAGGTTTCCTTTGGCAGCCTCAGTTCTTTGGTGTCGGCTTTTGTTGACAGTGGAGCTGCAGGAAACTTTATGGATTTAACTTGGGCTAAGGCCTTAGGCATTCCACAGTTACCATTGGATAGGTGTATCACCATGCACGGCTTAGATGGGAGTCCGCTTTCCAATGGGGTTATTACTCACCGTACACCTCCCGTAGTACTTACAGTAGGAGCCTTACATTCTGAAAATATTGAATTCTTCCTAACACATTGCCCAGCAGTTCCAGTTGTTCTGGGTCACCCTTGGCTGGCCTTTCATAATCCCACCATTGATTGGCGGTCCGGGGAGATTTCCCAATGGGGTACATTTTGTGCTAAGGAATGTATTTCGTATCCAGTCAGAGTGGCAGCTATCATTCCAGAGCTCATTCCTGTGGAATACCAGGAGTTTGCCGATGTATTCTCCAAAGGCAATGCGGACATTCTGCCTCCCCATCGGCCTTATGATTGTGCTATTGAGCTAGTTCCAGGTGCCACATTGCCAAAGGGGAGATTATATGCATTGTCCGGGCCAGAAACATCGGCCATGAATGATTATGTTCAGGAGAGCTTAGAGAAAGGATTTATTAGACCATCAAAATCTCCTTTAAGTGCAGGTTTCTTCTTTGTGGAGAAAAAGGATGGCTCGCTTAGACCATGCATTGATTTTAGAGCCCTGAATAAGATCTCAGTAAAAAACACCTCTCCTTTGCCGTTAATTTCTGTACTTTTTGATCAGTTACGTTCTGCTGTGATTTTTTCTAAAATTGACCTTAGAGGAGCTTACAACCTCATCCGAATTAAATCTGGAGATGAGTGGAAGACGGCTTTCAGCACTCAGTCGGGTCACTACGAATACCTGGTGATGCCGTTCGGCCTGTCTAATGCTCCAGCAGTTTTTCAAGACCTCATTAACGATGTGCTCCGTGACTTCCTAGGGAAATTCGTGGTTGTTTATTTAGACGACATCTTGATTTATTCTGAATCAATGGAACAACATGTTACCCAGGTTCGTCTGGTTCTTCAAAAGTTACGTGAGAATCATTTATATGCCAAGCTGGAGAAGTGTGATTTTCACGTCACGGAAGTATCTTTTTTAGGGTACATCATTTCCCCTCAGGGATTTTCCATGGAACCAAAGAAGCTCCAGACCATCCTTAATTGGGTGCAACCCACCAATTTAAAAGCAATTCAGCGCTTTTTAGGGTTTGCGAATTATTATAGGAGGTTCATTCATTCTTTTTCTGACCTGGTTGCTCCTATAGTAGCTCTGACAAAGAAAGGAGCGGATCCTACCAACTGGTCGCATGAAGCTGAATTGTCCTTCCGGGCCTTGAAACAAGCCTTTGTCTCGGCTCCAGTTCTCAAACATCCTAATCCGGAGTTGCCCTTTGTTGTGGAGGTTGATGCCTCAGAGGTTGGAGTGGGGGCTGTCCTTTCTCAAAAGGATCTGGAGTCTCTGGAGTTACATCCTTGTGCCTTTATGTCCAGGAAATTCTCCTCCGCTGAATCCAACTATGACGTTGGTAATCGGGAGTTACTGGCGGTAAAGTGGGCTTTCGAGGAGTGGAGGCATTGGCTGGAGGGAGCAAAACATACTATTTCGGTTTTGACTGACCATAAGAACCTGCAATACATTGAATCAGCTAAACGGCTTAATGCCCGGCAGGCACCTTGGGCATTATTTTTTACTCGTTTCAAATTTATAATCACTTTCAGGCCTGGTTCCAAGAATACTAAAGCTGATGCCCTGTCACGTAGCTTTCTTCCGGTTCACAATAGCAATCCTGTTGTTACCCCCATACTTCCATCTTCGGTCATCCGGGCAGGCCTCACACAGGATTTATTTACCCAGTTAAACCAGCTTCAACACCAAGCTCCTAGATTTACTCCTGTTGGTCGTCTTTACGTCCCTGAATTTTTGAGAGCCACTGTTTTAACTGAATTTCATGACAACAAAGTTTCAGGGCATCCGGGAATCACTAAGACATTGGAGTTAGTCTCTCGCTCAGTATGGTGGCCTAGTCTTTCTAAAGACGTTAAGGAATTTGTTTATTCATGTCAGGTTTGTGCACAGCATAAGGTTCCCCGTTCCTTGCCTATCAGGCAACTTATGCCGTTAACTGTTCCTCTCAGGCCATGGTCTCATATTTCCATGGATTTTGTGGTTGACCTTCCCCTTTCAGCCGGATTCCGAGTCATATGGGTGGTAGTGGACCGTTTTAGTAAAATGGCTCATTTTATTGCTCTTCCTCGATTGCCTTCTGCTCAAGGGTTGGCAGTTTTGTTCCTCCGCCATGTGTTCAGGCTTCATGGGTTGCCCACTGATATTGTTTCTGATCGGGGTCCACAATTCATCGCACAATTCTGGAAATGTTTTTGTGCCTCATTAAAGATGAAACTGTCGTTAACATCCGGTTACCACCCACAATCCAACGGGCAAACCGAACGAGTCAACCAGTCATTAAAACAATATTTGCGCTTGTATTCAGCCAAACTCCAGAATGATTGGTCCGAGTTTCTCCCTTTGGCTGAATTTGCTTACAATAATTCTTGTCATTCCTCCACTAAAGAGTCTCCATTCTTCTCAGTTTTTGGTTTTCACCCCAGAGCCAATTCTTTTTTTCATCATTCTCCAGTCTCCTCGCTAACCTTGACCTCCCATCTCAGAGCAATTTGGGAAAAAGTGCACCTTGCTCTCAGAAAAGCGGCCTTCCGAGAGAAGAAATTTTCTGACAGGCTCCGACGTCCTTGCACTTTTAAGGTGGGAGATAAGGTGTGGTTGTCAACTCGCAACATCAGGCTTCGACAATCCTCGGCTAGATTGGGACCCAAATTTATTGGACCATTTCTTATTATTAAGAAGGTCAACCCAGTTGCCTTTCGGCTACGTTTACCAAGATCCCTTAAGTTTGGAAATACTTTTCATTGTTCCCTGTTGAAACAATACGTTTCTTCCAGTAAATTTCCTCGGAGGATCTCTCAGGGTAGATCTCCAGTAGATGTACAGGGACAACAGGAATTCTTGGTAGAGAAAGTTCTTGACTCTAAATTGTCCCGTGGTCGGCTTTATTTTTTAGTGCACTGGAAAGGCTATGGTCCGGAGGAAAGGTCTTGGGTTCTGGACAAGGATCTTCATGCCCCGAGACTCAAGAAAGCATTTTTTCGAGAATTTCCTAAGAAACCTGGCTCTAGGGGTTCGTTGACCCCTTCTCAAGGGGGGGGGTACTGTTAGGCGCCGTGGTCCGCGACGTCCTTGCGGCCCGGCGCCTAGCAACTAGTGACGCCAGGCGTGCGAGCCGCCTGGTCCCTAGCAACGCTGGGACGCCGTGCGCGCTTAGCCGCCGGCTCCCTAGTAACACTGAGCCGCCTGGACCCTAGCAACGGGGACGCCACGGGCGGACCGCGCTCCCCGTTGCAGGGTCAATCTAATCAGTTTAAACTTTCACATTTGTCTTCTGCTCGTGCAGCAAGCCAGCTGCACGGCATCTTGTTAATCAGGCTCCAAGCTTCTGATTGGAGGACTCCCTGCTAAATACCTGCTCAGTGCTGCACACAGACGCCGGTAATAGCTTCCTGCATGCTACCTTGGTTTGCTGAACGTCTGTTCCTGTCCTGCTGTATCCGGTCATTCCTGTCCTCAGAAGTTTTGTATCTTGGAGTTGTCATCTCATCCCAAGAAGTCGTTTGGTCCCCTGTTGTCCTCAACGATCACCAGAGAATATCGTGTGGTGTTCGTGAGTTACGGCTCTGCCGTATGTTGCGGCTCAGCTGCTTTATCTTTATATCCTGTTTCGGAGCATTTGCGGAGGGTTCCGCTTCCACAAGTCCTCTCCGGAACTCGCCGGTGCCGGGTAGGAGAGTGGACAAGTGGATATTTTGGTTGTCCTTTTCCCTGGTTTTTCTGCACATATTCTAGTTTTTAGTTTCTTGTAGCCCCTGGCCTGGTTGTTTAGTCAGAGGGCCCCTTGTTATCACCCTGTCTCGGATTTCCCTTTGTCTCCCATTAAGACCTGAGGGGGCATCGGAGTTGGGCAGACATAATCCGCCCTTCAAACGCGGCTGCCATGGGCTCAAGCAACCATAGTCTCGCAGGGGATTTCTGACAGCACGGGCGAGACAACGGAGTTAGGGCGCCAGGGGCTATTTTCCATTCCCGCTCCCTTCCCCAGCATTACATTCCAGTGCTCCGGTCCTCGCAATAAGATCACCTCAGACCAGAGTGCTGGAATCATAACAATGCCATTTACGACACAGAGTGGCAAGGAACGGCTGAGGCCTTGTCCTATGTTCATGGCTAGTGGTTCAGCTTCACATGACGATGGAA
The DNA here is from genome assembly GCF_028390025.1 of Pseudophryne corroboree. Lineage (NCBI taxonomy): Eukaryota > Metazoa > Chordata > Amphibia > Anura > Myobatrachidae > Pseudophryne > Pseudophryne corroboree. Next base: position 58,445,717 of record NC_086455.1, read on the forward strand.
GCCCTCATACTTCCAGTAGAAAAATTAAAAGAGTTAAGATGAAAAGAGCCCAGAAAAGAACTGTGCATTCTGAGATGGTATCACAAATCCCCAAGGAGAGTCCAAGTGTGTCAGCGGTTGTGATGCCTGACATTCCCAATACTGGACGGGAAGAGGTGGTTCCTTCCACTATTTGCACGCCCCCTGCAAGTGCTGGAAAGAGCACCCACAGTCCAGTTCCTGATATTGAAATTGAAGATGTCACTGTTGAAGTACACCAGGATGAGGATATGGGTGTTGCTGGAGCTTTGGAGGAAGTTGACGATGAGGATTCTGATGGTGATGTGGTTTGTTTAAGTCAGGCACCGGGGAAGACACCTCTTGTCCTTGGGAACGAAGAAGCCCATTGTGATGCCTGGGCAAACTACCAAAAAAGCCACCTCTTCGGTGTGGAATTATTTCTCCACAATCCGGACAACAGGTGTCAAGCCATCTGTTGCCTCTGTCAATCTGTAATAAGTAGGGGTAAGGATGTTAACCACCTAGGAACATCCTCCCTTATACATCACATGCTGCGCATTCATCATAAGTCAGTGTCAAGTTGTGAAACTTTGGGTAAGAGCGTAAGCAGTCCACTGACACCTAAATCCCTTCTTCCTCCTGTACTCAAGGTCCTGCAAGCCACACCACCAACTTCCTCCTGAGTGAGGAACATCCGTAGTCCAGCAGGCCATGTCACTGTCAAGACTGAGGAGCCCTCTACTAACCGGGATTCCTCCGGAGGATCCTTGAGTGGAACGCCTGCTGTTGCTGCCGCTGCTGTTGTTGCTGCTGGGAGTCGATCGTCATCCAAGAGGGGAAGTTGGAAGACCACATGTACTACTTCCAGTAAGCAATTGACTGTCCAACAGTCCTTTGTGAGGAAGATGAAATATGACAGCAGTCATACTTTTGCAAAGCGGATAAATGAGGCCTTGACAGCTATGTTGGTGTTAGGCGTGAGTTTGGTATTCTCCATTAGTTCAGTGGGAGATTTGTTTGAGGTACTGTGTACCCGGTATCAAATCCCATCTAGGTTCCACTTGTCTAGGCAGGGCGATACCGAGAATGTACACAGCCGTCAGAAAAAGAGTCACCAGTGTCCTACAAAGTGCGGTTATATCCAGTGTACACTTAACCACGGACATGTGGACAAGTGGAACAGGGCAGACTAAGGACTAAATGACTGTAACAGCCCACTGGGTGGATGTATGGACTCCCGCAGCAACAACAGCAGCGGCACCAGTAGCAGCATCTCGCAAACACCAACTTGTTCCTAGGCAGGCTACGCTATGTATCACCACTTTCCATAAGAGGCACACAGCTGACAACCTCTTACGGAAACTGAGGAACATCATTGCAGAATGGCTTACCCCAATTGGACTCTCCAGGGGATTTGTGATATCGGACAACGCCACCAATATTGTGCGTGCATTACATCTGGGTAAATTCCAGCACGTCCCAAGTTTTATACTGGTCACCACAATGCAGCACAAGACAATGAGCAGTGATACTGGACACTTATGAGTATACTAGAACTGACACTGGGCAGCGAGATGCAGCACTGGACTATTGTACTGTAGTATACTGGTCACCACAATGCAGCACAAGACAATGAGCAGTGATACTGAGCACTGATGAGGATAATAGAACTGACACTGGGCAGCGAGATGCAGCACTGGACTATTGTACAGTAGCATACTGGTCATCACAATGCAGCACAAGACAATGAGCAGTGATACTGAGTCCTGATGGGAATACTATAACTGACAATGGGCAGCGACATGCAGCACTGGACTATTGTACTGTATTATACTGATCACCACAATGCAGCACAAGACAATGAGCAGTGATACTGAGCACTGATGAGGATACTAGAACTGACACTGGGCAGCGAGATGCAGCACTTGTCTATTGTATTGTAGTATACTGGTCACCACAATGTAGCATAAGACAATGAGCAGTGATACTGAGCACTGATGAGGATACTAAAACTGACACTGGGCAGCGAGTTGCAGCACTGGACTATTGTACTGTAGTATACTGGTCACCACAATGCAGCACAAGACAATGAGCAGTGATACTGAGTCCTGATGGGAATACTATAACTGACACTGGGCAGCGACATGCAGCACTGGACTATTGTACTGTATTATACTGATCACCACAATGCAGCACAAGACAATGAGCAGTGATACTGAGCACTGATGAGGATACTAGAACTGACACTGGGCAGCGAGATGCAGCACTGGTCTATTGTACTGTAGTATACTGGTCACCACAATGTAGCATAAGACAATGAGCATTGATACTGAGCACTGATGAGGATACTAAAACTTAAACTGGGCAGCGAGTTGCAGCACTGGACTATTGTACTGTAGTATACTGGTCACCACAATGCAGCACAAGACAATGAGCAGTGATACTGAGCACTGATGAGGATACTAGAACTGACACTAGGCAGCGAGATGCAGCACTGGACTATTGTACTGTAGTATACTGGTCACCACAATGCAGCACAAGACAATGAGCAGTGATACTGAGCACTGATGAGGATACTAGAACTGACACTGGGCAGCAAGATGCAGCACTGGACTATTGTACTGTAGTATACTGGTCACCACAATGCAGCACAAAACAATGAGCAGTGATACTGAGCACTGATACGGATACTAGAACTGACACTGGGCAGCGAGATGCAGCACTGGTCTATTGTATTGTAGTATACTGGTCACCACAATGCAGCACAAGACAATGAGCAGTGATACTGAGCACTGATGAGGATACTTGAACTGACACTGGGCAGCGAGATGCAGCACTGGTCTATTGTACTGTAGTATACTGGTCACCACAATGCAGCACAAGACAATGAGCAGTGATACTGAGCACTGATGAGGATACTAGAACTGACACTGGGCAGCGAGATGCAGCACTGGTCTACTGAACTGTAATATACTGGTCACCACAATGCAGCACAAGACAATGAGCAGTGATCCTGAGCACTGATGAGGATACTAGAACTGACAATGGGCAGCAAGATGCAGCACTGGACTATTGTACTGTAGTACACTGGTCGCCACAATGCAGCACAAGACAATGAGCAGTGATACTGAGCACTGATGATACTAGAACTGACACTGGGCAGCGAGATGTAGCACTGGACTATTGTACGATAGTATACTGGTCACCACAATGTAGCACAAGACAATAAGCAGTGATACTGAGCACTGATGAGGATACTAAAACTGACACTGGGCAGCGAGTTGCAGCACTGGACTATTGTACTGTAGTATACTGGTCACCACAATGCAGCACAAGACAATGAGCAGTGATACTGAGCATTGATGAGGATACTAGAACTGGCACTGGGCAGCGAGATGCAGCACTGGACTATTGTACTGTAGTATACTGGTCACCACAACGCAGCACAAGACAATGAGCAGTGATACTGAGCACTGATGAGGATACTAGAACTGACACTGGGCAGCGAGATGCAGCACTGGTCTATTGTACTGTAGTTTACTGGTCATCACAATGCAGTATAAGACAATGAGCAGTGATACTGAGCACTGATGAGGATACTAGAACTGACACTGGGCAGCGAGATGCAGCACTGGACTATTGTACTGTAGTATACTGGTCACCACAATGCAGCACAAAACAATGAGCAGTGATACTGAGCACTGATACGGATACTAGAACTGACACTGGGCAGCGAGATGCAGCACTGGTCTATTGTATTGTAGTATACTGGTCACCACAATGCAGCACAAGACAATGAGCAGTGATACTGAGCACTGATGAGGATACTTGAACTGACACTGGGCAGCGAGATGCAGCACTGGTCTATTGTACTGTAGTATACTGGTCACCACAATGCAGCACAAGACAATGAGCAGTGATACTGAGCACTGATGAGGATACTAGAACTGACAATGGGCAGCGAGATGCAGCACTGGTCTACTGTACTGTAATATACTGGTCACCACAATGCAGCACAAGACAATGAGCAGTGATACTGAGCACTGATGAGGATACTAGAACTGACACTGGGCAGCGAGATGCAGCACTGGTCTATTGTACTGTAGTATACTGGTCACCACAATGTAGCATAAGACAATGAGCATTGATACTGAGCACTGATGAGAATACTAAAACTGAAACTGGGCAGCGAGTTGCAGCACTGGACTATTGTACTGTAGTATACTGGTCACCACAATGCAGCACAAGACAATGAGCAGTGATACTGAGCACTGATGAGGATACTAGAACTGACACTAGGCAGCGAGATGCAGCACTGGACTATTGTACTGTAGTATACTGGTCACCACAATGCAGCACAAGACAATGAGCAGTGATACTGAGCACTGATGAGGATACTAGAACTGACACTGGGCAGCAAGATGCAGCACTGGACTATTGTACTGTAGCATACTGGTCACCACAATGCAGCACAAGACAATGAGCAGTGATACTGAGCACTGATGAGGATACTAGAACTGACACTGGGCAGCGAGATGCAGCACTGGACTATTGTACTGTAGTATACTGGTCACCACAATGCAGCACAAAACAATGAGCAGTGATACTGAGCACTGATACGGATACTAGAACTGACACTGGGCAGCGAGATGCAGCACTGGTCTATTGTATTGTAGTATACTGGTCACCACAATGCAGCACAAGACAATGAGCAGTGATACTGAGCACTGATGAGGATACTTGAACTGACACTGGGCAGCGAGATGCAGCACTGGTCTATTGTACTGTAGTATACTGGTCACCACAATGCAGCACAAGACAATGAGCAGTGATACTGAGCACTGATGAGGATACTAGAACTGATACTGGGCATCGAGATGCAGCACTGGTCTACTGTACTGTAATATACTGGTCACCACAATGCAGCACAAGACAATGAGCAGTGATCCTGAGCACTGATGAGGATACTAGAACTGACACTGGGCAGCAAGATGCAGCACTGGACTATTGTACTGTAGTACACTGGTCGCCACAATGCAGCACAAGACAATGAGCAGTGATACTGAGCACTGATGATACTAGAACTGACACTGGGCAGCGAGATGCAGCACTGGACTATTGTACGATAGTATACTGGTCACCACAATGTAGCACAAGACAATGAGCAGTGATACTGAGCACTGATGAGGATACTAAAACTGACACTGGGCAGCGAGTTGCAGCACTGGACTATTGTACTGTAGTATACTGGTCACCACAATGCAGCACAAGACAATGAGCAGTGATACTGAGCATTGATGAGGATACTAGAACTGGCACTGGGCAGCGAGATGCAGCACTGGACTATTGTACTGTAGTATACTGGTCACCACAACGCAGCACAAGACAATGAGCAGTGATACTGAGCACTGATGAGGATACTAGAACTGACACTGGGCAGCGAGATGCAGCACTGGTCTATTGTACTGTAGTTTACTGGTCATCACAATGCAGTATAAGACAATGAGCAGTGATACTGAGCACTGATGAGGATACTAGAACTGACACTGGGCAGCGAGATGCAGCACTGGACTATTGTACTGTAGTATACTGGTCACCACAATGCAGCACAAAACAATGAGCAGTGATACTGAGCACTGATACGGATACTAGAACTGACACTGGGCAGCGAGATGCAGCACTGGTCTATTGTATTGTAGTATACTGGTCACCACAATGCAGCACAAGACAATGAGCAGTGATACTGAGCACTGATGAGGATACTTGAACTGACACTGGGCAGCGAGATGCAGCACTGGTCTATTGTACTGTAGTATACTGGTCACCACAATGCAGCACAAGACAATGAGCAGTGATACTGAGCACTGATGAGGATACTAGAACTGACAATGGGCAGCGAGATGCAGCACTGGTCTACTGTACTGTAATATACTGATCACCACAATGCAGCACAAGACAATGAGCAGTGATCCTGAGCACTGATGAGGATACTAGAACTGACACTGGGCAGCAAGATGCAGCACTGGACTATTGTACTGTAGTACACTGGTCGCCACAATGCAGCACAAGACAATGAGCAGTGATACTGAGCACTGATGATACTAGAACTGACACTGGGCAGCGAGATGCAGCACTGGACTATTGTACGATAGTATTCTGGTCACCACAATGTAGCACAAGACAATGAGCAGTGATACTGAGCACTGATGAGGATACTAAAACTGACACTGGGCAGCGAGTTGCAGCACTGGACTATTGCACTGTAGTATACTGGTCACCACAATGCAGCACAAGACAATGAGCAGTGATACTGAGCATTGATGAGGATACTAGAACTGGCACTGGGCAGCGAGATGCAGCACTGGACTATTGTACTGTAGTATACTGGTCACCACAACGCAGCACAAGACAATGAGCAGTGATACTGAGCACTGATGAGGATACTAGAACTGACAATGGGCAGCGAGATGCAGCACTGGACTATTGTACTGTAGTATACAGGTCACCACAATGCAGCACAAGACAATGAGCAGTGATACTGAGCACTGATGAGGATACTAGAACTGACACTGGGCAGCGAGATGTAGCACTGGTCTATTGTACTGTAGTATACTGGTCACCACAATGCAGCACAAGACAATGAGCAGTGATACTGAGCACTGATGAGGATACTAGAACTGACACTGGGCAGCAAGATGCAGCACTGGACTATTGTACTGTAGTATACTGGTCACCACAATGCAGCACAAGACAATGAGCAGTAATACTGAGCACTGATGAGGATACTAGAACTGACACTGGGCAGCGAGATGCAGCACTGGACTATTGTACTGTAATATACTGGTCACCACAATACATCACAAGACAATGAGCACTGATCTTGAGCACTGATGAGGATACTAGAACTGACACTGAGCAGTAAGATGCAGCACTGGACTATTGTACTGTAGTATACTGATCACCACAATGCAGCACAGATACTGAGCACTGATATTGAGCTGATATTGAGCTTTCCACTAAGAGAACGTAGCCACGTCCTCTCGCTCTCTCTACAATGCACAAGTGAAAATGGCGGCGACGCGCGGCTCTTTATATGGAATACGAATCTCGCGAGAATCCGACAGCGGGATGATGACGTTTTGCCTTGTTCGGGTTTTCCGAGTCAGGCGGGAAGAACCGAGGCTGCCTCGGACCCGTGTAAACCACGTGGAGTTCGGGAGGGTTCGGTTCTCGGAGAACTGAACCCGCTCATCTCTAACCAAAACACAGAACACGAAAAGTGCCCGCCGCACATCTCTAGTAAAAAGTGACAGGACCATTATTGTAGTTTATGAAATTCTCCACACTGGAGGTGTTGCCTATGCTGTAGATTGTAAGCTTTTGAACAGGGTCTTCCTACCTCTATAACTGTCTGTTATTCAGTGGCGTAACTAGAAATTTTTCTCCCCCAAGCCAAAAAATTCTTTGGCGCCCCCCCCCCCCCCCCCCCCACCCCCACCCCCACCCCCACCCGCCGCATAATTGGGAGCAAGAAAGGGATAAATGCTGCAAAAAGGGGCGTGGTTTTGTTGGAATGGGCGTGGTTTCTCACAAAGGGGCGTGGTATTGCAGGAAAAGACTACCTTATACCCCAGTTTTGCAACCTGCACGCCCAGACGTTGGCCACCACAGGAAAGAAAAATAATCCTGATTCATGCCCCTTACATTATTTGTCATTTTTCCTCCTTATAGTAATGCCCAGTATACATTATGCCACATACTGCAATGACCCTTAGACATTATTCCACACACAATAATGCACATGACACATTATGCCACACACCATAATGCCCCCGACACATTATGCCACACACCGTAATGCCTGTGACACATTATGCCACACACCGTAATGCCTGTGACACATTATGCCACACACCGTAATGCCCCCGACACATAATGACAGGAATCGCAATGCCCGTTATACATTATGCTACACACTGCAATGCCCCTGATACATTATAGCACATACAATGCCTGTGACACATTATGACACACACCGCAATGACCTTGAGACATTATACCACAATGCCCGTGATATAGTATACCATACACCGTAATGCCTGTGACACATACCGCAATGCCCTGCCCGTTATACCCTATGCCACACACCGCAATGCCCGTTATGTATTATGCCACACTGCAATGACCCTGAGACATTATACCACAATGCCCGTGATATAGTATACCACACACCGTAATGCCTGACACATTATGACACACACCGCAATGTCCGTGATACATTATGCCACACACTGCAATGACCCTGAGACATTATACCACATATCACAATGCCCGCGATATAGTATACCATACACCGTAATGCCTGTGACACATTATGACACACACCGCAATGTCCGTGATACATTATGCCACACACTGCAATGACCCTGAGACATTATACCACATATCACAATGCCCGCGATATAGTATACCATACACCGTAATGCCTGTGACACATTATGACACACACCGCAATGTCCGTGATACATTATGCCACACACCGTAATGCCCATTACACATTAAGTCCTACAGTAAGGCTTCTAATTACTTTTCAATTACCTTCTCGTTGTCAGGGGTTTCATGCACTGGGTGTCATGCTCGTTGCCAGGTGTTTCATGCACTGGGTGTCATGCTCGTTGTCAGGTGTTTCATGCACTGGGTGTCATGCTCGTTGCTAGGAGGTAGTCCTTGTTGCTAGGGCTGTGCTCCCAGTGCCACATATGACCCCAGTGCCAGATATTCCCCCACGGTGCCAGGTACTCACATGCCCCCGGTGCCAAATATAGCCCCCCCCATGTGCCAGGTACACATATACCCCCCCCCCAGTGCCACATATGCCCCCAGTGCCAGATATTCCCCCCCAGTGCCACATATGCCCCCAGTGCCAGATATTCCCCCTGTGCCAGATATGCCGCCAGTGCCATATATTCCCCCCCAGTGCCACATATGCCCCCAGTGCCAGATATTCCCCCAGTGCCAGATATCCCCCCTAGTGCCAGACATCCCCCCCCAGTGCCAGACATCCCCCCCCCAGTGCCATATATGCCCCAGTGCCAGACATCCCCCCCCCCAGTGCCAGATATCCCCCCCAGTGCCAGACATCCCCCCCCCAGTGCCATATATGCCCCAGTGCCAGACATCCCCCCCCAGTGCCATATATGCCCCAGTGCCAGACATCCCCCCCCCAGTGCCAGATATCCCCCCCAGTGCCAGACATCCCCCCCCAGTGCCATATATGCCCCAGTGCCAGATATCCCCCCTAGTGCCAGACATCTCCCCCCCAGTGCCAGATATCCCCCCCAGTGCCAGATATCCCCCCCCCCAGTGCCATATATGCCCCAGTGCCAGATATCCCCCCTAGTGCCAGACATCTCCCCCCCAGTGCCATATATGCCCCAGTGCCAGACATCCCCCCCCAGTGCCATATATGCCCCAGTGCCAGACATCCCCCCCCAGTGCCAGATATCCCCCCTAGTGCCAGACATCTCCCCCCCAGTGCCATATATGCCCCAGTGCCAGACATCCCCCCCCCCCCCAGTGCCAGATATTCCCCCCAGTGCCGCCGTCGCCGCCGCTTATTGGAGGGACACGGAGGGCACAGATCGCCTCTCCTGTGTCCCTCCTGCTGCATCATCTCCGGCGGCCGCGGGTCTAATAGGGGGAAGTGCCGTCCGTGAGCCAATTAGAGCTCACGGACGGCACTTCCCCCTATTAGACCCGCGGCCGCAGGAGATGATGCAGGAGGGACACAGGAGAGGCACACGCTGTGCCGTCCGTGTCCCTCCAACAAGCGGCGGCGGGAAGGAGAAAGCAGACTGACATGCGGGCGCTCGTCCGCATGTCAGTCTGCTGTAATCAGTGGCGCCCCCGCAGCCCCTCGCCCCCAGGCCACCGCGAGGACTGCGGGGGCAGTAGTTACGCCACTGCTGTTATTATTAGTTTTGTTTTATCACTATTGTTTCTAATTGTGAAGTGCAACTGAATTTGCTTCACTGTATAAGTAATTGTTAATAATAAAATAAAGAATAAATAATAGCTTGGTCATTTATGTTCACATTGAAAATGTTGAATGTTCATAGGGTTGACATTGGTCTGTTGGAAATTATGTGTGTTTTAGAATAGGACACAGGTTCTCAAACTCGGTCCTCAGGACCCCACATGGTTCATGTTTTGCAGGTCACCTGTAGATTTTTAAAATGTGACAGTTGGTGATACACAGTGCAGCTGCTGTGTGACATGGAAAACGTGAACCGTGCGGGGTCCTGAGGACCAAGTTTGAGAACCTGTGTCCTATTCTAAAACACACATAATTTCCAACAGACCAATGTCAACCCTATGAACATTCAACATTTTCAATGTGAACATAAATGACCAAGCTATTATTTATTCTTTATTTTATTATTAACAATTACTTATACAGTGAAGCAAATTCAGTTGCACTTCACAATTAGAAACAATAGTGATAAAACAAAACTAATAATAGCAGACAGTTATAGAGGTAGGAAGACCCTGTTCAAAAGCTTACAATCTACAGCATAGGCAACACCTCCAGTGTGGAGAATTTCATAAACTACAATAATGGTCCTGAGGACAGAGTTTGAGAACCACTGGAATAGGAGATCACCACTGCACCATCTCCAACATGGCTCCTCTGCAGATCATGCTTCATTCTCTTAGCTGGGTGTCTTCCTGTTTGCTCCAAGAGACCTGTGACTTTTACCCACTATATCGCAGTTCTAGTATCCTGCACTGCTACCTGCATCCAATAGACAGTCACCAGCTGATGTCCTCTCAGAACTAGAGATGAGCGGGTTCGGTTTCTTTGAATCCGAACCCGCACGAACTTCACTTTTTTTTTCACGGGTCCGAGCGACTCGGATCTTCCCGCCTTGCTCGGTTAACCCGAGCGCGCCCGAACGTCATCATGACGCTGTCGGATTCTCGCGAGACTCGGATTCTATATAAGGAGCCGCGCGTCGCCGCCATTTTCACACGTGCATTGAGATTGATAGGGAGAGGACGTGGCTGGCGTCCTCTCCATTAGAATAGATTAGAAGAGAGAGAGAGAGAGAGAGATTGTGCAGACAGAGTTTACCACAGTGACCAGTGCAGTTGTTGTTAAGTTAACTTTTATTTAATATATCCGTTCTCTGCTATATCCGTTCTCTGCCTGAAAAAAACGATACACAGCAGTCACACAGTGTGACTCAGTCTGTGTGCACTCAGCTCAGCCCAGTGTGCTGCACATCAATGTATAAAAGCTTATAATAATTGTGGGGGAGACTGGGGAGCACTGCAGGTTGTTATAGCAGGAGCCAGGAGTACATAATATTATATTAATTTAAAATTAAACAGTGCACACTTTTGCTGCAGGAGTGCCACTGCCAGTGTGACTAGTGGTGACCAGTGCCTGACCACCAGTATAGTAGTATATTGTTGTATACTATCTCTTTATCAACCAGTCTATATTAGCAGCAGACACAGTACAGTGCGGTAGTTCACGGCTGTGGCTACCTCTGTGTCGGCAGTCGGCACTCGGCAGGCAGTCCGTCCATCCATAATTGTATAATTATATACCACCTAACCGTGGTATTTTTTTTTCTTTCTTTATACCGTAGTCATAGTCATACTAGTTGTTACGAGTATACTACTATCTCTTTATCAACCAGTGTACAGTGCGGTAGTTCACGGCTGTGGCTACCTCTGTGTCGGCAGTCGGCAGGCAGTCCGTCCATCCATAATTGTATTATTATAATATATACCACCTAACCGTGTTTTTTTTTTCATTCTTTATACCGTCATAGTGTCATACTAGTTGTTACGAGTATACTACTATCTCTTTATCAACCAGTGTACAGTGCGGTAGTTCACGGCTGTGGCTACCTCTGTGTCGGCAGTCGGCAGGCAGTCCGTCCATCCATAATTGTATTATAATATATACCACCTAACCGTGGTTTTTTTTTCATTCTTTATACCGTCATAGTGTCATACTAGTTGTTACGAGTATACTACTATCTCTTTATCAACCAGTGTACAGTGCGGTAGTTCACGGCTGTGGCTACCTCTGTGTCGGCAGTCGGCAGGCAGTCCGTCCATCCATAATTGTATTATAATATATACCACCTAACCGTGGTTTTTTTTTCATTCTTTATACCGTCATAGTCAGTCATACTAGTTGTTACGAGTATACTACTATCTCTTTATCAACCAGTGTACAGTGCGGTAGTTCACGGCTGTGGCTACCTCTGTGTCGGCAGTCGGCAGGCAGTCCGTCCATCCATAATTGTATTATTATAATATATACCACCTAACCGTGTTTTTTTTTTCATTCTTTATACCGTCATAGTGTCATACTAGTTGTTACGAGTATACTACTATCTCTTTATCAACCAGTGTACAGTGCGGTAGTTCACGGCTGTGGCTACCTCTGTGTCGGCAGTCGGCAGGCAGTCCGTCCATCCATAATTGTATTATAATATATACCACCTAACCGTGGTTTTTTTTTCATTCTTTATACCGTCATAGTGTCATACTAGTTGTTACGAGTATACTACTATCTCTTTATCAACCAGTGTACAGTGCGGTAGTTCACGGCTGTGGCTACCTCTGTGTCGGCAGTCGGCAGGCAGTCCGTCCATCCATAATTGTATTATAATATATACCACCTAACCGTGGTTTTTTTTTCATTCTTTATACCGTCATAGTCAGTCATACTAGTTGTTACGAGTATACTACTATCTCTTTATCAACCAGTGTACAGTGCGGTAGTTCACGGCTGTGGCTACCTCTGTGTCGGCACTCGGCAGGCAGTCCGTCCATCCATAATTGTATTATAATATATACCACCTAACCGTGGTTTTTTTTTCATTCTTTATACCGTCATAGTGTCATACTAGTTGTTACGAGTATACTACTATCTCTTTATCAACCAGTGTACAGTGCGGTAGTTCACGGCTGTGGCTACCTCTGTGTCGGCAGTCGGCAGGCAGTCCGTCCATCCATAATTGTATTATAATATATACCACCTAACCGTGGTTTTTTTTTCATTCTTTATACCGTCATAGTGTCATACTAGTTGTTACGAGTATACTACTATCTCTTTATCAACCAGTGTACAGTGCGGTAGTTCACGGCTGTGGCTACCTCTGTGTCGGCAGTCGGCAGGCAGTCCATCCATCCATAATTGTATTATAATATATACCACCTAACCGTGGTTTTTTTTTCATTCTTTATACCGTCATAGTCAGTCATACTAGTTGTTACGAGTATACTACTATCTCTTTATCAACCAGTGTACAGTGCGGTAGTTCACGGCTGTGGCTACCTCTGTGTCGGAACTCGGCAGGCAGTCCGTCCATCCATAATTGTATTACAATATATACCACCTAACCGTGGTTTTTTTTTCATTCTTTATACCGTCATAGTCAGTCATACTAGTTGTTACGAGTATACTACTATCTCTTTATCAACCAGTGTACAGTGCGGTAGTTCACGGCTGTGGCTACCTCTGTGTCGGAACTCGGCAGGCAGTCCGTCCATCCATAATTGTATTACAATATATACCACCTAACCGTGGTTTTTTTTTCATTCTTTATACCGTCATAGTCAGTCATACTAGTTGTTACGAGTATACTACTATCTCTTTATCAACCAGTGTACAGTGCGGTAGTTCACGGCTGTGGCTACCTCTGTGTCGGAACTCGGCAGGCAGTCCGTCCATCCATAATTGTATTATTATAATATATACCACCTAACCGTGGTTTTTTTTTCATTCTTTATACCGTCATAGTGTCATACTAGTTGTTACGAGTATACTACTATCTCTTTATCAACCAGTGTACAGTGCGGTAGTTCACGGCTGTGGCTACCTCTGTGTCGGCAGTCGGCAGGCAGTCCGTCCATCCATAATTGTATTATAATATATACCACCTAACCGTGGTTTTTTTTTCATTCTTTATACCGTCATAGTCAGTCATACTAGTTGTTACGAGTATACTACTATCTCTTTATCAACCAGTGTACAGTGCGGTAGTTCACGGCTGTGGCTACCTCTGTGTCGGAACTCGGCAGGCAGTCCGTCCATCCATAATTGTATTACAATATATACCCCCTAACCGTGGTTTTTTTTTCATTCTTTATACCGTCATAGTCAGTCATACTAGTTGTTACGAGTATACTACTATCTCTTTATCAACCAGTGTACAGTGCGGTAGTTCACGGCTGTGGCTACCTCTGTGTCGGCACTCGGCAGGCAGTCCGTCCATCCATAATTGTATTACAATATATACCACCTAACCGTGGTTTTTTTATACCACCTAACCGTGGCAGTCCGTCCATAATTGTATACTAGTATCCAATCCATCCATCTCCATTGTTTACCTGAGGTGCCTTTTAGTTCTGCCTATAAAATATGGAGAACAAAAAAGTTGAGGTTCCAAAATTAGGGAAAGATCAAGATCCACTTCCACCTCGTGCTGAAGCTGCTGCCACTAGTCATGGCCGAGACGATGAAATGCCAGCAACGTCGTCTGCCAAGGCCGATGCCCAATGTCATAGTACAGAGCATGTCAAATCCAAAACACCAAATATCAGAAAAAAAAGGACTCCAAAACCTAAAATAAAATTGTCGGAGGAGAAGCGTAAACTTGCCAATATGCCATTTACCACACGGAGTGGCAAGGAACGGCTGAGGCCCTGGCCTATGTTCATGGCTAGTGGTTCAGCTTCACATGAGGATGGAAGCACTCAGCCTCTCGCTAGAAAACTGAAAAGACTCAAGCTGGCAAAAGCACCGCAAAGAACTGTGCGTTCTTTGAAATCCCAAATCCACAAGGAGAGTCCAATTGTGTCGTTTGCGATGCCTGACCTTCCCAACACTGGACGTGAAGAGCATGCGCCTTCCACTATTTGCATGCCCCCTGCAAGTGCTGGAAGGAGCACCCGCAGTCCAGTTCCTGATAGTCAGATTGAAGATGTCAGTGTTGAAGTACACCAGGATGAGGAGGATATGGGTGTTGCTGGCGCTGGGGAGGAAATTGACCAGAAGGATTCTGATGGTGAGGTGGTTTGTTTAAGTCAGGCACCCGGGGAGACACCTGTTGTCCGTGGGAGGAATATGGCCGTTGACATGCCAGGTGAAAATACCAAAAAAATCAGCTCTTCGGTGTGGAGGTATTTCACCAGAAATGCGGACAACAGGTGTCAAGCCGTGTGTTCCCTTTGTCAAGCTGTAATAAGTAGGGGTAAGGACGTTAACCACCTCGGAACATCCTCCCTTATACGTCACCTGCAGCGCATTCATAATAAGTCAGTGACAAGTTCAAAAACTTTGGGTGACAGCGGAAGCAGTCCACTGACCAGTAAATCCCTTCCTCTTGTAACCAAGCTCACGCAAACCACCCCACCAACTCCCTCAGTGTCAATTTCCTCCTTCCCCAGGAATGCCAATAGTCCTGCAGGCCATGTCACTGGCAAGTCTGACGAGTCCTCTCCTGCCTGGGATTCCTCCGATGCATCCTTGCGTGTAACGCCTACTGCTGCTGGCGCTGCTGTTGTTGCCGCTGGGAGTCGATGGTCATCCCAGAGGGGAAGTCGTATGCCCACTTGTACTACTTCCAGTAAGCAATTGACTGTTCAACAGTCCTTTGCGAGGAAGATGAAATATCACAGCAGTCATCCTACTGCAAAGCGGATAACTGAGGCCTTGGCATCCTGGGTGGTGAGAAACGTGGTTCCGGTATCCATCATTACTGCAGAGCCAACTAGAGACTTGTTGGAGGTACTGTGTCCCCGGTACCAAATACCATCTAGGTTCCATTTCTCTAGGCAGGCGATACCGAAAATGTACACAGTCCTCAGAAAAAGAGTCACCAGTGTCCTAAAAAATGCAGCTGTACCCAATGTCCACTTAACCACGGACATGTGGACAAGTGGAGCAGGGCAGGGTCAGGACTATATGACTGTGACAGCCCACTGGGTAGATGTATGGACTCCCGCCGCAAGAACAGCAGCGGCGGCACCAGTAGCAGCATCTCGCAAACGCCAACTCTTTCCTAGGCAGGCTACGCTTTGTATCACCGCTTTCCAGAATACGCACACAGCTGAAAACCTCTTACGGCAACTGAGGAAGATCATCGCGGAATGGCTTACCCCAATTGGACTCTCCTGTGGATTTGTGGCATCGGACAACGCCAGCAATATTGTGTGTGCATTAAATCTGGGCCAATTCCAGCACGTCCCATGTTTTGCACATACCTTGAATTTGGTGGTGCAGAATTTTTAAAAAAACGACAGGGGCGTGCAAGAGATGCTGTCGGTGGCCAGAAGAATTGCGGGACACTTTCGGCGTACAGGCACCACGTACAGAAAACTGGAGCACCACCAAAAACTACTGAACCTGCCCTGCCATCATCTGAAGCAAGAAGTGGTAACGAGGTGGAATTCAACCCTCTATATGCTTCAGAGGTTGGAGGAGCAGCAAAAGGCCATTCAAGCCTATACAATTGAGCACGATATAGTAGGTGGAATGCACCTGTCTCAAGTGCAGTGGAGAATGATTTCAACGTTGTGCAAGGTTCTGATGCCCTTTGAACTTGCCACACGTGAAGTCAGTTCAGACACTGCCAGCCTGAGTCAGGTCATTCCCCTCATCAGGCTTTTGCAGAAGAAGCTGGAGGCATTGAAGAAGGAGCTAACACGGAGCGATTCCGCTAGGCATGTGGGACTTGTGGATGCAGCCCTTAATTCGCTTAACAAGGATTCACGGGTGGTCAATCTGTTGAAATCAGAGCACTACATTTTGGCCACCGTGCTCGATCCTAGATTTAAAGCCTACCTTGGATCTCTCTTTCCGGCAGACACAGGTCTGCTGGGGTTGAAAGACCTGCTGGTGACAAAATTGTCAAGTCAAGCGGAACGCGACCTGTCAACATCTCCTCCTTCACATTCTCCCGCAACTGGGGGTGCGAGGAAAAGGCTCAGAATTCCGAGCCCACCCGCTGGCGGTGATGCAGGGCAGTCTGGAGCGACTGCTGATGCTGACATCTGGTCCGGACTGAAGGACCTGACAACGATTACGGACATGTCGTCTACTGTCACTGCATATGATTCTCTCAACATTGATAGAATGGTGGAGGATTATATGAGTGACCGCATCCAAGTAGGCACGTCACACAGTCCGTACTTATACTGGCAGGAAAAAGAGGCAATTTGGAGGCCCTTGCACAAACTGGCTTTATTCTACCTAAGTTGCCCTCCCACAAGTGTGTACTCCGAAAGAGTGTTTAGTGCCGCCGCTCACCTTGTCAGCAATCGGCGTACGAGGTTACATCCAGAAAATGTGGAGAAGATGATGTTCATTAAAATGAATTATAATCAATTCCTCCGCGGAGACATTGACCAGCAGCAATTGCCTCCACAAAGTACACAGGGAGCTGAGATGGTGGATTCCAGTGGGGACGAATTGATAATCTGTGAGGAGGGGGATGTACACGGTGATATATCGGAGGGTGAAGATGAGGTGGACATCTTGCCTCTGTAGAGCCAGTTTGTGCAAGGAGAGATTAATTGCTTCTTTTTTGGGGGGGGTCCAAACCAACCCGTCATATCAGTCACAGTCGTGTGGCAGACCCTGTCACTGAAATGATGGGTTGGTTAAAGTGTGCATGTCCTGTTTTGTTTATACAACATAAGGGTGGGTGGGAGGGCCCAAGGATAATTCCATCTTGCACCTCTTTTTTCTTTTCTTTTTCTTTGCATCATGTGCTGATTGGGGAGGGTTTTTTGGAAGGGACATCCTGCGTGACACTGCAGTGCCACTCCTAGATGGGCCCGGTGTTTGTGTCGGCCACTAGGGTCGCTAATCTTACTCACACAGCTACCTCATTGCGCCTCTTTTTTTCTTTGCGTCATGTGCTGTTTGGGGAGGGTTTTTTGGAAGGGACATCCTGCGTGACACTGCAGTGCCACTCCTAGATGTGCCCGGTGTTTGTGTCGGCCACTAGGGTCGCTAATCTTACTCACACAGTCAGCTACCTCATTGCGCCTCTTTTTTTCTTTGCGTCATGTGCTGTTTGGGGAGGGTTTTTTGGAAGGGCCATCCTGCGTGACACTGCAGTGCCACTCCTAGATGGGCCCGGTGTTTGTGTCGGCCACTAGGGTCGCTAATCTTACTCACACAGCTACCTCATTGCGCCTCTTTTTTTCTTTGCGTCATGTGCTGTTTGGGGAGGGTTTTTTGGAAGGGACATCCTGCGTGACACTGCAGTGCCACTCCTAGATGGGCCCGGTGTTTGTGTCGGCCACTAGGGTCGCTTATCTTACTCACACAGCGACCTCGGTGCAAATTTTAGGACTAAAAATAATATTGTGAGGTGTGAGGTATTCAGAATAGACTGAAAATGAGTGTAAATTATGGTTTTTGAGGTTAATAATACTTTGGGATCAAAATGACCCCCAAATTCTATGATTTAAGCTGTTTTTTAGTGTTTTTGGAAAAAAACACCCGAATCCAAAACACACCCGAATCCGACAAAAATAATTCGGTGAGGTTTTGCCAAAACGCGTTCGAACCCAAAACACGGCCGCGGAACCGAACCCAAAACCAAAACACAAAACCCGAAAAATTTCAGGCGCTCATCTCTACTCAGAACCTCTCTGCACTTTATGCATAAATCAGTGTAACAGGGAGTACAGATATTGCAGAATATAGGCATACACCAGCGGATGACCCAAACAGCTCAGTTACTTCACCAGTGGTGTTGGTCTTCTGACAGATAGCAGGTACAGCCGTACTCACTGTTACATGTATACTGGTGATGGTAGTAAAGCTTGAGTGGAGTGGGGTTTGATGCAGCTTGCAAGCTAGTGAGTGTATGCTGAAAAAGGTAGTGCTGCAGGGATGCCGGAACAGCTTTATAGCAGGTACAGTATTAACCAGGTCTTTCATAGCAGTTAAGCAAGAGACCTCTGTCTCCCACCATTTCATGCTACACAGTACAGACAAGATGGCTCCTTCACATGCTCAGCAGAGATCTCGGTGGCTACTGTACTGTATATTGTATATTGAGTCTATGTACTGTACCTCACTTTCAACACGGCCATGTTGGCACAGATATAATGCTTACATTGTTGAAATATTGACTAAATCTTTTTTTGTAATTCTATCTCTAATCCCAACTGTAACCCTAACTAGGGGCGGATTTAGGGCTCAGACTGTCCTCAGGCACATCATTGCTCCCTTCTTTTTTGGGCCAGACCGGATGCCTCATGACCGCAAAAGCAGCCCCAACTTCACCCTACTGCTACCTCTTGGACTACAATTTGCTGCCCATTGTTCTACTACCTTCAGTTGCAAAATAGAATATAAAAAAAAAATGCAAAATAAAATACTAAAAAAAAATCATAATGACGAGATAAAAAATCACCTGACCTCATCAGCCTGGTGTGGTGCCCCCAGCAAGTGCCACCTCTAGACACCACTGACCCTAACCCCCAACAGTAACCCTAACTGTAACTTTAACAGTAAGCCTAACGCTAAGTCTAATGCATATGTCAACATAATGGCAATGTCGATATTTCCTATGTGTCGATATTTTGACAATGTCAAGATTTTGCAGGTGTTGACATTAATAAAGTTGACATTTTCACCATGTTGACATCATTAACGTTTGCTGTTGACATGCTGAATGTCAACCTTTTAAACATATACATTACATTGTGACTGCATATCGGCCCTCATTCCGAGTTGTTTGCTCGCAAGCTGCTTTTAGCAGCTTTACACATGCTAAGCCGCCGCCTACTGGGAGTGAATCTTAGCATAGTAAAATTGCGAACGAACGATTCTCAAAATTGCGATTACACACCTCATAGCAGTTTCTGAGTAGCTTCAAACTTACTCGGCATCTGCGATCAGTTCAGTGCTTGACGTTCCTGGTTTGACGTCACAAACACACCCAGCGTTCGCCCAGACACTCCCCCATTTCTCCAGCCACTCCCGCGTTTTTTCCTGTAAACGGTAGCGTATTTTCGCACACTCCCATAAAACGGCCAGTTTCCGCCCAGAAACACCCACTTCCTGTCAATCACACTCCGATCACCAGAACGAAGAAAAAACCTTGTAATGCCGTGAGTAAAATTCCTAACTGAATAGCAAATTTACTTGGCGCAGTCGCACTGCGGACATTGCGCATGCGCATTAGCGACTAATCGCTCCGTTGCGAGAAAAAAATACCGAGCGAACAACTCGGAATGACCCCATCATTCTTACTATTGTCATTTACTGTATTAGCTCATCTTATATCAGATTGAAATAGGAGTAAAAATTTGTTTTTTATTTTATTTCGGATAATTAATCTTGACCCATAACAGGGTTTTTTTAATTGGGTTTTTTAGTTTTGCTATTATGCTTCAAGATCTGAGCTGTAAACAGTAGAAGCCTGTAAAATATTACAGCATTATAAAACCTTGTTATTTTTATTTTGGTTCTTTATTAACGTCCCATAAATGCAGGCAAACTCATCAGTGTGTGAACATGAAGATGTACAAAACAGTTGACAGCAACTTATACAAGGACTCAGATAATCCCCTTTATGTACAAAGTGGCCAAAAACATCCTAGTAATCACAAACAGTGATGTATTACGCCTGTGAACACTTGTAGTTACATATTACGCACTTTCCCTGTAAATTGCTATTGAGTCTCCATGAACAAGATATAAACTTTGTTACAGACGATAATTTATAACTGAATTAATGTCACAAGTAAATCAATGTAATTTCATTGGACATACCCAATCTGTATAAACATATATCAAACATATCGGTACCCTGAGGAAGCACATTAATGACAAACCACTAGATGTGAAATACACAGAAATCAATAGTAGACTTTACTATGGGGTTATATATGTTACTGTCAGGAAACAGTATCTGGTGCTCAGTCACTAACACAGTCACTGACACTTCCAATTGTTCATGTTTGTTTTTAAAAAGCCCCCGGACAATCCCGTAATGTTTGCTGAGATGTAACTTTAGCGTGCTATGGTTTTTCCAGTGTGAAAAATTATGTTCAACATAACTAAACCTAAAAGATATATGTGTACGTATATACGAATGTGTATGAAACACTTTTCTTACAGGGAAACCAAAGATTGACAGAAACCTGGTGCAGTGGGGCAAGGCATAGGGCTAGGTGTATGGAGAGACAGAATCCCAGGGCTAAACATATATTCACACATTGCCAGATTATACCTTATATATGCCTGCTGGTAATATCTATCTATCTATCTATCTATCTATCTATCTATCTATCTATCTATCTATATATATATATATATATATATATATATAGGCTTAAAGCCAGGCAAACACTACATTGCAGGTATCCATATAAAAGTGTTTTTGGGGGGTCAGACATTGCAACCCTCTCTGTACTTGTGAGTATACACGGTATCCGGATGATAGATAGTGTCTAAGTGTCTAGTTAGACAGTCAATAGATAGACACCATATATTAGACAGACATTAGGTCAACAGGGGCAAAAGGTCGACACGGTTCCTAGGTCAACATGAAAAAGGTAAATAGTACAAAATGTTGTCAGGGTCAAAAGGTCAACATGAAAATGGGCGACATAAAAAAGGTAGACACAGTTTTTTTTTATTTTACATGTTTTTGGACTTTTTCATACCTTCTCTATCCATGTTGGCATAGATTGCAGCGGAACCAACAAGCCTGAAGCATTGCAAGCGAAGCGAGCCCCGCGAGGGGATGTCTTTCTACAATTGGGGTCCCAGATGACAAAACTATTCACACAAACCTCCAAAATGCCTAAAAAGTCTACCTTTTTTATGTCGACCATTTTCATGTCGGCCTTTTGACCATGCCTACCTTTTGACCCTGTCGACCTTTTGACTGTCTAACATGTGGTGTCTATCTATTCACTGTCTAACTAGACACTGTCTACCTGTTATACCACACCCATATACACAGTGGCCTGCACAACCCTTTGGGATTAACTGAAATCATAGTTTATGTTGGCAATGGCAGTAATTGTCTAAAAAAAAAATCTAACATAGGAAGGTCTTTTTTGTTGATTGATGTGGAAATAGAGGGTAATAAACATACACTACTTAATTTATATGCTCCAAATATATCCCCGGACCGCTTTTTATGTAAAATTACTCAATTGGTGGCACGGCACCACGTTTATAAATGAATAATGGCAGGTGATTTTAATTTGGTAGATAATCCTATATTGGATAAATCTCTGCCAATAAATAGATCTCTCCCTCCGTCATGGTATCACATACAGGCTCTTCAGACAACTCTTCAAGTAAGCGACCCTTGGAGGCTCTTGCATGATGGTAATCACGCATACACGCATCTATCCAGGGCTCACCAATCTTTCTCTAGCATAGATTTTTTTTAACTACAAACACTTTGATGACGCAGGTGAGACGGTCTGAAATATATGATATCTTAGTATCCGACCACGCAGCTGTATCCTTAGATTTGTGGCACAAATCAGCGACTACAGCGGATCGCCTTTGGCGCTTCCCAGATTATTTATCAAAATAAGAGGATTTTAAATGTTATGTTACAGTATCTTGGAATAACTACCAAGATGATAATATAGAAAGATGGGACGATATTGTCTTGTTCTGGGGAGCGTCGAAGCCCGTGATGCAGGGCCTTTTTATACAGTATGTCACCAAACGGAAGAAGTACTCAGCAAGACAATTTAAAAATTTGCAAGATTCAGTTTCACAGGCTTTTAGACAAAACCAAATGAACCAGTCAGACTCTAATACGGAAATATATCTACAGAATAGGAAAATTCTTGAATCATTTTTGATTGCGTAAACTAAAGCCATGTTGGATTATTCTCAGCAAATGTACTATAACTAGGTGATTCATCGCGCCCTTGGGGCGCTCTTCACACCGCCGTAAGGGGCTGCGCCCCCTTAACCCTTGCACGCCCTTGTGGAATGAAATATTTGTATTATATAGAGTATTACCTCCTATCATAATTGTGTGAGTGGTTAAATATTGCACGGACAAAGGGTGTGCTATGGTTAAGGGGTCGTAGCCCCTTGCAACAGCGTGAACAGCGCACGCAGGGCCTGATGAATCACCTAGTAGGTGCTGTGGTTGGGGGAGTGGCGGGTGCAGGGGAGGCGCAGATAGGGGAGGGGGTCCGGGGGTGCCGCGGCTGGGGGAGGGTCGGTTGCGGTGGTGCCGCGGGTGGAGCTGGTGCGGTGGTGGTGCGGGTGGGGTAGAGGAGGCTGCATGGGTGCTGTGGGTGGGGGAGGGGGTCCGGAGCCACCACGGGTGTGGGAAAAGCGGTTGGGGGTGTCGCAGGTGGGGGAGGGGCATGTGAGGTGGTGCTGCGGGTGGGGAAGGGGCGGGTGCGGGGGTGCTGTGGGTGGGGGAGAGGGTCCGGAGCCACTGCAGGTGTTGGAGGGGGGTGTGGGGGTGCTGCAGATGGGGCCCGGAGGTACTGCGAGTGGGGGAGGGGCGGGTAATGCTTCTCCTGCTTCTCCTCCTGGAAGCAGCTAAGCTGCTGTTCTCCCTTTGGCAGTGGCTCTCCCGGAGACTCACACAGCAGCCAAGTAGCCAGTCACTATTGTTAGCGCTGGTGTCCCTACGCGCCGCATAACAGGGAAGAAGATACACTCAATAAACTACAGCTCCCAGCAGCCCTTAGCACCGGAATGCTTCGGCGCTAAGGGCTGCTGGGAGCTGTCGTTTATTTAGTGCTTCATACTTTCCTGTAATGCAGCGCGTTGGGGCACCGGCGCTAACAACAGTGACTGGCTGGCAGAACTGACTGATGGGGCGCAGGGAGGGCTCTGAAAGCCTTCCGCTGCCCCGCTTTCATACACATCTATGCCGGTGGCTGCAGCAGCTTTTGTTCCACCAGCGCCGTGGCTAGGGAGTGGGGATTGTTGATGCCAGAGGGGGCAGGCGGACTGGCAGCAGGACATAGGGGGTCATTCCGACCTGATCGCTAGCAGGTTACTTTTAGCACTGCTGCGATCAGGTAGTCGCCGCCTACAGGGAAGGGGGGAATCGCTGTGCAGAGCTACAAACGCTTGTGCAGAGAGCTGCACAAACAAAAGTTTTTGCAGTCTCTGCACAGCTCAGGACTTACTCACCCGCTGCGATCATCCAGGACGGATCTGACGTCAGGATCCCTCCCTGGAAACGGCTGGGCACACCTGCGTTCGGATAGACACTCCCTGAAAATGGTAAGTTGACGCCTCCGGCCGGCCTCTTCCTGAAAATCTTCTTGCGTTCGCCGCTGCAAACGCTTTCCTCATTATTGTCGTTGCTGACCGGCGACGGCCGTTGTCAGGCAGCTGCGCGCCTGAGTATTGCTGCGTGCGCGCATGCGCAGTTCTAATCCGTTAGCACGGCTGCTAAAAAGTGCAGCATGTGAATGGGTCAGAATGACACCCATAGGACTTTTCAGTAAAAGGTTTTTTTTTTCCCTATCTACAGCGCAGAGACTTGCTTCATACCCTCCAACTTTACCTTTTTGGCAGGTACAGTCCCTTTTTTTATGGTCTGTACCGATTTTTGGCTCTCCAAACTCCCATTGAAAGTAATGGAAAAGGGGCATTTCGAATTTGTAGCGATTTTTATGTGTAAATTGTTGGAGGGTATGTTGCTGCAGATGCAGTGGGCCTATTTTGGGGTGTGGACCTGGAGCTGCAGCTCCATCAGCCCCATTGTTAATCCTGCTCTGGGAACACACAGCAGCTAAAGGGCAGACCCTCCCATTGGATGTAACCTGTGTGGGAGGGCATTTCTCGCCCAATCAGCTGTGGACTGGTTGTGATAGACCTGCTGCTAACCCAATGACAGCTCCTAGCCATGCCCAGCTTTAGGCACACAGCCACAGAGTCACAGATCTGGGCTATTATATAGGAGATTGGGGCAACACGTCTGGAAGATTACTGGCCCTTATGTCTAAACCGTATAGAAAACTTTCCTTCATCACAGCTCTTAAAGATCCCGCTACTAATAATAAGTACATAACCACTAAAGACATATTGCACCACTTTCATAGATACTATAGGGCCCTATATCAGGGTATGCAGGTGCAAAAGGAACAGCAGGATCACCTGTTGTCACAAGCTCAGTTACCTAAATTAACTCAAGAACAGAGGGAAGGGTTGTCCAGAGATGTAACGGAGGAAGAGATAAGGATTAAAGGACTTTTATCCCATAAATCTCCAGGTCCTGACAGATTTTCTGGTATTTATTATAGGATGTTAAAAACAGAACTATTGCCTACCTTATTAGAATTATTTAATACATTGTTAATAGACAAACCAAACTTTCCATCATTTACAGATGCCCACACATCACTTGTACTAAAATCAGATAAAGATCCTCTGTTAGTGGATCCTATACGCTGATCTCCCTCCTAAACACAGATTTGAAGTTACTAGCCAAAATTATAGCTAACAGACTGCAGTTAGTTTTACCTGACTTGTTGACATTACATCAGACTGGATTTGTCAGGGGGCGACACTCGGTCAGACTGATAGGATTGGCAATAGCGGCAGTTTTAGTGGGAACGCAACAAAAGGTACCCAAAAGTATGTTACTTAGTTTAGATACATCAGTGGCTTGGCCAGATCTCTTTGCGGTACTTGAGAAGAGAGAGTTCGATCCGATGTTTATTGAATTAGTCCAATATTTTTATACCCAACCCAAAACATCATGATTGATTAATGGAGCGAGTTGTGACCCGAATCAGATGTTTAGGGGAACACGTCAGGGGTGCCCCCTGTCCCCTTTGCTATTCAATTTATGTATAGATCCCCTGTTTCGCATCCTGCAACATTAGTCAGAGTTCAATGGAATAAAGGTGGGCAGAGAAGACATAAAAGTATCTGCTTTTGTCATTACAGAAAATTCTGTGCAGGTTCGAGGAATATGGGGAAATCTCGGGATTTACAATAAACTTTGTGGGTCTCTACCTTCATCCCAGTATTACCACCCTGCATTGGAGTCATCAGATTGCAATGAGATAGGCACAATCCGATATAGACTATCTGGGCATGCGCCTTCCCAGACGTCCTGTAGAGTTGTATAAAGGTAATATTTTCTCAGCGTTAGCAGATACGTCAAGGGAATTGGTTGGTCTCATCTTATGTTATCCTGTAGGAAGAGCAAACCTTATTAATTTAAAATGGTGGCATTTCCAAGGTGGTTATATGTATTACAGGCTTTACCCCTCCTTTGACTCATAAAGATATATGCTTACTTAATGCCCGTTTTAGAAAATTTATTTGGGGTGCAAAACGGCCGCGAATTGGGCTGATAAAATTACAATGACCCAATACCAACGGGGGCATTAACTTTCTTAACGTTTTGCATTATAATCATGCTGCGATAGTGAGGTATTTACGAGATTGGCTGCATGGAAAGCATCTTTATACAAACACATCTATTGAGGGACAATTCCTCATGGACTGTAGTTTGACGGGATTTTTACACATGCATGACTGTGAAATTGGAGAAGCTACTGTATACGTAATAATCCCTTATTATGGACCACAAGGAGGTTATGGCACATACTTCGGCATAAGCAACACTTAAACTTATACAAAACTTTATTTTTGCCATTCCTAAAGAATCCAGAATTCCAAGAAGGGGTAGCTGCCTATCCCTTTGATAGGTTAAATGCTGAAGGTTTGTCAAATGTGGGGGCATTTTTAGATAAGGATACCAGGGCACCTCTCTCTTATGCTCGAGCATCAGAGAAGTTCCCGACTTTTCGCACATACCCATTTGCCTATATGCAGGCTAAACATTATGTAGCGATAGTAATTAGAGGGTTCTCAGATAGTGACTGGGACAATTCTTTAGATGTAATGTTGCATACAAAACCAATGTAAAAAGGGCAATATCACAACACTATGCCTTGTTGAGGCGAGACATCAAACACAAAGAGGTTAGGTCAGGTATGAATTCTTGGGTTCAGATTATCCCTTCATTAACTTGTGTCAAATTATTGAAAACACTCCAGTGGTCGAGAAAATTAATCGCTGCGATCCAGTATCAGGAGATGCTTTTAAATATCTATCACAAGGCTCATTTTTTTTACCTCGTAGGCAACACTTAGCAGGGTTGATACCTTCTGCTTCTTGCCTCAGATGTCCCTCTGATTCGGCAGATGTGTACATAGGCGTGCGCAGAACATTTTATTAGGGGGTGCACCGTCCGAGGGGTGTGTCTAGCACCGCCTTTTGGGCGTGTCCAGCACCATCTATTGACGGTCAACGCAATATAAAATATCCACCCTTGTACTAACTCTAATAAAGCAGATACATTGTCAGATGTTGTGGTGAGCACCAAACAAACCCCCCTGATGGCACTTACTGCAATTACCCTGCTCCTCCTCAGCCTGGTCTGGCTCCCCCTCTCTTTCCTCTGCAAGCTGCAGCAGCTTACTTACAAGTCAGTCACTCACTGACACTGACAGTCGCAGACTAGTACTGCTGCTGCTGGAAAAACAAGTGACGTGTCAATGTTGCTGCCGACCTCCTGTTGGTATTGAATTTGTCTTCCTAAGAGGAACACTGGCTGCATGCTGCTCCTCATCAGTGGCTGGCGTTGGCATAGCATAGAAGGAGAGAGGTGGGCATGTGGCGGGTGTGGCGGGTGGGTGTGCGAGCAGCATGACGTAATCACATCACGCTATTTTTGTACATGTAGGTGGAGCCGGGAGTTTGAAAGCCGGTGGCAGTGGCACCCTTGATTAACCCAGGCGTCCGGTCAGTAATACAGTCCTGATAGGGTGCAAAGCAGAGGGGACAGTAATCAGCTTGCTCGGTGATCGCTGCATCAGGCATGTGAGATCAGGGTGCCAGACATTAGGGGGTGCCTGTGCGCACCAGGCCCCCGCCCCCCTGCGCACACCTATGGATGTGTACCATTATTTCTGGAAATGCCCCTTGATGAGAATTTTTTGGCTAAAAGTGAGACAATTCGCTCTAGAAAATCTGCACATAAAGCTATATTGCAGACATGGATTGAGGCAACTCCCCCACCTTGAAGCTATTTAAGGATACATTGCACTATGTATTTCATATGGAGTGGATATATACTATTTTAGAGAAAGAAAAATGCTCTGCCAGGTTCTTCGCAACCTGGGAAACCTACTTCGATATTTTCCTGATTGATTTGCGTAATAGAATACGCGAATCCCTGAAGCACACAGTGGTATGCTATCCGATAAATATCGGGAGACCATCTGGTAAACATATTACCCTAAGTCTATCTTAGCATAGACTATTGAATCAATGGATCCTGCAGATGGATTGATGTGTGGCATGCGGAAAATGATACTCAGAACACAAGGTCTTATGGGAAAGATTGATTTTTATTTTAGCCTGTAAATAAATTGAATGTGATAATCTACTATATGCAAAAGTATACAATATTCAATATATGTTCTAGAATGTAATTGATTGAAAGAAGATGTAATGATCTGTAATAAGGATTGAAAATGTTGTCTTTATTAACAACAATATCAAAATGTACAATGTGAAATACTGGTGTTTCAATAAAAATGTATTTGAAAAAATAAACTTAATGGATGTCACACAAAAATCAACCTTTGTACTGCTAGTAAGAAATGATCAGTAGATGATGATATGTACTGTAGCTGTAGGTGTGTTATTTCTTCAGTATACCTGAGTCCAAGTCTATAATCAGACTAATGTAATCAGTTGAGTGGTTAAGAAAGAATTCAAAAGAAGCTGAGCAGGCGGATTTCTCCATTACATAACAGCTGTGATGTGCAGACGGTGCCTCTTTCCTGGCCAGACTATCATTAAGCTGGACATTCCTATACTATCAACTCAGGACAGTACTCCAAAATTGGCTTTGTTGCATTGTCTGCCTATGAAAAGTGATGCAACAGTAAGGTCTCCGAGGTACCGAGGGGTCTGAGCAGGACTGGCCCTAGATCTACTAGAATCCTGTGCAAGAATTTTTGGAGTGCCTCCTACCCAATCCAACTATGTTCACAATTAATCAGAAAAATATTTTCTAGTGTTTAAATAAATTATTCCACAGAAGAGCAACAAAGATATACATAGGAGTCAAGAATATAAGCAACATGTTACAGTGCTGTTTATTATAAATGTGATCCACATTTATAGATAGATGATTCTATCTATAGATGATTCCATTTTTGGTAGAAAAAATATCAGTTGCCATTGACCTATTACATACTCAAATGTATGCTTAAGTAAACTCAATTAAGAACATTGGCTTAAATAATTGGAATAACACACAAGCATTGGCCCCGCAGGAATACACACACACACCACAAGAAAAAACCCATTGCCTTCACAGAAGACCTTATATGATACCTTATATGAAGACTTAAGGCCCATACACACTAGAAGACTTGAAAGATGTGAAAGATGAACAATGTGGAAGATGAGCACTTTCCCTTAAACTCCCTGACAAACGAGATTGAGCGTACACATTGAGCTATGTTACAAACGATCTTAACGATGGACGATTTGCTCTGCTGGGATTGAGGGGATTGAGCTGCACGCATGGACGACTGACAACCCACTTCCACCGATCATGGGTGCGCGCATCATTGATCGTTTGCTGTGTACACACTAGAACGATTTCAAAGGTCTGAATGATTTGATCGTTCACAACCATCGTTATTGCTCATATCTTTGGAAAATATCTTCTAGTGTGTATGAGACTTTAGAGTCGACTTTCTTTCGAGATGACTGAAATTAAATTGCAGCAGGGGAGGCTGGTGGCCAGCACCAGTCATCTGTCCTAATGGATGCACTGTGCCCCCTATGAGATGTAGCCCCAATGCGGCCACATAAACATCCCTTAATCCAGCACTAAATGGGAGTGAAGAACTGGAAGACAGGAGAGAGGGCGTTACCTTTTGGAGGGGTCAGCCTCCAGGCAGCACAGTAATGCCCTGAATCACCACTGGGTGGTAGTTCAGCTAGTATGTGACAGGATCTAGCCCTGCGGAGACCAGCTAAGACAGTCCATTGTAGGACACCCTGTCCACTAGTCCAGGCTGCCCATGTCTCCATTGCAAGGAACTTCTCTAAATATGTGCCACCCACTCATTTGAAGGCGGATGAACTAGATCTATGACATGTCTCAGGCTCATCAAAATAGGATGTACAAATATGTATGATATCCGGCAATAAGAGGTTAATTTACATTAATGTCATCTTTACGAGCATTTTCTTTAAAGCACAGTTAATTACTGTTGCAGACACAGAATTACATATTGGCACAGCAGTGTAGCTGACAGTAACTCATTTTATTCAGGGATGCAACATTTTAATGTAGATTGCATTGTATTTCAATCCCTGTGTGTGATACATTTCACGTTATAGATCTAGTACAGTGTCATTTCATTTTCCACTTTGTTCCACATCTTTGCAATTATGCAGATTTCATGCCTTTTCATTTAATATTTGATTTGATGCCTTCTCCCTTGCCGCCATCTCATTTTATATCACTATTGTGTCTCCAGCCTCAGTGACTATTATTTTTCTTTAAAGAAATACTAAACAGAGAGAGAATTTTAAAGCTGGTCAAAGCCAGGTTTTCTAGATTTTGCAGACTCTAAATAGAATTTCAGGAACATATTACCAGCAGAACTCCACACAAACATCGCTGACACTGACAGTATGTTCCTTCATTACACTGAGGCTCCGAAATGTGCTGCACTTAGGAGTCTATTTACTAAGCCTTGGACGGAGATAAAGTGTATGGCAGGGGTGGCCAACCAGTCAGAGACAAAGAGCCAAAAAATCTTGTTAGGTACGTCAGAGAGCCGACAAAGGCGCGTGTGCAAAAATGGGGTGTGGCCTTGTGCCTGCTAGGCCACACCCCTGGTATAAAATATAATGAAAATGCCAGATCCACATAAAATACATTTTAAAGCCAGATCCATCATAAAATACATTGAAAAAGACACTTCCACATAAAATAATTACAAAATCCAGATCCACATAACATATATTGAAACAGCCATATTCACATAATACACTTCAGCTCCTCCGTGTGTCACTCCAGTCAGCACCCTCCTGTGTCACTCCAGCCAGCCCATGTGTGAATGTGTCACTCCTGCTAGTGCCCTCCTGTGTCACTCCAGCCAGCTCCCCCATGTATCACTCCTGCCAGCACCTTCCTGTGTCACTCCAGTCAGCTCCCGCATTATGTCTCTCCTGCCAGGATCCTTCTGTGTCACTCCAGCCAGCGCCCCCTTGTGTCACTCCAGCCACCCTCATATGTCACTACAGCCCAGTATCTGGCTCCCTCAGTTTTCAGTCGCTGTAGTGCTGCTGTGTGTCTGGCTGGCGTACACCGGTTTCCAGGATCTGTTGTGGTCAGGTGACTTTGAGTGTTGGGAGCCACATTTGAATAAAGAAAGAGCTGCATGCGGCTCAAGAGCCACGCGTTGGCCACGGCTGGTGTATGGAGATAAAGTACCAGCTAATCAGCCCCTAACTGTCATGTCACAGGCTGGGTTTGAAAAATGACAGTTAGGATCTGATTGGCTGGTACTTTATCTCTATGCACTTTATCTCAATGCAAGGCTTAGTAAATAGACCTTACACAGTCACTAGGGGGTCAATTTAATTAGGAGCAAGTGAGGAAAAGTGTTGGTACAGTGGTGTGAAAACACAGGCAATGGTAACTCATCTCACCCCCATCTCACGTCCATCCCACCTCGGACTTACTGATCTTTGTCCACAACCTGTGACCAAAAATGAATGAGTTAAGGGCTAATGTAAGTGGGCATACAATATGGCTGCACTTACAAATGTCATGAGCTGACTTTGGCCCCTAGGACCCATGCTTCGTTGACTGTAGACCTGTTTTTGAGGTATATTTTGTGCAAATTTGTATTGTAAATTTGACAAAAGTAGGTTCAGGGAAGTATGGGCTATACAGAGTTGTCCCGCATCTACACTTGCAACTGTCAATGCAGGAATGGGGTGTCTTGGGTGTTACATAGGCAAAGATCAATAAGGGTATGTTGTTGCAACTGTGTCCTGTATAGAGATGGACGGGTTCGGTTCCCTGAGAACCGAACCCTACCGGACTTCACGTCCCGAGCCTGGATCCGACTCCGGGTCAGGTTTTCCCACCTGACTAAGAAACTAGAACGAGGCAAAACATCATCATCCCGCTGTCGGATTCTCGCAGAGTTTGGATTCCACATAAGGAACCGCGTGTCACCGCCATTTTCACTCCAGCATTGGAGAGTGTAGCATATAATTCCAGTGGTACTGGCGTATAAGTCCAGTGATACTGTCATAGAA
This sequence comes from Pseudophryne corroboree, assembly GCF_028390025.1. Taxonomy (NCBI): domain Eukaryota; kingdom Metazoa; phylum Chordata; class Amphibia; order Anura; family Myobatrachidae; genus Pseudophryne; species Pseudophryne corroboree. The sequence goes on from NC_086455.1 coordinate 58,478,109, forward strand.
ATCCAGTCCAGTGGTATTGCCGGATAAGTCCAGTGGTACTGCCGTATAATTCCAGTGATACCTCCGTATAATTCCAGTCCAGTAGTACTGTCGTATAATTCCAGTGATACTGCCGTATAATTCCAGTGGTACTGGCGTATAAGTCCAGTGATACTGCCGTATGAGTTCAGTCCAGTGGTGCTGCCATATAAGTTCAGTGGTGCTGTCCGGTGCTGTATATTATTTACTCCAAATAAAGGGGTTATTAATATTTAACACAAATAATTTTTACAGATTTTGCCCTGTGTGGTGTAGAGGTACGCTCTCCTGTGCTGCATTTTGTTATATAACTCCAGAAAAATAATGGAGAACACAAATTTGGAGGATAAAATAGGGAAAGATCAAGAACCACTTCCACCTACTGCAGCTGCTGCCGCTGCTGTTGTTGCTGCTGGGAGTCGATTGTCATCCCAGAGGGGAAGTCGGAAGAGCACTTGTACTACTTCAACTAAGCAATTGACTGTCCAACAGTCATTTGCGAGGAAGATTAAATATGACAGCAATCACTCTGTTGCAAAGCGTATTACTGAGGCCATAACAACTTTGCTGGTGTTAGACGTGTGTCCGGTATCCGCCATTAGACAGGATGGCACTTAAAAAAAACTAGTCCCCAAACAGCACATCATGCAAAGAAGTAAAAGAGGTGCAATGAGGTAGCTGTATGACTAAGCTAAGCGACACAAGTGTGCGGCACAAACACCTGGCCCATCTAGGAGTGGCACTGCAGTGGCAGACAAGATGGCACTTAAAAAACTAGTCCCCAAACAGCACGTCATGCAAAGAAGTAAAAGAGGTGCAATGAGGTAGCTGTATGACTAAGCTAAGCGGCACAAACACCTGGCCCATCTAGGGTTGGCAATGCAGTCCCACTGCACTAATGCCGGATACCGGATGCACGTCTAACACCAGCATAGTTGTTATGGCCTCAGTAATCCGCTTTGTAACAGGGTGACTGCTGTCATATTTCATCTTCCTCGCAAAGGACTGTTGGACAGTCAATTGCTTGGTTCTGTTGAAGTAATACAAGTGGTCTTCCGACTTCCCCTCTGGGATGATGATCGACTCCCAGCAGCAACAACAGCAGTGGCAGCAGTAGGAGGAAGTGGTTCTTGATCTTTCTCTATTTTATCCTCCACATTTGTGTTCTCCATTATTTTTCTGGAGTTATATAACAAAATGCAGCACAGGAGAGCGTACCTCTACACCACACAGGGCACACCCTGTAAAAAATTATTTGTGTTAAATATTAATAACCCCTTTATTTGGAGTAAATAATATACAGCACAGGACAGCACCACTGAACATACAGTATATGGCAGCACCACCGGACTGGATTTATACGGCAGTACCACTGGACTTATACGGCAGTATCACTGGACTTATATGGCAGTACCACTGGACTTATATGGCAGTACCACTGGACTGGATTTATACAGCAGTACCACTGGATTTATTCGGCCGTACCACTGAACTTATACGGCAGTACCACTGGATTTATACGGCGGTACCACTGGACATATACGGCAGTATCACTGGATTTATATGGCAGTACCACTGGACATATACGGCAGTATAAACTGGACATATACGACAGTATCAATGGATTTATACGGCAGTACCACTGGACATATACGGCAGTATCACTGGACTGGATTTATACGCCAGTACCACTGGACGTATACGGTAGTATCACTGGAATTATATGGCAGTACCACTGGACATAAACGGCAGTATCACTGGATTAATACGGCAGAACCGCTGGAAATATATGGCAGTATCACTGGACATATACGGCAGTATCACTGGACATTTATGGCAGTACCACTGGACTTATACAGCAGCACAGGGACACCACCACTTGATTGATGCAGGACAGAACAGCACCACTGCAATGGACTGTACTTATACAGCAGCACTGGACATATGGCAGCAGAGGACACCGCCACTGTGACTGGACTGATGCAGCACAAGACACCACCACTGGACTGATGCAGCACAACACAGCACCATTGGACTGGACTTATACAGCAGCACTGAACATATGGCAGAAGGGGACACCACCACTGTGACTGAACTGATGCAGCATAAGACACTACACTGGACTGAACAGCACAAGACAGCACTGGAATTGCCACCCCACTTTCCCTCTCGCAGACACTGAGGACGGAGACATGTCCTCTCGCTTCACTCTCCAATGCCGGAGGGAAAATGGTGGCGATGCGTGGCTCCTTATATGGAATCCAAAACCTGCGAGAATCCGACAGCGGGATGATGACATTTTGCCTCATTCTGGTTTCCGAGTCAGGTGGGAAAACCCGAGCCAGACTCGGATCCGGGCTCGGGTAGTGAAGTCCGGTAGGGTTCGGTTCTCAAGGATCCGAACCCGCTCATCTCTAGTAAATAATGCACAGACAATGCCAAATAGTGCATACAGTAATTCCACAATGCAAAATTATGCAATGACCAATCAACAACAAATTGACAAAATATAAACAGAACATAGATATGTAGATCCAGATAATGACAAGGCAGTGAACATGAGTGGTAGGAACAGGGCTTAAAGTGGTCCTGGTGAGGTGGTGGAACTCATGGAGGAGGACCATGGAGGCACCAGGACTTGAGTAAGGAGTAGGTGGCTGCAGCTCATCATCGCCTGCATCATCGATTGACGCAGATAATGGGGTAGGCTTTTCTGTTGGAATTACTGTGCAGGGCAATGGAGATGGTGGAACTAGTTCCCCCTACCATTACAGGTGGTGGAACTCAGTTCCACCTCGTTCCCCCCCCCCCCCCCCACACACACACACACACACTTTAACCCCTGGATAGGAAGTACAAAAGTAAGATACACCAGTGCTTGGGAGCCTGTGCCAGAGAGACAGTGAAATAGAGGCTCAGTGTTAGGAAGGAAAAGACAACGATGGCTGTACAAGAAAACCGCATAATCCCCTTTTCTGTGTGGTGTAATATAACAATGCTTTGCTAAACGTACACGGATTAAGATGGGGTGTGGTTGGAGTTGCTATCACTTCCTTGGAAGTAGCAGTGATAGCACGGTAATGCAGCAGGAGGCGTCTATTACAAGCATACGCCTCATGCTGCAGTAGTGATTTGGGCTGTAGGGCGTAGGATGCAGCATCGGATTTCTCTCTCACCATCAGGCAGTTTATGGCACCCACAGTGCCACATAAGCCGCCTGTCGCAGAGGCCAGGAAATCTCCATCCTACGACGGAGATTCCTAACCTCTTCCCTCCCCATAAACAGCGGTGACACTCCTCCATTTTCACAAATGGAGGCCGTTGCCAGCCCCTCCCCGCCCCCAAATGGCAGAAGACGGTCAATGACTGACAGTCTGCTGCAGTCCTGTTTAAACATCGCAGGACCTGCGCATGTGCAAAGTACCGAACATCAGTACTTTGTGCATGATAGCGCAACACAAGGGGATCTGAATGACCCACAGGGAGAACACAGGAGATTTTCTCTATGGTCACACGACGCATTTTGAATACTAGAGGTTTATTTATTATAGTTTTTCATGATCATTTTGCCTAGGATGAAAGACACAGTTTATATTCCAAGAAGATCTGACCAACGGAAAATCTGTAAAATTTGCACTTTTAAGATTTGTGTTTCACAGATTCAGGCAGAAAACATCAAACAGCATTTTAATGTAAATTGTATATTGGCCTCTTCCTGTGCAAAAAAAGAAAAGAAAAGCAATTTGAACAAATTGAAGGGAACGTCACTGGCTGCCTTCTAATGCATTTTACATGACATGTCTGCTGTATCTTTATAATCAACGGCACATTGGCTCAGAAAAACGTATTTGTAGCTGCACTTTGGAATAATCCTATGTTTGCCAATAGACTCCCTGTTTTGCTGGAATATATATTTTATTTCTATTTCAAATTAGCACTTGTTTTGTCAGGGAGAAAGTTTCCAGCTGGGATTTCCATACACTTTATTCTAACCAAGATATTTCATAAGATTTCAAATCATTTTTTTAGAGCTTTCAAGATAGTTATACGCAAATGAGTTTTTCATTTGTGAATTCAGGGGGTCACTTAAACTGTAAGTGTATCTTGGGTTAAAAAGAAAAAGCAATTTTCCAGTTGGCAACCTCACAAGATGGGTAGTATATGTGGGTAACTGTCAACTTGATCATTTTGTAGCTTGCACCAGGGGTTGAGAACCTGTAAGTTTCCAGTCTCCTGCATCCGCGCTCCCGTTTTCATAGATTTATTCCAACATGTCAGTCTTGTGCTATGGACACACTAACACGTCCTCTGCGGTCCCCAATCTGCCCCTTAATACAAATGAAATAGTAAGTAGTGCTTTGTGTGCATGCAATGTGTATATCATGCTGTAAAACACACTTTGCGTTGAAATCTGCATGACCCCCGTAATTTTGAAATTTGGAAATGTTCAAAGCAATTCAGCAATTTACTCGTCAAAAAGTTAAGGTACTGCCCACTCCAAAGCTGATTCGCATTTAGTGATCCATTTACTATCAATTATGTTCATTTGGTAATTTACTAAACACAAAACACGGCAGTGTTTGCTGAAATAGACATGAAACACACAGTAGAACAGACATGTACGAATAAATACAGAGGGAGCCACACTAATCGTGGCTCCGTCTGTGCCTGGGTACGCCCGGCGAGGCAGACCGCCGGGAGCAAACAGGGCACGTGTACATCGTAGACGCGTATGAGCCTCATTCAAAGGGTATGGGAGCATCTGTGCACGCTCGACGGTGCACCAAGGTGCAAGCGCGCCTTAGCACGCAGCTCCCACCTGCAATGTAGCCATGCTCAATGATCTGGCTCCATCTGTAGATCATCGGCCAAACTCGGAAGGACTTTCCTTAGCACCACTACAACACGGAAATTTGCCAACATTCGTTTCTGCAAGCACAGCCGTCAATTGGCTCAAAATGCACTTTTCAAATAGAAGTCCTTTTGATCTGCGTGTTTCCATAAGCCTGCAGGGTTCAGACAGATCCATGCAGTGCTTCTCTCTATAAAAGTATAAGAAAGTGTTAAAAAAAATAAAAAATAAACTGCAGGGGGTCCCCCTCATAAGAATAACTAGGCCCGGGCTCTTTGAGCTGGTCATGATTCTAAAAGTACAGGGTAAAAATTGTGTGTGGCCTGCTGTATTTAAAAAATTGGAAAACACGAATCCAGCAAGCACGGGAGCTTAGTACATTGCCAGGTTTGTTTGTTTATTTAAAAATTCACCTGAGTACTGTGGCGGGCACGCAGGCCAGTGCCCCCCCCCCCCCCCCCTCTGTCATGTCTGGCACTTAAAAAAAAAAAGAAAAACAGCAGTCCCTTGAAAAAAGAAGCAGTGGTGCAGATAGTGAAGTTCACTGGCGCCCGCTGCGATGAAGGGTCTAGTACATGCTCCTCTCTGTGTTCCCATACATTGCACTATATCATATAACACTTCATCACTGCACTACATTCCCCTATAAACTGCACTACATCACTATACTACATCCCCTAAAGCCGGTATAGTAGAGATCCCAGGAACTGGAGCTAACCCGCACAGCATCGGCGCCAGCTGTGGGCAGACAGGTTGGTCAGAGACATTGCTCCGGGAGCTGTCTGCTGTCTCACTGGAGCAGCACAGCACTGCCAGTTTAAAAAACAACAACCTGCTCCTCTGTAACTCCTTGGCGCCCCCTCAAATCCTGCGCCCCCCCTAGATACGGCCCTGATATACAGTGTACTGAGAATATTTATTATTATAAGAATATGAATTACTTGTAAAGCTCCACACACCATTGCACTTAGTCAGGAATCTAGGCAACCTTTATCACATAGCAATGTAATTGAATGGTGCTTTGGCCTTTTTATGCTTCCATATGATGCCCTTGTGTCTGGCACCTAATATAGTTATTACGGGTAATAAAGTATATTAGTTAGACAGTCACAATGTCAACATTCATCAAACTGACATGAGAATGTGGACATGTTTGCCATGTCGACACTGAATTTGTTAACATGTTCATGATGTGAACACTGACCATGTCAACACAGGTTTTATGTCAACATTTTTACAATGTCAACAAGAAGGTTTTCTTCTCCCTCTGTTCCTAATCCTAATACTAACCTTCTGCTGTAAAAATTGTGAATGTCGACATGTTAATTGCCGACATAGTAGTCATATGCCGTTATTAATGTATCTCTGGGTTTTTGTTGCATAAGTAATTGTTGCATATTCTTTTGAAGATTTTTTAAATTGTTTACTGTGAACTTACCCCAGAAATTGTATCATTTAAGATTTGATATAGTGGTCTATTTACTAAGCTTTGGATGGAGATCAAGTGGATGGTTATAAAGTAGCAGCCAATCAGCTCCTAATTGCCATGTTACTGGCTGGGTTTGAAAAACTATGTCACAACTGAGGGCCTGAGCTGACGGGAGGCAGCCTCAGTTGTAGGGGCTGAGATGTAACGGAACCTGGGAGGTTGTATCAGACCCCTAGACATGTAAGTAACATGTAGAATAACTGCCCGAAGGCGTGAACACGACAACCAGGATAAAAGTCAATGATGTTTATTATGACATACTCCGTAACACAGCAGCAAATAAGAAAACATAAAACTCAGCAGGGAAATAATACAGTTCCTGGGTACTACAGGGTGGCAAGGGCCACAGGGCTCTGGTAGTATGAGATAGTTCTTAATAATCTTCTAGGTGGAAAGTCCTTACCAGGCCCGACTGTAGCAATGAAAATAGCCCAGGATCGTACCAGCTGGTGTTCCAGGAAAAGCTGGACTGCTGTGGGTAAAACGGCTGCTGTGGATACTGGCTGAAACCAGACTGATGTTGACACGGAGTGAATACTGGCTGGAACCAGTTAAATAATAAATGTAGCTTGAGAGCGATGAAATATGAAAGTGATGTTTGGAGCTTGAGAGCGGTGAAATAATAATACCGGTGATAAATGGTAATCTGTAGAAAAGGGTACCGGCACTTTAAGAAGAGCTGATCTCTGCTGGAAGCTGATTGCTGTAAGCAGGTGGATCTGTAGCTGGAAGCAGATGAATCCAAATGGATAGGAGAGTCAGGCTACACCGCAGGTGGAATGCTGGTGCGGGTCTCTTTAGTGGAAGTTTGGAGATAGGAACTGGAACCTGGAAAACAACCACAGGAGAGAGACAAACTGGAACTAGGTTTGACAACCAAAGCACTGACGCCTTCCTTGCTCAGGCACAGAATACTTATACCTGCAGCAAGGAAGGGATTGGCTAGGCAATTATGCAGATTAACATTGCAAACAGTAGATTGGTGGAAATGAACAGATGACAGAATCCAAGATGGCTGCGCCCATGCAGACACTTGGAGGGAAGTTTGGTTTGTAATCCATGTGGGAATTAAAACAGTAATGGCGGCGCCGGCCACAGGAGACGCCAGACTGATAAGTGCACATTTAACCACGCGGGCACAGCGGAGGCCGCGGCTGACGTAATCACCACTCTGACACTCTGCATGCCGAAACTCAGGAACAGCGGCGGAGGCTGCGGGAGACGCCATTCCGGATGTTACAGGCGTTGCGGTGACCGCGTCTCAGAGTGACAGGAGAGGAGGCAGGATTGTGGATATCAGTATGACAGATGGGATCCGGTCCTGGAACGCTGAGCCAGCCTTAGAAGGCATCTGAAGGGTAAGTAATGGCGTCCAGATACCCGGATCGTGACAAACTAACAGTTAGGAGCTGTTTGGCTGGTACTTTATCTCCATCTACTTATTTCCTATGTTGTCAGTCTCAGGCACCACAATTTCTGATGGCAGCCCAAGGAACTAGGGTAAGGGTTTGGGTTGAGGGTTACAGTCGTTACCGTCAGATGACAGCCATAATTTACCATTGCGTGAACGCCGGACCCAGAAGACATTATAATCTTGTCGGCATTTCATCTGTATGGATAATAAGAATTTACTCACCGGTAATTCTATTTCTCGTAGTCCGTAGTGGATGCTGGGAACTCCGTAAGGACCATGGGAAATAGCGGGCTCCGAAGGAGGCTGGGCACTCTAGAAAGATCTTAGACTACCTGGTGTGCACTGGCTCCTCCCACTATGACCCTCCTCCAAGCCTCAGTTAGGACACCGTGCCCGGACGAATGTACACAATAAGGAAGGATTTTGAATCCCGGGTAAGACTCATACCAGCCACACCAATCACACCGTATAACTCGTGATATGAAACCCAGTTAACAGTATGAAACAACTGAGCCTCTCAACAGATGGCTCAACAATAACCCGATTTAGTTAACAATAACTATGTACAAGTATTGCAGATAAACCGCACTTGGGATGGGCGCCCAGCATCCACTACGGACTACGAGAAATAGAATTACCGGTGAGTAAATTCTTATTTTCTCTGACGTCCTAGTGGTTGCTGGGAACTCCGTAAGGACCATGGGGATTATACCAAAGCTCCCAAACGGGCGGGAGAGTGCGGATGACTCTGCAACACCGAATGAGAGAACTCCAGGTCCTCCTCAGCCAGGGTATCAAATTTATATAATTTTGCAAACGTGTTTGCCCCTGACCAAGTAGCAGCTCGGCAAAGTTGTAAAGCCGAGACCCCTCGGGCAGCCGCCCAAGATGAGCCCACCTTCCTTGTGGAATGGGCATTGACAGATTTTTGGCTGTGGCAGGCCTGCCACAGAATGTGCAAGCTGAATTGTACTACAAATCCAACGAGCAATAGTCTGCGTAGAAGCAGGAGCACCCAGCTTGTTGGGTGCATATAGGATAAACAGCGAGTCAGATTTTCTGACTCCAGCCGTTCTGGAAACATATATTTTCAGGGCCCTGACCACGTCTAACAACTTGGAGTCCTCCAAGTCCCTAGTAGCCGTAGGCACCACCATAGGCTGGTTCAGGTGAAACGCTGACACCACCTTAGGGAGAACTGGGGACGAGTCCTCAATTCTGCCCTATCCATATGGAAAATCAGATAAGGGCTTTTAAATGATAAAGCCGCCAATTCTGATACTTGCCTGGCCGAAGCCAAGGCCAATAACATGACCACCTTCCACGTGAGATATTTCAGATCCACGGTTTTTAGTGGCTCAAACTAATGTGACTTTAAGAAACTCAACACCACGTTGAGATCCCAAGGTGCCACAGGAGGCACAAACGGGGGCTGACTATGCAGCACTCCTTTTATAAATGTCTGAACTTCAGGTACTGAAGCTAGTTCTTTTTGAAAGAAAATCGACAGAGCCGAGATCTGTACCTTAATGGAACCCAATTTAAGGCCCATAGTCACTCCTACTTGCAGGAAATGCAGAAATCGACCTAGTTGAAATTCCTCTGTTGGGGCCCTTTCGGCCTCACACCATGCAACATATTTTCGCCATATGCGGTGATAATGAGTTGCTGTAACCTCTTTCCTGGCTTTAGTAAGCGTAGGAATGACTTCCTCCGGAATGCCCTTTTCCTTCAGGATCCGGCGTTCAACCGCCATGCCGTCAAACGCAGCCGCGGTAAGTCTTGGAACAGACAGGGCTCCTGCTGCCGCAGGTCCTGTCTGAGTGGCAGAGGCCATGGGTCCTCTGATATAAATTCTTGAAGTTCTGGGTACCAAGCTCTTCTTGGCCATCCACGAGTATCGTTCTTACTCCTCGCCTTCTTATTATTCTCAGTACCTTTGGTATGAGAGGCAGAGGGGAGTACACATAAACCGACTGGTACACCCACGGTGTTACCAGAGCGTCCATAGCTATCGCCTGAGGGTCCCTTGACCTGGTGCAATATCTTTTATAGCTTTTTGTTGAGGCGGGACGCCATCATGTCCACCTGTGGCCTTTCCCAATGGTGTACAATCCTATTGGAAGACTTCTGGAGGAAGTCCCCATTCTCCCGGGTGGAGGTCGTGTCTGTTGAGAAGATCTGCTTCCCAGTTGTCCACTCCGGGAATGAACACTGCTGACAGTGCTAACACATGATTTTCCGCCTATCGGAGAATCCTTGTGGCTTCTGCCATCGCCATCCTGCTTCTTGTGCCGCCCTGTTGGTTTACATGGGCGACTGCCGTGATGTTGTCTGATTGGATCAGTACCGGCTGGTTTTGAAGCAGAGGCCTTGCCGGCCTCAGGGCATTGTAAATGGCCCTCAGGTCCAGAATATTTATGTGTAGGGAAATAACCTGACTTGACCAAAGTCCCTGGAAGTTTCTTCCCTGTGTGACTGCCCCCCAGCCTCAAAGGCTGGAATCCATGGTCACTAGGACCTAGTCCTGTATGCCGAACCTGCGGCCCTCTTGAAGATGGGCACTCTGCAGCCACCACAGTAGAGATACCCTGGTCCTTGGAGACAGGGTTATCAGCCTATGCATCGGAAGATGCGATCCGGACCACTTGTCCAACAGGTCCCTCTGAAAAGTTCTTGTATGGAACCTGCCTAATGGGATTGCTTCGTAGGAAGCTACCATTTTTCCCAGGACTCGCGTGCAATGATGCACCGCTACCTATTTTGGCTTCAGGAGGTCTCTGACTAGAGATGACAACTCCTTGGCTTTCTCCTCCGGGAGAAACACTATTTCTGGTTTATGTCCAGAACCATCCCCAGGAACAGTAGACGTGTCATAGGAACCAGCTGTGACTTTGGACTGTTTAGAATCCAACCATGCTGTTGTAGCACTTTCCAAAATAGTGCTACCCCGACTACCAACTGCTCCTTGGACCTCGCCCTTATAACGAGATTGTCCAAGTACGGGATAATTACAACTCCCTTTTTTCGAAGGAGTATCATCATTTCGGCCATTACCTTGATAAAACACCCTCGGTGCCATGTACAGTCCAAACGGCAGTGTCTGGACTTGGTAATGGTAATCCTGTACCACAAATCTGAGGTACTCCTGGCGAGGATGGTAAATGGGGACATGCAGGTAAGCATCCTTGATGTCCCGGGATACCATGTAATCCCCCTCGTCCAGGCTTGCAATAACCGCCCTGAGCGATTCCATCTTGAACTTGAATTTTTTTATGTATGTGTTCAAGGATTTTAAATATAAAATGGGTCACACCGAACCATGCGGTTTCGGTACCCCAACCCGTGTGGAATAGTAACCCCGTCCTTGTTGAAGTAGGGGCACCTTGAGTATTACCTGCTGGGAATACCGCTTATTAATTGCCTCTAGCACAGCCTCCCTGCCTGAGGGAGTTGTCAGCAAGGCATATTTTAGGAAACGGCTGGGGGGAGACATCTCGAATTCCAGCTTGTACCCCTGAAATACTACTTGAAAGAAACAGGGATCCACCTGTGAGCGAGCCCACTAATTGCTGAAATTTTTGAGACGGCCCCCCACCGTACCTGGCTACACCTGTGGAGCACCCGCGTCATGGTGTGGACTCACAGGAGGCGGGGGAAGAATCTTGATTCTGGGAACAGGCTGACTGGTGCAGCTTTTTCCCTCTACCCTGGTCTCTGTACAGAAAGGAAGCGCCATTTGACCCGCTTGCTTGTCTGTGAGGAAACCTGAGGTAAAATTATTTCTTCCCAGCAGTTGCTGTGGATACGAGGTCCCAGAGACCATCCCCAAATAATTCCTCACCCTTATAAGGCTCTCTATGCGCTTTTTAAGTCAGCATCACCTGTCCAGTGACAGGTCTCTAATACCCTCCTGACAGAATGGACATTACATTTATTTTGGATGCCAGCCGGCAAAATATCCCTCTGTGCATCCCCCATATATAAGACGACGTCTTTAATATGTTTTTATGTTTGCCAACTAGTATCCCTGTTTGACAGGGTCACCGACCACGCTGCAGCAGCACTATCTGCAGGTCTCAGTCTAGTACCTGAGTGTGTAAATACAGACTTCAGGATAGCCTCCTGTTTTTTATCAACAGGTACCTATTAAAGTGGCCGTATCCTAAGACGGCAGTGCCACCTTTTTTGACAAACGTGTGAGCGCCTTATCCACCCTAGGGGATATCTCCCAGCGTAACTTATCCTCCTGGCGGGAAAGGGTACGCCATCAGTAACTTTTTATAAATTACCAGTTTCTTAACGGGGGAACCTACGCTTTTTACACACTTCATTTATTCATCTGATGGGGGAACAAAACACTGCCTGTTTTTTCTCCCCAAACCTAAAACCCATTTTTAGAGGTGCTTGGGTTAAAGTCAGAAATGTATAACACATTTTTTATTGCCGGGATCAAGTCACGGATGTTCCTAGTGGATTGTGTATATGTCTCCACCTTGTCGACACTGGAGTCAGACTCCGTGTCGACATCTGTGTCTGCCATCTGAGAGAGCGGGCGTTTTTGAGCCCCTGATGGCCTTTGAGACGCCTGGGCAGGCGCGGGCTGCGAAGCCGGCTGTCCCACAGCTGTTACGTCATCCACCCTTTTATGTAAGGAGTTGACACTGTCGGTTAATACCTTTCACCTATCCATCCACTCTGGTGTCGGCCCCACAGGGGGCGACATCACATATATCGGCCTCTGTTCCGTCACCATATAAGCCTCCTCATTCAACATGTCGACACAGCCGTACCGACACACCGCAGACACACAGGGAATGCTCTAAATGAGGACAGGACCCACAAAAGCCCTTTGGGGGGACAGAGTGAGAGTATGCCAGCACACACCAGAGCGCTATATAATATAATGCAGGGACTAACTGAGTTATGTCCCCTATAGCTGCTGTTTTTATATATAATGTATACTGCGCCTAAATTTAGTGCCCCCCCTCTCTTTATTAACCCTTTTCTGTAGTGTAGACTGCAGGGGAGAGCTAGGGAGCTTCCTTCCAGCGGAGCTGTGAGGGAAAATGGCGCCAGTGTGCTGAGGAGATAGGCTCCGCCCCTTTTTCGCGGCCTATTCTCCCGTTTTTTATGGAATTCTGGCAGGGGTATTTACCTCATATATAGCCCCTGGGGCTATATATTGAGGTATTTTAGCCAGTCAAGGTGTTTTTATTGCTGCCTCAGGGCGCCCCCCCCAGCGCCCTGCACCCTCAGTGACCGGAGTGTGAAGTGTGTGAGAGGAGCAATGGCGCACAGCTGCAGTGCTGTGCGCTACCTTGGTGAAGACAGAGTCTTCATGCCGCCGATTTTCCGGACCATCTTCTTGCTTCTGGCTCTGTAAGGGGGACGGCGGCGCGGCTCCGGGACCGAACATCAAGGCTGGGCCTGCGGTCGATCCCTCTGGAGCTAATGGTGTCCAGTAGCCTAAGAAGCCCAATCCGGATGCAAGCAGGCGAGTTCGCTTCTTCTCCCCTTAGTCCCTCGCTGCAGTGAGCCTGTTGCCAGCAGGTCTCACTGAAAATAAAAAAATCTAAGACTATTACTTTCTAAGAGCTCAGGAGAGCCACCTAGTGTGCATCCAACCTCGGCCGGGCACAAAATCTAACTGAGGCTTGGAGGAGGGTCATAGTGGGAGGAGCCAGTGCACACCAGGTAGTCTAAGATCTTTCTAGAGTGCCCAGCCTCCTTCGGAGCCCGCTATTCCCCATGGTCCTTACGGAGTTCCCAGCATCCACTAGGACGTCAGAGAAATGATGGATTCCTAAATGGTCAATGTTGACTTGCTAAGTATGTCAACATGCTGCATATGACATTTGATTTTATGAATGTAGACAAAATATACCAAACCCTTTAAGATCTATTCTTGTTATGCACACCAGTGCCTGCAGGAAAGTACTGGTGTCAGGACTGTTATGCACTCCAGTGCCTGCAGGAATGTACTGGTGTTTGAACTGTTATGCAAAACAAATGGACTCACAGACAGACTAGGGAATATGACATAACGTACACAGAAGGTGGTAGGGTAACAAAATACACACAACGTGAACAGAGAAGCCCAGAGGCTAAGGAACTGGGTATCTCCCTTGTATTAGAACTGCTCATATGTGAAAAGCAAGATGTTGTGTTTTAATACATAGAAAACCCGAAATGCTGTTGCTAAGGGCAACAGCAAAACCCTAAAGGGTTACCAACGGGTGTGGCAGTAAAACTCCTTGGTCAGAGATGGAATGATAGACACAAGGAGATTCTCCACAATCCTAATTCTCACTTGCAGTGCACAGGTTCGGTTTACTGCCACTAAACTGACCCCTGACACCTAGCACAGTGAGACAGGATTAGACAGGCAAGTCTTAGAATACAGCCGCAAACTTGCTAAGTTCACAGAGTAGTAACAGAACCCCAGCAAGCTAAACGACTGACTCCAGTCTTACTGCTAGGTCTGGATTGGCAGAGTGTAATACCAAGTCCCCAGGCCTATTTGCAGTAAGCAACAAACAAATACAAAGCTACACAGTACTGGCTAACTTTCAGAAACTGACTAACCAACAAAGATTCAGCAGCATCTGCTTACCCTGAAAAGAGGCCCTATAAAGCAGGTGCTGTCCACGCCCCACTCAGACCTCACAGACTGTGAGCACAAAAACCAGCACCGGATCCCCTGCCATGCACAGAGCCTATAACCACCGCACAGCAAAAGACCCGAACCGGAGTATCAGCTGCGCTCAGGTTACTCCGCTAGCACTTGTCTCCCGGTTGCCATGACGACGTGGCAGCACAGGGCAGGAGACCCTAACAGTACCCCCCCTCTGACGAGGGGTCAAAGAACCCCTACCACCGGGTTTATCGGGGAACTGCGAGAAGAAAGAGCGTATCAGTCTGGGGGCATGAAGATCACAACTGCTCACCCACGACCGCTCCTCCGGACCATACCCCTTCCAGTGCACCAAAAATGACAGCCGACCCCGAACCACCTTGGAGTCAAGAATCCTTTCAACAACAAACTCCCTCTGGCCACGTATCAGAAGAGGGGAAGGTCTTCCACTGGAAGAAGGATTACTAATCGCCCGTTTTAAAAGGGAACAATGAAATGTTTTATTGATACCCAAAGAACGGGGCAGATCTAACTGAAATGCCACCGGATTGATAACCCTGGTGATCTTATAAGGGCCGATGAACCGGGGGCCTAACTTATCAGATGGCTGTCTCAACTTCAAATTCTTGGTAGACAACCAGACGAAGTCTCCTAATTTGAAGCTGCAGGGTCTTTTCCGCTTATCAAAAACCCTTTTGGTCACTAATGACACAGACACAAGGGCTTTCTTCACTTTCTGCCAAATACCTCTAAGGACCGAAACCACAGAGGAACCACCAGGCGTGGAGTCCAGGGGGTCAAAAGAATTGGCCTTAGGATGATGCCCATACACACAAAGGAAGGGAGAGATCCCTGTAGCAGAGTGAGCCGCGTTGTTATAGGCAAACTCCGCCATGGACAGATGAGCAACCCAGTCAGTCTGACACTTGGAGACATAACACCTGAGGAACTGCTCCAAGGACTGGTTCACCCTTTCAGTCTGCCCATTAGACTGCGGATGGTAGCCCGACGACAAGCTGACAGAAATCTGGAGATTGGAACAAAATGCCCTCCAGAATTTGGCCACAAACTGGGATCCGCGGTCAGAGACCACATCAAGTGGCAACCCGTGGAGACGCACAACATGCAGCATAAATAATTCAGACAGGCGTCTGGCCGATGGCAGCCCAACCAGTGGAACGAAGTGCGCCATCTTCGAAAACCTGTCAACGACAACCCAGATGGCTGTCATCCCCGAGGATTTGGGCAAGTCCACCACAAAATCCATTGAAATGTGGGTCCATGGCTTAGATGGGATAGAGAGTGGATGTAGTGGGCCAACAGGAACCCCTCTAGGAGTCTTATTTCGGGCACAGATGTCACATGCCCGAACCCACTGATCCACATCCTTAGCCACCGAGGGCCACCACACCGCCCTAGATAGCAACTCCCGAGTTCTGGCAATACCCGGGTGACCTGCAGACTTCTTGGCATGGAATTCCAGGAACACTCGCTGTCTTAACCTAGGAGGCACAAACAAAAGACCTACCGGAAGGTCTGGAGGAGCCTGCTCCTGTGCTCTAAGGACTAATGATAAGAGGTCCTGGGTAATGCCCACTTTAATACATGATGGGGAAACAATGGGCAACGGCTCCTCGGTGGTCTCCTGGATTGGAGCAAAACTCCGCGAGAGCGCATCAGCCTTGATGTTTTTTGACCCAGGGCGATATGTTATCAAAAAATTAAAGCGAGCAAAAAACAAAGCCCATCGTGCCTGCCTGGCATTGAGACGCTTCGCTGACTCTAAATATGCCAGATTCTTATGGTCAGTGAGAATTGAGACCACAAACTTAGCCCCCTCAAGCCAGTGTCTCCACTCCTCGAGTGCATCCTTAATAGCCAACAATTCCCGGTTACCCACGTCATAATTCATCTCGGCAGGCGAAAATTTACGGGAAAAGTAAGCACAGGGATGAAGGCGATTATCTGACACTCCCATCTGAGAAAGCACTGCCCCAATACCCATCTCAGAGGCATCCACCTCCACCACAAAAGGACGCTCTGGATCTGGGTGTCGCAGCACCTTGGCCGAAACAAATGCCCTTTTGATACGGGCAAAAGCCGCTTTAGCCTCACAAGACCAGTGAGCAACATCCGCCCCTTTCTTAGTGAGTGCCACCAAGGGCGCCACTATAGACGAAAATCCAGCGATAAATCGTCTATAAAAATTCGCAAAGCCCAGGAAACGCTGAAGCACCTTCAAACTAGTGGGCTGCACCCAATCCAGGACTGCCTGTACCTTGGAACCCTCCATTTGGAAACCTTCTGGGGAGATAATATATCCTAGAAATGCGATTTGCTGAACTTCAAATTCGCACTTCTCCAGCTTCGCCCCAAGCCGGTGGTCTCTGAGTTTCTGGAGGACTAAGCGTACATGCTTCCGATGTTCCTCCAGGGAATGGGAGAAGATTAGGATGTCATCTAAGTATACAACTAAGAATCTATCCAAATATTCCCTGAGCACATCATTCATGAAATCCTGGAAGACTGCCGGGGCATTACAGAGCCCAAAAGGCATCACCAAATATTCATAATGCCCCGAGTGGGTATTAAAGGCAGTCTTCCTTTCATCCCCCTCTCTTATTCGGATTAGATTGTACGCACCGCGTAGGTCAATCTTAGAAAAAATGGTGGCAGTACGAAGCTGGTCAAACAAGACCGAAATGAGAGGCAGTGGGTATGAGTTTTTAATCGTGATACGGTTCAATTCCCTGAAGTCGATGCAGGGTCGCAACGAACCGTCCTTTTTACCCACGAAGAAGAACCCCGACCCAACTGGAGACTGTGAAGGTCTGATAAATCCCTTAGCCAAGTTCTCCTGAATGTACTCTGCCATAGCCTGAGTCTCAGGACGTGACAGGGAGTACAACCTGCTCTTGGGAAGCTTAGCATTTGGCAACAAATCAATGGCACAGTCATAGGAGCGATGGGGAGGTAGTACCTCTGCAACTTTTTTGGAGAACACGTCCGCAAAATCTGCATAACACCCTGGCAATCCCGGCAAACTTAGCTGCGAGAACCTGACTGGAAGGCTCAAGCAACTCCTGAAACAATCAGTACCCCAACTAAGAATCTCCCCAGAGACCCAGTCAAATTGAGGATTGTGGGCCCTTAACCAGGGCAACCCCAACACCAATGGGGCAAAAGTACAGACAGTCACACAAAAGGACAATCTCTCAGAGTGTGTGGCTCCAATAAACAAAGAAATCTGGCTAGTGCAAGAGGCAATTTTACCTTGGGATAATGGTTCCCCGTTTAACCCACAAATCTCAATCTCCGATGCCAAGGGTACTAAGGGAACAGAGTGTTTCAGGGCGAATTGGCGGTCCATAAAAACCCCGTCGGCCCCACTGTCCACAAAGGCCTCAGTCTTGACAGTTTGACCGAGGATCTTCAAGGTCACCGGAATGATAAAAGTCTTCTTGGGAAATTCTGACTTCTGGCCTGACAGGATATTTCCCATCACCCTCAGGCCCCGAAGTTTTACGGCTTTTCTGGGCATGATACTACCACATGACCTTTATTCCCACAGTACAAACACAACCCCTGCTGTCTCCTCCGCATCTTCTCACGCGAGGAGAGGCGGGTAGCCCCAATCTGCATAGGCTCCTCGGAAAATTCCTCAGAGTCTGAGGTTCCCTTGGGAAGGAAGGAAATCTCAGTCTCCCTTTCAAGCCTACGCTCTCTCAGCCGTCTATCCACCCGGATGGATAACTGCATGAGCTGATCCAAGCTATCAGGCAAGGGATGTTGTACCAGTTGGTCCTTTATCTGGTTAGAAAGACCTCTTCGGCACTGGTGTCTCAGGGCTGGGTCATTCCACTGGGTATCATGGGCCAACCTCCGAAACTCCGTACAGTAAACCTCAACTGGCCTTCGCCCTTGCTTAAGGATCGAAATCTGAGCCTCGGCTGAGGCCATCTTGTCAGGGTCATCATACAACATGCCCAGTGCCGTAAAAAAAGCATCAACACTTTTAAGCGACGGACAGTCAGGCTGCAACCCATATGCCCAGACCTGTGGGTCTCCTTGTAGCAAGGAAATCACTATGCCCACCCGCTGAATCTCCGACCCAGAAGACTGAGGCCTAAGCCGGAAGTATAGCTTGCAGCTCTCCTTGAAACAAAAGAACTGCGAGCGATCTCCAGAAAAACGATCCGGGAGATTTACTTTCGGCTCCTTAACCCCTGCAGGTGCTGCTGCTGCGGGAGCTCCGCCAGCAGCCTGGGAGGTGTGCATTTTAATGGACAAATCATTACATTTTTGAGTCAGGACCTGCACCTGATCAACCACCTGTTGCAACGTATTTTGAGGGGTATGCTCCATATTCCCACAAAATTTCAACAGGAGTATTGGGCTGCTGAATATGTTATGCACACCAGTGCCTGCAGGAAAGTACTGGTGTCAGGACTGTTATGCACTCCAGTGCCTGCAGGAATGTACTGGTGTTTGAACTGTTATGCAAAACAAATGGACTCACAGACAGACTAGGGAATATGACATAACGTACACAGAAGGTGGTAGGGTAACAAAATACACACAACGTGAACAGAGAAGCCCAGAGGCTAAGGAACTGGGTATCTCCCTTGTATTAGAACTGCTCAGATGTGAAAAGCAAGATGTTGTGTTTTAATACATAGAAAACCCGAAATGCTGTTGCTAAGGGCAACAGCAAAACCCTAAAGGGTTACCAACGGGTGTGGCAGTAAAACTCCTTGGTCAGAGATGGAATGATAGACACAAGGAGATTCTCCACAATCCTAATTCTCACTTGCAGTGCACAGGTTCGGTTTACTGCCACTAAACTGACCCCTGACACCTAGCACAGTGAGACAGGATTAGACAGGCAAGTCTTAGAATACAGCCGCAAACTTGCTAAGTTCACAGAGTAGTAACAGAACCCCAGCAAGCTAAACGACTGACTCCAGTCTTACTGCTAGGTCTGGATTGGCAGAGTGTAATACCAAGTCCCCAGGCCTATTTGCAGTAAGCAACAAACAAATACAAAGCTACACAGTACTGGCTAACTTTCAGAAACTGACTAACCAACAAAGATTCAGCAACATCTGCTTACCCTGAAAAGAGGCCCTATAAAGCAGGTGCTGTCCACGCCCCACTCAGACCTCACAGACTGTGAGCACAAAAACCAGCACCGGATCCCCTGCCATGCACAGAGCCTATAACCACCGCACAGCAAAAGACCCGAACCGGAGTATCAGCTGCGCTCAGGTTACTCCGCTAGCACTTGTCTCCCGGTTGCCATGACGACGTGGCAGCACAGGGCAGGAGACCCTAACAATTCTACATTGAGAGCATTTGAAGTTTATATTTGTCTTCTACAGTATATTATCAGGATATGAGCCATGAAAGGTTGTTATAGGATGTTTTACACAGTCCTTGTACAGTACTGAGACTCTACTGAGGTTCTTGCTGGCCCAGCAAATAGCTATATACTGTAATAAAGTGAGTATGTTAACGTCTTCATCATCTCTTTGCTCCTTAGTAGGTAATTGGGCAGTTACTGACTTTATGCAAATAAGGAATTCCTGTACTGTCGCTGCACATTATTTGATTTAAAGGTCATGCTGTCTATATTTCAGCTGCAGATACAAGTTCTTAATGTGCAGAGCGCAGAGTAATACACGTTCTGTGTTTATGGGGAAAGCTAAAAACAGCAATTTATTCTAGGAAGGTTGTAGGAAAGTCATAATGCCGGTAAAGTTTAGTGCCAAAATAAGATGTTTTACAAAGATGCTAAACTGCTTTCATCTTCCCCATAACATCAGTACAAGGTGTAACTGTATAGACACTCAGTAGTGAGAGAGTTCTGATCTGTGTAACATGTGCAGTGATCTGCCAGGGACCTTGTAGTCAGAGGTGTAGCAAGGTGTCATGGTGCCTGGAGAAAGGTATGTTTTGGCGCCCCTCCCCTGTACTGAATTGAGTGCGTGGCCACCAGGGCCGGTTCTAGACATTGTGGCATCCAGGGCGAAAGTTTCCTTCGGCACCCCCCTTCCCCCATCCCACACACACATACCCATAGGTCAAACATACTGCGCGCAAGAAATAGGAGCGTGGCAGGAGCGTGGCTTCATAGGGAAGGGGTGTGGCCACAGTTATGCCCCCTGTAGTTATGTACCCAGTAGTTGTGTCCCCTGTAGCTGTGCCCCCTGTAGATTCGCCCCCAGTAGTTGTGCCCCCTGTAGATTTGCCACCAGTAGATGCGCCCCCTGTAGATTTGCCACCAGTAGATGTGCCCCCAGTAGCTATACCCCCTGTAGCTGTTCCCCCTGTAGATGTGCCCCCTATAGCTGTTTCTGAAGTAGTTGTGCCCCAAGTAGCTGTGCCCCCAGTAGATTTGCCCCCAGTAGTTGTGCCCTCTGTAGCTGTGCCCCCAGTAGCTGTGCCCCTGTAGATTTGCCCCCAGTAGCTGTGTCCCTGTAGTTGTGCCCAGAGTAATTGTGCCCCCTGTAGCTGTGCCCCTTGGTAGTGCCACTTACAAACACTAAAGATAAACAAAAAAAAAAACAATACTCACCTGCCCTGCTCCTGCTTCCCAACTGCTGCTGCCGCTACTGCTGCTCCGTCTCCGCAGTCCCTCTGAGTCTGGCCGCATCTCTGCCCATCTGATGTCAATGTGTGTGAGGTCACGACGTCACACGCAAGTCACGGAGCGCGGAGGGGTGGAGGGAGGCAGGTAGAGAGCTGACGCAGCTCAGGCTCTCAGCTGTCAGTGACTGACAGCTGCGGCTGCCAGCTGCATGGGGCCAGGCGGAGGTTCCAGCGGAGTCGAGCTGCGGCGCCTGTACTGTCTTGGGAGCCTGGAGCTCGAGCTTCACCTGAACCACCCTCCCTACGCCCCTGCTTGTAGTGTTGCACAAAGGACTATGGGCCTGATTCAGAGAAGGATGGAAATTCACTGACACTTGTAAGCAGCTTTGAATTTCCTTTTGATTTGAAGGAGGAACATGCGCAGGAGATGGCTCAGTAGAAGAGACGCCTCCGGCATGTAGCTGGGATCCACATTGCGACCATCGGTTCACGCAGACTTCTGGCTGAGTAAGCCAAAGCTTACGCAGCTGGCCAATAGAAGCGGGGGCTGCGAGGCCAGGGAGTCTGCAAGGTGACATGCACACCCTTGCCTCTCCCCTCTCAGAAAATGCAAGCCTCTACTCGCCCCTCCCCATAACACGGCTGCCTGTCAATCAGGCAGCAGGAGATGGTAACCATGAGCAAAATCGCAAGACCCGTTCTGCATATGTGTAAAACGGACCTTGAGCAGCAGCAGATTCCCGATCTGCAAGTGTTCCCTCTCCTGCATCCATCTCTGCATCAGGCACTATGACATTAAAGTAGGGGAGCTGTAGGAAGTGGATTGGTGGGCTTCTAGTGTTATACAGGCACTGTATGGCAATGAAAACAAAAACAGCACTAGGTTAAACAGTAAAAAACTAAATGGTGTACAGCTTGATAGTGTAGCATAGGACATAATAAGACAAATACATGTGAACAATATGATGACAGTGGCGTAACTACTGCCCCCGCAGCCCTCGCGGTGGCTTGGGGGTGAGGGGCTACGGGGGCGCCGCCACTGATTTAGCGCAGATTGACATGCAGACGAGCGTCCGCATGTCAATCTGTTCTCACTAACCCTCCCTACTGTAAGGAGGGACACGGAGGGCACAGCGCGCGCCTCTCCTGTGTCCCTCTCGGGTCTCCGGCGGGTCTAATAAAGGAAGTGCCGTTCGTGAGCTCCGATTGGCTTACGAACCAGCACTTCCTTTAACAGACCCGCCGGAGACCCAGGAGGGACACAGGAGAGGCGCGCGCTGTGCCCTCCGTGTCCCCCCAACACAAAACAGAGGGGGAGCGCGGGGGAGCGGGAGCACGCACTGGGGGAGCATATGTGCACTGAGGGGGCATATATGGCACTGGGGGGGTGTATGTGTACCTGGCACATGGTGGTGGGGGGGCTATATTTGGCACTGGGGGCACGTGAGTACCTGGCACTGTGGAGGAATATCTGGCACTGGGGGCATATGTGGTACTGGGGGGGTATATGTGTACCTGGCACATGGGGGGGCTATATTTGGCACTGGGGGCATGTGAGTACCTGGCACTGTGGGGGAATATCTGGCACTGGGGGCATATGTGGCACTGGGGGGGGGTATATGTGTACCTGGCACATGGGGGGGGGCTATATTTGTCACTGGGGGCATGTGAGTACCTGGCACCGTGGGGGAATATCTGGCACTGGGGGCATATTTGGCACTGGGAGCACAGCCCTAGCAACAAGCACTACCCCCTAGCAACGAGCATGACACCCAGTGCATGAAACCCCTGGCAACGAGCATGACACCCTGAGCATGAAAACCCCTGGCACCGTGCATGGAACCAAGAGCATGAAACCCCTGGCAATGAGCAGGTAATTTAAAAGTAATTAGAAGCCTTACTGTAGGACTTAATGTGTAATGGGCATTGCAGTGTGTGGCATAATGTATCACGGACATTGCGGTGTGTGTCATAATGTGTCACAGGCATTACGGTGTGTGGCATACTATATCACGGGCATTGTGATATGTGGTATAATGTCTCAGGGGCATTGCAGTGTGGCATAATGTATAACGGGCATTGCGGTGTGTGGCATAGGGTATAACAGGCATTGCGGTATGTGTCACAGGCATTACGGTGTATGGTATATTATATCACGGGCATTGTGATATGTGGTATAATGTCTCAGGGTCATTGCAGTGTGTGGCATAATGTATCACGGACATTGCGGTGTGTGTCATAATGTGTTAGGCATTACGGTGTGTTGTATACTATATCACGGGCATTGTGGTATGTGGTATAATGTCTCAGGGTCATTGCAGTGTGGCATAATGTATAACGGGCATTGCGGTGTGTGGCATAGGGTATAACGGGCATTGCGGTATGTGTCAGGCATTACGGTGTGTTGTATACTATATCACGGGCATTGTGGTATGTGGTATAATGTCTCAGGGTCATTGCAGTGTGTGTCATAATGTGTCACAGGCATTGTATGTGCTATAATGTATCAGGGGCATTGCAGTGTGTAGCATAATGTATTACGGGCATTGCGATTCCTGTCATAATGTGTCACAGGCATTACGGTGTGTGGCATAATGTGTTGGGGGCATTACGGTGTGTGGCATAATGTGTCGGGGGAATTATGGTGTGTGCATATTGTGTCAAGTGCATTATTGTGTGTGGCATAATGTCTAAGGGCCATTGCAGTATGTGGCATAATGTATACTGGGCATAACTATAAGGAGGAAAAATGACAAATAATGTAAGGGGCATGAATCAGGATTATTTTTCTTTCCTGTGGTGGCCAACGTCTGGGCGTGCAGGTTGCAAAACTGGGGTATAAGGTAGTCTTTTCCTGCAATGCCACGCCCCTTTATGTGAAGCCACGCCCCCTTGTTTGCGGCACGCGCATGTTTGTCCCTTTAATAGTGCCAATTATGGGGGATGGGGGATTGGGGGGGGGGGGGGGCGACGAAGAATTTTTTGGCTTGGGGGAGAAAGATTTCTAGTTACGCCACTGTATGATGAGATATCATCATCTCCTCACAAATCCTTGTGATTCTGTATCCTCTCAGAGACTAGCAATTGGCACATGCTGGTCTCCTGCAAGATCGTTTGCAGTCCCTTCTTGGTCATAACATGATTGATATGATGCAACGTTTGAGTGGCAGAGTGGGGGCATCCATGGGGACTATTTTACAAAACAGGGGCGTGTTACCCCCATTTTGTAGTTGACAAGCCCAGGGTTTGCATCTTCGGATGCTCACTGTGTCAATCTCGATAACAGGCCCAATAGCAATTTCACCATTTCTCTGGCAGCCAGAAATAAATCAGAGTGATCAGGAAACCAAATGCATTTGCATTTGTACTGCTCACCTTAGCAAAAAATAAAATGTTTGTTGCTTCACTATTTCCCCAAATCTCTTAGACCCAAAGTAGCTGTTTCTTTGCCACCCTCTAGCTCTGCCCATCCAGAAGAAGCAACCAACTTTGTTGACAAATGTGATACACTGGGGAAGATGTTTCAAATCTTGGAGAGAGATAAAGTGGCGGATAACAGGGCAGATGTACTAAGCCTTGTAATGGCCCCCACACATCTGCTGCCCCGTTTCTTCATTTCCTCTATCTGGCAGCACCACCAATCCGCTGACTGGATCAGTCTTTCAGCGGCACGCGATGATGGGTAATCTATTGGGGAATCAGGGAAATTAGACATGTTAAAAATCCCAGATTTGGTGATCCCGAACGCTTTCAGTTGGGATCAGGGAATTGTGATTTTAAAACATGTTTAATATTCCAAATTCCCTGAACCAGCCATCAGGGGATCGGGAATTTGCCCCATTATATCTGTGATGTATGGGGGCCATACATGGCAGTTAGGAGCTGATTGACTTTATTTATATCTACTTTATTACTGTCCATGGCTTAGTACATCTCCCCCAAACTACCAGCTCCAAACTGCCACGCTACAGGCTGTGACGCAGACACTGGCGTATTTATAATGGGTGCAGTGTGTGCAGTGCACACGGGCCCCGGTGGACCAGGGGGGCCCACACTGCACATCCTGCACCCATTTTTTTTTCCATATTTACACTCCAGAGTCCAGCGGCACTGCATGCGCAGCAGAAAAATCACTGGGAAAATGGCTGCAGCGCCAGAGGTCTGGTCTGCATTAGAGGATGGAGATTTCCTGGCCTGCGGCCCCATGGCTCCCACAGCCTGCCAATGGTGTCGCAGACACCTCCTGCTCCACTAATATATTAGTGCTATCCAGGGCCGGCTCGAGGCATGTTCGACTCGAGCGGCCGCGCAGGGCGCCACCCTTAAAGGGCGCCGCGCGCTGGCGCCGCCATGTCGGAGCCTGGAGCCGGCCCTGATCTCCCCTGCTGTCCTCCCGCTGTGTGCGCCGCCGCTGTGTGCGCTATGCGGCGCCGGCGCTTGATGTCAGACACCGGCACCGCACAGCGCGCACAGACAGCGGCAGACAGCACAGACAGCGGCCGCAGCGGCGCGCACAGCAGCACTCCCCCTCTCTCGGCACAGCAGGTACTGGGGGCATATGTGGCACTGTGGGGGGCATTTATCTGGCACTGTGGGGGGCATTCATTTATCTGGCACTGTGGGGGCATTCATTTATCTGGCACTGTGGGGGGGCATTTATCTGTGCACTGTGAGGGGGCATTAATGTATCTGGCACTGTGGGGTCATGTATCTATCTGGGACTGTGGGGGCATATCTGGCACTGGGGGGGGGGCATTAATGTATCTGGCACTGTGGGGGACATTTATCTGGCACTGTGGGGGGCATTTATCTGGCACTGTGGGGGGCATTTATCTGGCACTGTGGGGGGCATTTATCTGGCACTGTGGGGGGGCATTAATGTATCTGGCACTGTGGGGGGGCATTTATCTGGCACTAGGGGCATTTATCTGTGCACTGTGAGGGGGCATTAATGTATCTGGCACTGTGGGGGCATTTCTGGCACTGTGGGGTCATGTATCTATCTGGGTCTGTGGGGGCATATCTGGCACTGGGGGGAGGGCATTGATGTATCTGGAACTGTGGCGGCATTTATCTGGCACTGTGAGGGGGCATTAATGTATCTGGCACTGTGGGGGCATTTATCTGGCACTGTGAGGGGGCATTAATGTATCTGGCACTGTGGGGTCATTTATCTATCTGGGACTGTGGGGGCATATCTGGCACTGTGGGAGGCATTTATGTATCTGGCACTGTGGGGGGCATTTATGTATCTGGCACTGTGGGGGGCATTTATGTATCTGGTACTGTGGGGGGCATTTATGTATCTGGTACTGTGGGGGGCATTTATGTATCTGGTACTGTGGGGGGCATTTATGTATCTGGTACTGTGGGGGGCATTTATATATCTGGCACTGTGGGGGCCATTTATGTATCTGGCACTGTGGGGGGCATTTATGTATCTGGCACTGTGGGGGGCATTTATGTATCTGGCACTGTGGGGGGCATTTATGTATCTGGCACTGTGGGGACAATTATGTTTCTCGCACTGCTGGGGGGGCATGTCATGTGCATTTGGCACTGCTGGGGGGGCATGTCATGTGCATTTGGCACTGCTGGGGGGCATATCATGTGCATCTGGCACTGCTGGGGGGGCATGTCATGTGCATTTGGCACTGCTGGGGGGCATGTCATGTGCATCTGGCACGGCTGGGGGGCATGTCGTGTCTAGCTGGCACGGCTGGGGGGCATATCATGTAGTGTTCCCATGTCTCAGTGCAATACCTGGCGCAAAGTGTCTAACGTGCTCTGCCTGGCACAAAGTGTCTTAACATGCTCTACCTGTCGCAGTGTGTATAGGAGGTTCTACCTGGTGCAATGTGTATTAGCTGCACTACTGTGTGGTGTAATGCGAATTGCCACTATTATGTGGCCGCGCCCCTTCCCCACGAAGCAACGCCCCTAAATTTTTGATGCGCGCCTTTGGCGCTCAAGGTCCATGATTTTGAACGGAGCAACAAGCATTACAGTATGTACATCATTTTGCCCTTCTAACTTAAATATGTGCCCTCCCAAATGCAAAATGTGCCCTCCCCGTGATCAGCACCCCTACCCTAAAAAAATTCTAGAGTGAACACTATCATGTGTAGCTGGCATTGCTGGGGGGCATATCATGTGTAGCTGGCACTGCAGCAGGGCATGTCCTGTCTATCTGGCACTGCTGGGGGGTATATCATGTCTATCTGGCACTGCTGGGGGGCATGTCGTGTAGCTGGCACTGCTGGGGGCATGTCATGTGTAGCTGGCACTGCTGCGGGGCATGTCATGTCTATCTGGCACTGCACTACTGTAGACATTATGTGTAGCTGGCACTATACTGGAGACATTGTGTGTAAGGAACACTACTGTAGCTGTTATGTGTAATGCTGCTAATTGCGTGCGTAGAGGGGGTGTGAAAATATATTTATTTATTTATAGTGTGATAATATGAAGTTAAGGCCCCGCCCGTTTTTTCAGAGGCCACGCCCACTTTTCCAGGAGCGCATAGAGTATGGGAGGGGGCGCTTTTACATTTTCTCGCACAGGGTGCTAGTAGGCCTGGAGCCGGCCCTGGTGCTATCAATGCTACTTCCATGTAAGCAGCAACTATAGCAACATCAGCCACATCTGAATCATACTTACCTACTTTGCTGCCCCCTCCTCCGGGTTGTAGGTGAATCGCGTCATCGGACCCCCTCGGACCGCCCACTTGTTCTCTGCTGTGGGCGGCCGAGGAGGGCTTGCCCACCTTTCCGGGGGGGCGGGAGGGCCACACGATTTTTGGGAGCCTCTCGGCCATTCCGGGAGGGTAGGCAAGTATGATCTGAATCAGACCCATAGTTAGTGAATGCAGTTAGCAAACTCATCGGCTTTCCCAAACACACACTACAAATGATTAATCTGTGGTTGTGTGTATGATAATTTACATAATAAGCTTTTTCTGAGGATGCATCACTTTCCGTTCCATTCCTATCTGCAACAACCTCTATTCTCAATTGGCTGTAATCTCTGGAGGATCTGATTTGCCGTCTTGATACAAATTATATCTCCATCAGCCAGCTAACTTTATTGAGATTAATTTTAAATGTCATGGAATTTACTTATGCATTCAATATGATCTGTTTAATTGGTTGGAAGAAAAATGTGACATATACACCTTAATACTTTAATCTGCTACACGCTAGATTTATTAAAAATCCATCAGGGATGACAGATGAAAAGATGTTCTTTATTTGTATTCAGGAAAAATCAAACTTGTTTCGTCAGCACCGCTGGAATATCACAGAATTCAACTTTATAAATGATATTGATTATACCTCATTACCTCTGTGCTAAGAATGGCTCACAAATCAGACACCAGAACCAGCTTCACAGATTTTTCATAACACTGTCTTATTAAAACTGAGATAGCTGCATGTCCTGTATTATACTGTTACATTTATATTAAAAACGCTCGTCTTCAAAAATGTGCTTCTTAATTAAACTGGCTCTAAGATGCCTTAATACAACAATATCTAAGAACTGCATTCGATTATGCAAATAAAACAGATGACGTGGCCTTTTCAAAGAAACCTCTAATTTGCCGTCTTCAAAAACCCTATCAAATAACCTACATAAACCCAAGATAAATGTGGCTACTCCTGTAGATAAACAGTAACAAAAAAAACAAAAAAATCCCGAAAGAAAAAAAGCTTTTTTTTTTTTTCTCGTCGACTCTTGTATTTTCTGTAGAGTGATTTGCATTTCATTAAAACTCCGTTGGTATGAACATGTCTTTTACATTTTCACAGCTGTCCCAAAAGAAAATCTGCTGTGATGTCGACTTTGCCGGAGCACATCACAGATTTCCAGAAGCAAGAAATTCAACCGATGAGTAACTAAGATGAGCATGGGAAAGTCAGGGGGCTGGGGGGGGGGGGGGGGTGAGTGGGAGTGGGGTTATGTCTCCCTACGCTAACATTACAGAAGCATATTCACACTAATCAATATTCACGTAAGACAATTGAAGTGGAAGACAGAATCCATTATTTCAGCAATCCATGTATTGGAAACGGTTGTGTGTTTCTGAGTCACTGGGAGTCATTAATAGACTAGAATTCAGAGTGATACCAAATACATCCATCCATAGAAAGACAGCTATCGTACTAGAGAAGAGGAGGAAAGAGGTGGAAAAGATCGAGAGGAAGGAAATTGCTCAATCTAAAAGTTGCTTTGCTAGGTAAATGGCAATTCCAAAAGCAGAACGATGCAGAGGCGAAGTACTATTTCTGTATAGCTTTAATATAATGTTATGCACAGGACCATAACTAGGGATCTACGACTGGTGTCACAGTCCAGCATGCAAGGCCGAGGGGATGACAATGTCATAGACCCATTGGCACCTGTGTATGACTGGCACGGTGCCGAGAACAGCACAGGAAGCCACGCGGGGCACACTTACTGTAAGGCTAACCCAACACACAGCTTTGTGACCTTAGCTCCCTCTTCGTGATGGGAACAGGTGGTGCTGTGCTAGCACAGGATGCAGAAGTCACATGGTACAGCGCTGGTAATGTGCATATCTATCTGGTTTAAGCTGATGCACAAAGTGATTGCACATGGGCGTGCAAGTCTGCATTCTTTGTACTATGCTTATGCAAACAAATGCATCAGTATTAAGATTTTCACACACAGAATCCCTGACTTGCACCTCCTTACACCAGAGAGGATGAATTGGGAAGTGAAGGGGCATCCTGTACAAACAAAGGTTGAGTACAGTACTTTTTAAGGGCATATTCCGGTAAAAACGATATAATTTGAATCTCTACCCTTGACCAAAGATCAACAGCACAGACCTTTACAGTGTCAAAATGAACTAATAAATAAATATATAAATAAAAAAGAACATGCCCTACTTACATGTGAAGTACACACCAGCGCTCATTGCCTGGGCTGGTTAATGTGTAGAACATACAGTGCGGGGTCCCTCCTATTAAGCAACAACAAGGATTAAGTTATGACAGGCTGTGCAGGTCACGCTATAACAGGTAGTCCGACAGTGCGGGCTTTCCACTGTTATAATGGGACACAACCCCAGTCTCTTCAGCCGAGGGCCAGAGGCAAATTAAGTTCTAGGAGTACCTCCTTAGCTACATATTGTTGTGGGCCCCATAATTCCCTCGATTTGTCAAAGCAAAACATAAAAATGTGTTGTGCAATCTGTTCCCCCCGTAGGTAGTTAAGGGTTATATTTATGAAAGTGCGGGTTTATAGAAGTGGAGATGCCATAGCATCCAATCAGATTCTACTTATCAGTTATCTAGCACCTTCTAGAAAATAATAGCTGATTCTTATTGGTTTCTATGGGCAACATCTCCACTTCTATAAAGTTTATAAACCTGCACTTTAGTAAATATATCTCTCGGAATGCACCATGCTGAATTTCCAAGGGGAACTGGGCCCACTAAAAAAAATGTTGCCCTCTCCCCAGTTAAAAAAACAGACCATTGCTGGAAGAGCTGGAGCACGTCCCAACTCCCCTGGGTAATGGGTATTTATATATTAATTCTCTAAGGTCTGTCCCGTCTCCTGAATGCACACACAGTGCATACATAGTATGCAGAGACACTTAACGCATATCTTCTTCCTAACTGAACATGTGCGTTGTTCTCAGACTGGCCTTTCTGATCTGATCCCTTAGACTAATCATGCTGACTGACATACAGTAGGACAGGTTTCCCAGTCACTTCTTTCTCTTCACCTCCTTCTTGTGGGAGCCCTTCAAACTTTCACATGTCAGGATAGTGTGAAACTCGAAGATTGTCATTTGACTTATCTAGAATACCTTAGAATCTAAGACCTGATTCCCTGTTGATCCATCAGGGAATCAGGAAAATAGTAATACTGCATGTTAAAATTCTGCGACTCACAAATCCCAATCAGTTTTCGGTTGAAATCAGCGAATCAATGATTTCCAACAAACTGGATTTCCCCATGCCCTTTACCCAAGCATCGGCAGAATGGGGAATTGCCCCAACATCTACTAGATCAGTGGTTCTCAAACTCGGTCCTCAGGACCCCACACGGTTCACGTTTTCCATGTCACCCGGCAGCTGCACTGTGTATCACCAACTGTCACATTTTAAAAATCTACAGGTGACCTGCAAAACATGAACCGTGTGGGGTCCTGAGGACCAAGTTTGAGAACCTGTGTACTAGATGTATGGCCCCCTTTAGAGTGATGAGATCAAGAAGCCATAGGGCACTAGGGGACTATTTTCTAAGCCATGGGTGGAGATAAAGTGGATGAAGATAAAGTACCAGCCAATCAGCTCCTAACAAACATGTCACAGGCTGGGTTTTAAAAATGACAGAAGCTGGTTGGCTGGTACTTTCTTTATCTCCATCCACTTCATCTCCATCCCAGGCTCAGTAAATAGACCCTTAGATATCACAATTGCACTGTACCTCCCAGATGTCCAATCTAGTCATTACAGAGTGTCTGGGGCCACTACCTCTGTTTCTTTAGAGCATGTTAAAAATTGATTTGCAAAAATGGAAAATCATTGATAAAAACAGCTAAAATCATGTAATTTTTGCAATCCAAAACCAGGACTCTGTTCAGGTCGGATCTCCTCTGGAGATCCAGATCGGGTTTTGATTCGGTTCGGATGCACAAAATTCAGGTGGATTTGTATTTCTGGAGAACCTAACCGCACATCTCAAATGAAGACACATCTGTAATTGTACATTGTTATTTGGCTTCTACTCAGGCTGTATTATTTATATTAGATCTTTTTTAAGCTTTCATGACAGGGAGACTTTCAATTGAACTAATTCCAAAAAGTAAAACATTCATTTTTTTAAAACTCCAAGAGGTGAAAGCAAGAGAGTAACAATATGTGACTTAAGATGGGATCCCGGAAGTCGAAATACAGACACCAGAATCCTAACACTGCTTGGAATGCCGGCGCCGGCATCCTGACAAGGGTCACAATCCCAGCGCCAGAATCCCAACTGCTGAGATCCCGAAAGAGGGTCTGCCTGGGCTATGGATGGGTTACCCGTGGGGTGGGGAGGGTTTCGGGGGGGGGGGCAGGCATAGGTTTAGGCTGAGGGGGGCAGAGGAGGATTTAGCACAAGACAGCCAAGGTGGCTGCTTAGGACCCTATGGGTCCCAAGAGGACCACAGTTATGGCTGTATGGAGGGCATTTCCGGTGGGCCAAGACCTCCGCTGACTGATTATATATACTCTATTTTAAGTACTAATGTGAATTGACTATGGGGGCCTTGCTGCTACAATCAGTGGGGCATTGGTAATCAATACAGTCACACTGACTGAAGAGGGTAATAAATGGGTATTATAAAATGCTGATATAAAATGCAGTCAGCGAGTGGACATGGTGCACTCAGTAAAGATGGAAAGTAATATACTGTAATAGAGGTGGAAAAACAACAAATAATGTAACAGGCATAAATCAGGAAGGAAAATATAGTGCTGTGGATTGTTTGAGGGAGGGGGCTCCAAATCTGTATCTTGCTTAGGGCTCCATGAGGTCTAAATCCACCTCTGATGGGGGGAGGGTTAGGCTCTGGGGAAGAGAGGGTTAGGCTGCAGGGAGGGGGGGGGGCTAGGCACCCCCGGGGAGGGTTAGGGTTAGGCTGTGGTGGGGAAAAGGTTAGGTTTAGGCTGTGGAAAGGGATGGTTAGGAGGCATTGGGGGAAGGTAAGTATACTTACATAGCTTGTATCTGTAATCTCACAATCAGCATGCTGCGGTCAATCTTCAGACCCCTGGCATCATGACCACCAGCATATCATACCCAACCCCTCTAAGACAACCCCACCATAATGTCCATCATCAACCAAGGGGAAAAAAATATATAATTTTGACCATAAAAAGAAGACATACTAACTCTTCAGTTGTTCTTCTTTTTTCGGTTTGCCCAGATTGCTCACAACATTCCCTTTCAAGTTTGCAATTTACAGCTGTACATCTAAAAGTTGGGAAAAGTCAGCTTACAAATCAATTTATTTTGTTCTAGCAAGCAGCTGTATTGGAATCAAATGATGGCTGCAGGGTTTACTTTGATACCGTACTTAAAGAGCACATTTTCTTGGTCTGCATTCTATTTTTCTACAATCAATTTTTAGTTTGTCTGAAAGGGATTATATGATTAGATCAGTATTATAACTATTCATTTGCTAAGGTACTAAATTCAAAAGTAATAATTTTTCTGTTGTGCTTCAGGGAAATATTTTGTATCCTAATCTGAGTTAATAAGATGCTGGAAAGCGCTGTAAGTATTGCGGTTACAAATAAGATATTATTATCACATGCCTGCGAAGCAAGGTAAGCAGCAAGCTTCTTAACACAGTAAATAAATCAATACTTACAAAACTCTTAGAGACAGGTGATGGCCATTTAACAGAATGGTCAAAAAACATGCATGGGTAAAATAAAGGCATTAAGGGAGAACTAAACAGAAAATAATTACTATTGTTAATTAGAGATGAGCGGGTTCGGTTTCTCTGAAACCGAACCCGCACGAACTTCATGTTTTTTTTCACGGGTCCGAGCAGACTCGGATCCTCCCGCCTTGCTCGGTTAACCCGAGCGCGCCCGAACGTCATCATGACGCTGTCGGATTCTCGCGAGACTCGGATTCTATATAAGGAGCCGCGCGTCGCCGCCATTTTCACACGTGCATTGAGATTGATAGGGAGAGGACGTGGCTGGCGTCCTCTCCATTAGAAATTAGATTAGAAGAGAGAGAGAGATTGTGCAGAGTCAGACAGAGTTTACCACAGTGACCAGTGCAGTTGTTGTTAGTTAACTTTTATTTATTTTAATATATATCCGTTCTCTGCTATATCCGTTCTCTGCCTGAAAAAAAACGATACACAGCAGCAGCCAGTCACACAGTGTGACTCAGTCTGTGTGCACTCAGCTCAGCCCAGTGTGCTGCACATCAATGTATAAAAGGCAAAGCTTATAATAATTGTGGGGGAGACTGGGGAGCACTGCAGGTTGTTATAGCAGGAGCCCCCAGGAGTACATAATATTATATTAATTTAAAATTAAACAGTGCACACTTTTGCTGCAGGAGTGCCACTGCCAGTGTGACTAGTGGTGACCAGTGCCTGACCACCAGTATAGTAGTATATTCATTGTTGTATGTATTGTATACTATCTCTTTATCAACCAGTCTATATTAGCAGCAGACACAGTACAGTGCGGTAGTTCACGGCTGTGGCTACCTCTGTGTCGGCAGTCGGAACTCGGCAGGCAGTCCGTCCATCCATAATTGTATTACAATATATACCACCTAACCGTGGTATTTTTTTTTCTTTCTTTATACCGTCATAGTGTCATACTAGTTGTTACGAGTATACTACTATCTCTTTATCAACCAGTGTACAGTGCGGTAGTTCACGGCTGTGGCTACCTCTGTGTCGGCAGTCGGCAGGCAGTCCGTCCATCCATAATTGTATTATTATTATAATATATACCACCTAACCGTGGTTTTTTTTCCATTCTTTATACCGTCGTCATAGTGTCATACTAGTTGTTACGAGTATACTACTATCTCTTTATCAACCAGTGTACAGTGCGGTAGTTCACGGCTGTGGCTACCTCTGTGTCGGCAGTCGGCAGGCAGTCCGTCCATCCATAATTGTATTATTATTATAATATATACCACCTAACCGTGGTTTTTTTTCCATTCTTTATACCGTCGTCATAGTGTCATACTAGTTGTTACGAGTATACTACTATCTCTTTATCAACCAGTGTACAGTGCGGTAGTTCACGGCTGTGGCTACCTCTGTGTCGGCAGTCGGCAGGCAGTCCGTCCATCCATAATTGTATTATTATTATAATATATACCACCTAACCGTGGTTTTTTTTCCATTCTTTATACCGTCGTCATAGTGTCATACTAGTTGTTACGAGTATACTACTATCTCTTTATCAACCAGTGTACAGTGCGGTAGTTCACGGCTGTGGCTACCTCTGTGTCGGCAGTCGGCAGGCAGTCCGTCCATCCATAATTGTATTATTATTATAATATATACCACCTAACCGTGGTTTTTTTTTCATTCTTTATACCGTCGTCATAGTGTCATACTAGTTGTTACGAGTATACTACTATCTCTTTATCAACCAGTGTACAGTGCGGTAGTTCACGGCTGTGGCTACCTCTGTGTCGGCAGTCGGCAGGCAGTCCGTCCATCCATAATTGTATTATTATTATAATATATACCACCTAACCGTGGTTTTTTTTCCATTCTTTATACCGTCGTCATAGTGTCATACTAGTTGTTACGAGTATACTACTATCTCTTTATCAACCAGTGTACAGTGCGGTAGTTCACGGCTGTGGCTACCTCTGTGTCGGCAGTCGGCAGGCAGTCCGTCCATCCATAATTGTATTATTATTATAATATATACCACCTAACCGTGGTTTTTTTATACCACCTAACCGTGGCAGTCCGTCCATAATTGTATACTAGTAAACTATCCAATCCATCCATCTCCATTGTTTACCTGAGGTGCCTTTTAGTTCTGCCTATAAAATATGGAGAACAAAAAAGTTGAGGTTCCAAAATTAGGGAAAGATCAAGATCCACTTCCACCTCGTGCTGAAGCTGCTGCCACTAGTCATGGCCGAGACGATGAAATGCCAGCAACGTCGTCTGCCAAGGCCGATGCCCAATGTCATAGTACAGAGCATGTCAAATCCAAAACACCAAATATCAGAAAAAAAAGGACTCCAAAACCTAAAATAAAATTGTCGGAGGAGAAGCGTAAACTTGCCAATATGCCATTTACCACACGGAGTGGCAAGGAACGGCTGAGGCCCTGGCCTATGTTCATGGCTAGTGGTTCAGCTTCACATGAGGATGGAAGCACTCAGCCTCTCGCTAGAAAACTGAAAAGACTCAAGCTGGCAAAAGCACCGCAAAGAACTGTGCGTTCTTTGAAATCCCAAATCCACAAGGAGAGTCCAATTGTGTCGTTTGCGATGCCTGACCTTCCCAACACTGGACGTGAAGAGCATGCGCCTTCCACTATTTGCATGCCCCCTGCAAGTGCTGGAAGGAGCACCCGCAGTCCAGTTCCTGATAGTCAGATTGAAGATGTCAGTGTTGAAGTACACCAGGATGAGGAGGATATGGGTGTTGCTGGCGCTGGGGAGGAAATTGACCAGGAGGATTCTGATGGTGAGGTGGTTTGTTTAAGTCAGGCACCCGGGGAGACACCTGTTGTCCGTGGGAGGAATATGGCCGTTGACATGCCAGGTGAAAATACCAAAAAAATCAGCTCTTCGGTGTGGAGGTATTTCACCAGAAATGCGGACAACAGGTGTCAAGCCGTGTGTTCCCTTTGTCAAGCTGTAATAAGTAGGGGTAAGGACGTTAACCACCTCGGAACATCCTCCCTTATACGTCACCTGCAGCGCATTCATAATAAGTCAGTGACAAGTTCAAAAACTTTGGGTGACAGCGGAAGCAGTCCACTGACCAGTAAATCCCTTCCTCTTGTAACCAAGCTCACGCAAACCACCCCACCAACTCCCTCAGTGTCAATTTCCTCCTTCCCCAGGAATGCCAATAGTCCTGCAGGCCATGTCACTGGCAAGTCTGACGAGTCCTTTCCTGCCTGGGATTCCTCCGATGCATCCTTGCGTGTAACGCCTACTGCTGCTGGCGCTGCTGTTGTTGCCGCTGGGAGTCGATGGTCATCCCAGAGGGGAAGTCGTAAGCCCACTTGTACTACTTCCAGTAAGCAATTGACTGTTCAACAGTCCTTTGCGAGGAAGATGAAATATCACAGCAGTCATCCTACTGCAAAGCGGATAACTGAGTCCTTGACAACTATGTTGGTGTTAGACGTGCGTCCGGTATCCGCCGTTAGTTCACAGGGAACTAGACAATTTATTGAGGCAGTGTGCCCCCGTTACCAAATACCATCTAGGTTCCACTTCTCTAGGCAGGCGATACCGAGAATGTACACGGACGTCAGAAAAAGACTCACCAGTGTCCTAAAAAATGCAGTTGTACCCAATGTCCACTTAACCACGGACATGTGGACAAGTGGAGCAGGGCAGGGTCAGGACTATATGACTGTGACAGCCCACTGGGTAGATGTATGGACTCCCGCCGCAAGAACAGCAGCGGCGGCACCAGTAGCAGCATCTCGCAAACGCCAACTCTTTCCTAGGCAGGCTACGCTTTGTATCACCGCTTTCCAGAATACGCACACAGCTGAAAACCTCTTACGGCAACTGAGGAAGATCATCGCGGAATGGCTTACCCCAATTGGACTCTCCTGTGGATTTGTGGCATCGGACAACGCCAGCAATATTGTGTGTGCATTAAATATGGGCAAATTCCAGCACGTCCCATGTTTTGCACATACCTTGAATTTGGTGGTGCAGAATTTTTTAAAAAACGACAGGGGCGTGCAAGAGATGCTGTCGGTGGCCAGAAAAATTGCGGGACACTTTCGGCGTACAGGCACCACGTACAGAAGACTGGAGCACCACCAAAAACTACTGAACCTGCCCTGCCATCATCTGAAGCAAGAAGTGGTAACGAGGTGGAATTCAACCCTCTATATGCTTCAGAGGTTGGAGGAGCAGCAAAAGGCCATTCAAGCCTATACAATTGAGCACGATATAGGAGATGGAATGCACCTGTCTCAAGTGCAGTGGAGAATGATTTCAACGTTGTGCAAGGTTCTGATGCCCTTTGAACTTGCCACACGTGAAGTCAGTTCAGACACTGCCAGCCTGAGTCAGGTCATTCCCCTCATCAGGCTTTTGCAGAAGAAGCTGGAGGCATTGAAGAAGGAGCTAACACGGAGCGATTCCGCTAGGCATGTGGGACTTGTGGATGCAGCCCTTAATTCGCTTAACAAGGATTCACGGGTGGTCAATCTGTTGAAATCAGAGCACTACATTTTGGCCACCGTGCTCGATCCTAGATTTAAAGCCTACCTTGGATCTCTCTTTCCGGCAGACACAGGTCTGCTGGGGTTGAAAGACCTGCTGGTGACAAAATTGTCAAGTCAAGCGGAACGCGACCTGTCAACATCTCCTCCTTCACATTCTCCCGCAACTGGGGGTGCGAGGAAAAGGCTCAGAATTCCGAGCCCACCCGCTGGCGGTGATGCAGGGCAGTCTGGAGCGACTGCTGATGCTGACATCTGGTCCGGACTGAAGGACCTGACAACGATTACGGACATGTCGTCTACTGTCACTGCATATGATTCTCTCAACATTGATAGAATGGTGGAGGATTATATGAGTGACCGCATCCAAGTAGGCACGTCACACAGTCCGTACTTATACTGGCAGGAAAAAGAGGCAATTTGGAGGCCCTTGCACAAACTGGCTTTATTCTACCTAAGTTGCCCTCCCACAAGTGTGTACTCCGAAAGAGTGTTTAGTGCCGCCGCTCACCTTGTCAGCAATCGGCGTACGAGGTTACATCCAGAAAATGTGGAGAAGATGATGTTCATTAAAATGAATTATAATCAATTCCTCCGCGGAGACATTGACCAGCAGCAATTGCCTCCACAAAGTACACAGGGAGCTGAGATGGTGGATTCCAGTGGGGACGAATTGATAATCTGTGAGGAGGGGGATGTACACGGTGATATATCGGAGGGTGAAGATGAGGTGGACATCTTGCCTCTGTAGAGCCAGTTTGTGCAAGGAGAGATTAATTGCTTCTTTTTTGGGGGGGGTCCAAACCAACCCGTCATATCAGTCACAGTCGTGTGGCAGACCCTGTCACTGAAATGATGGGTTGGTTAAAGTGTGCATGTCCTGTTTTGTTTATACAACATAAGGGTGGGTGGGAGGGCCCAAGGATAATTCCATCTTGCACCTCTTTTTTCTTTTCTTTTTCTTTGCATCATGTGCTGATTGGGGAGGGTTTTTTGGAAGGGACATCCTGCGTGACACTGCAGTGCCACTCCTAGATGGGCCCGGTGTTTGTGTCGGCCACTAGGGTCGCTAATCTTACTCACACAGCTACCTCATTGCGCCTCTTTTTTTCTTTGCGTCATGTGCTGTTTGGGGAGGGTTTTTTGGAAGGGACATCCTGCGTGACACTGCAGTGCCACTCCTAGATGGGCCCGGTGTTTGTGTCGGCCACTAGGGTCGCTAATCTTACTCACACAGTCAGCTACCTCATTGCGCCTCTTTTTTTCTTTGCGTCATGTGCTGTTTGGGGAGGGTTTTTTGGAAGGGCCATCCTGCGTGACACTGCAGTGCCACTCCTAGATGGGCCCGGTGTTTGTGTCGGCCACTAGGGTCGCTAATCTTACTCACACAGCTACCTCATTGCGCCTCTTTTTTTCTTTGCGTCATGTGCTGTTTGGGGAGGGTTTTTTGGAAGGGCCATCCTGCGTGACACTGCAGTGCCACTCCTAGATGGGCCCGGTGTTTGTGTCGGCCACTAGGGTCGCTAATCTTACTCACACAGCTACCTCATTGCGCCTCTTTTTTTCTTTGCGTCATGTGCTGTTTGGGGAGGGTTTTTTGGAAGGGACATCCTGCGTGACACTGCAGTGCCACTCCTAGATGGGCCCGGTGTTTGTGTCGGCCACTAGGGTCGCTTATCTTACTCACACAGCGACCTCGGTGCAAATTTTAGGACTAAAAATAATATTGTGAGGTGTGATGTGTTCAGAATAGGCTGAAAATGAGTGTAAATTATGTTTTTTGAGGTTAATAATACTTTGGGATCAAAATTACCCCCAAATTCTATGATTTAAGCTGTTTTTTAGGGTTTTTTGAAAAAAACACCCGAATCCAAAACACACCCGAATCCGACAAAAATAATTCGGTGAGGTTTTGCCAAAACGCGTTCGAACCCAAAACACGGCCGCGGAACCGAACCCAAAACCAAAACACAAAACCCGAAAAATTTCAGGCGCTCATCTCTATTGTTAATATGCATATGTATGTTGTCTAACATGATTAATGAGAACATTTACACTAGTTAAGTGGCATTCTGTAGCATCAGCTCTTTTCTAATTGGCAGTAGCCATATTGTCTAAAGCAAAAATGAAAATGAGCTAAATAAGTCATACTATATAAGATAAACTTGTAAAATAAATAATAATAATAATAATAATAATAATAATTATTATTATTATTATTATTA
Organism: Pseudophryne corroboree; assembly: GCF_028390025.1. Lineage (NCBI taxonomy): Eukaryota > Metazoa > Chordata > Amphibia > Anura > Myobatrachidae > Pseudophryne > Pseudophryne corroboree. Next base: position 58,518,290 of record NC_086455.1, read on the forward strand.
TTATTATTATTATTATATTAATAATAATAATTACATAAAATATACAGAGACATATTGGCAGGGAAAAGAGTCAGTTTTATTTTTTCTAAAAGGGAAATGTACAATGGCAAAAAAAAAACCATTTCTTCATGAAGTATCCCAATCTAGGCCAACTGCCAGGCCATAACATGTAATTTATGAAGACGAGGGAGGTGCATCTATTCATAAAGCAATGGAAAGTGTGGAGAAGTGAGGCAGTGGAGAAGTTGCCCATGACGACCAATCAGCTTCTATGTATAATTTCATAGAAAACACTTGATAAATGTTACTTAAAAGCTGACTGGTTGCCATGAGCAACTTTTGCACTGGCTCACTTCTCCACTATTTTCACTGCTTCATGAATAGACCCCAATTTACCAATCAATCAGCTCCTGTCATTTTCCAAACACAGGGGAAGAAATGCGTGCAGATGCACTATACAATCATTACTGTAAATTACAATATTATAATATATATATATATATATATATATATTATAATATATAATACAATAAGAGGTTGTTAGCATATAGTTGGCCAATGATATGGGCTTGCTCACTGCGTCAAGGTCACAAACACAGCCTGTAATATGGCAGTTAGGAGATGATTGGCTGGTCCTTTTTCTCTCTCCACTTTATCACTCTCCAAGCGATAATACATCTTACCCCAAATGGGGGCCGACTGCCAGCCCATCACCCAGACACTTGGGGCAGGATGTATCAAGCATCGCATTTATCCCTGAGAATGCCAAATTGTTTCCTCACAAATATTTAAAATGCCCGCTCTAATATATATTGTAAACACCTGCACCTCTTATTACCATATCCCATGAATGTGCGCTATATATCGCAAAACACTGCATCCCATAAGAGAAAACAATACACCCACACATATCTTAGTTCCAAAGCTCATTGATGTATATATTTGTTATTAAAAGGATATGGATTCAATATATTACAAAGTACAGTATACCTATAATTACATGATTATAACTCACACAGTAAGCAGTTAATACATACAGTTACATAGTTACATACAGTTACAGGCCAGCGTTACAATACCATTCCCTCAATGCTTATGTCTCTCTCTTTCTCTAAAATCATGCCGGGACTCCATCTTATACTGAGACCAAAACAGGAACTGAGCTGGCAATCACTCCATCATCGTCTCAGACCTTACAGCAACTGAGCTCCTGTGTGATCAATGTGTTATCTAGTTTCTGGGGGAGGGATTCACGATTAGTCACTAGTTTCTTTGTATGTACTAATCAGGTTCAGCCTTGAAGACATCCAAAGGGCTGGCCTAAGTTTCCTGTCCACAACCTGTTTGGAATATCTATTGTTCTAATAAAAGTGATTTTAAGCTTTCATACATGTAATCATAATTGTCTGCTTGAATGTCCCACAACTTCACAACAAGCATCAAATGAATCTACACATCAATCTAGTTGCTTCAATAGTACACATGACCGGTCTATCTGGTTTCGTTCAAATAATACACATACATGACATTACTTCATTATATATAATTTTAAATCATCTTGATGTCTGGCGCTTAATATTATTATAGTTATGTACTATATGAAATAAGTGTCGAATCCATCTCTGTGGCATGTCCGTGAAAATGCGGGTGTTACCATATATTGCTGTGCTCGCTGCGCATATTTGCAAGTATAGCGACTCATAATGTGTGTAGTTTGTATGTTCTCTTTATGTAATATTTTTGACTTTGACGGTCCACCCTTTGGCAGTAAACAATAACTGCCATCAATTATTAACATAAGAAAAAATATTTCATACCATAATCGGTGACCTAGACACAAGTATGTATGCATTTCGTAAATCAGACACTTGACTATATTTGGGGAAGACAGGGAGGAGAACGAGACATCCTCTATATGCACTCGGCGGTCACGGGACCACTGGTTGGGTGTGGGACAACATTCAACCTATAGAGTATGCTGGGACAGTGCTTTGGCCTATAATGTCTGATTTGCGACGAACATTTCACACATACATGTACCTACGTCTTTGTACACTGATGTTTGGATTCGATTGAGGTTCTGCTGGGTAGGTGAAGAAGACACAAACAAATCTTGACAGTGGCATATAAAATTTTCATGATCTACATATTCCTATCATTTTCTGATGCTAGGTCTGTTTAATCATTGAACAAGGGTTATAAGTAGTGTCCTTCCTAAATAACATAAACCTTCGGAGTTCGGGGAGAGCCACTCATAAACCTTTTTTCCACGTATATTAATGAGCTCTTTATCTGCAATGTGTGAATAGCCATTGTCTGACGGTTCCTGATTACCTCTGAACTCCATAACTACTAGACCTTTGATTTTTCTCTGACTTTAACAAACTGATCGGCTAATCCTGGGATCCTATAAGGAGATCACTCCTTCCTACAGAACCAGTTCCAGTCCCACACTCGACTCCTCATAAAAAAAAACCTCGCAAAAATAGAATAGCCTGAAAGAAAATGTTTGTCAGCGGGAAAGAGAGAAAAGAGAAAACAACTGTTGCTCATAACAAATCAATTACAATGACTGGTCTTTCTGCAATCCTTTAGTATGCTCAGGTAGTGTTCAACAGTGCCGCCTCTCAGTCTTCACGGAACAGAGTCTCTAGTGATACGAGGTTCTCTTTGCCTTGCTCTTTGAACACACAGTTCACTTGGAACACACAGTTCACTTCGCTCTCCACCTTGCTCTTTGCACACACAGTTCACTTGGAACACACAGTTACCAAACTACACAAACTCGATGAACGTGACCAATAAACTACTTTGTCATGAGTTCTCTCCGGGTCAGCGACCTTCTTGCAGTGGGATGAGTGGACCCAAGTCTCTCTTCAACAAAACTTGGTATGGTCCTTCCCACCTGTCTATTAGGCAACCTGAGCGTAAGGACAATCACACAGTCTCTTGGTTCATAATCAAGACAGTTAGCATTTGGCATACCAGCAATCAACAGTTTCAAGTTCTTTTGTCAAGTTCTCAAATGCTGGCTCATCTCAACAAAGTACTGTACTGTCACCTCATTGGTGTATTTCTGACCATTGTGCGGATCAATCATGACATGAGGTTGTCTTCCAAAAACAACCCAAAAAAAAGACACAAATACCAAAACAAAAACAAATTTCGAAGAGGGTGATTTGTCGAGTGAAGATCTGGGAGTGGTTCTGAAGCTACATAATATCCTAGTGGCAGTATCTATGATCACAATATTACAATTTCAAGCTTTGCTCCTACTTCTAGGGGTACCATTATCTACACACAAATTTCTACGCAATTTTTCTTTGCGGTAAATACAGCAGCATCCGTGGCGGCAGGAAATGCCTCTACCCAGTTTGAGAAAACATCAGTGCACACCAATACATAACAATAATTCCTAAAGGGTGTTAACTGTACGAAGTTGATTTGTATTTCCTGAAAAGATCCATCTGCAGGAGGGATATGGGATGGCTCTGTTGGTATTGCTTTACCAATATTCTTCCTCAAGCAAGCAAGACAGGTCATTACTCTCTTTACCTGCATGAGAACAGAATCCTGGCGCACACCAGTAGGCTCTCATCAGCCTGCACCTACCCTCTTTGCCTAGATGAGTCAGACCGTGTGCCACCTCACCTAGACTTGGAAGGTATGCTCTGGGGGCTACTGGCTTACCGTGTCCACCTGTCCACAGTCCTGAGGACTGCTGGCCATACCCCTTTGTCCTCCAGACTGCCTCTTCCTGCAGGGAATACAATTTTTTTTATTTTCTATCGTGTGTTTGCAATGTAGAGTACCATGAGCATAACTCAAAAAAGAAAAGAAAAAAGAAATATCTCTAGAGGAGAGAAAGAAGAAGAAAATTAAAAAGAAAATGTCAGGTTTGCCATTCACCAACAGGCATATCAGTGTCTGTACAAAATTTCCCTTCACCAGTATTCCCATTCTCCACCCTTTGTGCATGACAAGGCACACTGCAGTACAGTGCCGTAACTAGCTATGGGCCAGCAAGACCTGGCACACAGCGCAAGAGCACTGTGGGCGCAGGACTGCCGGCCGAACCCGCAGTGCTGCGACGCTGACCACTGCTCCCCCTCTCTGGCCACAGCACTTCCACTATCAACAGCAGCCTATCCGAAGCGCTGCACCCGCCGGCAGCCACTGACACTCGCACGTCATAGTACTGTCAGCGAGTGCTGGGCTGTTTGCGCCGGCGGCAACTAATGAGGATAGATTATTTAAAAGCCAGCACCTCCGTAGCCGCACTGACTGCAGGGAAGGAGCCGGGGAAGGCGGTGGGCGCTGGGTCAGCAGCAGCCGTTTGCTGGGCAGGGTAACACGCGCCGCGGACCGGGAGCACATGACGGGCGGGCAGCCGCAATTAAAAGTGCGCCGGCTGTCTTCTGCTGAAGACTCCATGTGGATGCTGGATCGTGGATCGTGGCCTCCCCCCATGCGAGTAGACACACACACACTCACTCTCTCTCTCTCTCTCTCTTTCTCCTCTGCCTGCTTAATGTGTAAAAAGGAGGACTCTGTTATTGTAATGTGTAAAAAGGGGGACGCTGGCTGCCGTAATGTGTAAAAAAGGGGATGCTGGCTGCCGTAATGTGTAAAAAAGGGGACGTTGGCTGCCGTAATGTGTAAAAAGGGGGACGCTTGCTGCCGTAATGTGTAAAAAGGGGACGCTGTCTGCTGTAATGTGTTAAAAGGGGGACGCTGTCTGCTGTAATGTGTAAAAAGGGGACGCTGTCTGCCGTAATGTGTAAAAAGGGGACGCTGTCTGCCGTAATGTGTAAAAAGGGGGGCGCTGTCTGCCGTAATGTGTAAAAAGGGGACGCTGTCTGCTGTACTGTGTAAATAGGGGACACTGTAAAAAGGGGACGCTGTCTGCCGCAATGTGTAAAAAGGGGACGCTTTGCAAAAGTGCAAACACTTGTGCAGCAGAGCGCCTGCAAAATCTTTTTATGCAAAACAAGACCAGCCCTGTAGTTACTCTTCGTGTGCGTTGATTCTAACGATGGAGGGACGGCTTTTGACGTCACACACCCGCCCAGCGATTGTTTTTTCTGCCACGCCTGCGTTTTTCCAAACACTCCCTGAAAATGGTCAGTTGCCACCCAGAAACGCCCATTTCATGTCAATCTTCCTGCGTTCGGCCGTGCGATAGAAATGTTCTTTAAACTCTGTGCAAACCCACGATGCTCATTGTACCTGTACGATGCGCCTGTGCATTGCGGTGCATATGCATGCGCAGAAATGCCGATTTTTAGCCTGATCGCTGCGCTACAAACAATGGCAGCTAGCGATCAACTCGGAATGACCCCCCATGTGCACTGCAGGGGGGGAGGCAGATATAACATGTGCAGAGAGAGTTAGATTTGGATGGGTTATTTTGTTTCTGTGCAGAGTAAATACTGTCTGCTTTATGTTTACACTGCAATTTAGATTTCAGTTTGAAGTTGAACACACCCCACCCAAATCTAACTCTCTCTACACATGTTATATCTCCCCCCCCCCCTGCAGTGCAAATGGTTTCGCCCAACTGCTAACAAATTTGCTGCTGCAATCAACTCTGAATTATGCCCAATATATTTTTGGATTATGGGAGGATACAGGGAGTACCCAGAGGAATCCCACACAAGCAAAGGGAAAATATACAAACACCACACAGGGCCATGGTGGGAATCAAACCCATGACCTCAGTGCTGTGCGGCAGTAATGCTAACCATTACATGAGACAGAGAGATCACATACATATAGCATGTATAGCACACACGTACTGTATTGTATATAATAATAATAATAATAATAATTATTATTATTATTATCCTTTATTTATATGGCAACGACCAATGACAGAGTACATAAACAAATATAATATAGTATTGGTTTAATGCATACACAGAGGACACATACTTAATATATTATAATACACACACTTACTTTAGTCTAGAGGGAAGATACAGTAGGTTGCAAATAGGTGTCAGGCACGGCAACTCACATTGGGTCCCACCCCCAAGTATTCATAAGTGGGCGGATCTCCAGTCTCAGGTCGTCACCAATTACAGTATAGACCACAGCTTTGTCTCTACCTCTGAAAAAATAGCTTCATCAAGGGGAGTTTCTGGGTACTCAGAAGCTCCACTACATGCACCACTGGTGTAGCTCTTTAAACATACATAAATAGAAAGAGATACTGATTAGGTAATTTATAAGTCACAGAATGGTCATTGAGCCATGCAAAACCTGCTTAGTGCTCCCTGCCGTAATGTGTACAAAAGGGGATGCTGGCTGCTGTAATGTGTAAAAAAGGGGACGTTGGCTGCCGTAATGTGTAGAAAGGGGACTGTCTGCCGTAATGTGTAAAATGGGTGTAAAAAAGGGGACGTTGGCTGCCGTAATGTGTAGAAAGGGGACTGTCTGCCGTAATGTGTAAAATGGGGGACGCTGGCTGCCGTAATGTGCAAAAAGGGGACGCTGTCTGCCGTAATGTGTAAAAAGGGGGACGCTGTCTGCCGTAATGTGTAAAAAGGGGACGCTGTCTGCTGTACTGTGTAAAAAGGGGACACTGTAAAAAGGGGACGCTGTCTGCCGCAATGTGTAAAAAGGGGACGCTGTCTGCCGTAATGTGTAAAAAGGGGACGCTGTCTGCCATAATGTGTAAAAAGGGGGACGCTGTCTGCCGTAATGTGTAAAAGGGGCTCTACCTGGTGTAGTGGCGCTACTGTGCAGCGTAATTTGAATAATGGAGACTACTGTGCACCATAGTATGAATTGGTATTATTCCCTTCCCTACGAAGCCAAGCCCCTAATTTTTTTGCGCGTGCCTGCGGCGCGCACTGCCCTTATTTTGCATAAGGTGGGGGCGCCAATACCGTTTCTTGCACACAGCGCTAAAATGCCTAGTTACGGCACTGCTGCAGTAATACTGGTGTCATCGTGCTGTTGAGATATACTGGGTTCGGGCAGAACTCTGAAGGACCTAGGCATGTGGAGTTTGAACTGTACTTGGGTCCATGTATTGTACCCCCCTGTGTGAACGCAAAAGATGAAGAGGAAACTGTAGAGAAACAGAATAGAGGTTGGTGACAAATGAGTTTGTAGAGGTGGAGAAGATTTTATAAAAATTTGACAACTGGATTGGGCACTATGGGGAAGTGATTCTCTACTTGGTCTATAACCCTTAAAAAAAATTCTGTGTGTCTTATCTCTACTGGGACTATCCCAGCCATCAATCCAGTGTCCTGTCCATCCTAAGTTCATAGGGAACCCGGTATCTGTGAGATAATTTCCTCTACCTGTGATGGACATGAATCTAGAACCATGAAATGTAACATTAGTCTTTGTGGGTGTCTAATTTTGTCAAAGGGTAATGTTGCATTTATTTTGTTCTTCCCATTAGCCGAATCTGTGTTTTCTAAATGGCTTATGATTCCTTACTATATGTCCCTTGGTCCCGTCTATGTGTTTAATAATGTGGCTTGTGTTTTCTGTCTAGGGGATCTATATTGATTATGTGTCCTACTACTCCTACAATCTCTGGCAAAATGCCCTTCCTTCCTACAAGTGTAACATATTATTGACCATTTGGGATCTGGGGTTTGGACTGATGGGTCTTTCCTGTATGTGCCAGTATACTTACCGTCCTCAACCTCTCCACGTGTTGTTCTCTGCGCCTAGCACTATTCTTGTGATGTTCAATAGCACACTATCTAAGATTAGCTACTGTGATCCCTTTCCAATTTTGCAAGGAAGTCTGCACCCTGACACTCAATGCCTTATTGATCCCATCCATTTGCACAGAGACAGCCACCTCCCATTTGCCGAATTAGTGTTTACCAGTGGTCTTATCCAGATGGAGAGTTTTCTATTACTGCAAGAGACAAAAAAAAAAAAAAAAGTTTAACAAGCTTCTAGGTCATGCAAAGTATTTCATTCAATCCTTCTCATCCCGTATTAAGGGTCTGTACATGGTCCAACAAACATTTCCAAGCTCATCTTTACTAGGGGCATTACTAGGAATGAATACTTCTTATATGGTAACTGAAAGAAATACTCGGGGGTTACCTTGTCTCTGTCTGCTTTCCTACTGGTAAATACTAATGTGCGGACAGGTTTTTTTCTCCATTTCTGACGTTACTTTCTTGATTATTTTTTTTTTTGGGGGGGGGTTTACTATATATGTACACGAATGATACCATACTTACCTGTTCCACTGGTCTCAGCCTCTTCCCCCACAGGCTACACTCTTCTTTTACCGGTTGGATACTCCTCTGGGTGCATGAGAAATGGCTGAAAACGATCAGGTCACCTTCTCCTCCTAAATAAAACTTCAACATTCATTAGTACATATATAGGTTACAGTCATATTTTTCATATTTTTTATTATTTTCTATGGTTTGTATGCTGGCCGTAACTGCTTCCACATCTACATATGGCGGTGTACTTGCATTCTCTTCTTTTTTTTTTTTCTTCCTGCTTATTTATTGTTGCTACAAGTTCAAACAGTTCTTATATTTTCATTATTGTCTTATATAACTTTGGTTAAACATACCACCTGCAATACCTTAGGATCAAACTCTCCAACCCCTCTTGCTGCCACAGGTTTAAACAACTTGTATGTCTGACCCTTTGTTTTTGGGATTTTATCAGACATATCCTTATCCTTAAGTTCTGCAATACCTCTGGTTCAAAGCTGCCCAACCTAGGGAATGGTTCCCTATCTTTGTCAGTCATACGTTCCCATTCAGACAAAAAGTCTTCAGCGTGTGGACCATATTTCCCAAACATAATACTTTTTCCTTTAAACTTCGCTGACCCCCTGGGCCGCGGCTCTTCAACCTGAACCCTGGTTAAAAGTCCCTTACTTGAGCAACTGGCTCCCATAATTGTGGGCCTTTTCCCACAAACACCAAAATACTCAATATAAGGTGACGGTGAAATTTCTCCGAGCGCTCTTCACCCGCTCACCGCCCACGTTGGCCAGTACTACCATACACTGTCGATAGCAAAGGCAATGTACCCAACTTAGGGCTCCTATCAGACCTTACAATACCGTAATTTCTTTCGGTGGAAGTTCTGTTTGGCATATTTTCCTGAGAGAGGCAGCAAAAAATTCCTTTTCGGTATCTTTCCACTGGAATTGTTTGTAGGGTGAAAAACAGAGAAATTAGATAACTATCCTTCACCCTTTCCAGGGAAGCCCATCAGGGAGATTTCCCGACGTTGTCAAAGAAAAACCCCTTTTGTCTATGCAATCACGTCTGCGTATGCTCTCCCACAGCGCATATGACACAATGGTATCACGTTGTGCTGTGCAGAACACACAGACATGCGATGCAATAGCACAGCCTATAGATACTAGTTATCTATATGCCCTATGATTGCTGTAGACCACCTAGCCTAGACCACTCCAGACCACTTCAGCACTTAGTTGTATGGGATCACTAAGACCACTTCAGACCACATCAGTTCTAATAACGCAAGGTAGCGAACCCTGCGCCACCGGGCCTCTACTAACCCGGTGTTACCACTTCAGACCACTTCAGTTTCTGGGTTCAGTTCCACTCCACTTTCACTCACTCAAATACACTTTGTTTTTTCTGTACAGAAAATTTTAATTCATTCAGATAGGCAGCTTTACCCGAGGCAATACAGTTTTTAAACTAAATTTAGAGTAACCTGCTTTTGAAATCTGATAGTTATGTGCTATTGTATTAAATGTCTACTATCCCACCTTTGAACTAAACGACACTATTGTATAATTTGTACTTAGCGCCCGCATTCTTACGCACTTTGCGTAAACATGCGACCGTGCGTGTCCCTTACGCTGCGTGCGCAGTCCTTTACTTTGTCCGAGACACGTGTACAAAACCCTGCGTCCGCAATAAAACAAATCACACAACTTCTATAAATGTGAGCAATACTAACTATAATCGCTCACTTAACACAACACACAGTGTTTTCTGTATAAACCTTTACAACCAGGCCAGACTGCGTTTGTGCTTTACGCTTACTTCCTTAAAATACTGTTATTTCAGTTTTAACTATATAGCAACAAATGTATCCTATTTCACACAGATCTATAATGACTCTAGCAATAATCAATAATTTAAATGATATGATTCAGATTGGATAGCTATCTTGCAGAACATACACTGATATAAATATACACATAATTATAATAATATTATATATAATATATATTTATATATATATATACCACTTGACTCTCATAGAACCCCTACACGGTACACACATACTAAATGAATGCATTTCCTTCAAAGTCTCTAATTTGCATATCAACAGAGGTTCATATGCCTGTTCAAGAGGGCAGTGGGACAGGTTAATTAACATTTCAATGGCTATCCTAAACTAGAAAGCAGATTTAACTAAATCCTGGAGGAAAAAGAAAAAAACTTTGTTTATATCTGTGTTAATTCTTACATCAAGTATTCATCTCACTATTAACTCTCACTAGGCCCAATAGAAACTATTTGTAATTGACTATGGCATGGGTTAAATAAATGCATTGGTAACTCATAAATGGTGTTTGATGTGACCAAGGAAAGCTGATTGTTCTGAGCAGAACTGAAAATTAGCCATTTAGAAAATGACCTTCCTAAGATGCTCCTCCCCCTTCCACATCCATGAGGATTACACAAAATGGTGGACAGGCCATGTGGTTAGTCCAAAATGGAGGACAGACCATGCGGCTTCCTTTGTCACAAAGAAATCACATACCATACAAGCACCAGAAGTTATTTTAGGCCTGAGTTTAAAAAAACTATATCAAGGCTATGCAGCAACTTTTAAACCTACTTATCAGATAAACAATCCAATCTGAATCAAACACAATATGTTTGCAGCAATAAAAATACATTTTAGCATCTTAAATATTATGAGAAACGCATTGACCCTTGAATTTCATATCATTGGCTTACTGATAACACAACAATACATTAACGTGGATGTTATTTTCATCAGCTTCACGATGCGTCCATCGGAGCCGGTCAATTACAGCCGCGTTTGTAATGTAAAGTGCATCATTAAGACCCTGATATCCCGTAAGAGCCCTCATCTGAGAATGCCAAATTGTTTCCTCACAAATATTTAAAATGCCTGCTCTAATATATATTGTAAACGCCTGCACCTCTTATTACCATATCCCATGAATGTGTGCTATATATCGCAAAACACTGCATCCCATAAGAGAAAACAATACACCCACACATATCTGAGTTCCAAAGCTCATTGATGTATATATTTGTTATAAAAAGCATATGGATTCAATATATTACAAAGTACAGTATACCTATAATTACATGATTACAACTCACACAGTAAGCAGTTAATACATACAGTTACAGGCCAGCGATACAATACCATTCCCTCAATGCTTATGTCTCTCTCTTTCTCTAAAATCATGCCGGGACTCCATCTTACGCTGAGACCAAAACAGGAACTGAGCTGGCAATCACTCCATCATCGTCTCAGACCATACAGCAACTGAGCTCCTGTGTGATCAATGTGTTATCTAGTTTCTGGGGGAGGGATTCACGATGAGTCACTAGTTTCTTTGTATGTGCTAATCAGGTTCAGCCTTGAAGACATCCAAAGGGCTGGCCTAAGTTTCCTGTCCACAACCTGTTTGGAATATCTATTGTTCTAATAAAAGTGATTTTAAGCTTCATACATGTAATCATAATTATCTGCTGCAATGTCCCACAACTTCACAACAAGCATCAAATGAATCTACACATCAATCTGGTTGCTTCAATAGTAAACATGACTGGTCTATCTGGTTTCGTTCAAATAATACACATACATGACATTACTTCATTATATATAATTTTAAATCATCTTGATGTCTGGCGCTTAATATTATTATAGTTATGTACTGTATGAAATAAGTGTTGAATCCATCTCTGTGGCATGTCCGTGTAAATGTGGGTGTTACCATATATTGCTGTGCTCGCTGCGCATATTTGCAAGTATAGCGACTCATAATGTGTGTAGTTTGTATGTTCTCTTTATGTAATATTTTTGACTTCGACATCCCTGATAGGCCAATTTAAAACTTGCAATAACAAAGGTCAACCACCTCACAAATATAATCCCTGCTCCTAAGTGTATTCCGGCCACACCCTAAAGGTTTTAAAATACGCCAGGCATATCAATTGCTGTGCATCTTCATGCCTATCACATTCAGTACCGATCTGCTGAGTATATACTGTAGTATGTACACAAGCCCTATGCTACTATATACATTGCTATGCCAACAAAATTCTGTATTATTACTTATATATAACCTGGTGGTGCAACAGACCTAAGTAAAGCTGGACTGGTCAGAGAGAGAATGGGCCTCATTCTATAGACAGTAATCTTGTACTTATTATATTTCACAACAGTTGAATTATGGACATAGAAGCTTCTAGTCATCTGTTCTCCTGTGCTGCTGCTGTGACCCCTGTGTTCAGCAAAATGAGCAGAGATGCTAGGAATTTGCAGCACTGTATCTGAGCTTACTTTTGCTGATCAGATGACTGGGGTCACAGCAGGAGCATAGGAACATATAACCGGAGCTCACCAATCACCAGTCCCTAGGTGCAGGTATTTTTTGTGGGTTTTTTACACAGTTATCAGCCTGTGTGTTTAGCAGGAACACATGGCTGATCACAATGGCCAGATCCAGGCTCAGCCTTCACTGCCAGCAGGCAGAGAAGGCTGTGCAGGGGTAGGGGGACCAGAGGGGAGCCTGGATAATGCTATCTCAAGATAGCATTCTTATCACAGGGCTCACTCCAGTATTTAAAAAATTATAATTTATAGTAAATTTGGTCAGATTGCATTTCCCATTACAGATATGAGAAATGCTATCTGCTTACTAGAAAAATGTGAATTTAAGGGCTTGGTGAAGAACTTTGTGAATTCTTCTCCAGTTGCCCATTAGTTTATTCAGGTGATATTAAAACCATGTGAAAAGGGTGTGAAAATATCCTTTTTCACATTATTTTAGTCAAAATAGTATTGATAAATATGCCCGTATTTGTATGTATTTCCCTCTAGTCAGGTGCGTTTCTAGAGAGGAGGAGGACTGCGTGCAAGACCCATCTGGGCTCCCTTTTTTCTAGCTGGCAGTGCTGGAACTCTGGGAACAAAGGTCCCTAGGGGACCTTAGCACTGTCCCAGACTCTAGAGTGCATGAGCAGATCCTACTGGCATGCGCGAAACACCGGGAAAATGGCACCTCACCATTTTCCCAGTGATTTCTGGATCGCTGCTGCTGTGCCGCGGGACTTCAGCGGGTACGTATTAAAAATAATGGGTGTAGAGTGTGCTGTGTGGGCCCCCCCAGACCCCGGGTGCCCATGTGTACTGCACACACTGCACTTATTAGAAATACGCCAGTGCCTCTGGTCTCTTTTCCCACCAAATATACTCCAGCTCTCATTCTCTCTCCCCAATCTCTCTCTCTCTCTCTCTCTCTCTCTCTTTCCTTCTCTATCCTCTTCCTCTCCCTACGCCTCTCTTTCTCTTTTCCTCTCTCTCTATCTCCTCTGTCTCACAAGTGCAATGTAGTGCGCTCCTTACCTGTTTCCCCCAAATACACCACAGTGTCACTTGATAGCATCAATCAGACAAAATACTGTGTGTTCGCTAAGTGGTCACCTTGGTGCATGAAGTCACCATGGCCCTCATTCCGAGTTGATCGCTCGCAAGGCGAATTTAGCAGAGTTGCTCACGCTAAGCCTACGCCTACTGGGAGTGTATCTTCGCTTCTTAAAATTGCGACCGATGTATTCGCAATATTGCGATTACAAACTACTTAGCAGTTTCAGAGTAGCTTCAGACTTACTCGGCATCTGCGTTCAGTTCAGTGCTTGTCGTTCCTGGTTTGACGTCATAAACACACCCAGCGTTCGCCCAGACACTCCCCCGTTTCCCCGGCCACTCCTGCGTTTTTTCCGGAAACGGTAGCGTTTTTTCCCGTACGCCCATAAAACGGCCTGTTTCCGCCCAGTAACAACCATTTCCTGTCAATCACACTACGATCGCCGAAGCGATGAAAAAGCCGTGAGTAAAAATACTATCTCCATTGTAAAATTACTTGGCGCAGTCGCAGTGCGAATATTGCGCATGCGTACTAAGCGGAATTTCACTGCGATGCGATGAAAAATACCGAGCGAACGACTCGGAATGAGGGCCCATATGTGTCTATTAATGTCTATAACAGATAGGTCACACTGGGCACGTCATTAGTGTCTATAACAGGCAGGTCATACTGGCCACATCATTAGTGTCTATAACAGGTAGGTCACACTGGCCACATCATTAGTGTCTATAACAGGTAGGTTACACTGGCCACATCGTTAGTGTCTATAAAAGACAGCTCACACTAGCCACATCATTAGTGTCTATAACAGGCAGGTCACACTGGCCACATCATTAATGTCTATAATAGGCAGGTCACACTGGCCACATCATTAGTGTCTATAACAGGCAGGTCACACTGGCCACATCATTAATGTCTATAACAGGCAGGTCACACTGGCCACATTATTAGTGTCTATAACAGGCAGGTCACACTGGCCACGTCATTAGTGTCTATAACAGGCAGGTCATACTGGCCACATCATTAGTGTCTATAACAGGTAGGTCACACTGGCCACATCATTAGTGTCTATAACAGGTAGGTTACACTGGCCACATCATTAGTGTCTGTAAAAGACAGCTCACACTAGCCACATCATTAGTGTCTATAACAGGTAGGTCACACTGGCCACATCCTTAGTGTCTATAACAGGCAGGTCACACTGGCCACATCATTAATGTCTATAACAGGCAGGTCACACTGGCCACATTATTAGTGTCTATAACAGGCAGGTCACACTGGCCACATTATTAGTGTCTATAACAGGCAGGTTATACTGGCCACATCATTAGTGTCTATAACAGGTAGGTCACACTGGCCACATCATTAGTGTCTATAACAGGTAGGTCACACTGGCCACATCATTAGTGTCTATAAAAGACAGCTCACACTAGCCACATCATTAGTGTCTATAACAGGTAGGTCACACTGGTCACATCATTAGTGTCTATAACAGGCAGGTCACACTGACCACATTATTAGTGTCTATAACAGGCAGGTCACACTGGCCACATCATTAGTGTCTATAACAGGTAGGTCACACTGGCCACATCACTAGTGTCTGTAACAGGCAGGTCACACTGGCCACATCATTAGTGTCTATAACAGGCAGGTCACACTAACCACATCATTAGTGTCTATAACAGGCAGGTCACACTGGCCACATCATTAGTGTCTATAACAGGCAGGTCACACTGGCCACATCATTAGTGTCTATAACAGGTAGGTCACACTGGCCACATCATTTGTGTCTATAACAGGCAGGTCACACTGGCCACATTATTAGTGTCTATAACAGGTAGGTCACACTGGCCACATCATTAGTGTCTATAACAGGCAGGTCACACTGGCCACATCATTAGTGTCTATAACAGGCAGGTTATACTGGCCACATCATTAGTGTCTATAACAGGTAGGTCACACTGGCCACATCATTAGTGTCTATAACAGGTAGGTCACACTGGCCACATCATTAGTGTCTATAAAAGACAGCTCACACTAGCCACATCATTAGTGTCTATAACAGGTAGGTCACACTGGTCACATCATTAGTGTCTATAACAGGCAGGTCACACTGACCACATTATTAGTGTCTATAACAGGCAGGTCACACTGGCCACATCATTAATGTCTATAACAGGCAGGTCACACTGGCCACATCATTAGTGTCTATAACAGGTAGGTCACACTGGCCACATCATTAGTGTCTGTAACAGGCAGGTCACACTGGCCACATCATTAGTGTCTATAACAGGCAGGTCACACTGACCACATCATTAGTGTCTATAACAGGTAGGTCACACTGGCCACATCATTAGTGTCTATAACAGGCAGGTCACACTGGCCACATCATTAGTGTCTATAACAGGTAGGTCACACTGGCCACATCATTTGTGTCTATAACAGGCAGGTCACACTGGCCACATCATTAGTGTCTATAACAGGTAGGTTACACTGGCCACATCATTAGTGTCTATAACAGGCAGGTCACACTGGCCACATCATTAGTGTCTATAACAGGCAGGTCACACTGACCACATCATTAGTGTCTATAACAGGTAGGTCACACTGGCCACATCATTAATGTCTATAACAGGCAGGTCACACTGGCCACATCATTAGTGTCTATAACAGGCAGGTCTCACTGACCACATCATTAGTGTCTATAACAGGGAGGTCACGCTGGCCACATCATTAGTGTCTATAACAGGTAGGTCACACTGGCCACATCATTAGTGTCTATAACATGTAGGTAGGTCACACTGGCAACATCATTAGTGTCTATAACAGGCAGGTCACACTGGCCACATCATTAGTGTCAATAACAGTCAGGTCACACTGACCACATTATTTGTGTCTATAACAGGGAGGTAACACTGGCCACATCATTAATGTCTCTAACATGTAGGTCACACTGGCCACATCATTAATGTCTATAACAGGCAGGTAACACTGGCCACATCATTAATGTCTATAACAGGCAGGTACCACTGGCCACATCATTAATGCCTATTACAGGCAGGTAACACTGGCCACATCAGTAGTGTCTGTAACAGGCAGGTAGCACTGGCCACATCATTAGTGTCTATAACAGGCAGGTCACACTGGCCACATCATTAGTGTCTATAACAGATAGGTCACACTGGCCACATCATTAATGTCTATAACAGGCAGGTCAGACTGGCCACATCATTAATGTCTATAACAGGTAGAGATGAGCGGGTTCGGTTCCTCGGAATCCGAACCCGCCCGAACTTCAGCTTTTTTTACACGGATCCGAGTGACTCGGATCTTCCCGCCTTGCTCGGTTAACCCGAGCGCGCCCGAACATCATCATGACGCTGTCGGATTCTCGCGAGGCTCGGATTCTATCGCGAGACTCGGATTCTATATAAGGAGCCGCGCGTCGCCGCCATTTTCACACGTGCATTGAGATTGATAGGGAGAGGACGTGGCTGGCGTCCTCTCCATTTAGATTAGAAGAGAGAGAGTGAGATTGAGACAGAGACACTTGATTTACTGGAGCTTAGGAGTACTAGAGAGTGCAGAGTTTACTAGTGACTGACCACTGACCAGTGACCACCAGTGCAGTTTTATTTAATATAATCAGTTCTCTGCCTGAAAAAAACGATACACAGTGACTCAGTCACATACCATATCTGTGCTCAGCCCAGTGTGCTGCATCATCTATGTATAATATCTGACTGTGCTCACACAGCTTAATTGTGGGGGAGACTGGGGAGCAGTTATAGGTTATAGCAGGAGCCAGGAGTACATATTATTAAAATTAAACAGTGCACACTTTTGCTGCAGGAGTGCCACTTCCAGTGTGACTGACCAGTGACCTGACCACACTGACCACCAGTATAGTATACTATATTGTGATTGCCTGAAAAAGTTAAACACTCGTCGTGTGACTTGTGTGGTGTTTTTTTATTCTATAAAAAACTCATTCTGCTGACAGACAGTGTCCAGCAGGTCCGTCATTATATAATATATACCTGTCCGGCTGCAGTAGTGATATATATATATTTTTTATATCATTATTTATCATCCAGTCGCAGCAGACACAGTACGGTAGTTCACGGCTGTAGCTACCTCTGTGTCGGCACTCGGCAGTCCATCCATAATTGTATACCACCTACCCGTGGTTTTTTTTTTCTTTCTTCTTTATACATACTACATCTCATTATCATCCAGTCTATATTAGCAGCAGACACAGTACAGTACGGTAGTCCACGGCTGTAGCTACCTCTGTGTCGGCACTCGGCAGTCCATCCATAATTGTATACCACCTACCCGTGGTTTTTTTTTCCTTCTTTATACATACTACATCTCATTATCATCCAGTCTATATTAGCAGCAGACACAGTACAGTACGGTAGTCCACGGCTGTAGCTACCTCTGTGTCGGCTCGCGGCAGTCCATCCATAATTGTATACCACCTACCCGTGTTTTTTTTTTCTTTCTTCTTTATACATACTACATCTTATTATCAACCAGTCTATATTAGCAGCAGACACAGTACAGTACGGTAGTCCACGGCTGTAGCTACCTCTGTGTCGGCACTCGGCAGTCCGTCCATAATTGTATACCACCTACCATTGTTTTTTTTCATTCTTCTTTATACATACTACATCTCATTATCATCCAGTCTATATTAGCAGCAGACACAGTACAGTACGGTAGTCCACGGCTGTAGCTACCTCTGTGTCGGCACTCGGCAGTCCGTCCATAATTGTATACCACCTACCCGTGGTTTTTTTTTTCTTCTTTATACATACTACATCTCATTATCATCCAGTCTATATTAGCAGCAGACACAGTACAGTACGGTAGTCCACGGCTGTAGCTACCTCTGTGTCGGCACTCGGCAGTCATTCATAATTGTATACCACCTACCCGTGGTTTTTTTTTCTTTCTTCTTTATACATACTACATCTCATTATCATCCAGTCTATATTAGCAGCAGACACAGTACAGTACGGTAGTCCACGGCTGTAGCTACCTCTGTGTCGGCACTCGGCAGTCCGTCCATAATTGTATACCACCTACCCGTGGTTTTTTTTTCTTTCTTCTTTATACATACTACATCTCATTATCATCCAGTCTATATTAGCAGCAGACACAGTACAGTACGGTAGTCCACGGCTGTAGCTACCTCTGTGTCGGCACTCGGCAGTCCATCCATAATTGTATACCACCTACCCGTGGTTTTTTTTTTCTTCTTTATACATACTACATCTCATTATCATCCAGTCTATATTAGCAGCAGACACAGTACAGTACGGTAGTCCACGGCTGTAGCTACCTCTGTGTCGGCACTCGGCAGTCCATCCATAATTGTATACCACCTACCCGTGGTTTTTTTTTCTTTCTTCTTTATACATACTACATCTCATTATCATCCAGTCTATATTAGCAGCAGACACAGTACAGTACGGTAGTCCACGGCTGTAGCTACCTCTGTGTCGGCACTCGGCAGTCCGTCCATAATTGTATACCACCTACCCGTGGTTTTTTTTTCTTTCTTCTTTATACATACATACTACATCTCATTATCAACCAGTCTATATTAGCAGCAGACACAGTACAGTACGGTAGTCCACGGCTGTAGCTACCTCTGTGTCGGCACTCGGCAGTCCATCCATAATTGTATACTAGTATCCATCCATCTCCATTGTTTACCTGAGGTGCCTTTTAGTTGTGCCTATTAAAATATGGAGAACAAAAATGTTGGTTCCAAAATTAGGGAAAGATCAAGATCCACTTCCACCTCGTGCTGAAGCTGCTGCCACTAGTCATGGCCGAGACGATGAAATGCCAGCAACGTCGTCTGCCAAGGCCGATGCCCAATATCATAGTACAGAGCATGTCAAATCCAAAACACCAAATATCAGTAAAAAAAGGACTCCAAAACCTAAAATAAAATTGTCGGAGGAGAAGCGTAAACTTGCCAATATGCCATTTACCACACGGAGTGGCAAGGAACGGCTGAGGCCCTGGCCTATGTTCATGGCTAGTGGTTCAGCTTCACATGAGGATGGAAGCACTCAGCCTCTCGCTAGAAAAATGAAAAGACTCAAGCTGGAAAAAGCACAGCAAAGAACTGTGCGTTCTTCGAAATCCCAAATCCACAAGGAGAGTCCAATTGTGTCGGTTGCGATGCCTGACCTTCCCAACACTGGACGTGAAGAGCATGCGCCTTCCACCATTTGCACGCCCCCTGCAAGTGCTGGAAGGAGCACCCGCAGTCCAGTTCCTGATAGTCAGATTGAAGATGTCAGTGTTGAAGTACACCAGGATGAGGAGGATATGGGTGTTGCTGGCGCTGGGGAGGAAATTGACCAGGAGGATTCTGATGGTGAGGTGGTTTGTTTAAGTCAGGCACCTGGGGAGACACCTGTTGTCCGTGGGAGGAATATGGCCGTTGACATGCCTGGTGAAAATACCAAAAAAATCAGCTCTTCGGTGTGGAAGTATTTCACCAGAAATGCGGACAACATTTGTCAAGCCGTGTGTTCCCTTTGTCAAGCTGTAATAAGTAGGGGTAAGGACGTTAACCACCTCGGAACATCCTCCCTTATACGTCACCTGCAGCGCATTCATAATAAGTCAGTGACAAGTTCAAAAACTTTGGCCGACAGCGGAAGCAGTCCACTGACCAGTAAATCCCTTCCTCTTGTAACCAAGCTCACGCAAACCACCCCACCAACTCCCTCAGTGTCAATTTCCTCCTTCCCCAGGAATGCCAATAGTCCTGCAGGCCATGTCACTGGCAATTCTGATGATTCCTCTCCTGCCTGGGATTCCTCCGATGCATCCTTGCGTGTAACGCCTACTGCTGCTGGCGCTGCTGTTGTTGCTGCTGGGAGTCGATGGTCATCCCAGAGGGGAAGTCGTAAGCCCACTTGTACTACTTCCAGTAAGCAATTGACTGTTCAACAGTCCTTTGCGAGGAAGATGAAATATCACAGCAGTCATCCTGCTGCAAAGCGGATAACTGAGGCCTTGACAACTATGTTGGTGTTAGACGTGCGTCCGGTATCCGCCGTTAGTTCACAGGGAACTAGACAATTTATTGAGGCAGTGTGCCCCCGTTACCAAATACCATCTAGGTTCCACTTCTCTAGGCAGGCGATACCGAGAATGTACACGGACGTCAGAAAAAGACTCACCAGTGTCCTAAAAAATGCAGTTGTACCCAATGTCCACTTAACCACGGACATGTGGACAAGTGGAGCAGGGCAGGGTCAGGACTATATGACTGTGACAGCCCACTGGGTAGATGTATGGACTCCCGCCGCAAGAACAGCAGCGGCGGCACCAGTAGCAGCATCTCGCAAACGCCAACTCTTTCCTAGGCAGGCTACGCTTTGTATCACCGGTTTCCAGAATACGCACACAGCTGAAAACCTCTTACGGCAACTGAGGAAGATCATCGCGGAATGGCTTACCCCAATTGGACTCTCCTGTGGATTTGTGGCATCGGACAACGCCAGCAATATTGTGTGTGCATTAAATATGGGCAAATTCCAGCACGTCCCATGTTTTGCACATACCTTGAATTTGGTGGTGCAGAATTTTTTAAAAAACGACAGGGGCGTGCAAGAGATGCTGTCGGTGGCCAGAAGAATTGCGGGACACTTTCGGCGTACAGGCACCACGTACAGAAGACTGGAGCACCACCAAAAACTACTGAACCTGCCCTGCCATCATCTGAAGCAAGAAGTGGTAACGAGGTGGAATTCAACCCTCTATATGCTTCAGAGGTTGGAGGAGCAGCAAAAGGCCATTCAAGCCTATACAATTGAGCACGATATAGGAGGTGGAATGCACCTGTCTCAAGCGCAGTGGAGAATGATTTCAACGTTGTGCAAGGTTCTGATGCCCTTTGAACTTGCCACACGTGAAGTCAGTTCAGACACTGCCAGCCTGAGTCAGGTCATTCCCCTCATCAGGCTTTTGCAGAAGAAGCTGGAGACATTGAAGGAGGAGCTAACACGGAGCGATTCCGCTAGGCATGTGGGACTTGTGGATGGAGCCCTTAATTCGCTTAACAAGGATTCACGGGTGGTCAATCTGTTGAAATCAGAGCACTACATTTTGGCCACCGTGCTCGATCCTAGATTTAAAGCCTACCTTGGATCTCTCTTTCCGGCAGACACAAGTCTGCTGGGGTTGAAAGACCTGCTGGTGAGAAAATTGTCAAGTCAAGCGGAACGCGACCTGTCAACATCTCCTCCTTCACATTCTCCCGCAACTGGGGGTGCGAGGAAAAGGCTCAGAATTCCGAGCCCACCCGCTGGCGGTGATGCAGGGCAGTCTGGAGCGACTGCTGATGCTGACATCTGGTCCGGACTGAAGGACCTGACAACGATTACGGATACGGACATGTCGTCTACTGGCACTGCATATGATTCTCTCCCCATTGAAAGAATGGTGGAGGATTATATGAGTGACCGCATCCAAGTAGGCACGTCACACAGTCCGTACTTATACTGGCAGGAAAAAGAGGCAATTTGGAGGCCCTTGCACAAACTGGCTTTATTCTACCTAAGTTGCCCTCCCACAAGTGTGTACTCCGAAAGAGTGTTTATTGCCGCCGCTCACCTTGTCAGCAATCGGCGTACGAGGTTACATCCAGAAAATGTGGAGAAGATGATGTTTATTAAAATGAATTATAATCAATTCCTCCGCGGAGACATTGACCAGCAGCAATTGCCTCCACAAAGTACACAGGGAGCTGAGATGGTGGATTCCAGTGGGGACAAATTGATAATCTGTGAGGAGGGGGATGTACACGGTGATATATCGGAGGATGATGATGAGGTGGACATCTTGCCTCTGTAGAGCCAGTTTGTGCAAGGAGAGATTAATTGCTTCTTTTTTGGGGGGGGGTCCAAACCAACCCGTCATATCAGTCACAGTCGTGTGGCAGACCCTGTCACTGAAATGATGGGTTGGTTAAAGTGTGCATGTCCTGTTTTGTTTATACAACATAAGGGTGGGTGGGAGGGCCCAAGGACAATTCCATCTTGCACCTCTTTTTTCTTTTATTTTTCTTTGCGTCATGTGCTGTTTGGGGAGGGTTTTTTGGAAGGGCCATCCTGCGTGACACTGCAGTGCCACTCCTAGATGGGCCCGGTGTTTGTGTCGGCCACTAGGGTCGCTTATCTTACTCACACAGTCAGCTACCTCATTGCGCCTCTTTTTTTCTTTGCGTCATGTGCTGTTTGGGGAGGGTTTTTTGGAAGGGACATCCTGCGTGACACTGCAGTGCCACTCCTAGATGGGCCCGGTGTTTGTGTCGGCCACTAGGGTCGCTTATCTTACTCACACAGTCAGCTACCTCATTGCGCCTCTTTTTTTCTTTGCGTCATGTGCTGTTTGGGGAGGGTTTTTTGGAAGGGACATCCTGCGTGACACTGCAGTGCCACTCCTAGATGGGCCTGGTGTTTGTGTCGGCCACTAGGGTCGCTTATCTTACTCACACAGTCAGCTACCTCATTGCGCCTCTTTTTTTCTTTGCGTCATGTGCTGTTTGGGGAGGGTTTTTTGGAAGGGACATCCTGCGTGACACTGCAGTGCCACTCCTAGATGGGCCCGGTGTTTGTGTCGGCCACTAGGGTCGCTTATCTTACTCACACAGTCAGCTACCTCATTGCGCCTCTTTTTTTCTTTGCGTCATGTGCTGTTTGGGGAGGGTTTTTTGGAAGGGACATCCTGCGTGACACTGCAGTGCCACTCCTAGATGGGCCCGGTGTTTGTGTCGGCCACTAGGGTCGCTTATCTTACTCACACAGTCAGCTACCTCATTGCGCCTCTTTTTTTCTTTGCGTCATGTGCTGTTTGGGGAGGGTTTTTTGGAAGGGACATCCTGCGTGACACTGCAGTGCCACTCCTAGATGGGCCCGGTGCTTGTGTCGGCCACTAGGGTCGCTTATCTTACTCACACAGCGACCTCGGTGCAAATTTTAGGACTAAAAATAATATTGTGAGGTGTGAGGTATTCAGAATAGACTGAAAATGAGTGGAAATTATGGTTTTTGAGGTTAATAATACTTTGGGATCAAAACGACCCCCAAATTCTATGATTTAAGCTGTTTTTTAGGGTTTTTTGAAAAAAACACCCGAATCCAAAACACACCCGAATCCGACAAAAAAAATTCGGTGAGGTTTTGCCAAAACGCGGTCGAACCCAAAACACGGCCGCGGAACCGAACCCAAAACCAAAACACAAAACCCGAAAAATTTCCGGCGCTCATCTCTAATAACAGGCAGGTAACACTGGCCTCATCATTAATGCCTATTACAGGCAGGTAACACTGGCCACATCAGTAGTGTCTATAACAGGCAAGTGGCACTGGCCACATCATTAGTGTGTCTATAACAATCAGGTCACACTGGAAACATCATTAATGTCTATAACAGGCAGGTCACATCATTAGTGTCAATAACAAGCGGTAACACTGGCCACATCATTAGTGTCTATTACAGGCAGGTAACACTGGCCACATCATTAGTGTCTATTACAGGCAGGTAACACTGGCCACATCATTAGTGTCGTCTATAACAGGCAGGTCACATTGGCCACATCATTAGTGTCTATAACAGGCAGGTCACACTGGCCACATCAATAGTGTCTATAACAGGCAGGTCACACTGGCCACATCATTAATGTCTATAATAGGTAGGTTACACTGGCCACATCATTAGTGTCGTCTATAACAGGCAGCTCACACTGGCCACATCATTAGTGTCTATAACAGGCAGGTCACACTGGCCACATCATTAATGTCTATAACAGGCAGGTCACACTGACCACATCATTAATGTCTATAACAGGCAGGTCACACTGGCCACATCATTAGTGTCTATAACAGGCAGGTCACACTGGCCACATCATTAATGTCTATAATAGGTAGGTTACACTGGCCACATCATTAGTGTCGTCTATAACAGGCAGGTCACATTGGCCACATCATTAGTGTCTATAACAGGCAGGTCACACTGGCCACATCATTAGTGTCTATAACAGGCAGGTCACACTGGCCACATCATAAGTGTCTATTACAGTCAGGTCACACTGGCGAGCACCTGTTACACACATGCCAGTTTCATTAATTAAAGAGGCTGACGAGAGAGAAAGACAAGTGCAGAAAAAGTAGGGGTTGAGGTGATAAAGTATTGTCTGGTTACTTGTGAACTTACATAGCAAATAGAACTAATAGCAAGTGAAAATAATATCTGATTGATGACTGAAAAGTACTGTATAGTTAATTAAGCGGTCAAGTTCTTTATCTTGTCAAAAAACTAAACAAGTATAGTTTCAATCTTTAATTGATAAGAATCTTACACTGCTCCTCAATTCTCTGCAGTGTACATGAAGACGACATGCTGAGAAATTACGTTATGGCACCATGGCAGATTTCCCTGCCCACCACTATGATCTGCAATGCTATACTGTATCTGTATATTTGTGTTCGCAAGTTGCTGAGTTAACAGTTCAAATGCCTATACAGTAATACACACCTGACATCAGCTATTAACCAATGAAATAGGGGTTGTTCGAAAAAAATGAGCAATGTATGGGGTTCTCCGATTACTATAGTGTCTTCATATTAAATTAGTATCATAACATTGTTTTATGGCTGCACAGTTGGGAAGATCCAGCCTTCCAAGTAAGCGTCTCAAATTCAAACACATTACACTTGAATGAAACACATCACATACACTTCCTTATTCCTTGGGGGTCTATATACTAAGAGTTTGGGGTCTATTTACTATGCTCTGGATGGAGATAAAGTACCAGCCAATCAGCTCCTGTCATTTTTCAAACCCAGCCTGTGACATGGCAGTAAAGGCCCGTACACACTGGTCGATATATCGTCCGTTCTCTTGAACGGCCGATATATCGCGGGACCGTCGGCCAGTGTGTACGGCCGATACGTCTGTGAACTCCGTCGTTCACAGACGTATCGCGTCGGCCGCGCAGCACAGCCGACGGGCAATATATCTACCGATATATTGGCGCGTCGCTGTGTGTGTACGGGGCGGTCGGCCGACCGCCCGTACACATGCTGCGGCGGCCGGCGGTGATTGAAAGCTGAACTGGGCGGGCGGGTGTACACGCCCGCCCAGTTCATGACGTCAGTCCCCGACGGATCAGGTAGTGTGTATGCACAGCACACTGCCCGATCCGTCCATAGATATATCTGCAGATCAGTTGATCTGCAGATATATCTACTAGTGTGTACCCACCTTTAGACACTGATTGGCTGGTACTTTATCTCCGGCCACTTTATCTCTATCCAAGGCTTAGTAAATAGACCCAATGATCTTTTATAGCTTGCTGATCTTTCATAAGTGTGCGGGTATATGCAAAACAGGTAGACATAACATATGCATGATTGATGTGAAACTATCTATGCAAATCCTATAGATAGGGTAGGTGATGGATGGCAGCCTTCCAACGACTGGGTTCCTTTCCCAGCTAATTAGTCAGTGTGGTGTAAGCTTTAGCAGATGCTTCAGCAGTAGTCGCATTGCTTATCCATCCAGCAAAGGGTATAGGGAGGGGGTAGGAAAGGAAAGGTGATGGTGAGAAAGCATACCTCCCAACTGACCCAATTTTCGTGGGACAACCCTGTTTTCTGGGACTGTCCAATTGTCCCACCCATGGACCGCAGTGTCTCGCAGTAGGGGGGGCCTGGGAGGCTCTATGTCACTCGCTGCCCTGCGCATAGCTTCTATTCATAGGAGACAGAGGGACTGGGGACATAGTCAGCAGCTCACAGCCCTAGTAACTAGCCACAGAGGAGCTGACTGAGGTAAATTCTTCTGCTGATAAACAAAGGAGGGGGGGTAGTATCATATGCATCTGGGGGGGTAGTATCATATGCATGTGTGCTGAGGGGGGTGTAGTATCATATGCATCTGGGGGGGGTAGTATCATATGCATGTGTGCTGAGGGGGGTGTAGTATCGTATGCATGTGTGCTGGGGGGGTAGTATGATATGCATGTGTGCTGGGGGGGGGGTAGTACCATATTCATGTATACTGGGGGTGGGGGGAGTACCATATTCATGTATGCTGTGGAAGGGGGGTGGGGGGAGTACCATACTCATGTGTGCTGGGGAAGGGGGGTGGGGGGAGGACTATATTCATGTGTGCTGGGGAACATCATATATTTGAGATTATAAAACAAATAATTAAAACATGCATTTTACATCAGTTAATTTTTATTGGTACAAAAAATACAGTGCATTACTTGTGAGTGTGTCAGATTTGTTTGTGCTAACAATACAAATATGAAGAGGGCATATAATTGCTGCTTGTATTATTTTGTAAGAGCAGTGTTTTGCTAGTAAATGCACAACAGGTGAATTCAGTTGCTAATCAATTGCTAATTAGAGCAGACACACACTTGTAACAGTACTTCGCAAATGCTGAGTAGCTGCAGACTCACTCTTCTGCTGCGTGAAGATAGCGAACATTTGTTATGTACTTTTAACATAGGATACGCATTTTTGCCAAAAACACGCCTACTGCTGGATGCATACTCCCACACTAGCCGCCCACTTTCACGCCCATTTCGTAGGATTGCGAAGCCGTGCCTCTGCCACGCCTCCGTCACTCCCCGTTTTCGTTTCTGTATTACGAGCAGTTTTCTTTGTAGTAATTCTGCACAAGTGTCGTATCGCTATGCTTGCGCATGCGTATTTCCGCTTTTGCGCATGCGCAGTTTGTGGTTTTTCTGCCGTTTGCGATGCGATGATCCGCTGCGAACAACTCGGAATGAGGGCCAATGAACGTGGCTGGAGAACAGGAAGATTGAGAATAGTAACCGTGGCTGGAATGCACGGTGCGGAAGCCTATGTTTGCTGGACGCACGGTAAATTAGAGGTACTGGACGCGGAAGGCACTGACTGTGCTAGGAGATACAGAAGTGCTTGGCGGCACAGAGGTGCTGGAGGCACGGAGGTGCTTGGCGGCACGGAGGTGCTTGAGGCACGGAGGTGCTTAGAGGCACGGAGGTGCTTAGAGGCACGGAGGTGCTTAGAGGCACGGAGGTGCTGGAGGCACGGAGGTGCTTGGAGGCACGGAGGTGCTTGAAGGCACGGAGGTGCTTGAAGGCACGGAGGTGCTTGAAGGCACGGAGGTGCTTAAAGGCACGGAGGTGCTTGGAGGCACGGAGGTGCTTGGAGGCACGGAGGTGCTGGAGGTGCTGGAGGCACGGAGGTGCTTGGAGGCACGGAGGTGCTTGAAGGCACGGAGGTGCTTGAGGCACGGAGGTGCTTGAGGCACGGAGGTGCTTGGGGCACGGAGGTGCTGGAGGCACGGAGGTGCTGGAGGCACGGAGGTGCTTGGGGCACGGAGGTGCTTGAAGGCACTGGGTGCTGGAGGCACGGAGGTGCTTGGAGGTCTGGAGGCTCGGAGGTCTGGTGATCACCACTCTGGGGAACTGATGATACTCAGGCACTGATGCAGTGCCTGGCACCTGAATTTATACTTCCCACCACCGTCTGGTTGGTGGGAAGTGCCTGATGACGTCACCCGCCCAGACTCCGGACAGAGCGCCAGGAGCCGCCAGCGAGGACAGCCGCAGAGAGGACCAGCGCGCCCGGAAAGGTAAGTATGGCGGGCGGGGCGGCGGCGTGACAGTAGCATTGAATAGCTATAGATTTTTGTCATAATTGAATACCCCCCTTTATCTGTCTCCACATTATCACTTTTTAAGGCTTAATACATTTAGGCCAATGACTATGATGCGGCCATAGGAGGGCGCAAAATTTATAGTTTGCAGGAGGGCGCCGAACACCCTAGCACCGGCCCTGCCCACAATGATGAAAACGGGTGACGTGGCTAGCGAACCTGGCATTCCTGTGAAGCCACACCTCTTTTTCCTTGACCTCACCCCCTTTCGTGCGCACTCACCTTCGGCGTGCACAGCAGTCCTAACCTTGCCGCTCTATATGTTAGGAGGTATGAGAAAGGGATGTCCTGACTCCTAACAATAGCCACAGAATAATCATTTGCAACAGATTATAAGGGTGATTAAGACTTGATTGTAGATGTGCGAAAAAAACGCACATCTACAATCATTTGACATGCGGGGGGACGCCCAGCACAGGGCAAGTCCACCCCGCATGCCGGATCCAGTCCCCACCTCCACGCAGACATGTGAAAGCATTGCACGGCGGTGATGCTTTTGCATGGTTCGGGTAGCCCTCTGCCTACACAGCCCAGTGGCAGTGGCGTTTCTACAGAGGAGGGGGCCTGTGTGCACCTCCGGGTGAGCCCCCTCCTCTGAACGGCGCTGTAGGTGCCGGAGTCTACTGTGCATGCGCAGGTCTCCGGAAACATGGCACCCGCCATGATCCAGAGACCAATTTGGCTACCGCGCATGCGTGGTGGCCATTTTGGCAGTGATTTCCGCCGCGGATGCTGCGCCCGCCACTGGAATCCGGTTAGGTAAGTTTTTAAATGGGTGCAATGTGTGCGGTGTGGCCCCCCCCTAGACCCAGGGGCCCGTGTGCACCGTACACATTGCACCCATTATAGAACGAAATAACGAAAGCTCTGTTTCTCATATATAATAATATAATTGTTTTATAGATCTTCGGTAAGCCTTCTCTATCATGTTTAATCCCAATCGACCTTAATGATGGATCACATCTTCTAATAATGATTGAGGAATTTGAGCTTTCTCCCTAATTAGGAAAGATTTCCTAAAATGTATGTTTATCCTGAAGGTTTTATATCCAATCGTATGATCTGTGTTTATCTAATTGTAATTCAGAAACATTACCAAGTTAAAAACATTTTATCAGTCTTTATTTCAGTTGAACCAGCCCCATACTGACTAGACTTTGATGTAGAAACATATTAATATTGGTAGACACAGCTTGCTTTCTTGCCTTGCTGAAAACTGAATTGGGCTATTTTATCCTGCAGAGAAGATTAGCAACTGGAACTTACATTCCGCTGTTCTTAGGTCTCGCATCAAAAATTATGGACAGGATTATTGTTTACTAGCTATTTATGTACTTATCAGTATTGGCTACATTAAGGGGGTCATTCTGACCCATTTGCTCGCTACTCGCTGCTTTTTATCGCAGTAGAGCGAACGGGTCCCTACTGCGCATGCGCCGGTGCATGCCAGACGGCCAAAGGGCGTAGCAGGGCTGCGATCGCCACTGCCTGATTGACAGGCAGAGGCGGTCGCTGGGCGGGAGGGGGTGGAACGGCGGCGTGGCTGGACTGAACGGGGGGTGGGCCTCAGCGGCTGCGTGACGTCACATGCAGCCGCTGCGGGCCGGGGAGCGATGAGTAGCTCCTGGCCGGCGAGCTACTCTTGCAGTGCAAAGGCATCGCCGCTGTGCTATGCCTTTGCACTTTGCGGGGGGGGGGGCTGACACTGACATGCGGGGCAGACTAACTGGGAAGATGATCGTAGCTGTGCTAAATTTAGCACAGCTACGATCAACTCGGAATGACCTCCCAAATTGCCTGCGCTAGGGCCTGATTCTGTGTTGGATGAAAGTCCAAAGCTGAAGCATCCCCTGATTATCAGCAGCCTGCTAACACACCAGAGACAGCAACTGTAGACTGATCGTGGGGGAGATGTACTAAGCCTTAGAGAGTGATAAAATGGACAGAGCTAAAGGGGTCTATCTCCTAAGCCTTGGAGAGAGATAAAGTGAACAGACAATCAGCCCCTAACTGCCATGTTACAGGCTGTGTTTGAAAAATGACCGTTAGGAGCTGGTTGGTTGTGGCATTATCTCCATCTATTTTATCGCTCTCCAAGGATTAGTAAATAAACCCCAAAGTACCAGCCGACCAGTTCCTGTGATTTTTCAAACACAGCCTGTAACATGGCAGTTAGGAGCTGACTGGCTAGTACTTTATCTCTCTCCAAGGCTTAATACATAGACCCCTTATAACCATAAACGCCATGGTCATTCCATCATCAAATGCCAAGTTTCCTCTGTCAACCTTTCAACGCAAATATCGGCGTGTAACACCAAGTGCTTAGTATGCAAATACAGCATCTTCAGTTCATTAACCACTTAACTGACAATTTATTTTGCCAAAAACCGCTCCGAGATGGTCTGGGCTTTCTTAGGAGGGACTTAGGTGAAGAACGTGAATTTAACCCTATCCCAAGTGATTTTAGTTTAAAAAAATAAAATAAAAATTATTATATTATATATACATATATAAAAATATTTTTAAACATCGAGCTGGAACATCATGACCATCGGAAAATGGCAGCCTTCAATTTAAAAGCTGGGACAGCCTCCAGGTATACGGGAGGGGGGGTCTGGGGGTGACTTGGGAGGGTTAATTTACACTCCCCAGCAGCTACCATTATCTGCAGCCGCAGGAGGGGGGGGACCTGCCGTGCCGACCGATCAGCAGTGATCGGTAGCACGGCAATCAGTGAGGGAGAGTGCAGGGAGGCAGAGGGACTTTCCGGTCCCTCTGACAGCAGCAGCGGAGGGAAGTTTCCCTTCCCTACCGCTGCTAACACTCTGACTGGTTGCATCCTGGTCGACCAAGTCAGATAGAGCACTTGCAGGCATGGTCGCATCTGATGCGACCATGCCAGGCAAGTGGTTAATGAGGTCATGGAAAGAAGTTATAGCTGAGAATTATGGGCACACACTTGTAACACTGGAGTTCACTTACTACCATTTGTGCACACATCATATATATATATTTTTATATGGGTAATAGAAAGTAGAATGAGATGGCACATCAGGTCTGCCTTTGTACTGTGACAAAGAAATACAGTACATTATGGGGGGTATCTAGTTATCTGCAGTCATTGGGTAATTGGTTTGCCGGGGGCTGTCTAATAATCCCTGATAAAGCTGCGCGAACCGCGGCTTATCAGGGATTTTGTTTCACCTACCTCAGGTAGGCGAAACCATATTCCCAAAAGCAGCCCCGTTTTCATGCGAAAAATGGGCTGCTGCCAGAGAAAACAGATAAGTTTCACTGTATTTTTTTTTTTTATTGTTTTTATGGGCAATCCTAACTGAATAGCCTGAAAAAAAATATCAGTGAAACATCGCGAAAAATCGCGAAAAACTGATGTTTTTCACACCTGATGTTCTATCATGGATAATTGGATACGCCTCTAAATCTATTTTATTACATTAGTGAAGATGGCAAGTCTCATACATTTTTGTATTATTTTGAACGTCATGACAGCTTGTATTTTCTTTTATGCTGGTTAAAATACAGGTATTTAGAATATTTTGCGCCATTTGTAGTTCCCTGTGACCTCCTAGGACAGTGATGGCTAACCTTGACACTCCAGCAGTTGTTAAACTACACATCCCGGCATGCCCTGCATCAGTTTTAGCATGGCCAAATAGCAAAACTGTAGCAGGGCATGCTGGGATGTGTAGTTCAACAAACAGCTGGAGGGCCAAAGGTTCCCCACACCAGTCTTAAAGTATACAAAATTGAATATACTACATTTAAAAATGCTCCTATACTGTATCTCAAAGGATTACACCACTCAGTCTACAGTATATTGGCTTATTATAACTATTATGAGGCTTACTACAATTTACAGGAATACTGTAACCCCAGATGCAGGTGAAACTCAGAAAATAGAATATCGTGCAAAAGTTCATTTATTTCAGTAATTCAACTTAAAAGGTGAAACTAATATATTATATAGGCTCATTACAGTGAGATATTTATAGCCTTTATTTGTTATAATTTTGATGATTGTGGCTAACAGTTTAAGAAAACCCCAAATACAAAATCTCAGAAAATTAGAATATTACATAAAATCAATAAAAAAAGGATTTTAAATACAGAATGTCGGCCCTCTGAAAAGTATAATCATGCATATGTGCTCAGTACTTGGTTTGGGCCCCTTTTGCATGAATTGCTTCCTCAATGCGGCGTGGCATGGATTCTATCAGCCTGTGGCACTGCTGAGGTGTTATGGAAGACCAGGATGCTTCAATAGCGGCCTTCAGCTCTTCTGCATTGTTCGGTCTCATGTCTCTCATCTTTCTCTTGGTAATGCCCCATAGATTCTCTATGGAGATAAGGTCAGGTGAGTTTGCTGGCCTATCCAGCACAGTAATACCACGGTCATTGAACCAGGTTTTGGTACTTTCGGCAGTGTGGGAAGGTGCCAAGTCCTGCTGGAAAATGAAGTCAGCATCTCCTGACTGCTGAAGGAAACATGAAGGAAGCATGAAGTGCTCTAAAACGTCCTGGTAGACGGCTGCGTTGACTCTATACTTAATAAAGCACAGTGGACCAACATCAGCAGATGACATGGCTCCCCAAGTCAACACAGACTGTGGAAACTTCACACTGGACTTAAAGCATCTTAGATTGTGTGTCTCTTTATTCTTCCTCTATACTCTGGGTCCTTGATTTCCAAATGAGATGCAAAATTTGCTCTCATCAGAAAGAAGGACTTTGGACCACTAAGCAACAGACCAGTTCTTTTTTTCTCGTCAGGAAAAGGCCATTCAAAAGTGTGAGGGAGCTTCACAAGGAGTGGACTGAGACTGGAGTTAGTGCACCAAGAGCCACCACACACTGGGGTAAATTTACTAAGATGGGAGTTCTATTTAAGATGGGATGTTGCCTATAGCAACCAATCAGATTCCAGGTATTATCGTCTAGAAGGTGCTAGATAAATGAGAAGTAGAATATGATTGGTTGCTATGGGCAACATCCCATCTTAAATAGAACTCACATCTTAGTAAATTTACCCCACAGACGGATCCTAGACATGGGCTTCAAATGTCGTATTCCTCTTATCAAGCCGCTCCTGAACAACAAACAACGTCAGAAGCGTTTTACCTGGGCTAAAGAAAAAAGAGAATCTATGGGGCATTGCCAAGAGAAAGATGAGAGACATGAGACCGAGCAATGCAGAAGAGCTGAAGGCCGCTATTGAAACATCCTGGTCTTCCATAACACCTCAGCAGTACCACAGGCTGATAGAATCCATGCCACGCCGCATTGAGGCAGTAATTCATGCAAAAGGGGCCCAAACCAAGTACTGAGTACATATGCATGATTATACTTTTCAGAGGGCCGACATTTCTGTATTTAAAATCTTTTTATTATTGATTTTATGTAATATTCTAATTTTCTGAGATTTTGGATTTGGGGTTTTCTTAAGCTGTAAATCACAATCATCAAAATTATAACAAATAAAGGCTAGAAATATCTCACTTTGCATGTAATGAGTCTATATAATATATTAGTTTCACATTTTAATTTAAATTACTGAAATAAATGAACTTTTGCACAATATTCTAATTTTCTGAGTTTCACCTGTACTTTAACTAGACTTCTGCATGAAACCACGGGGTAAATTTACTAAGATGGGAGTTCTATTTGAGATGGGATGTTGCCAATAGCAACCAATCAGATTCCAGGTATTATCTTCTAGAAGGTGCTAGATAAATGAGAAGTAGAATCTGATTGGTTGCTATGGGCAACATCCCATCTTAAATAGAACTCCCATCTTAGTAAATTTACCTGTTTAAATATCAGAAATACACTGTTGCAGCCACTTGAAATTATAGCTGTTGACTCCACTGGTTGTTATCATAGTTTCAGAGGTACCTCTTTACAAATCTGTTTTTAAAATGGTAGCAACTGTGTGTTTCTGAGTTTTAGAAGGCAATATCAGGCAGAAGTCCTATATCATGTATAAGGAAAGATATATTAAATCAGGATATAGGGGGTAATTCCAAGTTGATCGCAGCAGGAATTTTTTTAGCAGTTGGGCAAAACCATGTGCACTGCAGGGGAGGCAGATATAACATGTGCAGAGAGAGATAGATTTGGGTGTGGTGAGTTCAATCTGCAATCTAAATTGCAGTGTAAAAATAAAGCAGCCAGTATTTACACTGCACAGAAACAAAATAACCCACCCAAATCTAACTCTCTGCAAATGTTAAATCTGCCCCCCCTGCAGTGCACATGGTTTTGCCCAACTGCTAACAAATTTCCTGCTGTGATCAACTTGGAATTACCCCCATAGTGCACAGTGTCCCTGATTCAGATGTGGACGGATCTTGCATCATTGCTGCTTACATGGAAGCAGTAGATTGTTAATCTAATGATGTCTGTAGCTGTAGTGCAGGCTTTCCCAACCACGGTCCTCAAGGCACACTAAGGGCTAAAACACACTACACGGTTGTTGCCGGCCGGGAAAAAGCCGGACGGCTTTTTCCCGTGCCGGCATTGTAGTTAACAGTGTGAGGGGTAGGGTCCCTTCACACTGCACGGCCCCGGCCCGGCTGCCGGGTTGCAGCCGGGTCTCACCACTGGAAGGTCGGGCGTCCTTGGAGCCAGTGAACCGTGTGTGTGAAGGGGAGCTTTCACACACAACGGTTTCTTCTGCAGCCGTGTCTGATGCTGCGCATGCGCACAGCATCACACACGGCTCAAAGCCGTCCTGTGTGACAGACACTGCCGGTTTCTCCCGGATGGCAAAAAGCCGGACAAACTTTGTCCGGCTTTTTGCCATCCGGGAAAAACCGGAGTGTGTGTTACAGCCCTCCCAGTGCATGTTTTAGTGATATCCAGGCTTCAGCACAGGTGACTTAATTAATAGCTCACTTATTTTGATTTAACCGTCTGTGCTGCAGCCTGGATATCACTAAAACCTGCACTGTTGGTGTGCCTTGAGGACCGTGGTTGGGAAAGCCTGCTGTAGTGCATCCAATGACGCAGATGTACATGTGCAGATGCACATGCGCAGTACGGGTTCAGCGCATGCGTCAAGTACTGAACAACGGTAATTTACGCCATGCAACTCACATCCTACAGGATCTGAATTAGGCACAGTGTAATGATGTTAATAAGATAGAGTAAACTTATTAAGGATAATTACCCTTTAAAGTTAGGCTATAATTATTCTATGTTGATTCATGTATTGTCAGATGTGAGCCTCCTTAATAGAGAACATTTATTGAAACCCAGGGATGGATTAAGGGAAGGGCAATGGGGGCAGTCGTCCCGTGGGGCCTCACACATTAGGGGCCCTGACACGCAGCTGTTTGCTACAGAGTAGTCCCCCGAAGGCTCAGCAGTTTAATAACAGCGACCACAACTGAGGTCTTCCCTTTACAGCAGTCAGTCTTACGGGATACTGCAGTGAAATCTCGTGAGACACTGACTGTAAGTCGCTTGGCTGTGCTGCTATGGCACTGTCCTGTTCAAGGAGTGAGCTCCGGCTCTGTCCTCTGTCTTTTCCAGAGAATGAGCTCTGGCGCTGTCCTAAGTACTTTCCAGGAAGTGAGCCCCAGCGCTGTCCTCTCCAGGGAGTGAGCCCCAGCGCTGTCCTCTCCAGGGAGTGAGCCCCAGCGCTGTCCTCTCCAGGGAGTGAGCCCCAGCGCTGTCCTCTCCAGGGAGTGAGCCCCAGCGCTGTCCTCTCCAGGGAGTGAGCCCCAGCGCTGTCCTCTCCAGGGAGTGAGCCCCAGCGCTGTCCTCTCCAGGGAGTGAGCCCCAGCGCTGTCCTCTCCAGGGAGTGAGCCCCAGCGCTGTCCTCTCCAGGGAGTGAGCTGTGGCGATGTTCCCTGTCCTCTCCAGGGAGTGATCTCTGGTGCTGTCTAGAGATGTGCGGCAGGCATTTTTCGTGTTTTGTGTTTGGTTCTAATTCCCCGCTCGTGTTTTGGTTTTGGCTTGGTTTTGCTAAAACCACCCTTTCGTATTTTGGTTTTGGATGTGGATGATTTTTGAAAAAAACATAAAAACAGCTAAAATCACAGAATTTGGGGGTAATTTTGATCCTACGGTATTGTTAACCTCAATAACATTAATTTACACTCATTTCCAGTCTATTCTGAACACCTCACACCTCACAATATTGTTTTTAGGCCTAAAAGTTGCACCAAGGTCACTGTATGACTAAGCTAAGCGACACAAGTGTGCGGCACAAACACCTGGCTCATCTAGGATTGGCACTGCAGTTGCAGACAGGATGGAACTTAAAAAAACTAGGCTCCAAACAGCACATCATGCAAAGAAGTAAAAGAGGTGCAATGAGGTAGCTGTATGGCTTAGATAAGCAACAAAAACATTTGGCCCATCTAGGAGTGGCACTGCAGTGTCACACAGGAGGGCAGATATAAAAAAGGCTCCAAACAGCACATAATGCAAAGATGAAGCAGAGGTGCAATGAGGTAGCTGTATGACTAAGCTAAGCAACACAAGTGTGCGGCACAAACAACATGGGACGTGCTGGAATTTGCCCAGATGTAATACATGCACAATATTGGTGGCACATGATAGCGTACCCCTAAACCAAACACACACACATGGCAAAGCCTGTAAAATTAATTTGGATAATAATAACCCTTTTATTTGGAGCTATTATAATAATATGCAGCACAGGAGAGCGTACCCTTACACCACACAGGGCAAACCCTGTAAAAATTATTTGGATTAAATGTTAATAACCCCTTTATTTGGAGTAAATAATATACAGCACGGGACAGCACCACTGAATTTATATGGCAGCACCACTGGACTGGATTTATACGGAATTATATGGAATTATACGCCAGGATTACTGGAATTATATAGCAGGATTACTGGAATTATACGGCAGGATTACTGGAATTATACGGCAGGATTACTGGAATTATACGCCAGTACCACTGGAATTAGACGGCAGGATTACTGGAATTATACGGCAGGATCACTGAAATTATACGGCAGGATCACTGGAATTATACAGCAGGATCACTGAAATTATACGGCAGGATCACTGGAATTATACAGCAGGATCACTGAAATTATACGGCAGGATCACTGGAATTATACGGCAGGTGCAAAGGGCCTGATCCAGAGGCAATCACTGCAATGGCAGTGATCACACTCTGAAGCCCTTTGTGGAGTGAACCTGCTGTGTGATTGACAGGCAGAGGCGGTTGCGGGGCGGGAGGGGGCATGCCAACGGCGTTAGAATGCCACTGGGGGGGCGCGGTCCGGACAATGCAGGTATGTCCCGATTGGTACTTGGCAGGTGCAAAAGCATCGCTGCTGTGGGATGCTTGTTTACCGAGTGAATGGGGGGGGGGGGGGCGGAGCAGGGCTTGACATGCGGGGCGTACTAGCCCTGCGCTTGGCATCCCCCCGCATGTCAGAGAATCTGATCATAGATGTGATCATATTAGCACATCTACGATCAGCTCTGAATCACACCCAAAGTCCGTACGTTCTATTCTGTATGAGAACCACAGAGTACATGATTAATGGTTTGTGTTCTAAGGAAGCTTGTGTCAGCAGGCCCGGCGACAGTTGGGGCAGCCTGTGTCAGCGTAGCTGCCGGAGTGCAAGTTACTCTGGCAGTGGTATTCCTTGGTGCATAAGGGGTTAATTATCAGCATACATGGGAATGAACTATGATTGCTTTTTTTTTTTTTTTTTTAAACAATTTATTTTGAATAAAATTGCTATAACATACATATGACAGTAAAGTCCTATGACCACTGTGGTTACTAAATATTTACTACTTTGGTATAAAATGCCATAAAAATACATGTATGCAGGGCCTGATTGGCCATTGCTTGCACCGGTGAAGTCCCCGGTGGGCCGAGTGGCATGCAGGGCCGCCTCTCATATGTGGCTCCGTTCCCCCTACGTGTCACCCTGCGTCGCGGCCGCCAGCAGCTATAGGGAGCACAGACCCTACCTGTGGAGGCGGAGGTCCGCGCCGGCGTTTGGCGCGTTCGGCAGGAGAGACTGTGCAGCCGCGGGTCCTGCAGCAGAGCCGGCCCCAGCCATAACACAAACTAGGGCTGACTTTGACTTCTGCTGGTGCTGGGCACAGTGGGGCAGATCCTTACTGCAGCACCACCGTCTCCTCTCCCGGGCTCCAGCATCCAGCCTGCAACTTCCTATGGGGGAATGTTTAAAAAAAAAGGTGTGGCCATGGGGGGTGTCCGTGATTAGGCCACGCCCCCAACTTTGCCTGGGGTCAAGTGATCGTCTGTGTGGCCCGTACCCTGCCTGCCTCCCTCTGTGCTGTGGGGACCTGGAGGTAACATTTGACTTATATGTATGTATGCATGCATGCATGTGTACATACATATATGGGCTTGTGTGCAGGGTGATGACTCCAGGGAACAGGGGGTGTGTGTGTGTGTGTGTGGTGAATGGGATGTAACAGGATGTGTGTGTGTCTGTGAAGTGCCACCCCCCCCCCAGTGTTCTGTGAAGTGTTACCCCCCCCAGTGTTCTGTGAAGTGTCACCCCCCAGTGTTCTGTGAAGTGTCACCCCCCTCCCTAGTGTTCTGTGAAGTGTCACCCCCCCCCCAGTGTTCTGTGAAGTGTCACCCCCCTCCCCAGTGTTCTGTGAAGTGTCACCTCCCTCCCCAGTGTTCTGTGAAGAAGTGTTTTACCCCCCCAGTGTTCTGTGAAGTGTGTCACCCCCCGTTATGTTAGTGTCACCCCCAAAGTGTTCTGTCATTGTGTCACCCCCCCAGTGTTCTGTTACTGTGCCACCCCCCCCAGTGTTATGTTATGTTAGTGTCACCCCCCAGTGTTCTGTCACTGCCCCCCCCCAGTGTAATGTTAGTGTCACCCCCCAGTGTTCTGTCACTTTGTCACCCCCCCAGTGTTCTGTCACTTTGTCACCCCCCCAGTGTTCTGTCACTGTCACACCCACCTCTGTGTGTCCTGTCTCAGTCACTGTGTCACCCCCCTTCCCCGTCTGTGTTCTGTGTCCGTACAGGTCAGGACCGTAACTAGGTGTGTGCCGAAGGTGCCTTGCCCACAGCGCAAGTGCAGTGAAGGTGCACCATCTGACAGAACACCCCTACCTACGGCTGTTTTGGTCAGTGATGGAGTAGTGAAATTTCCGCTGCCCGCCGGTGCCTGTCTCTGTAAGCAACGGGGAGCGCCTTTTGGTGTTACCCGTTGTGCGGCAATTCTGGCTGTGAGCTCCGCCGCCACCTCTGAAGTGGAGAGGGAACGCTTCTTCAGCCACCTGGTCCCGTATAGGAGCCGCCTCTGCCTCTACTGTGACACCCGCTCTCTGTTGCTGTAATATGTAACAAAGGGTGACTCTGCTGCTGTAATGTGTAAAACGGGACTCTGCTGCTGTAATGTGTAAAATGGTACTCTACGTGCCGTACTGTGTGAAATACCTGCCGAACTGTGTAAAAGGGAGCTCTGCCTCCCTTACTGTGTAAAAGGGAGCTATGTGAATACGCCCCTTCCCCATAAAGCCACGCTCCTATATTTTGGCGCGCGCCTACGGCGTGCATTGGCCCAGATTTATATTTGTGGGGAGGGGGCGCCGATGCTGTTTTTTTGCACACAGCGCTAAAATGTCTAGTTACAGCACTGGTACAGGAGCTTCACCCCTCCACACGACGCGGGTCAACCTGCCTCACAGGCACCATGCAGAAGCAATGCCTGGTATGCGCTGTCTCTTCGGCACGCCGTCCCTTTGTGAAGTATGGGAGGGAGGGCGCAAATATATAGTTTGCAGGGGGTCGCCGAACACCCTAGCACCGGCCCTGCCCCTATAAGTACAGTCTAGATCCGCCACTGGTATAAGTCTACTCTGACCTCTACCTGCACTGCGCTCCCGGACACCACCAGACTGTAATGCCAGCCTGTCTGCAGGGAGGGGGAAAGAAGCTGGAAGAAATGGTGACATGGAGCCTGCCCTCATTGCAGCAGTCAGACAGATCTCCATGTACTACTATCAGGTACTGCAGTTTGCAGGACATTTTTTTAAAGATTGAGAGCTGTAGTGGCAGTGTAACATGGAGATCTGGATGGGGGGGTGTAACAGTATGCAGAAGAGGAATACTCTCAGTTCAATTTCCTCCAGCCCACTTTGCCCGGCCATGAGAATTCTTTAGTGCAGCGCTGTAGTGTAGCCGCAGCTCCCACACGAATAGAAGGGACGGTGGGCAGGCGGCGCTAGACTGATGCCCTTAGCCCGCCTCCCCCAGTCCCCCTCCAATGGTGCTGGACTGCGGAGGGAATAAGGAGCTGATGGCGCACTGAGAGCAGACACCACTGAGAGATGAGGCAAGTGGGGTGGGGGTGACATTTATGTGTAAAAGGGGCACTGCTTCCGTGGACATGTGTATAAGCAGCACTGCTACAATGGCCATTATTATGTGTATAAGCTCCACTGCTACCGTGGGCATTATGTATACAAGCGGTACTGATACCGTGCCAATTATGTGTATAAGCGCCACTGATACCGTGCCAATTATGTGTATAAGCGCCACTGATACTGTGCCCATTATGTGTATAAGCGCCACTGATACTGTGCCCATTATGTGTATAAGCGCCACTGATACTGTGCCCATTATGTGTATAAGCGCCATTGATACTGTGCCCATTATGTGTATAAGCACTAGAGATGAGCGCCGGAAATTTTTCGGGTTTTGTGTTTTGGTTTTGGGTTCGGTTCCGCGGCCGTGTTTTGGGTTCGACCGCGTTTTGGCAAAACCTCACCGAATTTTTTTTGTCGGATTCGGGTGTGTTTTGGATTCGGGTGTTTTTTTCCAAAAAACCTAAAAAACAGCTTAAATCATAGAATTTGGCGGTCATTTTGATCCCAAAGTATTATTAACCTCAAAAACCATAATTTCCACTCATTTTCAGTCTATTCTGAATACCTCACACCTCACAATATTATTTTTTAGTCCTAAAATTTGCACCGAGGTCGCTGTGTGAGTAAGATAAGCGACCCTAGTGGCCGACACAAACACCGGGCCCATCTAGGAGTGGCACTGCAGTGTCACGCAGGATGGCCCTTCCAAAAAACCCTCCCCAAACAGCACATGACGCAAAGAAAAAAAGAGGCGCAATGAGGTAGCTGTGTGAGTAAGATTAGCGACCCTAGTGGCCGACACAAACACCGGGCCCATCTAGGAGTGGCACTGCAGTGTCACGCAGGATGTCCCTTCCAAAAAACCCTCCCCAAACAGCACATGACGCAAAGAAAAAAAGAGGCGCAATGAGGTAGCTGTGTGAGTAAGATAAGCGACCCTAGTGGCCGACACAAACACCGGGCCCATCTAGGAGTGTCACTGCAGTGTCACGCAGGATGTCCCTTCCAAAAAACCCTCCCCAAACAGCACATGACGCAAAGAAAAAAAGAGGCGCAATGAGGTAGCTGTGTGAGTAAGATAAGCGACCCTAGTGGCCGACACAAACACCGGGCCCATCTAGGAGTGTCACTGCAGTGTCACGCAGGATGTCCCTTCCAAAAAACCCTCCCCAAACAGCACATGACGCAAAGAAAAAAAGAGGCGCAATGAGGTAGCTGTGTGAGTAAGATAAGCGACCCTAGTGGCCGACACAAACACCGGGCCCATCTAGGAGTGGCACTGCAGTGTCACGCAGGATGTCCCTTCCAAAAAACCCTCCCCAAACAGCACATGACGCAAAGAAAAAGAAAAGAAAAAAGAGGTGCAAGATGGAATTGTCCTTGGGCCCTCCCACCCACCCTTATGTTGTATAAACAGGACATGCACACTTTAACCAACCCATCATTTCAGTGACAGGGTCTGCCACACGACTGTGACTGATATGACGGGTTGGTTTGGACCCCCACCAAAAAAGAAGCAATTAATCTCTCCTTGCACAAACTGGCTCTACAGAGGCAAGATGTCCACCTCATCATCATCCTCCGATATATCACCGTGTACATCCCCCTCCTCACAGATTATCAATTCGTCCCCACTGGAATCCACCATCTCAGCTCCCTGTGTACTTTGTGGAGGCAATTGCTGCTGGTCAATGTCTCCACGGAGGAATTGATTATAATTCATTTTAATGAACATCATCTTCTCCACATTTTCTGGATGTAACCTCGTACGCCGATTGCTGACAAGGTGAGCGGCGGCACTAAACACTCTTTCGGAGTACACACTTGTGGGAGGGCAACTTAGGTAGAATAAAGCCAGTTTGTGCAAGGGCCTCCAAATTGCCTCTTTTTCCTGCCAGTATAAGTACGGACTGTGTGACGTGCCTACTTGGATGCGGTCACTCATATAATCCTCCACCATTCTTTCAATGGGGAGAGAATCATATGCAGTGACAGTAGACGACATGTCCGTAATCGTAACCACGGTTAGGTGGTATATACAATTATGGACGGGCTGCCGAGTGCCGACACAGAGGTAGCCACAGCCGTGAACTACCGCACTGTACTGTGTCTGCTGCTAATATAGACTGGTTGATAAAGAGATAGTATACTCGTAACTAGTATGTATGTATAAAGAAAGAAAAAAAAAACACGGTTAGGTGGTATATACAATTATGGACGGGCTGCCGAGTGCCGACACAGAGGTAGCCACAGCCGTGAACTACCGCACTGTACTGTGTCTGCTGCTAATATAGACTGGTTGATAAAGAGATAGTATACTCGTAACTAGTATGTATGTATAAAGAAAGAAAAAAAAACCACGGTTAGGTGGTATATACAATTATGGACGGGCTGCCGAGTGCCGACACAGAGGTAGCCACAGCCGTGAACTACCGCACTGTACTGTGTCTGCTGCTAATATATAGACTGGTTGATAAAGAGATAGTATACTCGTAACTAGTATGTATGTATAAAGAAAGAAAAAAAAACCACGGTTAGGTGGTATATACAATTATGGACGGGCTGCCGAGTGCCGACACAGAGGTAGCCACAGCCGTGAACTACCGCACTGTACTGTGTCTGCTGCTAATATAGACTGGTTGATAAAGAGATAGTATACTCGTAACTAGTATGTATGTATAAAGAAAGAAAAAAAAACCACGGTTAGGTGGTATATACAATTATGGACGGGCTGCCGAGTGCCGACACAGAGGTAGCCACAGCCGTGAACTACCGCACTGTACTGTGTCTGCTGCTAATATAGACTGGTTGATAAAGAGATAGTATACTCGTAACTAGTATGTATGTATAAAGAAAGAAAAAAAAACCACGGTTAGGTGGTATATACAATTATGGACGGGCTGCCGAGTGCCGACACAGAGGTAGCCACAGCCGTGAACTACCGCACTGTACTGTGTCTGCTGCTAATATATAGACTGGTTGATAAAGAGATAGTATACTCGTAACTAGTATGTATGTATAAAGAAAGAAAAAAAAACCACGGTTAGGTGGTATATACAATTATGGACGGGCTGCCGAGTGCCGACACAGAGGTAGCCACAGCCGTGAACTACCGCACTGTACTGTGTCTGCTGCTAATATAGACTGGTTGATAAAGAGATAGTATACTCGTAACTAGTATGTATGTATAAAGAAAGAAAAAAAAACCACGGTTAGGTGGTATATACAATTATGGACGGGCTGCCGAGTGCCGACACAGAGGTAGCCACAGCCGTGAACTACCGCACTGTACTGTGTCTGCTGCTAATATAGACTGGTTGATAAAGAGATAGTATACTCGTAACTAGTATGACTATAAAGAAAGAAAAAAAACCACGGTTAGGTGGTATATACAATTATGGACGGGCTGCCGAGTGCCGACACAGAGGTAGCCACAGCCGTGAACTACCGCACTGTACTGTGTCTGCTGCTAATATAGACTGGTTGATAAAGAGATAGTATACTACTAATATTATATATACTGGTGGTCAGGTCACTGGTCACTAGTCACACTGGCAGTGGCACTCCTGCAGCAAAAGTGTGCACTGTTTAATTTTAATATAATATTATGTACTCCTGGCTCCTGCTATAACCTATAACTGGCACTGCAGTGCTCCCCAGTCTCCCCCACAATTATAAGCTGTGTGAGCTGAGCACAGTCAGATATATATATACATTGATGCAGCACACTGGGCTGAGCAGTGCACACAGATATGGTATGTGACTGAGTCACTGTGTGTATCGTTTTTTTCAGGCAGAGAACGGATATATTAAATAAAACAAACAACTGCACTGTCTGGTGGTCACTGTGGTCGTCAGTCACTAAACTCTGCACTCTCTTCTACAGTATCACAGCCTCAGGTCAATCTCTCTCTCTCTCTCTCAACCCTAATCTAAATGGAGAGGACGCCAGCCACGTCCTCTCCCTATCAATCTCAATGCACGTGTGAAAATGGCGGCGACGCGTGGCTCCTTATATAGAATCCGAGTCTCGCGAGAATCCGACAGCGTCATGATGACGTTCGGGCGCGCTCGGGTTAACCGAGCAAGGCGGGAGGATCCGAGTCTGCTCGGACCCGTGAAAAAAACATGAAGTTCGTGCGGGTTCGGATTCAGAGAAACCGAACCCGCTCATCTCTAATAAGCACCACTGTTAC
Source organism: Pseudophryne corroboree (assembly GCF_028390025.1). Classification (NCBI taxonomy): domain Eukaryota; kingdom Metazoa; phylum Chordata; class Amphibia; order Anura; family Myobatrachidae; genus Pseudophryne; species Pseudophryne corroboree. The sequence goes on from NC_086455.1 coordinate 58,563,258, forward strand.
TGTGGGCATTATTATGTGTTTAAGTGGCACTGCTACCGTGGACATTATGTGTTTATAAGCAACACTGATACTGTGGTCATTATTATGTATATAAGCGGCACTGATACCATGGCTGTTATGTGTATAAGCGGCACTGTTACCGTTGGCATTATTATGTGTACAAACGGCACTGATACCATGGGTATTATTATGTATGTAAGCAGCACTGATACCGTATCCATTATTATGTGTATAAGCGGCACTGTTACCTTGGGTATTATTATGTATATAAGTGGCACTGATACTGTGGGCATGTGTATAAGGGGCGCAACGGTGTAGCATAGCGTAAATATGGGGCACTACTCTGTGGTGTAATATGAAATAGAGGCACTATGGGGGTTATTCCGAGTTGATCGCTCGCTACTGATTTTCGCAGCGCAGCAATCATGTCAAAACGGGGATCTGCACATGCGTATGCACTGCAATGCGCACGCGCATCTTACGGGTACAGCGGCCGACGTGCTTTTGCACAGGATCTAGCGACGGTTTGAGTCGCACTGGCGGTTGCAAGAAGATTGACAGGAAGTGGGAGTTTATGGGTGTCAACTGACCACTTTCTGGGTGTTTTTGGAAAAATGCAGGCGTGGTCAGGCGTTTGCTGGGCGGGTATCTGACGTCAATTCCAGGACCTTCGTTGCAGCAATCATCGCACAGAATAAGTAACTACAGAGCTGGTCTTGTTTTGCACAAAATGTGTTTGCAGGCGCACTGCTGCACAGGCGTTCGCACGCCTGCAAGCAAAAATACACTCCCCCGTGGGCGGCGACTAGGCGTTTGCACGGCTTCTAAAACTAGCTAGCGAGAGTAATCAACTCGGAATGAGGGCCAGTGTACAGTGTAATGTCAATAAGGGGGAAATTCAAATGTTTGAAAAGTCGGTTGGGTGTCTGTTTTTTCCTGTCTATTAGATAGGAAAAAAACAGACACCCAACTGACTTTTCAAACAATTGAATATCTCCCTAAGAGTGTGCTACTGTGTTGCATAATTTGTATTGGGGGTACTATTGTGTGGCCACGCCCTTTCCATGTGATGCCGCACACCTTTTTTGTGACGCGCCTACTGCGTGCATTGTTCCTTTAGACAGTATGGGGGTTAGGACACAAATTTGTAGTTACGGGGCGGTGCCTAACACCCTACCATCGCCCCTGCCTCTGCTTAATGGGAGGGAAGTCTGTGGCGGTGGAAATTAGTTCCACCACCTCTCCAGAACCACTTTAAGCCCTGGTAGGGACAGACAACACACAAAGAGGAGGGGAATGGGGAAGAAACTAGAGATGAGCGCCTGAAATTTTTCGGGTTTTGTGTTTTGGTTTTGGGTTCGGTTCCGCGGCCGTGTTTTGGGTTCGAACGCGTTTTGGCAAAACCTCACCGAATTATTTTTGTCGGATTCGGGTGTGTTTTGGATTCGGGTGTTTTTTTCCAAAAACACTAAAAAACAGCTTAAATCATAGAATTTGGGGGTCATTTTGATCCCAAAGTATTATTAACCTCAAAAACCATAATTTACACTCATTTTCAGTCTATTCTGAATACCTCACACCTCACAATATTATTTTTAGTCCTAAAATTTGCACCGAGGTCGCTGTGTGAGTAAGATAAGCGACCCTAGTGGCCGACACAAACACCGGGCCCATCTAGGAGTGGCACTGCAGTGTCACGCAGGATGTCCCTTCCAAAAAACCCTCCCCAAACAGCACATGACGCAAAGAAAAAAAGAGGCGCAATGAGGTAGCTGTGTGAGTAAGATTAGCGACCCTAGTGGCCGACACAAACACCGGGCCCATCTAGGAGTGGCACTGCAGTGTCACGCAGGATGGCCCTTCCAAAAAACCCTCCCCAAACAGCACATGACGCAAAGAAAAAAAGAGGCGCAATGAGGTAGCTGACTGTGTGAGTAAGATTAGCGACCCTAGTGGCCGACACAAACACCGGGCACATCTAGGAGTGGCACTGCAGTGTCACGCAGGATGTCCCTTCCAAAAAACCCTCCCCAAACAGCACATGACGCAAAGAAAAAAAGAGGCGCAATGAGGTAGCTGTGTGAGTAAGATTAGCGACCCTAGTGGCCGACACAAACACCGGGCCCATCTAGGAGTGGCACTGCAGTGTCACGCAGGATGTCCCTTCCAAAAAACCCTCCCCAATCAGCACATGATGCAAAGAAAAAGAAAAGAAAAAAGAGGTGCAAGATGGAATTATCCTTGGGCCCTCCCACCCACCCTTATGTTGTATAAACAAAACAGGACATGCACACTTTAACCAACCCATCATTTCAGTGACAGGGTCTGCCACACGACTGTGACTGATATGACGGGTTGGTTTGGACCCCCCCCAAAAAAGAAGCAATTAATCTCTCCTTGCACAAACTGGCTCTACAGAGGCAAGATGTCCACCTCATCTTCACCCTCCGATATATCACCGTGTACATCCCCCTCCTCACAGATTATCAATTCGTCCCCACTGGAATCCACCATCTCAGCTCCCTGTGTACTTTGTGGAGGCAATTGCTGCTGGTCAATGTCTCCGCGGAGGAATTGATTATAATTCATTTTAATGAACATCATCTTCTCCACATTTTCTGGATGTAACCTCGTACGCCGATTGCTGACAAGGTGAGCGGCGGCACTAAACACTCTTTCGGAGTACACACTTGTGGGAGGGCAACTTAGGTAGAATAAAGCCAGTTTGTGCAAGGGCCTCCAAATTGCCTCTTTTTCCTGCCAGTATAAGTACGGACTGTGTGACGTGCCTACTTGGATGCGGTCACTCATATAATCCTCCACCATTCTATCAATGTTGAGAGAATCATATGCAGTGACAGTAGACGACATGTCCGTAATCGTTGTCAGGTCCTTCAGTCCGGACCAGATGTCAGCATCAGCAGTCGCTCCAGACTGCCCTGCATCACCGCCAGCGGGTGGGCTCGGAATTCTGAGCCTTTTCCTCGCACCCCCAGTTGCGGGAGAATGTGAAGGAGGAGATGTTGACAGGTCGCGTTCCGCTTGACTTGACAATTTTGTCACCAGCAGGTCTTTCAACCCCAGCAGACCTGTGTCTGCCGGAAAGAGAGATCCAAGGTAGGCTTTAAATCTAGGATCGAGCACGGTGGCCAAAATGTAGTGCTCTGATTTCAACAGATTGACCACCCGTGAATCCTTGTTAAGCGAATTAAGGGCTGCATCCACAAGTCCCACATGCCTAGCGGAATCGCTCCGTGTTAGCTCCTCCTTCAATGCCTCCAGCTTCTTCTGCAAAAGCCTGATGAGGGGAATGACCTGACTCAGGCTGGCAGTGTCTGAACTGACTTCACGTGTGGCAAGTTCAAAGGGCATCAGAACCTTGCACAACGTTGAAATCATTCTCCACTGCACTTGAGACAGGTGCATTCCACCTACTATATCGTGCTCAATTGTATAGGCTTGAATGGCCTTTTGCTGCTCCTCCAACCTCTGAAGCATATAGAGGGTTGAATTCCACCTCGTTACCACTTCTTGCTTCAGATGATGGCAGGGCAGGTTCAGTAGTTTTTGGTGGTGCTCCAGTTTTCTGTACGTGGTGCCTGTACGCCGAAAGTGTCCCGCAATTCTTCTGGCCACCGACAGCATCTCTTGCACGCCCCTGTCGTTTTTTAAAAAATTCTGCACCACCAAATTCAAGGTATGTGCAAAACATGGGACGTGCTGGAATTGGCCCAGATTTAATGCACACACAATATTGCTGGCGTTGTCCGATGCCACAAATCCACAGGAGAGTCCAATTGGGGTAAGCCATTCCGCGATGATCTTCCTCAGTTGCCGTAAGAGGTTTTCAGCTGTGTGCGTATTCTGGAAAGCGGTGATACAAAGCGTAGCCTGCCTAGGAAAGAGTTGGCGTTTGCGAGATGCTGCTACTGGTGCCGCCGCTGCTGTTCTTGCGGCGGGAGTCCATACATCTACCCAGTGGGCTGTCACAGTCATATAGTCCTGACCCTGCCCTGCTCCACTTGTCCACATGTCCGTGGTTAAGTGGACATTGGGTACAGCTGCATTTTTTAGGACACTGGTGACTCTTTTTCTGAGGTCTGTGTACATTTTCGGTATCGCCTGCCTAGAGAAATGGAACCTAGATGGTATTTGGTACCGGGGACACAGTACCTCCAACAAGTCTCTAGTTGGCTCTGCAGTAATGATGGATACCGGAACCACGTTTCTCACCACCCAGGATGCCAAGGCCTCAGTTATCCGCTTTGCAGTAGGATGACTGCTGTGATATTTCATCTTCCTCGCAAAGGACTGTTGAACAGTCAATTGCTTACTGGAAGTAGTACAAGTGGGCTTACGACTTCCCCTCTGGGATGACCATCGACTCCCAGCGGCAACAACAGCAGCGCCAGCAGCAGTAGGCGTTACACGCAAGGATGCATCGGAGGAATCCCAGGCAGGAGAGGACTCGTCAGACTTGCCAGTGACATGGCCTGCAGGACTATTGGCATTCCTGGGGAAGGAGGAAATTGACACTGAGGGAGTTGGTGGGGTGGTTTGCGTGAGCTTGGTTACAAGAGGAAGGGATTTACTGGTCAGTGGACTGCTTCCGCTGTCACCCAAAGTTTTTGAACTTGTCACTGACTTATTATGAATGCGCTGCAGGTGACGTATAAGGGAGGATGTTCCGAGGTGGTTAACGTCCTTACCCCTACTTATTACAGCTTGACAAAGGGAACACACGGCTTGACACCTGTTGTCCGCATTTCTGGTGAAATACCTCCACACCGAAGAGCTGATTTTTTTGGTATTTTCACCTGGCATGTCAACGGCCATATTCCTCCCACGGACAACAGGTGTCTCCCCGGGTGCCTGACTTAAACAAACCACCTCACCATCAGAATCCTTCTGGTCAATTTCCTCCCCAGCGCCAGCAACACTCATATCCTCCTCATCCTGGTGTACTTCAACACTGACATCTTCAATCTGACTATCAGGAACTGGACTGCGGGTGCTCCTTCCAGCACTTGCAGGGGGCATGCAAATAGTGGAAGGCGCATGCTCTTCACGTCCAGTGTTGGGAAGGTCAGGCATCGCAAACGACACAATTGGACTCTCCTTGTGGATTTGGGATTTCAAAGAACGCACAGTTCTTTGCGGTGCTTTTGCCAGCTTGAGTCTTTTCAGTTTTCTAGCGAGAGGCTGAGTGCTTCCATCCTCATGTGAAGCTGAACCACTAGCCATGAACATAGGCCAGGGCCTCAGCCGTTCCTTGCCACTCCGTGTGGTAAATGGCATATTGGCAAGTTTACGCTTCTCCTCCGACAATTTTATTTTAGGTTTTGGAGTCCTTTTTTTTCTGATATTTGGTGTTTTGGATTTGACATGCTCTGTACTATGACATTGGGCATCGGCCTTGGCAGACGACGTTGCTGGCATTTCATCGTCTCGGCCATGACTAGTGGCAGCAGCTTCAGCACGAGGTGGAAGTGGATCTTGATCTTTCCCTAATTTTGGAACCTCAACTTTTTTGTTCTCCATATTTTATAGGCAGAACTAAAAGGCACCTCAGGTAAACAATGGAGATGGATGGATTGGATACTAGTATACAATTATGGACGGACTGCCACGGTTAGGTGGTATAAAAAAACCACGGTTATTTGGTATATATTGTAATACAATTATGGATGGACGGACTGCCTGCCGAGTGCCGACACAGAGGTAGCCACAGCCGTGAACTACCGCACTGTACACTGGTTGATAAAGAGATAGTAGTATACTCGTAACAACTAGTATGACTGACTATGACGGTATAAAGAATGAAAAAAAAACCACGGTTAGGTGGTATATATTGTAATACAATTATGGATGGACGGACTGCCTGCCGAGTTCCGACACAGAGGTAGCCACAGCCGTGAACTACCGCACTGTACACTGGTTGATAAAGAGATAGTAGTATACTCGTAACAACTAGTATGACTTACTATGACGGTATAAAGAATGAAAAAAAAACCACGGTTAGGTGGTATATATTATAATACAATTATGGATGGACGGACTGCCTGCCGACTGCCGACACAGAGGTAGCCACAGCCGTGAACTACCGCACTGTACACTGGTTGATAAAGAGATAGTAGTATACTCGTAACAACTAGTATGACACTATGACGGTATAAAGAATGAAAAAAAAACCACGGTTAGGTGGTATATATTATAATACAATTATGGATGGACGGACTGCCTGCCGAGTGCCGACACAGAGGTAGCCACAGCCGTGAACTACCGCACTGTACACTGGTTGATAAAGAGATAGTAGTATACTCGTAACAACTAGTATGACTGACTATGACGGTATAAAGAATGAAAAAAAAACCACGGTTAGGTGGTATATATTATAATACAATTATGGATGGACGGACTGCCTGCCGACTGCCGACACAGAGGTAGCCACAGCCGTGAACTACCGCACTGTACACTGGTTGATAAAGAGATAGTAGTATACTCGTAACAACTAGTATGACACTATGACGGTATAAAGAATGAAAAAAAAACCACGGTTAGGTGGTATATATTATAATACAATTATGGATGGACGGACTGCCTGCCGACTGCCGACACAGAGGTAGCCACAGCCGTGAACTACCGCACTGTACACTGGTTGATAAAGAGATAGTAGTATACTCGTAACAACTAGTATGACACTATGACGGTATAAAGAATGAAAAAAAAACCACGGTTAGGTGGTATATATTATAATACAATTATGGATGGACGGACTGCCTGCCGAGTGCCGACACAGAGGTAGCCACAGCCGTGAACTACCGCACTGTACACTGGTTGATAAAGAGATAGTAGTATACTCGTAACAACTAGTATGACTGACTATGACGGTATAAAGAATGAAAAAAAAACCACGGTTAGGTGGTATATATTATAATACAATTATGGATGGACGGACTGCCTGCCGACTGCCGACACAGAGGTAGCCACAGCCGTGAACTACCGCACTGTACACTGGTTGATAAAGAGATAGTAGTATACTCGTAACAACTAGTATGACACTATGACGGTATAAAGAATGAAAAAAAAACCACGGTTAGGTGGTATATATTATAATACAATTATGGATGGACGGACTGCCTGCCGACTGCCGACACAGAGGTAGCCACAGCCGTGAACTACCGCACTGTACACTGGTTGATAAAGAGATAGTAGTATACTCGTAACAACTAGTATGACACTATGACGGTATAAAGAATGAAAAAAAAACCACGGTTAGGTGGTATATATTATAATAATACAATTATGGATGGACGGACTGCCTGCCGACTGCCGACACAGAGGTAGCCACAGCCGTGAACTACCGCACTGTACACTGGTTGATAAAGAGATAGTAGTATACTCGTAACAACTAGTATGACTATGACGACGGTATAAAGAAAGAAAAAAAAATACCACGGTTAGGTGGTATATAATTATACAATTATGGATGGACGGACTGCCTGCCGAGTGCCGACTGCCGACACAGAGGTAGCCACAGCCGTGAACTACCGCACTGTACTGTGTCTGCTGCTAATATAGACTGGTTGATAAAGAGATAGTATACAACAATATACTACTATACTGGTGGTCAGGCACTGGTCACCACTAGTCACACTGGCAGTGGCACTCCTGCAGCAAAAGTGTGCACTGTTTAATTTTAAATTAATATAATATTATGTACTCCTGGCTCCTGCTATAACAACCTGCAGTGCTCCCCAGTCTCCCCCACAATTATTATAAGCTTTTATACATTGATGTGCAGCACACTGGGCTGAGCTGAGTGCACACAGACTGAGTCACACTGTGTGACTACTGTGTATCGTTTTTTTCAGGCAGAGAACGGATATAGCAGAGAACGGATATATTAAATAAAAGTTAACTTAACAACAACTGCACTGGTCACTGTGGTAAACTCTGTCTGCACAATCTCTCTCTCTCTCTCTCTCTCTCTCTTCTAATCTATTCTAATGGAGAGGACGCCAGCCACGTCCTCTCCCTATCAATCTCAATGCACGTGTGAAAATGGCGGCGACGCGCGGCTCCTTATATAGAATCCGAGTCTCGCGAGAATCCGACAGCGTCATGATGACGTTCGGGCGCGCTCGGGTTAACCGAGCAAGGCGGGAAGATCCGAGTCGCTCGGACCCGTGAAAAAAAAAGTGAAGTTCGTGCGGGTTCGGATTCAAAGAAACCGAACCCGCTCATCTCTAGAAGAAACTAGAGACAAGAAGGCTAACAGAAGGTGAAAGACAGGCAGGTGATGACTCGGGTCCGCAGTCAAGATCAGTAAATCACCAGACGCAGACACTGGCCTCGGCACTCCCACAGAACGTAGGTGATGCGCCTCAGTTTTGTGATCCCAAATGTACTCAGCTTGTCTAGGCTGGACCTTAGGGTCACTGTGCAAGAACGCAGTACTCCTTCTACACATGCGCAGACCCCCTAAGGAAACATGCATAAGGGAGAATGATATAGGTGTGAAAATGAGAAAAGAGGGTCTGGGAGAAACATACAGTAGATGGACTGAGAGGGAGGAGGAGACGCATGCAGAAGATGGACAAAGAGAGGAAACATATGCAGAAGATGGACTTAGTGGGGGAGATAGACTAAGGGGTTAATTCAAGTCAACGCGTTTGAATAGCACTGCTAGGGAGCTTCTGGAGCTATTCAATGCAGCACGATGCTAAGTCTGAGAATACACGTATTCCTGGACTAAATAAGGTGTTTAGTCGCGAGAACAGGCATTCTCCGACTAAACTGCCTCACCTTGGTGCTGTTTGCACAGCGTTAGGTCACAAAGCAGCATTGCAAACCTAGGGGGTAATTCTGAGTTGATCGCAGCAGCAAGTTTGTTAGCAATTGGGCAAAACCATGTGCACTGCAGAGGGGGAAGATATAACATGTGCAGAGAGAGTTAGATTGGGGGGGGGGTATATTGTTTCTGTGCAGGGTAAATACTGGCTGCTTTATTTTTACACTGCAATTTAGATTTCAGTTTGAACACACCCCACCCAAATCTACTCTCTCTGCACATGTTATATCTGCCCCCCTGTAATGCACATGGTTTTGCCCAACTGCTAACAAATTTGTTGCTGCGATCAACTCAGAATTAGGCCCCTAGTTATGTTTAATATCTGCTCGCACCCTTAGAAGGGTGCAAGAAGAAATCCTCTAGTCAGGAACAGTATCGCTCTGAATTGAATAGCACCAGGAGCTCCCTCCCAGCGCTATTCAATCCGTGTGGAACTGAATTGACCCCTTAGAAGCAGAGACAAATGAAGAAGATGGACTGAGATATGAGTGTGTAGAGGATTAAATGTCACCCCAGTTTTAATTTAACTACTCCTGCTACAACACAATACTTTCTAAACTTTTAATGTGTTAGGTCCAGCTAATTTGACATGCTCTGCCTTTTGTTGGTGTAACTCCACCTATATTCAATTTTGAAGTAATCCCGCCTACTTTGATATTGGCTCCGCCTGCAGTTGGTTTGGTGCCGCCCACATGTGGCCACTTCTAGAAACTTTTTCAGGGCCACTTTTGTTTCCCAATCCGTCCCTGCATGTATGGAATAGATAGTGGTAGTACCCAATAGATCAGTGCACACTAGCAGGTATAGAATAGATACTTATAACTTACCTGGCAGCCAGTAAAGCAGTGCAGTGTGCTGCAGCCAGGTGCTGCTGTGGATGGCTCGTTAGCAGACATTAAACAGCTGTCCTTAATGTCTCTGCTATTCTAAGCCACACTTTCTTATTGTTAATGGGCTTCTTGCAGTGCAGCCAGTTATATGCATGGGACAGATCATTGCTGAAGTAAATTTTGTATAAAGATGAGCACCGGAAATTTTTCGGGTTTTGTGTTTTGGTTTTGGATTCGGTTCCGCGGCCGTGTTTTGGATTCGGACGCGTTTTGGCAAAACCTCCCTGAAAATTTTTTGTCGGATTCGGGTGTGTTTTGGATTCGGGTGTTTTTTTTAAAAAAAAACCCCTCAAAAACAGCTTAAATCATAGAATTTGGGGGTAATTTTGATCCTATAGTATTATTGACCTCAATAACCATAATTTACACTAATTTCCAGTCTATTCTGAACACCTCACACCTCGCAATATTATTTTTAGTCCTAAAATTTGCACCGAGGTCGCTGGATGACTAAGCTAAGCAACGCAAGTGGGCAGCACAAACACCTGGCCCTTCTAGGAGTGGCACTGCAGTGGCAGACAGGATGGCACTTAAAAAAAATTGCCCCAAACAGCACATGATGCAAAGAAAAGAGAAAAAGAGCTGCACTGTGGTCGCTGGACGGCTAAGCTAAGCGACACAAACACCTCAATATCACAGCAATTATTTGTTATAATCAATGGTATTATTGGTCCAAATCACTGGAAGAAAATGACAAAACTGGAATCATTTGGCAAGATCACTGTAATTAATAATTAATTAATTATAAATCACTGATATTAATTGGTAAAATCTCGCTATCGCCTGCCTAGTGAAGTGGAATCTATATGGGATTTTGTACCGGGGACACAATAACTTCATCAATTGTCTAAATCCCATTGCACTAATGGCGGAAAACGGGCGCACATCTAACAGCGCACTGATTATACTGAGAACTGATTATACTGATCACTGATGATACTACTGACACTGAGCAGCGAGAACAGCACTGGACTATTGTACTGTAGTATACTGGTCACCACAATGCTGCACTGTAATACTATATATACTTCTCACAACAATGCAGCACAGATATGGATACTTGCAGTGACATGGAGCTGCAAGATACAGCAATGGCCTACTGTACAACTATATACTGTTGGTCACCAAAATGCTGCACTCTAATACTATATATACTGCTCACAAAAATGCAGCACAGATATGGAATGGATACTTGCAGTGACACAGAGCTGCAAGATACAGCAATGGCCTACTGTACTGTACTACTATAATTATAAACTGGTGGTCCCCAGTCCCCACAATAAAGCACACTGAGCACAGATATTTGCAGCACACTGAGCACAGATGTGGAGCGTTTTCAGGCAGAGAACGTAGATATTTTCAGCACACTGAGCACAGATATTTGCAGCACACTGAGCACAGATATTTGCAGCACACTGAGCACAGATATTTGCAGCAGACTGAGCACAGATTACGGAGCTTTTCAGGGAGAGAACGCAGCCACGTCCTCTCCGTTCAATCTCCAATGCACGAGTGAAAATGGCGGCGACGCGCGGCTCTTTATATAGAATATGAATCTCGCAAGAATCCGACAGCGGGATGATGACGTTCGGGCGCGTTCGGGTTAACCGAGCAAGGCGGGAAGATCCAAGGCTGCCTCGGAACCGTGTAAAATAGGTGAAATTCGGGGGGGTTCGGATTTCGGAGAACCGAACCCGCTCATCTCTAATTTCTCTGACGTCCTAGTGGATGCTGGGTACTCCGTAAGGACCATGGGGAATAGACGGGCTCCGCAGGAGACTGGGCACTCCAAAGAAAAGATTAGGTACTACATCTGGTGTGCACTGGCTCCTCCCTCTATGCCCCTCCTCCAGACCTCAGTTAGAATCTGTGCCCGGCCAGAGCTGGATGCACTCTAGGGGCTCTCCTGAGCTTCCTAGAAAGAAAAGTATTTGTTAGGTTTTTTATTTTCAGTGAGATCTGCTGGCAACAGACTCACTGCTACGTGGGACTTAGGGGAGAGAAGCAAACCTACCTGCTTGCAGCTAGCTTGTGCTTCTAGGCTATCTTCCTCAGCACACCGGCGCCATTTTCTCTTCACAGCTCCGCTGGAAGACAGCTCCCCAGGCTCTCCCCTGCAGTTTCCAGACATCAAGGGTAAAAAAGAGAGGGGGGGGCACTAAATTTAGGCGCAAAATTATATATAAAAGCAGCTATAGGGAAAATCGCTTTTGTTAGTGTAAATCCCTGATTATATAGCGCTGTGGTGTGTGCTGGCATACTCTCTCTCTGTCTCCCCAAAGGACTTTGTGGGGTCCTGTCCTCAGTCAGAGCATTCCCTGTGTGTGAATGCGGTGTGTCGGTACGGCTGTGTCGAAATGTTTGATGAGGACGCTTACGTGGAGGCGGAGCAGGTGCCGATAAGTATGATGTCGCCCCCTGCGGGGCCGACACCTGAGTGGATGGATATGTGGAAGGTATTAACCGACAGTGTCAACTCCTTACATAAAAGGTTCGATGATGCAGCTTTGGGACAGCCGGCATCTCAGCCCGCGCCTGCCAAGGCATCGCAGAGGCCGTCAGGGGCTCAAAAACGCCCGCTACCTCAGATGGCAGACACAGATGTCGACACGGAGTCTGACTCCAGTGTCGACGAGGATGAGACAAATATACAATCCACTAGGGCCATCCGATGCATGATTACGGCAATGAAAAATGTGTTGCACATTTCTGACATTAACCCGGTTACCACAAAAAAGGGTATTATGTTTGGGGAGAAAAAGCAGCCAGTGACTTTTCCCCCATCTGATGAGTTAAACGAATTGTGTGAAGAAGCGTGGGGTTCCCCAGATAAGAAACTAGTAATTTCTAAGCGGTTACTAATGGCGTACCCTTTCCCGCCAACGGATAGGTTACGCTGGGAGACATCCCCTAAGGTGGACAAGGCGCTCACACGCTTATCAAAAAAGGTGGCACTGCCATCTCAGGATACGGCCGCCTTAAAGGAGCCTGCAGATAGAAAGCAGGAGGCTATCCTGAAGTCTGTGTATACACACTCAGGTACTATACTGAGACCTGCTATTGCTTCAGCATGGATGTGCAGTGCTGCAGCAGCGTGGTCTGATTCCCTGTCTGATAACATTGATTCCCTTGACAGGGACACTATATTGCTAACCATAGAGCCAGTGGCGTAAGTTCGTCCCAGTCGCCCGGAGGCATGATACATTTTGGTGCCCCCCTACACATACACACACATACCATATGTAGCTATCCCGCACCCAGGGTGAACAGTAGAAGGGTGCTCAGGTACCTTTCCCAATAGTAATATAGATACACATAGAAAGTGGACGCATTCCAAGTCAGTCATTACAATAAAACAGACACCAGCATACCATTATAGTACACCTACAGTGCTCCCTCACCCACCAGGTCTCCATGGAGATGCTTTGGCGCAGCGGTGTGCCAATATAATTAGTGTTCACTGTAGTATTTTTTTTTTAGGGCAGGGTGCTGATCACGGGGAGGGCACATTTTTCATTCGTGAGGGTAAATTTTTAAGTTAAATGGGCAAACTTAGGTACATACTATAATGCTTGGTGCTCCCATTCCTATGGGCAAAACATGGACAGTGCGCACCGAAGGTGCGCAGCAAAAATCTAGGGGCGTTGTTTCGTGGGGAAGGGGTGTGGCCACATAATAGTGTCAATTCACATTACACCACACGGTAGTGCCCCTAATACACATTGCACCAGTTAGAACCTCCTATACACACTGCGCCAGGTAGAGGCTAGAGCACGTTATACATATTGCGCCAGATAGAGCACATTATACACATTGCGCCAGATAGAGCACATTATACACATTGCGCCAGATAGAGCACATTATACACATTGCGCCAGATAGAGCACATTATACACATTGCGTCAGGTAGGGAGCACTGAGGCACATTGCACCAGGTAGAGAGCACTGAGGAACACTGCACCAGGTAGAGAGCACTGAGGCACACTGCACCAGGTAGAGAGCACTGAGGCACACTGCACCAGGTAGAGAGCACTGAGGCACACTGCACCAGGTAGAGAGCACTGAGGCACACTGCACCAGGTAGAGAGCACTGAGGCACACTGCACCAGGTAGAGAGCACTGAGGCACACTGCACCAGGTAGAGAGCACTGAGGCACACTGCACCAGGTAGGGAGCACTGAGGCACACTGCACCAGGTAGGGAGCACTCAGGCACACTGCACCAGGTAGGGAGCACTCAGGCACACTGCACCAGGTAGGGAGCACTCAGGCACACTGCACCAGGTAGGGAGCACTAATGGCACACTGCACCAGGTAGGGAGCACTGAGGCACACTGCACCAGGTAGAGCACTGAGGCACACTGCACCAGGTAGAGAGCACTGAGGCACACTGCACCAGGTAGAAAGCACTGAGATTAATGTTTACAGCTGCAAAATACTTACAAGGTTAATTTAGCCCAGGGGGACTCTCATGTACGTACCGGGTCTGGTGGCGCACGGCTGGATCCGGCGACGTGGCGGGGTCCGGCAGGCAGCAAACGGCGGGGCGGCAGGGCGCACAAAAACGGGCAGGGCGGGATTCAGCTGTCTAAAAAAGGGGCAGACACCTAGCGTGAACACTAGATATATATTAAAAAAAAGACAAACGCCTCATTCACTTAAACACACGTCTCACTTAAACACACACGCCTCTCACTTACATACACCTCTCACTTACACACACCTCTCACACACGTGCCTCTCACTTACACACACCTCTCACATACACATGCCTCTCACATACACATGCCTCTCACATACACATGCCTCTCACTTACATACACATGCCTCTCACTTATAGGCCCTACACACATAGCGATTTCACTGCACGATATGAACGATCTTGTTCATTAATGAACGAGATATCGTTCATATCGTGCAGTGTGGAGTCCCCAGCGATGAACGATGCGCGACCCCGCGCTCGTTCATCGCTGGGGCCATGTCGGCTGTGCATGCCGGCCAATATGGACGAGATCGTCCATATTTGCCTGCAAGTCTACGGAGCCGGGTGACGGGGGGAGTGAAGAAACTTCACTCCCCCCGTCACTGCCCCCCCGCCGCTGGGTCGCTCGTCGGCCGTCGGGCACCTCGGCGGCGCATCGCCGAGTGTGTAGGGCCCCTTACATACACATGCCTCTCACACACACACACACATGCCTCTCACTTACATACACATGCCTCCCACTTACATACACATGCCTCTCACACACACACACACACACACACACACACACACACACACACACACACACACACACATGCCTCTCACTTACATACACATGCCTCCCACTTACATACACATACATGCCTCTCACGCACATGCCACTCTCACACACATCACACACACACATGCCTCTTTTACTTGAATGTACAACTTTCCTTAAAAACACACACACCTCACTTAAAAACAAGCACACACAAAACACAGTACTTCCCCCCAAATACACCTCTCCCCCACCCCCCACACAGTGCCTACCTTTGGCTATCATCCAGAGCATGGAGGAGCAGAGAGTTCTGAGCTTCCCTCGGCTGGCTTACTAAGGGCCCGGGAGGAGCTGTGCTCTGGAGCTCCCCCTAGCTGCAGCCAGTGCCATCTCTCTCTACAGGAGGCAGCTTCCGTGTCATTGACACAGCTCCTCCATCTGCAATAGCAGCGCAGTCCTCAGGCTGCGGGAGACAGTGGAGGAGATGCGCCCCCTTGTGGCCAGGAGCCCGGCGGCAGCCGACTCCACTGCCTCCCACAGTTCCGCCCCTGCATAGAGCATATTAAAGACGTAGTCTTATATATGAGAGATGCACAGAGGGACATTTGCCAGCTGGCATCTAGAATTAATGTGATGTCCATTTCTGCCAGGAGAGTATTATGGACTCGGCAGTGGACGGGTGATGCTGATTCTAAAAGGCACATGGAAATTTTGCCTTATAAGGGTGAGGAATTGTTTGGGGACGGTCTTTCGGACCTCATATCCACAGCAACAGCTGGGAAGTCGACTTTTTTACCTCAGGTTCCCTCACAGCCTAAGAAAGCACCGTATTATCAAGTACAGTCCTTTCGGCCTCAGAAAGGCAAGCGGGTTAGAGGCGCGTCCTTTCTGCCCAGAGGCAGGGGTAGAGGGAAAAAGCTGCACCATACAGCCAGTTCCCAAGAACAAAAATCCTCCCCTGCTTCCACTAAGTCCACCGCATGACGCTGGGGCTCCACATGTGGAGCCAGGTGCGGTAGGGGCCCATCTCCGGAACTTCAGCGACCAGTGGGTTCGCTCACAGGTGGATCTCTGGGTTCTAAAAGTGGTATCTCAGGGATACAAGCTGGAATTCGAGACGTCTCCCCCTCGCCG
Organism: Pseudophryne corroboree; assembly: GCF_028390025.1. Taxonomy (NCBI): domain Eukaryota; kingdom Metazoa; phylum Chordata; class Amphibia; order Anura; family Myobatrachidae; genus Pseudophryne; species Pseudophryne corroboree. The sequence goes on from NC_086455.1 coordinate 58,579,378, forward strand.
TTACCTCAAATCAGCCTTGCCAGCCACTCCCCAGGACAGGGAGGTAGTACTGGCGGCAATTCACAAGCTGTACCTCCAGCAGGTGATAATAAAAGTTCCCCTCCTTCAACAGGGACGGGGTTTCTATTCCACAATGTTTGTGGTACCGAAACCAGACGGTTCGGTGAGACCCATTCTAAATTTGAAATCCTTGAACACTTATATAAGGAAGTTCAAGTTCAAAATGGAATCGCTCAGGGCGGTTATTGCAAGCCTGGAAGAGGGGGATTACATGGTATCACTGGACATCAAGGATGCTTACCTACATGTCCCCATTTACCCATCTCACCAGGTGTACCTCCGTTTTGTGGTACAGGACTGCCATTACCAATTCCAGACGTTGCCGTTTGGTCTTTCCACGGCACCGAGGGTATTTACTAGAGATGAGCGCCTGAAATTTTTCGGGTTTTGTGTTTTGGTTTTGGGTTCGGTTCCGCGGCCGTGTTTTGGGTTCGAACGCGTTTTGGCAAAACCTCACCGAATTTTTTTTGTCGGATTCGGGTGTGTTTTGGATTCGGGTGTTTTTTTCAAAAAACACTAAAAAACAGCTTAAATCATAGAATTTGGGGGTCATTTTGATCCCAAAGTATTATTAACCTCAAAAACCATAATTTACACTCATTTTCAGTCTATTCTGAATACCTCACACCTCACAATATTATTTTTAGTCCTAAAATTTGCACCGAGGTCGCTGTGTGAGTAAGATAAGCGACCCTAGTGGCCGACACAAACACCGGGCCCATCTAGGAGTGGCACTGCAGTGTCACGCAGGATGTCCCTTCCAAAAAACCCTCCCCAAACAGCACATGACGCAAAGAAAAAAAGAGGCGCAATGAGGTAGCTGTGTGAGTAAGATTAGCGACCCTAGTGGCCGACACAAACACCGGGCCCATCTAGGAGTGTCACTGCAGTGTCACGCAGGATGGCCCTTCCAAAAAACCCTCCCCAAACAGCACATGACGCAAAGAAAAAAAGAGGCGCAATGAGGTAGCTGTGTGAGTAAGATTAGCGACCCTAGTGGCCGACACAAACACCGGGCCCATCTAGGAGTGGCACTGCAGTGTCACGCAGGATGTCCCTTCCAAAAAACCCTCCCCAAACAGCACATGACGCAAAGAAAAAAAGAGGCGCAATGAGGTAGCTGTGTGAGTAAGATTAGCGACCCTAGTGGCCGACACAAACACCGGGCCCATCTAGGAGTGGCACTGCAGTGTCACGCAGGATGTCCCTTCCAAAAAACCCTCCCCAAACAGCACATGACGCAAAGAAAAAAAGAGGCGCAATGAGGTAGCTGACTGTGTGAGTAAGATTAGCGACCCTAGTGGCCGACACAAACACCGGGCCCATTTAGGAGTGGCACTGCAGTGTCACGCAGGATGTCCCTTCCAAAAAACCCTCCCCAATCAGCACATGATGCAAAGAAAAAGAAAAGAAAAAAGAGGTGCAAGATGGAATTGTCCTTGGGCCCTCCCACCCACCCTTATGTTGTATAAACAAAACAGGACATGCACACTTTAACCAACCCATCATTTCAGTGACAGGGTCTGCCACACGACTGTGACTGATATGACGGGTTGGTTTGGACCCCCCCCCAAAAAGAAGCAATTAATCTCTCCTTGCACAAACTGGCTCTACAGAGGCAAGATGTCCACCTCATCTTCACCCTCCGATATATCACCGTGTACATCCCCCTCCTCACAGATTATCAATTCGTCCCCACTGGAATCCACCATCTCAGCTCCCTGTGTACTTTGTGGAGGCAATTGCTGCTGGTCAATGTCTCCGCGGAGGAATTGATTATAATTCATTTTAATGAACATCATCTTCTCCACATTTTCTGGATGTAACCTCGTACGCCGATTGCTGACAAGGTGAGCGGCGGCACTAAACACTCTTTCGGAGTACACACTTGTGGGAGGGCAACTTAGGTAGAATAAAGCCAGTTTGTGCAAGGGCCTCCAAATTGCCTCTTTTTCCTGCCAGTATAAGTACGGACTGTGTGACGTGCCTACTTGGATGCGGTCACTCATATAATCCTCCACCATTCTATCAATGTTGAGAGAATCATATGCAGTGACAGTAGACGACATGTCCGTAATCGTTGTCAGGTCCTTCAGTCCGGACCAGATGTCAGCATCAGCAGTCGCTCCAGACTGCCCTGCATCACCGCCAGCGGGTGGGCTCGGAATTCTGAGCCTTTTCCTCGCACCCCCAGTTGCGGGAGAATGTGAAGGAGGAGATGTTGACAGGTCGCGTTCCGCTTGACTTGACAATTTTGTCACCAGCAGGTCTTTCAACCCCAGCAGACTTGTGTCTGCCGGAAAGAGAGATCCAAGGTAGGCTTTAAATCTAGGATCGAGCACGGTGGCCAAAATGTAGTGCTCTGATTTCAACAGATTGACCACCCGTGAATCCTTGTTAAGCGAATTAAGGGCTCCATCCACAAGTCCCACATGCCTAGCGGAATCGCTCCGTGTTAGCTCCTCCTTCAATGTCTCCAGCTTCTTCTGCAAAAGCCTGATGAGGGGAATGACCTGACTCAGGCTGGCAGTGTCTGAACTGACTTCACGTGTGGCAAGTTCAAAGGGCATCAGAACCTTGCACAACGTTGAAATCATTCTCCACTGCGCTTGAGACAGGTGCATTCCACCTACTATATCGTGCTCAATTGTATAGGCTTGAATGGCCATTTGCTGCTCCTCCAACCTCTGAAGCATATAGAGGGTTGAATTCCACCTCGTTACCACTTCTTGCTTCAGATGATGGCAGGGCAGGTTCAGTAGTTTTTGGTGGTGCTCCAGTCTTCTGTACGTGGTGCCTGTACGCCGAAAGTGTCCCGCAATTCTTCTGGCCACCGACAGCATCTCTTGCACGCCCCTGTCGTTTTTTAAAAAATTCTGCACCACCAAATTCAAGGTATGTGCAAAACATGGGACGTGCTGGAATTTGCCCATATTTAATGCACACACAATATTGCTGGCGTTGTCCGATGCCACAAATCCACAGGAGAGTCCAATTGGGGTAAGCCATTCCGCGATGATCTTCCTCAGTTGCCGTAAGAGGTTTTCAGCTGTGTGCGTATTCTGGAAACCGGTGATACAAAGCGTAGCCTGCCTAGGAAAGAGTTGGCGTTTGCGAGATGCTGCTACTGGTGCCGCCGCTGCTGTTCTTGCGGCGGGAGTCCATACATCTACCCAGTGGGCTGTCACAGTCATATAGTCCTGACCCTGCCCTGCTCCACTTGTCCACATGTCCGTGGTTAAGTGGACATTGGGTACAGCTGCATTTTTTAGGACACTGGTGACTCTTTTTCTGAGGTCTGTGTACATTTTCGGTATCGCCTGCCTAGAGAAATGGAACCTAGATGGTATTTGGTACCGGGGACACAGTACCTCCAACAAGTCTCTAGTTGGCTCTGCAGTAATGATGGATACCGGAACCACGTTTCTCACCACCCAGGATGCCAAGGCCTCAGTTATCCGCTTTGCAGTAGGATGACTGCTGTGATATTTCATCTTCCTCGCAAAGGACTGTTGAACAGTCAATTGCTTACTGGAAGTAGTACAAGTGGGCTTACGACTTCCCCTCTGGGATGACCATCGACTCCCAGCGGCAACAACAGCAGCGCCAGCAGCAGTAGGCGTTACACGCAAGGATGCATCGGAGGAATCCCAGGCAGGAGAGGACTCGTCAGAATTGCCAGTGACATGGCCTGCAGGACTATTGGCATTCCTGGGGAAGGAGGAAATTGACACTGAGGGAGTTGGTGGGGTGGTTTGCGTGAGCTTGGTTACAAGAGGAAGGGATTTACTGGTCAGTGGACTGCTTCCGCTGTCACCCAAAGTTTTTGAACTTGTCACTGACTTATTATGAATGCGCTGCAGGTGACGTATAAGGGAGGATGTTCCGAGGTGGTTAACGTCCTTACCCCTACTTATTACAGCTTGACAAAGGGAACACACGGCTTGACACCTGTTGTCCGCATTTCTGGTGAAATACCTCCACACCGAAGAGCTGATTTTTTTGGTATTTTCACCTGGCATGTCAACGGCCATATTCCTCCCACGGACAACAGGTGTCTCCCCGGGTGCCTGACTTAAACAAACCACCTCACCATCAGAATCCTCCTGGTCAATTTCCTCCCCAGCGCCAGCAACACCCATATCCTCCTCATCCTGGTGTACTTCAACACTGACATCTTCAATCTGACTATCAGGAACTGGACTGCGGGTGCTCCTTCCAGCACTTGCAGGGGGCGTGCAAATGGTGGAAGGCGCATGCTCTTCACGTCCAGTGTTGGGAAGGTCAGGCATCGCAACCGACACAATTGGACTCTCCTTGTGGATTTGGGATTTCGAAGAATGCACAGTTCTTTGCTGTGCTGCTTTTGCCAGCTTGAGTCTTTTCATTTTTCTAGCGAGAGGCTGAGTGCTTCCATCCTCATGTGAAGCTGAACCACTAGCCATGAACATAGGCCAGGGCCTCAGCCGTTCCTTGCCACTCCGTGTCGTAAATGGCATATTGGCAAGTTTACGCTTCTCCTCCGACAATTTTATTTTAGGTTTTGGAGTCCTTTTTTTTCTGATATTTGATGTTTTGGATTTGACATGCTCTGTACTATGACATTGGGCATCGGCCTTGGCAGACGACGTTGCTGGCATTTCATCGTCTCGGCTATGACTAGTGGCAGCAGCTTCAGCACGAGGTGGAAGTGGATCTTGATCTTTCCCTAATTTTGGAACCTCAACATTTTTGTTCTCCATATTTTAATAGGCACAACTAAAAGGCACCTCAGGTAAACAATGGAGATGGATACTAGTATACAATTATGGACTGCCTGCCGAGTGCAGACACAGAGGTAGCCACAGCCGTGAACTACCGTACTGTACTGTGTCTGCTGCTAATATAGACTGGTTGATAAAGAGATGTCTATGTAACTATGTATGTATAAAGAAGAAAGAAAAAAAAACCACGGTTAGGTGGTATACAATTATGGACGGACTGCCTGCCGAGTGCAGACACAGAGGTAGCCACAGCCGTGAACTACCGTACTGTACTGTGTCTGCTGCTAATATAGACTGGTTGATAAAGAGATGTCTATGTAACTATGTATGTATAAAGAAGAAAGAAAAAAAAACCACGGTTAGGTGGTATACAATTATGGACGGACTGCCTGCCGAGTGCAGACACAGAGGTAGCCACAGCCGTGAACTACCGTACTGTACTGTGTCTGCTGCTAATATAGACTGGTTGATAAAGAGATGTCTATGTAACTATGTATGTATAAAGAAGAAAGAAAAAAAAACCACGGTTAGGTGGTATACAATTATGGACGGACTGCCTGCCAAGTGCAGACACAGAGGTAGCCACAGCCGTGAACTACCGTACTGTACTGTGTCTGCTGCTAATATAGACTGGTTGATAAAGAGATGTCTATGTAACTATGTATGTATAAAGAAGAAAGAAAAAAAAACCACGGTTAGGTGGTATACAATTATGGACGGACTGCCTGCCGAGTGCAGACACAGAGGTAGCCACAGCCGTGAACTACCGTACTGTACTGTGTCTGCTGCTAATATAGACTGGTTGATAAAGAGATGTCTATGTAACTATGTATGTATAAAGAAGAAAGAAAAAAAAACCACGGTTAGGTGGTATACAATTATGGACGGACTGCCTGCCGAGTGCAGACACAGAGGTAGCCACAGCCGTGAACTACCGTACTGTACTGTGTCTGCTGCTAATATAGACTGGTTGATAAAGAGATGTCTATGTAACTATGTATGTATAAAGAAGAAAGAAAAAAAAACCACGGTTAGGTGGTATACAATTATGGACGGACTGCCTGCCGAGTGCAGACACAGAGGTAGCCACAGCCGTGAACTACCGTACTGTACTGTGTCTGCTGCTAATATAGACTGGTTGATAAAGAGATGTCTATGTAACTATGTATGTATAAAGAAGAAAGAAAAAAAAACCACGGTTAGGTGGTATACAATTATGGACGGACTGCCTGCCGAGTGCAGACACAGAGGTAGCCACAGCCGTGAACTACCGTACTGTACTGTGTCTGCTGCTAATATAGACTGGTTGATAAAGAGATGTCTATGTAACTATGTATGTATAAAGAAGAAAGAAAAAAAAACCACGGTTAGGTGGTATACAATTATGGACGGACTGCCTGCCGAGTGCAGACACAGAGGTAGCCACAGCCGTGAACTACCGTACTGTACTGTGTCTGCTGCTAATATAGACTGGTTGATAAAGAGATGTCGTAGTAGTATGTATGTATAAAGAAGAAAAAAAAACCACGGTTAGGTGGTATACAATTATGGACGGACTGCCTGCCGAGTGCAGACACAGAGGTAGCCACAGCCGTGAACTACCGTACTGTGTCTGCTGCGACTGGATGATAAATGATATAAAAAATATGTATATATCACCACTGCAGCCGGACAGGTATATATTATATATTATATAATGACGGACCTGCTGGACACTGTCTGTCAGCAGAATGAGTTTTATTTTTATAGAATAAAAAAAACAACAACACACAAGTGAAGTCACACGACGAGTGTTTAACTTTTTCAGGCAATCACAATATAAGTATACTACTAACTATACTGGTGGTCAGTGTGGTCAGGTCACTGGTCAGTCACACTGGCAGTGGCACTCCTGCAGCAAAAGTGTGCACTGTTTAATTTTAATATAATATTATGTACTCCTGGCTCCTGCTATAACCTATAACTGGCACTGCAGTGCTCCCCAGTCTCCCCCACAATTATAAGCTGTGTGAGCTGAGCAGTCAGACAGATATATAATATATATAGATGATGCAGCACACTGGGCTGAGCCTGAGCAGTGCACACAGATATGGTATGTGACTGAGTCACTGTGTGTATCGCTTTTTTCAGGCAGAGAACGGATATATTAAATAAACTGCACTGTCTGGTGGTCACTCACTATATAATATTATGTACTCCTGGCTCCTGCTATAACCTATAACTGGCACTGCAGTGCTCCCCAGTCTCCCCCACAATTATAAGCTGTGTGAGCTGAGCAGTCAGACAGATATATAATATATATAGATGATGCAGCACACTGGGCTGAGCCTGAGCAGTGCACACAGATATGGTATGTGACTGAGTCACTGTGTGTATCGCTTTTTTCAGGCAGAGAACGGATATATTAAATAAACTGCACTGTCTGGTGGTCACTCACTATATAATATTATGTACTCCTGGCTCCTGCTATAACCTATAACTGGCACTGCAGTGCTCCCCAGTCTCCCCCACAATTATAAGCTGTGTGAGCTGAGCAGTCAGACAGATATATAATATATATAGATGATGCAGCACACTGGGCTGAGCCTGAGCAGTGCACACAGATATGGTATGTGACTGAGTCACTGTGTGTATCGCTTTTTTCAGGCAGAGAACGGATATATTAAATAAACTGCACTGTCTGGTGGTCACTCACTAGTAAACTCTCTGCACTCTCTACACTTCTACAGTACTCCTCCTAGTCCTAAGCTCCAGTAAATCTCTCTCTCTTATAATCTAAATGGAGAGGACGCCAGCCACGTCCTCTCCCTATCAATCTCAATGCACGTGTGAAAATGGCGGCGACGCGCGGCTCCTTATATAGAATCCGAGTCTCGCGATAGAATCCGAGCCTCGCGAGAATCCGACAGCGTCATGATGACGTTCGGGCGCGCTCGGGTTAACCGAGCAAGGCGGGAAGATCCGAGTCGCTCGGACCCATGAAAAAAAACATGAAGTTCGTGCGGGTTCGGATTCAGAGAAACCGAACCCGCTCATCTCTAGTATTTACCAAAGTAATGGCCGAAATGATGATACTCCTTCGAAAGAAGGGAGTTATAATTATCCCGTACTTGGACGATCTCCTTATAAAGGCGAGGTCCAGGGAGCAGTTGTTGGTCGGAGTAGCACTATCTCAGGAAGTACTACAACAGCACGGCTGGATTCTGAATATCCCGTTGTCGCAGCTGGTTCCTACGACGCGTCTGCTGTTCCTTGGTATGATTCTGGACACAGAACAGAAGAAGGTGTTTCTCCCGGGGGAGAAGGCCAAGGAGTTGTCATCTCTGGTCAGAGACCTCCTAAAACCAAAACAGGTGTCGGTGCATCACTGCACGCGAGTCCTGGGAAAGATGGTAGCTTCTTACGAGGCAATTCCATTCGGCAGGTTCCATGCACGGATCTTTCAGTGGGATCTGTTAGACAAGTGGTCCGGATCGCATCTTCAGATGCATCGGCTGATCACCCTGTCCCCGATGGCCAGGGTGTCTCTGCTGTGGTGGCTGCAGAGTGCTCATCTACTCGAGGGCTGCAGATTCGGCATACAGGACTGGGTCCTGGTGACCACGGATGCAAGTCACTCAGGGAAGAAACTTCCAAGGACAATGGTCGAGTCAGGAAGCTTCCCTACACATAAACATTCTGTAACTAAGGGCCATTTACAATGCCCTAAGTCAGGCGAAACCCCTGCTTCAAAACCAGCCGGTGCTGATTCAGTCAGACAACATCACGGCGGCTGCCCATGTAAACCGACAGGGCGGCACAAGAAGCAGGATGGCGATGGCAGAAGCCACAAGGATTCTCCGATGGGCGGAAAATCACGTGATAGCATTGTCAGCAGTGTTCATTCCGGGAGTGGACAACTGGGAAGCAGACTTCCTCAGCAGGCACGACCTCCACCCAGGAGAGTGGGGACTTCATCCAGAAGTCTTCCAGCTGATTGTAAATCATTGGGAAAGGCCACAGGTGGACATGATGGCGTCCCGCCTCAACAAAAAGCTAAAAAGATATTGCGCCAGGTCAAGGGACCTTCAGGCGATAGCTGTGGACGCTCTAGTGACACCGTGGGTGTACCAGTCGGTTTATGTGTTCTCTCCTCTTCCTCTCATACCAAAGGTACTGAGGATAATAAGAAGGAGAGGAGTAAGAACTATACTCATCGTTCCGGATTGGCCAAGAAGGACTTGGTACCCGGAACTACAAGAAATAATCTCAGAGGACCCTTGGCCTCTGCCTCTCAGAACGGACCTGCTACAGCAGGGGCCCTGTCTGTTCCAAGACTTACCGCGGCTGCGTTTGACGGCATGGTGGTTGAACGCCGGATCCTGATGGAAAAGGGCATTCCGGTTGAAGTCATTCCTACGCTGATAAAAGCTAGGAAGGATGTGACAGCAAAACATTATCACCGCATATGGCGAAAATATGTTGCTTGGTGTGAGGCTATGAAGGCCCCAACAGAAGAATTTCAGCTGGGTCGTTTTCTGTTTATCCTGCATGCACCCAACAAGCTGGGTGCTCCTGCTTCTAAGCAGACTATTGCTCGCTGGATCTGTTGCACGATTCAACTTGCACATTCTGCGGCTGGACTGCCGCATCCTAAATCAGTCAAAGCCCATTCCACGAGGAAGGTGGGCTCTTCTTGGGCGGCTGCCCGAGGGGTCTCGGCTTTACAACTTTGCCGAGCTGCTACCTGGTCGTGATCAAACACGTTTGCAAAATTCTACAAGTTTGATACCCTGGCTGAGGAGGACCTTGAGTTTGCTCATTCGGTGCTGCAGAGTCATCCGCACTCTCCTGCCCGTTTGGGAGCTTTGGTATAATCCCCGTGGTCGTTACTAGAGATGAGCGGGTTCGGTTTCTCTGAAACCGAACCCGCACGAACTTCATGTTTTTTTCACGGGTCCGAGCAGACTCGGATCATCCCGCCTTGCTCGGTTAACCCGAGCGCGCCCGAACGTCATCATGACGCTGTCGGATTCTCGCGAGACTCGGATTCTATATAAGGAGCCGCGCGTCGCCGCCATTTTCACACGTGCATTGAGATTGATAGGGAGAGGACGTGGCTGGCGTCCTCTCCATTAGAAATTAGATTAGAAGAGAGAGAGAGATTGTGCAGAGTCAGACAGAGTTTACCACAGTGACCAGTGCAGTTGTTGTTAGTTAACTTTTATTTATTTTAATATAATATATCCGTTCTCTGCTATATCCGTTCTCTGCCTGAAAAAAAACGATACACAGCAGCAGCCAGTCACACAGTGTGACTCAGTCTGTGTGCACTCAGCTCAGCCCAGTGTGCTGCACATCAATGTATAAAAGGCAAAGCTTATAATAATTGTGGGGGAGACTGGGGAGCACTGCAGGTTGTTATAGCAGGAGCCCCCAGGAGTACATAATATTATATTAATTTAAAATTAAACAGTGCACACTTTTGCTGCAGGAGTGCCACTGCCAGTGTGACTAGTGGTGACCAGTGCCTGACCACCAGTATAGTAGTATATTGTTGTATGTATTGTATACTATCTCTTTATCAACCAGTCTATATTAGCAGCAGACACAGTACAGTGCGGTAGTTCACGGCTGTGGCTACCTCTGTGTCGGCAGTCGGAACTCGGCAGGCAGTCCGTCCATCCATAATTGTATTACAATATATACCACCTAACCGTGGTATTTTTTTTTCTTTCTTTATACCGTCGTCATAGTGTCATACTTGTTACGAGTATACTACTATCTCTTTATCAACCAGTGTACAGTGCGGTAGTTCACGGCTGTGGCTACCTCTGTGTCGGCAGTCGGCAGGCAGTCCGTCCATCCATAATTGTATTATTATTATAATATATACCACCTAACCGTGGTTTTTTTTTCATTCTTTATACCGTCATAGTGTCATACTAGTTGTTACGAGTATACTACTATCTCTTTATCAACCAGTGTACAGTGCGGTAGTTCACGGCTGTGGCTACCTCTGTGTCGGCAGTCGGCAGGCAGTCCGTCCATCCATAATTGTATTATTATTATAATATATACCACCTAACCGTGGTTTTTTTTTCATTCTTTATACCGTCGTCATAGTGTCATACTAGTTGTTACGAGTATACTACTATCTCTTTATCAACCAGTGTACAGTGCGGTAGTTCACGACTGTGGCTACCTCTGTGTCGGCAGTCGGCAGGCAGTCCGTCCATCCATAATTGTATTATTATTATAATATATACCACCTAACCGTGGTTTTTTTTTCATTCTTTATACCGTCGTCATAGTGTCATACTAGTTGTTACGAGTATACTACTATCTCTTTATCAACCAGTGTACAGTGCGGTAGTTCACGGCTGTGGCTACCTCTGTGTCGGCAGTCGGCAGGCAGTCCGTCCATCCATAATTGTATTATTATTATTATAATATATACCACCTAACTGTGGTATTTTTTTTTCTTTCTTTATACCGTCGTCATAGTGTCATACTAGTTGTTACGAGTATACTACTATCTCTTTATCAACCAGTGTACAGTGCGGTAGTTCACGGCTGTGGCTACCTCTGTGTCGGCAGTCGGCAGGCAGTCCGTCCATCCATAATTGTATTATTATTATAATATATACCACCTAACCGTGGTTTTTTTTTCATTCTTTATACCGTCGTCATAGTGTCATACTAGTTGTTACGAGTATACTACTATCTCTTTATCAACCAGTGTACAGTGCGGTAGTTCACGGCTGTGGCTACCTCTGTGTCGGCAGTCGGCAGGCAGTCCGTCCATCCATAATTGTATTATTATTATAATATATACCACCTAACCGTGGTTTTTTTTTCATTCTTTATACCGTCGTCATAGTGTCATACTAGTTGTTACGAGTATACTACTATCTCTTTATCAACCAGTGTACAGTGCGGTAGTTCACGGCTGTGGCTACCTCTGTGTCGGAACTCGGCAGGCAGTCCGTCCATCCATAATTGTATTATATACCACCTAACCGTGGTTTTTTTATACCACCTAACCGTGGCAGTCCGTCCATAATTGTATACTAGTATCCAATCCATCCATCTCCATTGTTTACCTGAGGTGCCTTTTAGTTCTGCCTATAAAATATGGAGAACAAAAAAGTTGAGGTTCCAAAATTAGGGAAAGATCAAGATCCACTTCCACCTCGTGCTGAAGCTGCTGCCACTAGTCATGGCCGAGACGATGAAATGCCAGCAACGTCGTCTGCCAAGGCCGATGCCCAATGTCATAGTACAGAGCATGTCAAATCCAAAACACCAAATATCAGAAAAAAAAGGACTCCAAAACCTAAAATAAAATTGTCGGAGGAGAAGCGTAAACTTGCCAATATGCCATTTACCACACGGAGTGGCAAGGAACGGCTGAGGCCCTGGCCTATGTTCATGGCTAGTGGTTCAGCTTCACATGAGGATGGAAGCACTCAGCCTCTCGCTAGAAAAATGAAAAGACTCAAGCTGGCAAAAGCAGCACAGCAAAGAACTGTGCATTCTTCGAAATACCAAATCCGAATTCCGAGCCCACCCGCTGGCGGTGATGCAGGGCAGTCTGGAGCGACTGCTGATGCTGACATCTGGTCCGGACTGAAGGACCTGACAACCATTACGGACATGTCGTCTACTGTCACTGCATATGATTCTCTCACCATTGATAGAATGGTGGAGGATTATATGAGTGACCGCATCCAAGTAGGCACGTCACACAGTCCGTACTTATACTGGCAGGAAAAAGAGGCAATTTGGAGGCCCTTGCACAAACTGGCTTTATTCTACCTAAGTTGCCCTCCCACAAGTGTGTACTCCGAAAGAGTGTTTAGTGCCGCCGCTCACCTTGTCAGCAATCGGCGTACGAGGTTACATCCAGAAAATGTGGAGAAGATGATGTTCATTAAAATGAATTATAATCAATTCCTCCGCGGAGACATTGACCAGCAGCAATTGCCTCCACAAAGTACACAGGGAGCTGACATGGTGGATTCCAGTGGGGACGAATTGATAATCTGTGAGGAGGGGGATGTACACGGTGATATATCGGAGGATGATGATGAGGTGGACATCTTGCCTCTGTAGAGCCAGTTTGTGCAAGGAGAGATTAATTGCTTCTTTTTTGGTGGGGGTCCAAACCAACCCGTCATTTCAGTCACAGTCGTGTGGCAGACCCTGTCACTGAAATGATGGGTTGGTTAAAGTGTGCATGTCCTGTTTTGTTTATACAACATAAGGGTGGGTGGGAAGGGCCCAAGGACAATTCCATCTTGCACCTCTTTTTTCTTTTATTTTTCTTTGCGTCATGTGCTGTTTGGGGAGGGTTTTTTGGAAGGGACATCCTGCGTGACACTGCAGTGCCACTCCTAGATGGGCCCGGTGTTTGTGTCGGCCACTAGGGTCGCTTATCTTTCTCACACAGTCAGCTACCTCATTGCGCCTCTTTTTTTCTTTGCGTCATGTGCTGTTTGGGGAGGGTTTTTTGGAAGGGACATCCTGCGTGACACTGCAGTGCCACTCCTAGATGGGCCCGGTGTTTGTGTCGGCCACTTGTGTCGCTTAGCTTAGTCACACAGCTACCTCATTGCTCCTCTTTTTTTCTTTGCGTCATGTGCTGTTTGGGGAGGGTTTTTTGGAAGGGACATCCTGCGTGACACTGCAGTGCCACTCCTAGATGGGCCAGGTGTTTGTGTCGGCCACTAGGGTCGCTAATCTTACTCACACAGCTACCTCATTGCGCCTCTTTTTTTCTTTGCGTCATGTGCTGTTTGGGGAGGGTTTTTTGGAAGGGACATCCTGCGTGACACTGCAGTGCCACTCCTAGATGGGCCCGGTGTTTGTGTCGGCCACTAGGGTCGCTTATCTTTCTCACACAGTCAGCTACCTCATTGCGCCTCTTTTTTTCTTTGCGTCATGTGCTGTTTGGGGAGGGTTTTTTGGAAGGGACATCCTGCGTGACACTGCAGTGCCACTCCTAGATGGGCCCGGTGTTTGTGTCGGCCACTAGGGTCGCTAATCTTACTCACACAGCTACCTCATTGCGCCTCTTTTTTTCTTTGCGTCATGTGCTGTTTGGGGAGGGTTTTTTGGAAGGGACATCCTGCGTGACACTGCAGTGCCACTCCTAGATGGGCCCGGTGTTTGTGTCGGCCACTAGGGTCGCTGAGCTTAGTCATCCAGCGACCTCGGTGCAAATTTTAGGACTAAAAATAATATTGTGAGGTGTAAGGTGTTCAGAATAGACTGAAAATGAGTGTTAATTATGGTTATTGAGGTTAATAATACTATGGGATCAAAATGACCCCCAAATTCAATGTTTTAAGATGTTTTTTAGGGTTTTTTGAAAAAACCACCCGAATCCAAAACACACCCGAATCCGACAAAAAAAATTCGGTGAGGTTTTGCCAAAACGCGGTCGAACCCAAAACACGGCCGCGGAACCGAACCCAAAACCAAAACACAAAACCCGAAAAATTTCAGGCGCTCATCTCTAGTCGTTACGGAGTACCCAGCATCCACTAGGACATCAGAGAAAATAAGATTTTACTCACCGGTAAATCTATTTCTCGTAGTCCGTAGTGGATGCTGGGAGCCCGTCCCAAGTGCGGAATTCTGCAATACTTGTATATAGTTATTGCTTAACTATAGGGTTTTTTGTTCTGAGCCATCAGTTTAATGAGGCTCAGTTGTTGTTCATACTGTTAACTGGGTATAATTATCACAAGTTGTACGGTGTGATTGGTGTGGCTGGTATGAGTCTTGCCCTGGATTCCAAATCCTTTCCTTGTAATGTCAGCTCTTCCGGGCACAGTTTCCCTAACTGAGGTCTGGAGGAGGGGCATAGAGGGAGGAGCCAGTGCACACCAGATGTAGTACCTAATCTTTTCTTTGGAGTGCCCAGTCTCCTGCGGAGCCAGTCTATTCCCCATGGTCCTTACGGAGTACCCAGCATCCACTACGGACTACGAGACATAGATTTACCGGTGAGTAAAATCTTATTTTTGTATTTGGATACCGTGGGCGGGATGTACTAAGCGGAAAATGCGGTAAACTCCCTGTTTACCGCATTTTCCTGATGTATTAACCCCCGGCCGGCAGGACAGCGCCGCCGCGGCTGGCGTACGTCCATATAAGCCTATGGGCTTCTCTCCGCGGCGCTGTGTGAGGGATCCGATCGGATCCCTCCCAGCATGCCCTGCGGCCGCCCCCGTCACCCCGCGCATGCGCAGACTGACTCCTGGGGCCGAATCCCGAAAGTCAGGCTGCCGCTGCGCATCGCGGAGGACAGCTCTTATTGGAAGAGCTGTCCTCCGCAATGCTGATCGCATATGTTAGTACATATGCGATCAGCATCGTGGCGCAGGGCGGCGATGTACATTAGTACATCCCGCCCCTTATGATGTGTATGGATAGGCTTATTACACTATCCCTTTAAAATGGGATGTTCATGAATTAAACAGATCCTGTGGCTGATTAAAACCAGATGAAATGCAGGCTTGACGTCAGCCAGCCACGGAACCTGTGTAATTCATGAAAGTCCCAGCTTAAACGGATGGGGCCTCTCCTGCAGCTTTGTGGGGTCCATTCTTGGGAACCGCCCCCTGCACTGTGTACTGCAAGTGTGCAGTAAGCAGAGCTTGGTCATCCCTTCCAGCATTGATCGTGCTTGTGGGGGTGTGGGGCATGGACGTGCAGTCAGGGGGGGCAGGGGCGGCAGTGTCTCCCCTGTCATTTATGATTCTGTGTCATAAGTATTTGCTTTTGCATTTATATTATTGAAATAATATTTAGCATGTAAAAAAAAAGTTTTCAATGTGTTTGGAGGCACCGCTATTGGTGCCTCCGGCTGTCAATAAGGAAGGGTCGAAAACCGGGGGCGGGGCCAAACATCGGGCAATAAAATCCCTTTGAAAAAAGGCTTATAAACGCCACCTAATAGCAGTGCCTCTGTGACAAGGGCGTGCTTTCAGCCCATATGAAAGCACGCCCCTTTCACTATGGCTGGTGTGATTGGGCAGTGGCTGGCTGACTGGAGTTTGCAGCCGCATCATATGCCGAGAGAGCAGGGCTGTAGCCGAGGTCCTGCCGGTGGAACCCGCTCAGCAAGGGTATGCATTGCAGGGATGCGCCAGCCAGGAGAGGTGCTTTCCCCGCCCTGCTACCCTGCTGCTGGGTCCACCATTACTGCTGCTGCGCTTGGTAAACTGACAGGCAGCGGCGCGGGTAATATGAACAGCGGTGCCTGCTCGTTACTCATAGCAGGTCTGGCTGACTGTGAACCCCAGCGTCTGACCTGCTGGGTGGGTATCAGAGCCAGGGCCTGCCATGCAGTACTTAGCTAGCAAGCTGCTGATTCAGGGTTTCCAGAGGCGGAGCCACGAGCAGCCGGAATGGGTGAGGAGACTTGCTGCGGAGGCTCCATAGCAGGATGTTGTAACTGCCATGAACTGGACTATGCTGGAGCTTAGGCTGCATGTGAGAGAGCATGTGATCTGCAGAGTGGGCTCACCTAAGCAGCTCACAGCCAGCCCCGAGAGAGTGAGCTAAAGTACCAGGACTTCAGGCTGAAGGTGGAATCCAGATAGCAGCAGCTAGAAGGTAATGTAGTGTAACCCTAATCCCCCCCCCCCAACAGCCTAACCCCACCTCCCACGAAGGCCTAACCCTAACACAACCACCCCCCGCAGCCTAACCCTCTCTTTCTACAGCCTAACTCTAACCCTCCCTCCCCGCACCCTAACCCTCCCTCCACTCAGCCTAACCGTCCCCTCCTGCAGCCTAACTCTAACCCTTCTAACAGCCTAATCCTAACCCCCCTCCCGCAGTCTAACCCTAACCCTTTCCCCCAACAGCCTAACCCTCCTCGGCATACTTACGCTCAGGATTCTGGCGCCGGTATTCTGACAGGTGTCAGGACTCCGGCGCTGGTCTACTGATGGCCGGCATCCATACATTGGGATGCCAACTACATCCCGCTGATATGATGTTTGTCCTTACTACTACCCCCAACCAGTACTTACCACTACTATGATCACATAGATTACAGATTATTTCTGTTGAAGTGTTGGTAGGGGCAGCGGCAGTAACGGGGATTGCCCCCCCATCCCTTTGCCTAATTTTATTGTTTTCGATATAAGCTCTCATTTGATGATAGCCAATTTAATAATTAAAAAAAGCCACTATGCCATTTATTTTATTTTAATAGTAGGACAGCTTACAGGGTCAGTACAGATGTGTTCTCTTACATCTTTGCTGCAGTCATGATAAATAGCCCTTCAAGTCCCGCCATGCTGTGGCAGGGCTCTGTAGCGCCAAGCATCTTTATTTGCATTTTTTTCCACGGAAATGCATCTTAGTCACAAAGTAAAGCAATAGGACGCAAAAGCAGAGCCTGCTGATTAAAATAATATGCAGCATGCCTATATTCTGTGTATAATTGCGACTGCATCTACACTGAAATGCCATTTTACAGTGTCTTCCAGGAAAACACTCTAGCATAGCATTTGTATGCAAATACAGTCGTAGTCACACACAAAATTGTAAAAAAAGACGCTCGGCGCTACTAAGTCACACGGTCCTCACACGTTATGTGTAACGTGACTTGTAGCGTACAGAGCAAAGATGTATAAGGGCACATCTGTATGTACATATCATACCTATTTACTTTCCATTCAAGATGGCGTATGGTACAGTACAGTGGAAATATTTAGCAGTTACTGGTACAATTCTGGCTGACAGTACCAACACAAGCATCCAAGTGCCGCCCCCAAACAAGTGCCATCCCTAGGCACGTGCCTTCAGGGAAATTTGCCACTGTGTAGTACCCAATGTCGCATGAGGACTAAGGGGTCTATTTACTAACCTTTGGGTGTGGATAAAGTGGATGGAGATAAAGTACCAGCAGGGCCGCCTCCAGGCCTACTAGCACCCCGAGCGAGAAAATTTCGAAGTGCCCCGCCCCACCATGGCTCGCTCTCCTGGACAAGTGGGCGTGGCCTCACAACTTTATTTAATCAAACTATAAATAAATAGTGTCAGACACATAATAACCCCAGTAGTGCAGTGCCAGATACACATACGCCCGCAGTAGTACCACATACACATAATATGCCCCCGGCAGTGCCAGATACACATGATATGCCCCCAGTGCCAGATACACAGGATATGCCCCACAGTGTCAGATACACATTATATGCTCCCAGTGTCAGATATACATTATATGCCCCACAGTGCCAGATACACATTATATGCCCCACAGTGCCAGATACACATTATATGCCCCCACGGTGTCAGATACACATTATATGCCCCACAGTGCCAGACACACATTATATGCCACACAGTGCCAGATACACATTATATGCCCCCACAGTGCCAGATACACATTATATGCCCCACAGTGCCAGACACACATTATATGCCACACAGTGCCAGATACACATTATATGCCCCCACAGTGCCAGATACACATTATATGCCCCCACAGTGCCAGATGCACATTATATGCCACACAGTGCCAGATACACATGATCCGTTAGAACAGTGCACCATGAGAGAAAAAAGTACCCTAAAGACAGGACTTACTTCGAATGGTTGCTCAGGAGGATCCAATTACTTCTAGATTCACTGCACCCTCGCAACAGCCAGAAGAGGAACAACTGGTCTGCTCTGGTGACAGTGTGCGCCGGAAGGGACAGTAGCAGCGTCTGTCCCGTGGCCCGCCTCCTAGCAATGGCTGTGACGACAAGGGGGTGTGCTGTGGGCAGGCCAAAGCTAAACTATGTGCGCACTGTGCGATGCCGGCGTCTGACTTCATATGCCAGAGCCGCACATAGTTTAGCTTTGGCCCACCCACAGCACACCCCCTCATCATTACAAGCCACTGCTAGGAGGCGGGCCACAGGAAGGAAGCTGCTGCTGTTGGGACCGGGCTCCAGGCTCCAATATGGCTGAGAGAGCTAGCAGCGCCCATTAAGTGTGGCACCCTGTTCAGCCACTCTATTGGAACGTGCCTGGAGCCGGCGCTGAGTACTAGCCAATCAGCTCCTGTCACTTTTCAAACCCAGCCTGTGAAATGTTAGGAACTGGTTTGCTGGTACTTTATCTCCAGCAGCACTGGACTTATGGCAGCACAGGACACCACCACTGGACTTATGGCAGCACAGGACACTACCACTGGACTGATGCAGCTCAACACAGCCCCACTGCACTGGACTGGACTTATACAGCAGCACTGGACTTATGGCAGCACAGGACACCACCACCACCACTGTGACTGATGCAGCACAACACAGCACCACTGCACTGGACTTATACAGCAGCACTTGACTTATGGCAGCACAGGACACCACCACTGGACTGATGCAGTACAACACAGCACCACTGCACTGGACTTATACAGCAGCAGCACTGAACTTGTGGCAGCACAGGACACCACAACTGGACTTATGGCAGCACAGAACACCACCACTGGACTGATGCAGCACAACACAGCAACACTGCACTGGACTGGACTTATACAGAAGCACTGGACATATTGCAGCAAAGGACACCACCACTGTGTGAATTATGCGATATTATTTTATTGCCAGATATACCTAGCTTACACAATAAATATTAAGTCACAGCACATAATGGTTTCTTAAAACGGTGATTGGAGCTGGAAGGTCTCTCAATCAGGCGCACTTTTTAGAGTGAGTGCCTACCTCCACTTACACTATGACAATAGGTGGTAAACTTGTAAAGGTATCTTTTTTTCTCAAATTCGTATCGTGGTTCAATCTTAACTCCAGATGATATTAAAAATACATAGACATGGATATCTCCAATGCGTACCTAACTTACACTCGTTAGGTGCAATTTCCAATAAAATAATATCGCATAATTCACATAGAATAAATTGGAACTAGAATATAACCTAGTTATTCCAATTTTTCTATTTACATACACCATCCGAAATTCTTTGGAAGATTACCTTCAAAGAAAACAGAAGGAGAAGGAAGACCGCTCACAATATCAGCACATCCTGATATTCAGATAAGTATTAGCGATTTATTCTCAGCGCCATCCCTCTTTTTCCACTTTTTCCACTGTCTACATATTTCCTTTTGGATCTTCTGGGATAGATCCGGGATAAAAGTAGGAGGCAGCAGAGATCATTTGGAGCGCCAACGGATTCCCCAAACAACCATCTATAAAACTATGACACCACCACTGTGACTGGACTAATGCAGCACAGGACACCAACACTGGATTGATGCAGCACAAGACAGCACTGGAATGACACATAAGAGCAGGTTGCCACCCCACGCACCACACCACTTTCCCGCACGGACACTGAGGAGAGACGTCCTCTCGCTACACTCTCCAGTACTGGAGTGAGAATGGCGGCAACGCATGGCTCCTTATATGGAATCTAAAAACAAATCTGACAGCGGGATGATGACGTTTTGCCTCGTTCTGGTTTCCGGACTCAGACCCGGGCTCGGGACGTGATGTTAGGTAGGGTTCGGTTCTCAGAGAATTTACCCAGCTGCTTCTGCAAAAGCCTCATGAAGGGAATGACCTAACTCAAGCTGCCAGTGTCTGAACTGACTTCACGTGTGGCAAGTTCAAAGGGTTGGAGAACTTTGCACAAGACGGAAATCATTCTCCACTGCGCTTGAGTCAGGTGCATTCCCCCTCCTTTGCCTATATCGTATGTGGATTTATAAGCTTTAATGGCCTTTTGCTGCTCCTCCATCCTCTGAAGCATATAGAGGGTTGAATTTCACCTTGTTACCACCTCTTGCTTCAGTTGATGGCAGGGCAGGTTTAGGAGTGTTTGCTGGTGCTCCAGTCTTCGACATGCAGTGGCAGAATGTCGAAAGTGGCCTGCAATTTTTCGGGCCACCGACAGCATCTCCTGTACACCCCTGTCATTTTTCCAAAAATTCTGCACCACCAAATTAATTATATGTGCAAAACATGGTACGTGCTGGAATTTACCCAGTTGTAATGCATGCACAATATTGGTGGCGTTGTCCGATATCACAAATCCCCAGGAGAGTCTAAGTCAGGTAAGCCAATGTGTGATGATGTCCCTCAGTTTCCGCAAGAGGTTGTCAGCGGTGTGCCTCTTACGGAAAGCAGTGATACACAGCGTAGCCTGCCTAGAAACGAGTTTGGATTTGTGAGATGCTGCTACTGATGCCGCTGCTGCTGTTGTTACTGCAGGAGACAATACATCTACCCAGTGGGCTGTCATAGTCACATAGTCCTTAGTCTGCCCTCTTCCACCTGTCCACATGTCCGTGGTTAAGTGGACAGTGGGCACAACTGCATTTTGTAGGATACTAAGGACACTTTTTCTGATGTCTCTGTACGTTCTCGGTATCGCCTGCTTAGAGAAGTGGAACCTATATGGGATTTGATACCGGGGACATAGTACCTCAAACTATTCTCTAAGTCCCACTGAACTAGGGCGGATACTGGACGCACGTCTAACACCAACATAGCTTTCAAGGCCTCAGTTATCCGCTTTGCAAAAGGATGACTGCAATCATATTTCATCTTCCTCACAAAAGACTGTTGGACAGTCAATTGCTTACTGGAAGTAGTACAAGTGGTCTTCCGACTTCCCTTCTGGGACGATGATCGACTCTCAGCAGCAACAGCAGCGGCAGCAGCAACAGCAGGCGTACCACTCAAGGATCCTCCAGAGGAATCCCGGTTAGGAGAGGACTCCTCAGTCTTACCAGTGACATGGCCTGCAGGACTACTTACGTTCCTGACTGAGGAGGAAGTTGACGTTGAGGGAGTTGGGGGTGTGGCTTGCAGGAGCTTGGGTACAAGAGGAAGAAGAGATTTAGGTGATGAATGCACTGCAGGTGACGTATAAGGCAGGATGTTCCTAGGTGGTTAACATCCTTACCCTTACTTATTACAGATTGATAGAGGCAACACACGGCTTGTCACCTGTCCGGATTTGTGGAGAAATAATTCCACACCGAAGAGGTGGCTTTTTTGGTATTTTGCCCAGGCATCACAATGGACATCCCACAGACAACAGGTGTCTCCCCCGGTGCCTGACTTAAATAAACCACATCACCATCAGAATCCTCATCATCAACTTCCTCCTCAATGCCAGCAACACCCATATCCTCCACCTGGTGTACTTCAACAGTGACATCTTCAATTTCAATATCAGGAACTGAATTGTGGGTGCTCCTTCCAGCACTTGCAGGGGGTATGCAAATGGTGGAAGTAGCCACCTCCTCCAGTCCAGTGTTGGGAAGGTCATGCATCGCAACCGCCGACACACTTGGACTCTCCTTGGGGATTTGTGATACCATCTTAGAACGCACAGTTCTTTTCTGTTCTTTTTCCACCTTAACTCTTTTTATTTTTCTAGCGGGAGGATGAGGGCTTCCACCGTCATGTGAAGTTGAACCACTAGTCATGAACATAGGCCAGAACCTTAGCCGTTCCTTGCCACTCCATGTCGTAAATGGCATATCGTCAAGTTTACATTTCTCCTCAGACCATTTAAATTTCTTTTTTTGGGTGTTTTTACTGAACTTTGGCTTTTGGGATTTTACATGCCCTCTACTATCACATTGGCCATCGGCCTTGGCAGACGACGTTGATGGCATTTCATCGCCTATGTCATGACTAGTGGCAGCAGCTTCAGCACTAGGAGGAAGTGGTTCTTGATCTTTCCCTATTTTATCCTCCAAATTTTTGTTCTCCATTATTTTTCTGGAGTTATATAACACAATATGCGGCACAGGAATGGCTGATGCACAGGACACTATCACTGGTCTGATGCAGGACAACACAACAACACTGTAAGGGACTTGTTGTAATTATAATTTATTATTATATGGCAGCAGTGGATATATGGCTGCAGAGTATACCACTGTGACTGCCTGGTCACTGGAATGACTGATGGCTGACGCATAGGACACTACCACTGGTCTGATGCTGGACAACACAGCAACACTGTAAGGGACTTATTATTATTATACGGCAGCAGTGGACATATGGTAGCAGAGTATACCACTGTGACTGCCTGGTCACTGGAATGACTGTTGGCTGATGCACAGGACACTGCCACTGGTCTGATGCAGGATAACACAGCAACACTTTAAGGGACTAGTTATTATAATTTATTATTATACGGCAGCAGTGGACATATGGCTGCAGAGTATACCACTGTGACTGCCTGGTCACTGTAATGGCTGATGCACAGGACACTACCACTGGACTGATGCACCACAATACACCACCACTGAACTGATGTAGCACAACACAGCAGCAATGGACATATGGCAGCAAGAGGACACAGCACCACTGTGACTGCCTGATCACTGGAATGACTGATGGCTGATGCACAGGACACTACCACTGGTCTGATGCAGGATTACACAGCAACACTTTAAGGGACTTGTTATTATAATTTATTATTATACGGCAGCAGTGGACATATGGCTGCAGAGTATACCAATGTGACTGCCTGGTCACTGTAATAACTGATGGCTGATGCACAGGACACTACCACTGGACTGATGCAGCACAATACACCACCACTGAACTGATGCAGCACAACACAGCAGCAATGGACATATGGCAGCAAAAGGACACAACCACTGTGACTGGACAAATATAAGACACGGACACTGAGAGAACGGAGACACGTCCTCCCTCTACACTCTCCAATGCCGGAGTGAAAATGGCGAGGATGCACGGCTCCTTATATGGAATCCAAACCCCGCGAGAATCTGACAGCAGGATGATGACGTTTTGCCTCATTCTGGTTTCCGAGTCAGGTAGGAAAACCCGAGCCTGACTCGGATCCGGGCTTGGGTAGTGAAGTTCGGGGGGTTCGGTTCCCTGAGAACCAAACTCGCTCATCTCCAGTGCTGTCCTCTGTCCTCTCCAGGAAGTGAGCTCTGGTGCTGTCCTCTCCAGGAAGTGAGCTGCGGCACTGTCCTCTGTTCTCTCCAGGGAGTGAGCTCTGGTGCTGTCCTCTCCAGGTAGTGAGATGCGGCGCTATCCTCGGTCCTCTCCAGGGAGTGAGCTCTGGTGCTGTCCTCTCCAGGTAGTGAGATGCGGCGCTATCCTCGGTCCTCTCCAGGGAGTGAGCTCCGGCACTATCCTCCATCCTCTCCAGGGAGTAAGCTCTGGTGCTGTCCTCTCCAGGGAGTGAGCTCCGGCACTATCCTCCATCCTCTCCAGGGAGTAAGCTCAGGTGCTGTCCTCTGTCCTCTCCAGGAAGAGAGCTCTGGTGCTGTCCTCTCCAGGGAGTAAGCTCAGGTGCTGTCCTCTGTCCTCTCCAGGAAGTGAGCTCTGGTGCTGTCCTCTCCAGGGAGTGAGCTCCGGCACTATCCTCCATCCTCTCCAGGGAGTAAGCTCTGGTGCTGTCCTCTGTCCTCGCCAGGAAGTGAGCTCTGGTGCTGTCCTCTCCAGGGAGTGAGCTGTGGCACTGTCCTCTGTTCTCTCCAGGGAGTGAGCTCTGGTGCTGTCCTCTCCAGGTAGTGAGATGCGGCGCTATCCTCGGTCCTCTCCAGGGAGTGAGCTGCCGCACTGTCCTCTGTTCTCTCCAGGGAGTGAGCTCTGGTGCTGTCCTCTCCAGGTAGTGAGATGCGGCGCTATCCTCGGTCCTCTCCAGGGAGTGAGCTCCGGCACTATCCTCCATCCTCTCCAGGGAGTAAGCTCAGGTGCTGTCCTCTGTCCTCTCCAGAAAGAGAGCTCTGGTGCTGTCCTCTCCAGGGAGTGAGCTGTGGCACTGTCATCTATTCTCTGCAGGGAGTGAGCTCTGGTGCAATCCTCTGTCCTCTCCAGGAAGTGAGCTGCAGCACTGTCCCCTGTCCTCTCCAGGGAGTGAGCTCTGGTGCTGTTCTCTGTCCTCTCCAGGGAGTAAGCTCCGGCGCTGACCTATGTCCTTTCCAGGGAGTGAGCTCCAGTGCTGTCCTGACTAGAGAGTGTGTGTGTGTGTGTGTGTGTGTGTGTGTGTGTGTGTGTGTGTGTGTGTGTGTGTGTGTGTGTGTTTGCAGCTATTTTAGTAGTTGGGGCCCCAACAACTTCATTGCCCCTGGGCCCCCACCACCCTTAATCCAGCCCTGATGAAACCAACAGACTTACTAGAAAGAGCCAGAAATGATTTGTCCCATTGGCTTCTTGTGACCTTGAGCAAGTGGCATTCTGCAAACTGTAGCTCATGCACAAATATTAGATTATGACCCTGTCCTGTAGAATAATTATATGCAATATCTTCCAAAAAGTGATTACGCCAATTATGAAAAATCTGTGTAAAATATAATTGTAAATATAACTAATATTAAAATTCAGGGGTTACAACATGAGTTCTAGAAATGATATTCTGACTGATGTATGTGGCTAAGTAACACATTTTTATTCAGGATTCATTTGAGAAATGTTCAGTGTGGAGCCTCTGGGAAGAAATCCTCTGTCTACTGCTTATGATTTTCTCGTGTACCAGACAATGGGCAAGGATGTTGTAAGGAGATTTATTTTCTATGCCAGACAATGCATTATCGAGAGGTTTTGCAATGTGCTGGGAGGTGTATGTTTCACAAGAAGAAGAATAATGGGATAGTCAGTCTTTGGAGTCAGTAAATTACCTGCTCCATCTCAATGGTTTGCAAAACTCTTTCCGTGTTTCATATTTATTTGCGTCTCTTATTTCAAATTGTAGCCAAGAGGTCACACAATGGAACTGTACCCACTGCTTACAAGCTGATGGGACTGGAATAATATTTGTACTAAAGAGGATTTTACTTTTCATCTACATACACTGGACATATATTTATGTCGCTATTTAGCACTGAAGTATTTTCTGATGCAGTAGCTCATTATCTTGTCATGTTGCTTCTCACTACTTATCAACAACACACTCAGGTGGCTTATATAAGAGATTTATACACCCTTTTCTATGTTTGTACAAATGAAGCAATCTTTAAGTACCATCAAAGACAAGTAATAAATACATTCTGACACCTTATTAATAATAGAGATGAGCGCCTGAAATTTTTCGGGTTTTGTGTTTTGGTTTTGGGTTCGGTTCCGCGGCCGTGTTTTGGGTTCGAACGCGTTTTGGCAAAACCTCACCGAATTATTTTTGTCGGATTCGGGTGTGTTTTGGATTCGGGTGTTTTTTTCCAAAAACACTAAAAAACAGCTTAAATCATAGAATTTGGGGGTCATTTTGATCCCAAAGTATTATTAACCTCAAAAACCATAATTTACACTCATTTTCAGTCTATTCTGAATACCTCACACCTCACAATATTATTTTTAGTCCTAAAATTTGCACCGAGGTCGCTGTGTGAGTAAGATAAGCGACCCTAGTGGCCGACACAAACACCGGGCCCATCTAGGAGTGGCACTGCAGTGTCACGCAGGATGTCCCTCCCAAAAAACCCTCCCCAAACAGCACATGACGCAAAGAAAAAAAGAGGCGCAATGAGGTAGCTGTGTGAGTAAGATTAGCGACCCTAGTGGCCGACACAAACACCGGGCCCATCTAGGAGTGGCACTGCAGTGTCACGCAGGATGGCCCTTCCAAAAAACCCTCCCCAAACAGCACATGACGCAAAGAAAAAAAGAGGCGCAATGAGGTAGCTGACTGTGTGAGTAAGATTAGCGACCCTAGTGGCCGACACAAACACCGGGCCCATCTAGGAGTGGCACTGCAGTGTCACGCAGGATGGCCCTTCCAAAAAACCCTCCCCAAACAGCACATGACGCAAAGAAAAAAAGAGGCGCAATGAGGTAGCTGACTGTGTGAGTAAGATTAGCGACCCTAGTGGCCGACACAAACACCGGGCCCATCTAGGAGTGGCACTGCAGTGTCACGCAGGATGTCCCTTCCAAAAAACCCTCCCCAAACAGCACATGACGCAAAGAAAAAAAGAGGCGCAATGAGGTAGCTGTGTGAGTAAGATTAGCGACCCTAGTGGCCGACACAAACACCGGGCCCATCTAGGAGTGGCACTGCAGTGTCACGCAGGATGTCCCTTCCAAAAAACCCTCCCCAAACAGCACATGACGCAAAGAAAAAAAGAGGCGCAATGAGGTAGCTGACTGTGTGAGTAAGATTAGCGACCCTAGTGGCCGACACAAACACCGGGCCCATTTAGGAGTGGCACTGCAGTGTCACGCAGGATGTCCCTTCCAAAAAACCCTCCCCAATCAGCACATGATGCAAAGAAAAAGAAAAGAAAAAAGAGGTGCAAGATGGAATTGTCCTTGGGCCCTCCCACCCACCCTTATGTTGTATAAACAAAACAGGACATGCACACTTTAACCAACCCATCATTTCAGTGACAGGGTCTGCCACACGACTGTGACTGATATGACGGGTTGGTTTGGACCCCCCCCCCAAAAAGAAGCAATTAATCTCTCCTTGCACAAACTGGCTCTACAGAGGCAAGATGTCCACCTCATCTTCACCCTCCGATATATCACCGTGTACATCCCCCTCCTCACAGATTATCAATTCGTCCCCACTGGAATCCACCATCTCAGCTCCCTGTGTACTTTGTGGAGGCAATTGCTGCTGGTCAATGTCTCCGCGGAGGAATTGATTATAATTCATTTTAATGAACATCATCTTCTCCACATTTTCTGGATGTAACCTCGTACGCCGATTGCTGACAAGGTGAGCGGCGGCACTAAACACTCTTTCGGAGTACACACTTGTGGGAGGGCAACTTAGGTAGAATAAAGCCAGTTTGTGCAAGGGCCTCCAAATTGCCTCTTTTTCCTGCCAGTATAAGTACGGACTGTGTGACGTGCCTACTTGGATGCGGTCACTCATATAATCCTCCACCATTCTATCAATGTTGAGAGAATCATATGCAGTGACAGTAGACGACATGTCCGTAATCGTTGTCAGGTCCTTCAGTCCGGACCAGATGTCAGCATCAGCAGTCGCTCCAGACTGCCCTGCATCACCACCAGCGGGTGGGCTCGGAATTCTGAGCCTTTTCCTCGCACCCCCAGTTGCGGGAGAATGTGAAGGAGGAGATGTTGACAGGTCGCGTTCCGCTTGACTTGACAATTTTGTCACCAGCAGGTCTTTCAACCCCAGCAGACCTGTGTCTGCCGGAAAGAGAGATCCAAGGTAGGCTTTAAATCTAGGATCGAGCACGGTGGCCAAAATGTAGTGCTCTGATTTCAACAGATTGACCACCCGTGAATCCTTGTTAAGCGAATTAAGGGCTGCATCCACAAGTCCCACATGCCTAGCGGAATCGCTCCCTTTTAGCTCCTTCTTCAATGCCTCCAGCTTCTTCTGCAAAAGCCTGATGAGGGGAATGACCTGACTCAGGCTGGCAGTGTCTGAACTGACTTCACGTGTGGCAAGTTCAAAGGGCATCAGAACCTTGCACAACGTTGAAATCATTCTCCACTGCACTTGAGACAGGTGCATTCCATCTCCTATATCGTGCTCAATTGTATAGGCTTGAATGGCCTTTTGCTGCTCCTCCAACCTCTGAAGCATATAGAGGGTTGAATTCCACCTCGTTACCACTTCTTGCTTCAGATGATGGCAGGGCAGGTTCAGTAGTTTTTGGTGGTGCTCCAGTCTTCTGTACGTGGTGCCTGTATGCCGAAAGTGTCCCGCAATTTTTCTGGCCACCGACAGCATCTCTTGCACGCCCCTGTCGTTTTTTAAAAAATTCTGCACCACCAAATTCAAGGTATGTGCAAAACATGGGACGTGCTGGAATTTGCCCATATTTAATGCACACACAATATTGCTGGCGTTGTCCGATGCCACAAATCCACAGGAGAGTCCAATTGGGGTAAGCCATTCCGCGATGATCTTCCTCAGTTGCCGTAAGAGGTTTTCAGCTGTGTGCGTATTCTGGAAAGCGGTGATACAAAGCGTAGCCTGCCTAGGAAAGAGTTGGCGTTTGCGAGATGCTGCTACTGGTGCCGCCGCTGCTGTTCTTGCGGCGGGAGTCCATACATCTACCCAGTGGGCTGTCACAGTCATATAGTCCTGACCCTGCCCTGCTCCACTTGTCCACATGTCCGTGGTTAAGTGGACATTGGGTACAACTGCATTTTTTAGGAGACTGGTGAGTCTTTTTCTGACGTCCGTGTACATTCTCGGTATCGCCTGCCTAGAGAAGTGGAACCTAGATGGTATTTGGTAACGGGGGCACACTGCCTCAATAAATTGTCTAGTTCCCTGTGAACTAACGGCGGATACCGGACGCACGTCTAACACCAACATAGTTGTCAAGGACTCAGTTATCCGCTTTGCAGTAGGATGACTGCTGTGATATTTCATCTTCCTCGCAAAGGACTGTTGAACAGTCAATTGCTTACTGGAAGTAGTACAAGTGGGCTTACGACTTCCCCTCTGGGATGACCATCGACTCCCAGCGGCAACAACAGCAGCGCCAGCAGCAGTAGGCGTTACACGCAAGGATGCATCGGAGGAATCCCAGGCAGGAGAGGACTCGTCAGACTTGCCAGTGACATGGCCTGCAGGACTATTGGCATTCCTGGGGAAGGAGGAAATTGACACTGAGGGAGTTGGTGGGGTGGTTTGCGTGAGCTTGGTTACAAGAGGAAGGGATTTACTGGTCAGTGGACTGCTTCCGCTGTCACCCAAAGTTTTTGAACTTGTCACTGACTTATTATGAATGCGCTGCAGGTGACGTATAAGGGAGGATGTTCCGAGGTGGTTAACGTCCTTACCCCTACTTATTACAGCTTGACAAAGGGAACACACGGCTTGACACCTGTTGTCCGCATTTCTGGTGAAATACCTCCACACCGAAGAGCTGATTTTTTTGGTATTTTCACCTGGCATGTCAACGGCCATATTCCTCCCACGGACAACAGGTGTCTCCCCGGGTGCCTGACTTAAACAAACCACCTCACCATCAGAATCCTCCTGGTCAATTTCCTCCCCAGCGCCAGCAACACCCATATCCTCCTCATCCTGGTGTACTTCAACACTGACATCTTCAATCTGACTATCAGGAACTGGACTGCGGGTGCTCCTTCCAGCACTTGCAGGGGGCGTGCAAATGGTGGAAGGCGCATGCTCTTCACGTCCAGTGTTGGGAAGGTCAGGCATCGCAACCGACACAATTGGACTCTCCTTGTGGATTTGGGATTTCAAAGAACGCACAGTTCTTTGCGGTGCTTTTGCCAGCTTGAGTCTTTTCAGTTTTCTAGCGAGAGGCTGAGTGCTTCCATCCTCATGTGAAGCTGAACCACTAGCCATGAACATAGGCCAGGGCCTCAGCCGTTCCTTGCCACTCCGTGTGGTAAATGGCATATTGGCAAGTTTACGCTTCTCCTCCGACAATTTTATTTTAGGTTTTGGAGTCCTTTTTTTACTGATATTTGGTGTTTTGGTTTTGACATGCTCTGTACTATGCCATTGGGCATCGGCCTTGGCAGACGACGTTGCTGGCATTTCATCGTCTCGGCCATGACTAGTGGCAGCAGCTTCAGCACGAGGTGGAAGTGGATCTTGATCTTTCCCTAATTTTGGAACCTCAACATTTTTGTTCTCCATATTTTAATAGGCACAACTAAAAGGCACCTCAGGTAAACAATGCAGATGGATGGATTGGATACTAGTATACAATTATGGACGGGCTGCCGAGTGCCGACACAGAGGTAGCCACAGCCGTGAACTACCGCACTGTACTGTGTCTGCTGCTAATATATAGACTGGTTGATAAAGAGATAGTATACTCGTAACTAGTATGTATGTATAAAGAAAGAAAAAAAAACCACGGTTAGGTCACTGGTATATACAATTATGGACGGGCTGCCGAGTGCCGACACAGAGGTAGCCACAGCCGTGAACTACCGCACTGTACTGTGTCTGCTGCTAATATATAGACTGGTTGATAAAGAGATAGTATACTCGTAACTAGTATGTATGTATAAAGAAAGAAAAAAAAACCACGGTTAGGTCACTGGTATATACAATTATGGACGGGCTGCCGAGTGCCGACACAGAGGTAGCCACAGCCGTGAACTACCGCACTGTACTGTGTCTGCTGCTAATATATAGACTGGTTGATAAAGAGATAGTAT
This sequence comes from Pseudophryne corroboree, assembly GCF_028390025.1. Taxonomy (NCBI): domain Eukaryota; kingdom Metazoa; phylum Chordata; class Amphibia; order Anura; family Myobatrachidae; genus Pseudophryne; species Pseudophryne corroboree. Next base: position 58,610,295 of record NC_086455.1, read on the forward strand.
ACTCGTAACTAGTATGTATGTATAAAGAAAGAAAAAAAAACCACGGTTAGGTCACTGGTATATACAATTATGGACGGGCTGCGGAGTGCCGACACAGAGGTAGCCACAGCCGTGAACTACCGCACTGTACTGTGTCTGCTGCTAATATATAGACTGGTTGATAAAGAGATAGTATACTCGTAACTAGTATGTATGTATAAAGAAAGAAAAAAAAAACACGGTTAGGTCACTGGTATATACAATTATGGACGGGCTGCCGAGTGCCGACACAGAGGTAGCCACAGCCGTGAACTACCACACTGTACACTGGTTGATAAAGAGATAGTAGTATACTCGTAACAACTAGTATGACGACGGTATAAAGAATGAAAAAAAAACCACGGTTAGGTGGTATATAATACAATTATGGTTGGACGGACTGCCTGCCGAGTGCCGACACAGAGGTAGCCACAGCCGTGAACTACCGCACTGTACACTGGTTGATAAAGAGATAGTAGTATACTCGTAACAACTAGTATGACGACGGTATAAAGAATGAAAAAAAAACCACGGTTAGGTGGTATATAATACAATTATGGTTGGACGGACTGCCTGCCGAGTGCCGACACAGAGGTAGCCACAGCCGTGAACTACCGCACTGTACACTGGTTGATAAAGAGATAGTAGTATACTCGTAACAACTAGTATGACGACGGTATAAAGAACGAAAAAAAAACCACGGTTAGGTGGTATATATTATAATACAATTATGGATGGACGGACTGCCTGCCGAGTTCCGACACAGAGGTAGCCACAGCCGTGAACTACCGCACTGTACACTGGTTGATAAAGAGATAGTAGTATACTCGTAACAACTAGTATGACGACGGTATAAAGAACGAAAAAAAAACCACGGTTAGGTGGTATATATTATAATACAATTATGGATGGACGGACTGCCTGCCGAGTTCCGACACAGAGGTAGCCACAGCCGTGAACTACCGCACTGTACACTGGTTGATAAAGAGATAGTAGTATACTCGTAACAACTAGTATGACTATGACGACGGTATAAAGAAAGAAAAAAAAAACCACGGTTAGGTGGTATATAATACAATTATGGATGGACGGACTGCCTGCCGAGTGCCGACACAGAGGTAGCCACAGCCGTGAACTACCGCACTGTACTGTGTCTGCTGCTAATATAGACTGGTTGATAAAGAGATAGTATACAATACTACTAATATACTGGTGGTCAGGCACTGGTCACCACTAGTCACACTGGCAGTGGCACTCCTGCAGCAAAAGTGTGCACTGTTTAATTTTAATATAATATTATTTATCATGTACTCCTGGCTCCTGCTATAACAACCTGCAGTGCTCCCCAGTCTCCCCCACAATTATAAGCTTTATATACAATACATTGATGTGCAGCACACTGGGCTGAGCAGTGCACACAGACTGAGTCACTGTGTGACTGTGTATCGTTTTTTTCAGGCAGAGAACGGATATATTAAATAAAACAAACAACTGCACTGTCTCTGGTGGTCACTGGTCACTGTGGTCGTCAGTCACTAAACTCTGTCTGCACTCTGCACTCTCTTCTAATCTACAGTATCCCAGCAATCTCTCTCTCTCTCTCTCTCTCTCTCTTCTAAATCTAATCTAAATGGAGAGGACGCCAGCCACGTCCTCTCCCTATCAATCTCAATGCACGTGTGAAAATGGCGGCGACGCGCGGCTCCTTATATAGAATCCGAGTCTCGCGAGAATCCGACAGCGTCATGATGACGTTCGGGCGCGCTCGGGTTAACCGAGCAAGGCGGGAAGATCCGAGTCGCTCGGACCCGTGAAAAAAAAAGTGAAGTTCGTGCGGGTTCGGATTCAAAGAAACCGAACCCGCTCATCTCTAATTAATAATACAATTTGTTAGGGAACTAAAAGAGGAAGGGGAAACAATATTTTTAAACACTATCAAAAACCATATTTCACACTATATGAATACATACCAAATACTGTTATTAATAGTACTAAAGTACAGATATAGGGGGTCATTCCGAGTTGATCTCTCGCTTGCAGTTTTTAGCAGCCATGCAAACGCTATGCCGCCGCCCACTGGGAGTGTATTTTAGCTTAGCAGAAGTGCGAATGGATGTATCGCAGAGCAGCTACAAAGTTTTCTTGTGCAGTTTCAAAGTAGCTCAAAACCTACTCAGCGCTTGCGATCACTTCAGACTATTCAGTTCCTGTTTTAACGTCACAAACCCGCCCAGCGTTCGCCCAGCCATGCCTGCGTTTTTCCTGGCATGCCTTTGTTTTTCTGAACACTCCCTGAAGACGGCCAGTTTCCACCCAGAAACGCCCACTTCATGTCAATCACTCTGCGGCCACCAGTGCGACTGAAATGCTTCGCTAGACCCTGTGCAAAACTGCATCATTCGTTGTGGCTGTACGACGCGCGACACCACATACGCATGCGCAGAACTGCAGTTTTTAGGCCTGATCGCTGCGCTGCAAACAAATGCAGCTAGCGATCAACTCGGAATGACCACCATAGACAGCTTCGTAGTTGCCCCGATACGTACACACGAGCACATGCATCGCGACAGTGACTAGTTGCAGCCGGGGTGCGGCTATACACACCTGCACTATCTATGTAATGTTTATTGGCTGTGGGTGTGAATATACTGTACACATGTGCCTGTATAAATGCATGCTATCCTCAGTCACAGGTGCAATAATCGCAGCCTGTATGAGGCTGACTTTATCTGTACACAAATAAGGAAAAAAGGGAAGAAAAGGCTGTGTTGTTGATGCACAAGAATAAGAGTGACCTAATTATCACCACGTTCTAAAGAATTTCTAAAATGTAACTTTTATTGTTGTCAAATTAAAATAGTGTGACAATAACAAACACACAAACTACGAGTATAGACGAAACATAGAGGTTAAAATCAAGACACATACAACATATACCACAAGTGCAATTGAAATAATAAATGTGATTAAAGATTAAAAAATGTGTCCGCGTATTGGTTCTTATGTCCTATTATATGATATTGCTCTTAATCTTACACCAGTCTGATAATCATTGTCAGCAGTTGGTCACCATGTCTTTACATGACCATTTATTAATATATATATAGAATGTCAGAACTGTTTCACTCGTGTTTTTGTATTAATAGCTGACAGTATAATTCAAACAGCATGTATAATATATTCTGTAGATATCCACGCTGTCTATTTATTACTCTGTATGCAGAAAAGCCTTGTTAGGGAAGAATATCATTTACTGTATATATGTTTATCTGTACACACAATGGTCATGACCCATGATTTTAACATAAATGACTGACTGGAAGAAGAATGTTGATAATTCTCCTCTATTGTTTCCAGTCTATTATTATTTAATGTTTAAACAGATATCTAATTACCATGGCAACAACAGTCACGTGAAGTGAACAGAGACACTTTGGGGGTAATTCAGACCTATTCGCTCACTAGCATTTTTTGCAGCGCTGCGATCAGGTCAGAACTGCGCATGCGTATGCACCGCAATGTGCAGGCGCAACGCATGGGTACAAAGCGGATCGTTGTTGTGCGATGGGTTTTACGAAGAATCCATTTGCACAGCCGATCGCGAGGAGATTGACAGGAAGAAGGCGTTTGTGGGTGGCAACTGACCGTTTTCAGGGAGTGGTTGGAAAAACGCAGGCGTGTCCAAGCGTTTGCAGGATGGGTGTCCGACATCAATTCCGGTCCCGGACAGGCTGAAGTGATCACAGCGGCTGAGTAAGTTCTGGGCAACTTAGAAACTGCACAAGATCTTTTTGTACCGCTCGGCAGCACATGCGATCGCACACTTGCACAGCTAAAATAGCAGGACTGCAAAAAACAGCTAGCGAGCAATCATGTCTGAATGACCCCCTTTGTCCCACTGAGCTCTGTCTGCTGTGTCATCACTGTGACATCCTCTCCCTCCATCTCCACCCTTTCCAATCACATGACGAGATGGATGCAATAACGATATAGGGGGTCATTCCGAGTTGATCGTAGCTGTGCTAAATTTAGAACAGCTACGATCATCTTCCCTGACATGCGGGGGGACGCCCAGCACAGGGCTAGTCCGCCTCGCATGTCAGTCGGCCCCCCAGCCCCGCACAAATACAAAAGTATCGCACAGCGGCAATGCTTTTGTATTTGTGGAGTAACTCCCGGCCAGCGCAGCTCCTGCGGCTGGCCGGGAGTTGATTTCGCTGCCACTGGCCGCAGTGGCTGCGTGAGATGTCACGCAGCCGCCGCATCCCGCCCCCCCAATGATCCGGCCACGCCTGCGTTAGCCAGACAGCGCCCCCTAAGCGGCGGCTTAACGCCACCGTCCAGCCTGTCTCAGAGGCGATCGCTAGGCAATGACGGCTGCCATGCGCCGGCGCATGCGCAGTTCTGACCCGATCGCTGCGCTGCGACAAACTGCAGCGAGCAATCGGGTCAGAATGACTCCCATAGGACACAGTGGAGTGATATTATTTGTCTGCATGTGTGTCTGAGTTGCACAGCACATGCATTTTGTTATTGTATGTACTTAGTTACCGTAATTGGGCGGTAACAGGTGGGTGGCTATTAAGATGCACGGAGATATTGCATCTTATGTAGTGATGTGCACCGGAAATTTTTCGGGTTTTGTGTTTTGGTTTTGGATTCGGTTCCGCAGCCGTGTTTTGGATTCGGACGCGTTTTGGCAAAACCTCCCTGAAAAGTTTTTGTGGGATTCGGGTGTGTTTTGGATTCCGGTGTTTTTTTACAAAACCTCAAAAACAGCTTAAATCATAGAATTTGGGGGTCATTTTGATCCCATAGTATTATTAACCTCAATAACCATAATTTAGACTCATTTCCAGTCTATTGTGAACATCTCACAATATTATTTTTAGTCCTAAAATTTGCACCGAGGTCGCTGGATGACTAAGCTAAGCGACCCAAGTGGCTGACACAAACACCTGGCCCATCTAGGAGTGGCACTGCAGTGTCAGACAGGATGGCACTTCAAAAAATAGTCCCCAAACAGCACATGATGCAAAGAAAAAAAGAGGTGCAATGAGGTAGCTGTGTGACTAAGCTAAGCGACCCAAGTGGCCGACACAAACACCTGGCGCATCTAGGAGTGGCACTGCAGTGTCAGGCAGGATGGCACTTCAAAAAAATAATCCCCAAACAGCACATGATGCAAAGAAAAAAAGAGGCGCAATAATGTAGCTGTGTGACTAAGCTAAGCAACCCAAGTGGCCGACACAAACACCTGGCCCATCTAGGAGTGGCACTGCAGTGTCAGACAGGATGGCACTTCAAAAAATAGTCCCCAGACAGCACATGATGCAAAGAAAAAAAAGAGGTGCACCAAGGTCGCTGGATGGCTAAGCTAAGCGACCCAAGTGGCCGACACAAACACCTGGCCCATCTAGGAGTGGCACTGCAGTGTCAGACAGGATGGCAGATTTAAAAAATAGTCCCCAAACAGCACATGATGCAAAGAAAAAAAGAGGTGCCTGACTTAAACAAACCACCTCACCATCAGAATCCTCCTTGTCAATTTCCTCCCCAGCGCCAGCAACACCCATATCCTCATCCTGGTGTACTTCAACAGTGACATCTTCAATTTGACTATCAGGAACTGGACTGCGGGTGCTCCTTCCAGCACTTGCAGGGGGCGTGCAAATGGTGGAAGGCGCAACCTCTTCCCGTCCAGTGTTGGGAAGGTCAGGCATCGCAACCGACACAATTGGACTCTCCTTGGGGATTTGTGATTTAGAAGAACGCACAGTTCTTTGCTGTGCTTTTGCCATCTTAACTCTTGAGTTTTCTAGCAGGATGATGAGTGCTTCCATCCTCATGTGAAGCTGAACCACTAGCCATGAACATAGGCCAGGCCCTCAGCCGTTCCTTGCCACTCCGTGTCGTAAATGGCACATTGGCAAGTTTACGCTTCTCCTCAGACGATTTTGATTTAGATTTTTGGGTAATTTTTACTGAGCTTTATATTTTTGGATTTTACATGCTCTCTACTATGACATTGGGCATCGGCCTTGGCAGACGACATTGATGGCATTTCATCGTCTCGGCCATGACTAGTGGCAACAGCTTCAGCACGAGGTGGAAGTGGATCTTGATCTTTCCCTATTTTACCCTCCACATTTTTGTTCTCCATTTGTTAATGTGTGGAATTATATGCCAGTAATATATCAATAGCAATGGCCTACTACTATATATACTGCGCACAACTGAAATGCACCACAGGTATGGATGGATAGTATACTTGACGACACAGAGGTAGGTAGAGCAGTGGCCTTCTGTACCGTACTGCTATATAGTATATACTGGTGGTCAGCAAACTGTGCAAAACTGAAATGCACCACAGGTATGGATGGATAGTATACTTGACGACACAGAGATAGGTAGAGCAGTAGCCTTCTGTACCGTACTGCTATATAGTATATACTGGTGGTCAGCAAACTGTTCGAAACTGAAATGCACCACAGGTATGGATGGATAGTATACTTGACGACACAGAGGTAGGTAGAGCAGTGGACTACTGTACCGTACTGCTATATATATAGTTATACTGGTGGTCAGCAAACTGTGCAAAACTGAAATGCACCACAGGTATGGATGGATAGTATACTTGACGACACAGAGGTAGGTAGAGCAGTGGCCTTCTGTAACGTACTGCTATATAGTATATACTGGTGGTCAGCAAACTGTGCAAAACTGAAATGCACCACAGGTATGGATGGATAGTATACTTGACGACACAGAGGTAGGTAGAGCAGTGGCCTTCTGTACCGTACTGCTATATAGTATATAATGGTGGTCAGCAAACTGTGCAAAACTGAAATGTACCACAGGTATGGATGGATAGTATACTTGACGACACAGAGGTAGGTAGAGCAGTGGACTACTGTACCGTACTGCTATATATATATATAGTTATACTGGTGGTCAGCAAACTGTGCAAAACTGAAATGCACCACAGGTATGGATGGATAGTATACTTGACGACACAGAGGTAGGTAGAGCAGTGGACTACTGTACCGTACAGCTATATAGTATATACTGGTGGTCAGCAGACTGTGCAAAACTGAAATGCACCACAGGTATGGATGGATAGTATACTTGACGACACAGAGGTAGGTAGAGCAGTGGCCTTCTGTTCTGTACCGTACAGCTATATAGTATATACTGGTGGTCAGCAAACTATGCAAAACTGAAATGCACCACAGGTATGGATGGATAGTATACTTGACGACACAGAGGTAGGTAGAGCAGTGGACTACTGTACCGTACTGCTATATATATAGTTATACTGGTGGTCAGCAAAATTCTGCACTGTCCTCCTACTAGTATATATATACTACAATGCAGCACAGATATGGAGCGTTTTTCAGGCAGAGAACGTATAATACTGGTGGTCACTGGTCAGCAAAACTCTGCACTGTCCTCCTACTATATAATACTGCTGGTCCCCAGTCCCCACAATAAAGCAATTAGCACACTGAGCACAGATATTTGCAGCACACTGAGCATAGATATGGAGCGTTTTTCAGGCAGAGAACGTAGATATTTGCACTTGCAGCACACTGAGCACAGATATTTGCAGCACACTGAACATAGAAACTGAGAGGACGCCAGCCACGTCCTCTCACGATCATCTCCAATGCACGCGCGGCTCCTTATTTAGAATACGAATCTCGCGAGAATCCGACTGCGGGATGATGACGTTCGGGCGCGCTCGGGTTAACTGAGCAAGGCGGGAGGATCCGAGTTGCTCAGACCCGTGCAAAAAAAGTTGAAGTTCTGGCGGGTTCGGATCCCGAGGATCCGAACCCGCTCATCACTAGTCTTATGGGATTGTTTTGGGCATGTTAAAGAAAGTATTTGCACTCACAAAGGAAGCCATATACTGACAAGCAAACTGCACCTGCCGAAGAGGTGGTGCAAGGTTCGATGATGAGTAATGGTGCGTCTACGTACACACTAAGTGGTATTTCTACATCTGCTGCTGATGACAGTGTTCATTTTAGTGCTTGCGCATGCAGATGCACGGGTGTACACCGAGGCCTAAATGTAATAGGGTGCGAAAAGCCAGAGGTGTGGCAGTTTGTGCGAGAATGCCCGTATTTTTAAAGCGGCAATCATTTACAAGGCAAAAGCAACCTGATTTTGCCTTGTATTGTGAATGATCGCGACTTTAAAAATCCAGGCCTTCTCGCACAAGCTCCCACACCTTCGGCTTCTTGCACCCTATCACATTTAGCACCAGGGTGAGACTTTGTAACGGTATTAGCAGGGGTGACTGTGGCAAAACGCAGTCGAGGCCACATCTGACTCAGCCCGACCTGCTGAGAGTCGGTCAGTATTCCTGACAGCCATACCTGTTTGCCCTCCAGAGAGGATTTAAAAGGAGATCATTTTAAGAAGGAGATCTACTGTATGGAAAATCAGACACATGCTTAGAAGGGATCAGTATGAAATACTGCCGGAAGGGATCCCGGCGGTCAGAATACCTACACTGGGATCCCGCCCGGCTCAATGCCGATGGGGTGAGCACAATGCAGCCCCTTGCAGGCTCGCTGCGCTTGCCACGCTGCAGGTACGGTGCCTCGCTACGCTCGGCAACCTAATTTATTCTCCCTCTATGGGTGTTGTGGACACCCACAGAGGGAGAATATGTGGGGATTGTGCCGGTCGGGATCCCGGTGTCGGTATTCCGACTGCCGGGATCCCATCCGGTGGGATCTAGACCTCATCCCGCTTAGAAAGGTACTTAACTTGCTATTCAATTTTAAAAATAAAATCTTTTTTGGATTGCTGTTTTAATAGGTAAAAACAAAATGACTTTAACAACCTCAGGCTGCGAAATGAATTCTGAATAATTATGAATAAAAGATGTGCATGTAATATAATGTAGAACAGAAAAATAACAATGCCGCAATGTTTTGCTTTGTATGCTGGATAAATTCAAAACATACTGTAGAAATAGAACGGATGCAGTCTCAGGCGGCTTAATCGTGCAAATACATGTATCAGAGTGTTACTATAGTGATCGGAAATACAACAATCAAATCATGTAACAGCCAAGTTCTTTAAATAGCCAACCTGAATATGATACCCTGAAGAAATTGGGTCACATGCAACATCTTCTGGTCAATCAGACAGTATCGTATGCGGGGCTGTGCAGTGTTATGAAGGACGGAACTAGGTATCGTTCCATCATTTATTACATCGTGTAGTGTGTACAGCCAATCTAGCATCGGGGGTCATTCCGAGTTGTTCGCTCGGTAAAAATCTTCGCATCGCAGCGATTTTCCGCTTAATGCGCATGCGCAATGTCCGCACTGCGACTGCGCCAAGTAAATTTGCTATGCACTTAGGAATTTTACTCACGGCATTTTCATCGTTCTGGCGATCGTAATGTGATTGACAGGAAATGGGTGTTACTGGGCGGAAACAGGCCGTTTTATGGGCGTGTGGGAAAAAACGCTACCGTTTCCGGAAAAAACGCAGGAGTGGCTGGAGAAACGGGGGAGTGTCTGGGCGAACGCTGGGTGTGTTTGTGACGTCAAACCAGGAACGACAAGCAGTGAAATGATCGCAGATGCCGAGTAAGTCTGAAGCTACTCAGAAACTGCTACGAGGTGTGTAATCGCAATATTGCGAATACATCGTTCGCAATTTTAAGATGCTAAGATTCACTCCCAGTAGGCGGCGGCTTAGCATGAGCAAATCTGCTAAAATTCACTTGCGAGCGAACAACTCGGAATGACCCCCATCGTCCGGGCCAAAGGGAATTCGTCCCAACCATCAGGATAATTGGGCGTCATTGTTCTAGTGTGTACCAACACTTAGATTGGTTGATGACTATTCTAATGTTGTTTTCATACTATACAGCATTGTCAGTCAGAATGCATTTATCAGGAGCTTGGTATCATAACTTCTAGCTGTGGTCATAGAAGGGATACATAGCTCGATTATTAATCCAGTGCAGGCCGAGCCATAGGCTCTGTATGTACGTACTGCGGCTGAGTGTCTCTTTCTATGATTAAGAGAGGGCTATTATGCCTCTTTTCAGCTTGTAATAGTCTATTTGTTTTAATTGAGTGTCCAGGATTACTTACTTATTGCTGAAGGATTAGCAAGTCAGCAACTTCTGACTAGAGATGAGCGGGTTCGGTTCCCTGACTTCCCTGCCCGAGCCCGGCCCGAGTCAAGCTCGGGTTTTCCCGCCTGACTCGGAAACCAAAACGTGTCTTGTGCTGCATCAGTCCAGTCACAATGGTGGTGTTCTCTGCTGCCATATGTCCAGTGTTGCTGTATAAGTCCAGTCCAGTGGTGCTGTGTTGTGCTGCATCAGTTCAATTGTGGTGTATTGTGGTGCATCAGTCCAGTCACAATGGTGGTGTCCTCTGTTGCCATATGTCCAGTGCTGCTGTATAAGTCCAGTCCATTGCAGAGGTGCTGTGCTGTCCTGCATCAGTCCAGTGGTGGTGTCCCTGTGCTGCCGTATATGTCCAGTGGCACTGCCATATATTTCCAGTAATACTGCCGTACATGTCCATTGATACTGCCGCATATGTCCGGTGGTACTGCCGTATAAATTCAGTGATCCTGCCATATAATTTCAGTGATCCTGCTGTATAATTCCAGTGGTACTGGCGTATAAGTCCAGTCCAGTGATACTGCCATATACGTCCATTGATACTGCTGTATATGTCCAGCGGTACTGCCGTATAAATCCACTGATCCTGCCGTGTAATTCCAGTGATCATGCCGTATAATTCCAGTGGTACTGGCGTATAACTCCATTCCAGTGATACTGCCGTATATGTCCAGTGATATTGCCGTATATGTCCATTGATACTGCCATATATGTCTAGCGGTACTGCCGTATAAATCCAGTGATCCTGCCGTATAATTCCAGTGATCCTGCCGTATAATTCCAGTGGTACTGGTGTATAAATCCAGTGATCCTGCCGCATAAATCCAGAGGTACTGGCGTATAAGTCCAGTGATCCTGCCATATTTCCAGTGATCCTGCTGTATAATTACAGTGGTTCTGGCGTATATGTCCAGTGGTACTGGCGTATAAATCCAGTAATCCTGCAGTATAATTCCAGTGGTACTGGCGTATAAATCTAGTCCAGTGATACTGCCGTATATGACCAGTGGTACTGGCATATAAGTCCAGTGATCCTGCCGTATAATTCCAGTGATCCTGCCGTATAATTCCAGTGGTACTGGCGTATAAGTCCAGTCCAGTGATACTGCCGTATATATGTGCAGTGGTACTGGCGTATAAATCCAGTGATCCTGCCGTATAATTCCAGTGATCCTGACGTATATGTACAGTGGTACTGCCATATATTTTCCAGTGATACTGCCATGTATATATACCCTGTTGCAAAGCGATTACTGAGGCCATAACAACTATGCTGGTGTTAGACGTGCATCCGGTATCCGCCATTAGTGCAGTGGGACTGCAGTGCCAACCCTAGATGGGACAGGTATTTGTGCTGCACACTTGTGTCACTTAGCTTAGTCATACAGCTACCTCATTGCCCTCTTTTACTTCTTGGCATGGTGTGCTGTTTGGGTACTATTTTTTTGTAAGTGCCCTCCTGTCTGACACTGCAGTGCCACTCCTAGATGGGCCAATTGTTTGCGTCACTTAGCTTAGTCATACAGCTACCTCATTGCACCTCTTTTTCATCTTTGCATGATGTGCTGTTTGGGGCCTTTGTTTATTTATATCTGCCCTCCTGTCTGACACTGCAGTGCCACTCCTAGATGGGCCAATTGTTTGTGTCGCTTAGCTTAGTCAGGCAGCTACCTCATTGCATCTCTTTTTCTTCTTAGCATCATGTGCTGTTTGGGGCCTAGTTTTTTTAAGTGCCATCCTGTCTGCCATTGCAGTGCCATTCCTAGATGGGCCAGGTGTTTGTGCCGCACACTTGTGTTGCTTACCTTAGTCATACAGCAACCTTGGTGCACCTCTTTTTCATCTTTGCATCATGTGCTGTTTGGGGCATAGTTTTTTAAAGTGCCATCCTGTCTGACACTGCCGTATAAGTCCCGGGGTACTGCTGTATTAGTCCAGAGGTACTGCCGTATAAGTCCACTAATTGCAGAATTTTTGAAAAATTATAGGGGTGTGCAGGAGATGCTGTTAGTGAACTGAAAAATTGCGGGCCACTTTCGACATTCAGCCACTGCATTCCACAACTAGATGGACCAGGTGGTTGTGTCGCTTAGCTTAGTCATAGAGCAACCTTGGTGCACTTCTTTTTCTTATTTGCATCATGTGCTGTTTGGGGACTAGCTTTTTAAAGTGCCATCCTGTCTGCAACTGCAGTGCCACTTCTAGATGGGCCAATTGTTTGTGTCGCTTAGCTTAGTCATACAGCTACCTCATTGTACCTCTTTTACATATTTGCATGATGCGCTGTTTGGGGCCTTTTTTTTTAATATCTGCCATCCTGTCTGCCACTGCAGTGCCACTCCTAGATGGGCCAGGTGTTTGTGCCGTACACTTGTGTCGCTTAGCTGAGTAATACAGCCACCTCTGTGCAACCTTTTGGCCTAAAAACAATATTGTGAGGTGTAAGGTGTTCAGAATAGACTGGAAATGAGTGGAAATTAATGTTATTGAGGTTAATAATACTGTAGGATCAAAATTACCCCCAAATTCTGTGAATTTAGCCATTTTTATGTGGGTTTTTTTTCTTTCAAAAATCACCCAGATCCAAAACCAAAACACGAGTGGGGAATTAGAACCAAAACACGAAAAAGTGCCCGCCTCACATCTCCAGTTCTGACCAATACTGTTTATCAGGACACCAGGCTGAATGTTACAAGATTTCTTGGGCAACTGGTGTACACTTCTTTGGGGCATATTTATTAAATATATGTTAGATGATGTTAGATCCCTGTTCAAAAACTAACCCATAACCCCAGTCCCCTAAGGTGACAATGCTAACCCCTGTGCATGTTCACACCTCTCCATAAAAATGTATTTGGCAGATGTGTATATGAAAGCAATCTATTAGTAGTGTAATTGTATGTATTCCTTGAAGTGCAAGCCTACAGTAGGTCTGCCACTTTAATTAAGGTGTCAGGTTTTTTATTAAGGTGTTTGTTAACCGTTTATGTTATAGGTGGGAGTGCTTATGTTTATTTATAAACAGTTGTTTGTAGGCAGCTCCCCCTCTTGTTCTTCTGATAATCCCTCCCTCCCTCCCTATTTGTTTATCCTTTGTTCTTTGTTTCTTTGATTTGCATGGTGGCGGTTTGAAGGGTGAATGTTCTTTTTTGATTTGTTAAATGAGTTTAGGGGGTGCGCTCTCCTATGTTTTATATGATCCAATGTCACTGCTGGGAATTTAGCGCAAGCGTGTCTGGGTGTGTTAAGTAATTATGGAGAGCTGAACACCAATGTTTGGGTTATATTTGGGGTTTATGCATGGTTATTGAATGTCACCCGTTCTTGGTCCGTCACCATACTAATATTCTGGATTAGCTTTAAATATAAAAATAAATTAAATTGGCTTTTTAATAAATCTGACCTTGAATTTTAAATGCCTACTCCACTGTATGTGTTGTTATTTTTAGTTATAATGCGTATTAAAGCTGGGTAAGTACAGTACTACGGGGGTCATTCAGATCTGATTGCTGATGTGCATTTTCGCACGGCGGGTGATCAGGTACTAACTGTGCATGCGTATACGCCGCAATGCGAACGCGCGTCGGAAAACATCAAAGTGAATCGCCGGTCAGCATCGGGAAGGTGAGAAAAATTCAATTGCACGGGCGTTCGCAAGGTGATTGAAAGGAGGAAGACTTTTATTGATGGTAACTGACCGTTTACTGGGAGTGCTCAGAAAAACGCAGGCGTTCCTAAGCGTTTTCAGGGAGGGTGTCTGACGTCAGCTCCGGCCCCGATCAGCCTGATGTGATCGCACTTTAGGACTAAGTCCTGGGCTGCGCAGAGTCTGAGATTTTATCAGCTAGGCGTGCACATAGCATTGCACACTTGCACACCGAATTTACACTCCCCCCAGAGGCGGTGACTATCTGAACGCAAGACAGCAAAATTACCAGCCCAGCAATCAGATCTGAATGACCCCCTAGGCTAGGGAGTAACTTATAGGGGTTATATACATTTTTTAAGTAAGATAAACTGGAAGTCTAGAAAACATTAAAACTCTTTGGAGTCAAACAAATAAATTTCCACTCATTGCTAGAAAGAGTCGCTAATGTAAAACGTTCTCCTGAAAACATAAAAATGGTTAGTTATACAAAGCATGAAAATGATGGAAACTAATGAAACTAATTATTGTAGTTTCTGAGGGAGAAAGGTTTCATATCTGAGCTAATGGCAAAGTGGATTCATTTGCATAATTGTATTATCATATTTAAGCCAGCCATTATTGCAGTAATATATAATTCTAAATGAGTTACACATGATAGAATGTACAGGATCATATACAAATATGTATATGAGCTCTCCAAAAAATAAAAAATGATGTGATAGGGTCAACACATTGCAACTACTGATACCAGATATAGCTCAGAGTTTGCTAACAGCTTTCTAATTATTAAAAACTACTACGTTTGTAATTTATATAATCACAATAAATATTCTGCAATGCTACAAAGTTAAAATATATGTTGGGAATTTACACAGAGGCTGGAAAATTATTTTGGTTGCAATTAAAGTGTAAAGGGCACCATACACTAGGACGATTTTACACGATTTCATACAATTCCGATATAGCCGTCTGATATATTGTATGAAATTGTGTACAACCGTATGTGTTTTAGATTGTATGCAATCTGATGCGCGTCCCCGTGGCTGTCGGATAGGATCCCCTAGGTCGTTGGTGCTGCACTAATGATATATCGGAATTGGATGGAATCAAATGAAAAAAGTGTGTTTTTTGTGCATGTGATATATCGCATGCGATGTATTCTCAGGACACTCCCAGCACCCATAGCCCTCTATCCAGCCCATCATATATATCTCATGGTACAATTATATGCCGTACGATATATTGCATGCGATGTATAGCAGCTTCATCAATAGCATGCAATATATCTTATGCAAAAATAGCACAAAAGTACCAAATGCTACAGAATCACTCCCGGGAAGATTCAAGGGAAATTACGTCCGACTTCAGCCTCAGACATATCGTTGTAGTGTATGAGGCCCTTAACTCTACTGTAACATTTAACACCTCCCCCCCCCCTTCCCCACTGCCAAATTAGCACAGTGGCCAATGGTTGTTCCCTGAGATGAAATGTCCCAGGAATCTCACAGTTTAGGAGTCATTAAGGGAAAATTTACTAAAAGTCGATTTGGGTTGCCGTTGATCAATTTTTGGTTGATGTTGGGTCAATTTTTTGATCAATTTTGCGTTTTAGGGTCTAAATTAGAGATGTGCACGGACACTTTTCAGGTTTTGGTTTTGGATCTGGATCTCCTTTTGTGTTTGGGATCTGGATTGGTTTTGCCAAAACCACCTTTTTCGGGTTTTGGATCTGGATTTTTTCAAAAAAATCATCTAAACAACTAAAATAACAGAATTTGAGGGTATTTTTGTTCCTACAGTATTATTATTAACCCCAATAACATTCAGTTCCACTCATTTCCAGTCAATTTTGACCACCTCACAATATTGTTCACCAACATAGGACAAAGCCTGGCCGGCTAAACTAAGCAACAGAGCAGCAGCACAAACACACGGCAGTTATTTCTGTTTAAAAATGTTTTACAAATTAGTACTGTATTAGCAATAACCAATCAAACAAACTCACAAGTACTATCAATAGAAAACAATCCAACACAGAAATTTCCTGAGAATCGTGTGTACAGGGTTGGACTGGCCCACAGGGGAACAGGCGAAACCACCGGCCACCTCCTCTAGGGAATCAGGCTCCAGACTGTGCACTTGAATTATAGATTATACATATATTACCTTATATTGCACAGGACTATGGTGTATTCTCTACAGTGCATTTCTGTTATTAATCTGGTACATTATATTTAGAGATGAGCGGGTTCAGTTCTCAGAGAACCGAACCCTACCGAACTTCACGTCTCAAGCCCGGAGGCTCGGGTTTTCCCGTCTGACTCAGAAACCCAAACGCAGCAAAACGTCATCATCCCGCTGTCGGATTCTCGCAGGATTTGGATTCCATTGACACCATCCTACAATGAAAACTTCTACCTTCTATCAGGGATCTTTTTCCAGATAATGCCCCATTTTTTCCCCAGCAGGATTCAGCTCCCTGCCACACTGCACGGATATGCAAACAGTGGTTCACGGAGAATGACATACAGGTGCTGGGATGGCCAAGAAAGAGCCCAGACCTGAACCCCATAGAACATTTGTGGGTCCGTTTGAAAAAACTGGTACATCTGAGGCGTCCATCCAATAAAAGAGAATTAATTGAGGCTATAATTGTCTCATGGCACCACATAATAAAGAAGGAAGAGCTCCAAACATTGGTTGGCTTAATGCCACGTCGCTGTGCTGCTGTCTTGAAAAATAAAGGATACCCAACGAAATACTGATAGGACAGTGACATCATAAGTACACAGGGATTTTCACCCTAAATGTTGTTTTCACTGAGTAACTTCCCTTGTAATGAAAATATTTGACCTCTGTTTATTGTGTTGAATTCAGCATTACATTTCCTTTCATTTGATATATGAATCATTGCACTGCATGAAGTGCAACAGTTTTTCTAAGCATTCAAAGTTGAAAAACATTCAAATTTCAAAAAGTGTCAGCAATTTTGGCCACCACTGCATATATATATATATTAGAGATGAGCGGGTTCGGTTTCTCTGAAACCGAACCCGCACGAACTTCATGTTTTTTTCACGGGTCCGAGCAGACTCGGATCCTCCCGCCTTGCTCGGTTAACCCGAGCGCGCCCGAACGTCATCATGACGCTGTCGGATTCTCGCGAGACTCGGATTCTATATAAGGAGCCGCGCGTCGCCGCCATTTTCACACGTGCATTGAGATTGATAGGGAGAGGACGTGGCTGGCGTCCTCTCCATTAGAAATTAGATTAGAAGAGAGAGAGAGATTGTGCAGAGTCAGACAGAGTTTACCACAGTGACCAGTGCAGTTGTTGTTAGTTAACTTTTATTTATTTTAATATATCCGTTCTCTGCTATATCCGTTCTCTGCCTGAAAAAAAACGATACACAGCAGCAGCCAGTCACACAGTGTGACTCAGTCTGTGTGCACTCAGCTCAGCCCAGTGTGCTGCACATCAATGTATAAAAGGCAAAGCTTATAATAATTGTGGGGGAGACTGGGGAGCACTGCAGGTTGTTATAGCAGGAGCCCCCAGGAGTACATAATATTATATTAATTTAAAATTAAACAGTGCACACTTTTGCTGCAGGAGTGCCACTGCCAGTGTGACTAGTGGTGACCAGTGCCTGACCACCAGTATAGTAGAGATGAGCGCCGGAAATTTTTCGGGTTTTGTGTTTTGGTTTTGGGTTCGGTTCCGCGGCCGTGTTTTGGGTTCGACCGCGTTTTGGCAAAACCTCACCGAATTTTTTTTGTCGGATTCGGGTGTGTTTTGGATTCGGGTGTTTTTTTCAAAAAACCCTAAAAAACAGCTTAAATCATAGAATTTGGGGGTAATTTTGATCCCAAAGTATTATTAACCTCAAAAAACATAATTTACACTCATTTTCAGCCTATTCTGAACACATCACACCTCACAATATTATTTTTAGTCCTAAAATTTGCACCGAGGTCGCTGTGTGAGTAAGATAAGCGACCCTAGTGGCCGACACAAACACCGGGCCCATCTAGGAGTGGCACTGCAGTGTCACGCAGGATGGCCCTTCCAAAAAACCCTCCCCAAACAGCACATGACGCAAAGAAAAAAAGAGGCGCAATGAGGTAGCTGACTGTGTGAGTAAGATTAGCGACCCTAGTGGCCGACACAAACACCGGGCACATCTAGGAGTGGCACTGCAGTGTCACGCAGGATGTCCCTTCCAAAAAACCCTCCCCAAACAGCACATGACGCAAAGAAAAAAAGAGGCGCAATGAGGTAGCTGACTGTGTGAGTAAGATTAGCGACCCTAGTGGCCGACACAAACACCGGGCCCATCTAGGAGTGGCACTGCAGTGTCACGCAGGATGTCCCTTCCAAAAAACCCTCCCCAAACAGCACATGACGCAAAGAAAAAAAGAGGCGCAATGAGGTAGCTGACTGTGTGAGTAAGATTAGCGACCCTAGTGGCCGACACAAACACCGGGCCCATCTAGGAGTGGCACTGCAGTGTCACGCAGGATGTCCCTTCCAAAAAACCCTCCCCAATCAGCACATGATGCAAAGAAAAAGAAAAGAAAAAAGAGGTGCAAGATGGAATTATCCTTGGGCCCTCCCACCCACCCTTATGTTGTATAAACAAAACAGGACATGCACACTTTAACCAACCCATCATTTCAGTGACAGGGTCTGCCACACGACTGTGACTGATATGACGGGTTGGTTTGGACCCCCCCCAAAAAAGAAGCAATTAATCTCTCCTTGCACAAACTGGCTCTACAGAGGCAAGATGTCCACCTCATCTTCACCCTCCGATATATCACCGTGTACATCCCCCTCCTCACAGATTATCAATTCGTCCCCACTGGAATCCACCATCTCAGCTCCCTGTGTACTTTGTGGAGGCAATTGCTGCTGGTCAATGTCTCCGCGGAGGAATTGATTATAATTCATTTTAATGAACATCATCTTCTCCACATTTTCTGGATGTAACCTCGTACGCCGATTGCTGACAAGGTGAGCGGCGGCACTAAACACTCTTTCGGAGTACACACTTGTGGGAGGGCAACTTAGGTAGAATAAAGCCAGTTTGTGCAAGGGCCTCCAAATTGCCTCTTTTTCCTGCCAGTATAAGTACGGACTGTGTGACGTGCCTACTTGGATGCGGTCACTCATATAATCCTCCACCATTCTATCAATGTTGAGAGAATCATATGCAGTGACAGTAGACGACATGTCCGTAATCGTTGTCAGGTCCTTCAGTCCGGACCAGATGTCAGCATCAGCAGTCGCTCCAGACTGCCCTGCATCACCGCCAGCGGGTGGGCTCGGAATTCTGAGCCTTTTCCTCGCACCCCCAGTTGCGGGAGAATGTGAAGGAGGAGATGTTGACAGGTCGCGTTCCGCTTGACTTGACAATTTTGTCACCAGCAGGTCTTTGCACCCCAGCAGACTTGTGTCTGCCGGAAAGAGAGATCCAAGGTAGGCTTTAAATCTAGGATCGAGCACGGTGGCCAAAATGTAGTGCTCTGATTTCAACAGATTGACCACCCGTGAATCCTTGTTAAGCGAATTAAGGGCTGCATCCACAAGTCCCACATGCCTAGCGGAATCGCTCCCTTTTAGCTCCTTCTTCAATGCCTCCAGCTTCTTCTGCAAAAGCCTGATGAGGGGAATGACCTGACTCAGGCTGGCAGTGTCTGAACTGACTTCACGTGTGGCAAGTTCAAAGGGCATCAGAACCTTGCACAACGTTGAAATCATTCTCCACTGCACTTGAGACAGGTGCATTCCATCTCCTATATCGTGCTCAATTGTATAGGCTTGAATGGCCTTTTGCTGCTCCTCCAACCTCTGAAGCATATAGAGGGTTGAATTCCACCTCGTTACCACTTCTTGCTTCAGATGATGGCAGGGCAGGTTCAGTAGTTTTTGGTGGTGCTCCAGTCTTCTGTACGTGGTGCCTGTACGCCGAAAGTGTCCCGCAATTTTTCTGGCCACCGACAGCATCTCTTGCACGCCCCTGTCGTTTTTTAAAAAATTCTGCACCACCAAATTCAAGGTATGTGCAAAACATGGGACGTGCTGGAATTTGCCCATATTTAATGCACACACAATATTGCTGGCGTTGTCCGATGCCACAAATCCACAGGAGAGTCCAATTGGGGTAAGCCATTCCGCGATGATCTTCCTCAGTTGCCGTAAGAGGTTTTCAGCTGTGTGCGTATTCTGGAAAGCGGTGATACAAAGCGTAGCCTGCCTAGGAAAGAGTTGGCGTTTGCGAGATGCTGCTACTGGTGCCGCCGCTGCTGTTCTTGCGGCGGGAGTCCATACATCTACCCAGTGGGCTGTCACAGTCATATAGTCCTGACCCTGCCCTGCTCCACTTGTCCACATGTCCGTGGTTAAGTGGACATTGGGTACAACTGCATTTTTTAGGACACTGGTGAGTCTTTTTCTGACGTCCGTGTACATTCTCGGTATCGCCTGCCTAGAGAAGTGGAACCTAGATGGTATTTGGTAACGGGGGCACACTGCCTCAATAAATTGTCTAGTTCCCTGTGAACTAACGGCGGATACCGGACGCACGTCTAACACCAACATAGTTGTCAAGGACTCAGTTATCCGCTTTGCAGTAGGATGACTGCTGTGATATTTCATCTTCCTCGCAAAGGACTGTTGAACAGTCAATTGCTTACTGGAAGTAGTACAAGTGGGCTTACGACTTCCCCTCTGGGATGACCATCGACTCCCAGCGGCAACAACAGCAGCGCCAGCAGCAGTAGGCGTTACACGCAAGGATGCATCGGAGGAATCCCAGGCAGGAAAGGACTCGTCAGACTTGCCAGTGACATGGCCTGCAGGACTATTGGCATTCCTGGGGAAGGAGGAAATTGACACTGAGGGAGTTGGTGGGGTGGTTTGCGTGAGCTTGGTTACAAGAGGAAGGGATTTACTGGTCAGTGGACTGCTTCCGCTGTCACCCAAAGTTTTTGAACTTGTCACTGACTTATTATGAATGCGCTGCAGGTGACGTATAAGGGAGGATGTTCCGAGGTGGTTAACGTCCTTACCCCTACTTATTACAGCTTGACAAAGGGAACACACGGCTTGACACCTGTTGTCCGCATTTCTGGTGAAATACCTCCACACCGAAGAGCTGATTTTTTTGGTATTTTCACCTGGCATGTCAACGGCCATATTCCTCCCACGGACAACAGGTGTCTCCCCGGGTGCCTGACTTAAACAAACCACCTCACCATCAGAATCCTCCTGGTCAATTTCCTCCCCAGCGCCAGCAACACCCATATCCTCCTCATCCTGGTGTACTTCAACACTGACATCTTCAATCTGACTATCAGGAACTGGACTGCGGGTGCTCCTTCCAGCACTTGCAGGGGGCATGCAAATAGTGGAAGGCGCATGCTCTTCACGTCCAGTGTTGGGAAGGTCAGGCATCGCAAACGACACAATTGGACTCTCCTTGTGGATTTGGGATTTCAAAGAACGCACAGTTCTTTGCGGTGCTTTTGCCAGCTTGAGTCTTTTCAGTTTTCTAGCGAGAGGCTGAGTGCTTCCATCCTCATGTGAAGCTGAACCACTAGCCATGAACATAGGCCAGGGCCTCAGCCGTTCCTTGCCACTCCGTGTGGTAAATGGCATATTGGCAAGTTTACGCTTCTCCTCCGACAATTTTATTTTAGGTTTTGGAGTCCTTTTTTTTCTGATATTTGGTGTTTTGGATTTGACATGCTCTGTACTATGACATTGGGCATCGGCCTTGGCAGACGACGTTGCTGGCATTTCATCGTCTCGGCCATGACTAGTGGCAGCAGCTTCAGCACGAGGTGGAAGTGGATCTTGATCTTTCCCTAATTTTGGAACCTCAACTTTTTTGTTCTCCATATTTTATAGGCAGAACTAAAAGGCACCTCAGGTAAACAATGGAGATGGATGGATTGGATACTAGTATACAATTATGGACGGACTGCCACGGTTAGGTGGTATAAAAAAACCACGGTTAGGTGGTATATATTATAATAATAATACAATTATGGATGGACGGACTGCCTGCCGACTGCCGACACAGAGGTAGCCACAGCCGTGAACTACCGCACTGTACACTGGTTGATAAAGAGATAGTAGTATACTCGTAACAACTAGTATGACACTATGACGACGGTATAAAGAATGGAAAAAAAACCACGGTTAGGTGGTATATATTATAATAATAATACAATTATGGATGGACGGACTGCCTGCCGACTGCCGACACAGAGGTAGCCACAGCCGTGAACTACCGCACTGTACACTGGTTGATAAAGAGATAGTAGTATACTCGTAACAACTAGTATGACACTATGACGACGGTATAAAGAATGAAAAAAAAACCACGGTTAGGTGGTATATATTATAATAATAATACAATTATGGATGGACGGACTGCCTGCCGACTGCCGACACAGAGGTAGCCACAGCCGTGAACTACCGCACTGTACACTGGTTGATAAAGAGATAGTAGTATACTCGTAACAATTAGGATGACACTATGACGGTATAAAGAATGAAAAAAAAAACCACGGTTAGGTGGTAGGTATATAATAATAAATAATACAATTCTGGTCGGACGGACTGCCTGCCGTGTGCCGACACAGAGGTAGCCACAGCCGTGAACTACCGCACTGTACACTGGTTGATAAAGAGATAGTAGTATACTCGTAACAATTAGGATGACACTATGACGGTATAAAGAATGAAAAAAAAAACCACGGTTAGGTGGTAGGTATATAATAATAAATAATACAATTCTGGTCGGACGGACTGCCTGCCGTGTGCCGACACAGAGGTAGCCACAGCCGTGAACTACCGCACTGTACACTGGTTGATAAAGAGATAGTAGTATACTCGTAACAATTAGGATGACACTATGACGGTATAAAGAATGAAAAAAAAAACCACGGTTAGGTGGTAGGTATATAATAATAAATAATACAATTCTGGTCGGACGGACTGCCTGCCGTGTGCCGACACAGAGGTAGCCACAGCCGTGAACTACCGCACTGTACACTGGTTGATAAAGAGATAGTAGTATACTCGTAACAATTAGGATGACACTATGACGGTATAAAGAATGAAAAAAAAAACCACGGTTAGGTGGTAGGTATATAATAATAAATAATACAATTCTGGTCGGACGGACTGCCTGCCGTGTGCCGACACAGAGGTAGCCACAGCCGTGAACTACCGCACTGTACACTGGTTGATAAAGAGATAGTAGTATACTCGTAACAATTAGGATGACACTATGACGGTATAAAGAATGAAAAAAAAACCACGGTTAGGTGGTAGGTATATAATAATAAATAATACAATTCTGGTCGGACGGACTGCCTGCCGTGTGCCGACACAGAGGTAGCCACAGCCGTGAACTACCGCACTGTACACTGGTTGATAAAGAGATAGTAGTATACTCGTAACAATTAGGATGACACTATGACGGTATAAAGAATGAAAAAAAAACCACGGTTAGGTGGTAGGTATATAATAATAAATAATACAATTCTGGTCGGACGGACTGCCTGCCGTGTGCCGACACAGAGGTAGCCACAGCCGTGAACTACCGCACTGTACACTGGTTGATAAAGAGATAGTAGTATACTCGTAACAATTAGGATGACACTATGACGGTATAAAGAATGAAAAAAAAAACCACGGTTAGGTGGTAGGTATATAATAATAAATAATACAATTCTGGTCGGACGGACTGCCTGCCGTGTGCCGACACAGAGGTAGCCACAGCCGTGAACTACCGCACTGTACACTGGTTGATAAAGAGATAGTAGTATACTCGTAACAATTAGGATGACACTATGACGGTATAAAGAATGAAAAAAAAAACCACGGTTAGGTGGTAGGTATATAATAATAAATAATACAATTCTGGTCGGACGGACTGCCTGCCGTGTGCCGACACAGAGGTAGCCACAGCCGTGAACTACCGCACTGTACACTGGTTGATAAAGAGATAGTAGTATACTCGTAACAATTAGGATGACACTATGACGGTATAAAGAATGAAAAAAAAACCACGGTTAGGTGGTAGGTATATAATAATAAATAATACAATTCTGGTCGGACGGACTGCCTGCCGTGTGCCGACACAGAGGTAGCCACAGCCGTGAACTACCGCACTGTACTGTGTCTGCTGCTAATATAGACTGGTTGATATTTAAAGAGATATTAGTAGTATACAACAATACTATACTGGTGGTCAGGCACTGGTCACCACTCCTGCAGCAAAAGTGTGCACTGTTAATTAATATAATTGTACTCCTGGCTCCTGCTAACAACCTGCAGTGCTCCCCAGTCTCCCCCACAATTAATTATAAGCTTTTAATTTATACATTGATGACTGTGCAGCACACTGGGCTGAGCTGAGTGCACACAGACTGAGTCACACTGTGTGACTGACTGTGCTGTGTATCGTTTTTTTTTTCAGGCAGAGAACGGATATAGCAGAGAGAAGTGAACGGATATATTATATTAAATAAAAGTTAACTAGCAACTGCACTGGTCACTGACTGTGGTAAACTAACTCTGTCTGCGACTCTGCACAATCTCTCTCTCTCTATCTAATCTATCTCTATTCTAATGGAGAGGACGCCAGACACGTCCTCTCCCTATCAATCTCAATGCACGAGTGAAAATGGCGGCGACGCGCGGCTCCTTATATAGAATCCGAGTCTCGCGATAGAATCCGAGCCTCGCGAGAATCCGACAGCGTCATGATGACGTTCGAGGCGCGCTCGGGTTAACCGAGCAAGGCGGGAAGATCCGAGTCGCTCGGACCCGTGAAAAAAAACATGAAGTTCGGGCGGGTTCGGATTCCGAGGAACCGAACCCGCTCATCTCTACAGTATAGTAGTATATTGTTGTATATATTGTATACTATCTCTTTATCAACCAGTCTATATTAGCAGCAGACACAGTACAGTGCGGTAGTTCACGGCTGTGGCTACCTCTGTGTCGGCAGTCGGAACTCGGCAGGCAGTCCGTCCATCCATAATTGTATTACAATATATACCACCTAACCGTGGTATTTTTTTTTCTTTCTTTATACCGTCGTCATAGTGTCATACTAGTTGTTACGAGTATACTACTATCTCTTTATCAACCAGTGTACAGTGCGGTAGTTCACGGCTGTGGCTACCTCTGTGTCGGCAGTCGGCAGGCAGTCCGTCCATCCATAATTGTATTATTATTATAATATATACCACCTAACCGTGGTTTTTTTTTCATTCTTTATACCGTCGTCATAGTGTCATACTAGTTGTTACGAGTATACTACTATCTCTTTATCAACCAGTGTACAGTGCGGTAGTTCACGGCTGTGGCTACCTCTGTGTCGGCAGTCGGCAGGCAGTCCGTCCATCCATAATTGTATTATTATTATAATATATACCACCTAACCGTGGTTTTTTTTTCATTCTTTATACCGTCATCATAGTGTCATACTAGTTGTTACGAGTATACTACTATCTCTTTATCAACCAGTGTACAGTGCGGTAGTTCACGGCTGTGGCTACCTCTGTGTCGGCAGTCGGCAGGCAGTCCGTCCATCCATAATTGTATTATTATTATAATATATACCACCTAACCGTGGTTTTTTTTTCATTCTTTATACCGTCGTCATAGTGTCATACTAGTTGTTACGAGTATACTACTATCTCTTTATCAACCAGTGTACAGTGCGGTAGTTCACGGCTGTGGCTACCTCTGTGTCGGCAGTCGGCAGGTATCCAATACTAGTATCCAATCCATCCATCTCCATTGTTTACCTGAGGTGCCTTTTAGTTCTGCCTATAAAATATGGAGAACAAAAAAGTTGAGGTTCCAAAATTAGGGAAAGATCAAGATCCACTTCCACCTCGTGCTGAAGCTGCTGCCACTAGTCATGGCCGAGACGATGAAATGCCAGCAACGTCGTCTGCCAAGGCCGATGCCCAATGTCATAGTACAGAGCATGTCAAATCCAAAACACCAAATATCAGAAAAAAAAGGACTCCAAAACCTAAAATAAAATTGTCGGAGGAGAAGCGTAAACTTGCCAATATGCCATTTACCACACGGAGTGGCAAGGAACGGCTGAGGCCCTGGCCTATGTTCATGGCTAGTGGTTCAGCTTCACATGAGGATGGAAGCACTCAGCCTCTCGCTAGAAAACTGAAAAGACTCAAGCTGGCAAAAGCACCGCAAAGAACTGTGCGTTCTTCGAAATCCCAAATCCACAAGGAGAGTCCAATTGTGTCGGTTGCGATGCCTGACCTTCCCAAC
The DNA here is from genome assembly GCF_028390025.1 of Pseudophryne corroboree. NCBI lineage: Eukaryota > Metazoa > Chordata > Amphibia > Anura > Myobatrachidae > Pseudophryne > Pseudophryne corroboree. Next base: position 58,636,467 of record NC_086455.1, read on the forward strand.
ACTGGAGGTGAAGAGCATGCGCCTTCCACCATTTGCACGCCCCCTGCAAGTGCTGGAAGGAGCACCCGCAGTCCAGTTCCTGATAGTCAGATTGAAGATGTCAGTGTTGAAGTACACCAGGATGAGGAGGATATGGGTGTTGCTGGCGCTGGGGAGGAAATTGACCAGGAGGATTCTGATGGTGAGGTGGTTTGTTTAAGTCAGGCACCCGGGGAGACACCTGTTGTCCGTGGGAGGAATATGGCCGTTGACATGCCAGGTGAAAATACCAAAAAAATCAGCTCTTCGGTGTGGAGGTATTTCACCAGAAATGCGGACAACAGGTGTCAAGCCGTGTGTTCCCTTTGTCAAGCTGTAATAAGTAGGGGTAAGGACGTTAACCACCTCGGAACATCCTCCCTTATACGTCACCTGCAGCGCATTCATAATAAGTCAGTGACAAGTTCAAAAACTTTGGGTGACAGCGGAAGCAGTCCACTGACCAGTAAATCCCTTCCTCTTGTAACCAAGCTCACGCAAACCACCCCACCAACTCCCTCAGTGTCAATTTCCTCCTTCCCCAGGAATGCCAATAGTCCTGCAGGCCATGTCACTGGCAAGTCTGACGAGTCCTCTCCTGCCTGGGATTCCTCCGATGCATCCTTGCGTGTAACGCCTACTGCTGCTGGCGCTGCTGTTGTTGCCGCTGGGAGTCGATGGTCATCCCAGAGGGGAAGTCGTAAGCCCACTTGTACTACTTCCAGTAAGCAATTGACTGTTCAACAGTCCTTTGCGAGGAAGATGAAATATCACAGCAGTCATCCTACTGCAAAGCGGATAACTGAGGCCTTGGCATCCTGGGTGGTGAGAAACGTGGTTCCGGTATCCATCATTACTGCAGAGCCAACTAGAGACTTGTTGGAGGTACTGTGTCCCCGGTACCAAATACCATCTAGGTTCCATTTCTCTAGGCAGGCGATACCGAAAATGTACACAGACCTCAGAAAAAGAGTCACCAGTGTCCTAAAAAATGCAGCTGTACCCAATGTCCACTTAACCACGGACATGTGGACAAGTGGAGCAGGGCAGGGTCAGGACTATATGACTGTGACAGCCCACTGGGTAGATGTATGGACTCCCGCCGCAAGAACAGCAGCGGCGGCACCAGTAGCAGCATCTCGCAAACGCCAACTCTTTCCTAGGCAGGCTACGCTTTGTATCACCGCTTTCCAGAATACGCACACAGCTGAAAACCTCTTACGGCAACTGAGGAAGATCATCGCGGAATGGCTTACCCCAATTGGACTCTCCTGTGGATTTGTGGCATCGGACAACGCCAGCAATATTGTGTGTGCATTAAATCTGGGCCAATTCCAGCACGTCCCATGTTTTGCACATACCTTGAATTTGGTGGTGCAGAATTTTTTAAAAAACGACAGGGGCGTGCAAGAGATGCTGTCGGTGGCCAGAAGAATTGCGGGACACTTTCGGCGTACAGGCACCACGTACAGAAAACTGGAGCACCACCAAAAACTACTGAACCTGCCCTGCCATCATCTGAAGCAAGAAGTGGTAACGAGGTGGAATTCAACCCTCTATATGCTTCAGAGGTTGGAGGAGCAGCAAAAGGCCATTCAAGCCTATACAATTGAGCACGATATAGTAGGTGGAATGCACCTGTCTCAAGTGCAGTGGAGAATGATTTCAACGTTGTGCAAGGTTCTGATGCCCTTTGAACTTGCCACACGTGAAGTCAGTTCAGACACTGCCAGCCTGAGTCAGGTCATTCCCCTCATCAGGCTTTTGCAGAAGAAGCTGGAGGCATTGAAGAAGGAGCTAACACGGAGCGATTCCGCTAGGCATGTGGGACTTGTGGATGCAGCCCTTAATTCGCTTAACAAGGATTCACGGGTGGTCAATCTGTTGAAATCAGAGCACTACATTTTGGCCACCGTGCTCGATCCTAGATTTAAAGCCTACCTTGGATCTCTCTTTCCGGCAGACACAGGTCTGCTGGGGTTGAAAGACCTGCTGGTGACAAAATTGTCAAGTCAAGCGGAACGCGACCTGTCAACATCTCCTCCTTCACATTCTCCCGCAACTGGGGGTGCGAGGAAAAGGCTCAGAATTCCGAGCCCACCCGCTGGCGGTGATGCAGGGCAGTCTGGAGCGACTGCTGATGCTGACATCTGGTCCGGACTGAAGGACCTGACAACGATTACGGACATGTCGTCTACTGTCACTGCATATGATTCTCTCAACATTGATAGAATGGTGGAGGATTATATGAGTGACCGCATCCAAGTAGGCACGTCACACAGTCCGTACTTATACTGGCAGGAAAAAGAGGCAATTTGGAGGCCCTTGCACAAACTGGCTTTATTCTACCTAAGTTGCCCTCCCACAAGTGTGTACTCCGAAAGAGTGTTTAGTGCCGCCGCTCACCTTGTCAGCAATCGGCGTACGAGGTTACATCCAGAAAATGTGGAGAAGATGATGTTCATTAAAATGAATTATAATCAATTCCTCCGCGGAGACATTGACCAGCAGCAATTGCCTCCACAAAGTACACAGGGAGCTGAGATGGTGGATTCCAGTGGGGACGAATTGATAATCTGTGAGGAGGGGGATGTACACGGTGATATATCGGAGGGTGAAGATGAGGTGGACATCTTGCCTCTGTAGAGCCAGTTTGTGCAAGGAGAGATGAATTGCTTCTTTTTTGGGGGGGGTCCAAACCAACCCGTCATATCAGTCACAGTCGTGTGGCAGACCCTGTCACTGAAATGATGGGTTGGTTAAAGTGTGCATGTCCTGTTTTGTTTATACAACATAAGGGTGGGTGGGAGGGCCCAAGGATAATTCCATCTTGCACCTCTTTTTTCTTTTCTTTTTCTTTGCATCATGTGCTGATTGGGGAGGGTTTTTTGGAAGGGACATCCTGCGTGACACTGCAGTGCCACTCCTAGATGGGCCCGGTGTTTGTGTCGGCCACTAGGGTCGCTAATCTTACTCACACAGCTACCTCATTGCGCCTCTTTTTTTCTTTGCGTCATGTGCTGTTTGGGGAGGGTTTTTTGGAAGGGACATCCTGCGTGACACTGCAGTGCCACTCCTAGATGTGCCCGGTGTTTGTGTCGGCCACTAGGGTCGCTAATCTTACTCACACAGTCAGCTACCTCATTGCGCCTCTTTTTTTCTTTGCGTCATGTGCTGTTTGGGGAGGGTTTTTTGGAAGGGCCATCCTGCGTGACACTGCAGTGCCACTCCTAGATGGGCCCGGTGTTTGTGTCGGCCACTAGGGTCGCTTATCTTTCTCACACAGTCAGCTACCTCATTGCGCCTCTTTTTTTCTTTGCGTCATGTGCTGTTTGGGGAGGGTTTTTTGGAAGGGACATCCTGCGTGACACTGCAGTGCCACTCCTAGATGGGCCCGGTGTTTGTGTCGGCCACTAGGGTCGCTAATCTTACTCACACAGCTACCTCATTGCGCCTCTTTTTTTCTTTGCGTCATGTGCTGTTTGGGGAGGGTTTTTTGGAAGGGACATCCTGCGTGACACTGCAGTGCCACTCCTAGATGGGCCCGGTGTTTGTGTCGGCCACTAGGGTCGCTTATCTTACTCACACAGCGACCTCGGTGCAAATTTTAGGACTAAAAATAATATTGTGAGGTGTGATGTGTTCAGAATAGGCTGAAAATGAGTGTAAATTATGTTTTTTGAGGTTAATAATACTTTGGGATCAAAATTACCCCCAAATTCTATGATTTAAGCTGTTTTTTAGGGTTTTTTGAAAAAAACACCCGAATCCAAAACACACCCGAATCCGACAAAAATAATTCGGTGAGGTTTTGCCAAAACGCGTTCGAACCCAAAACACGGCCGCGGAACCGAACCCAAAACCAAAACACAAAACCCGAAAAATTTCAGGCGCTCATCTCTAATATATATATATATATATATATATATATATATCAGTGAAAGGCTGCAGCTCAGCTCTCACTCTGAATCAGGCAGGGCGCGGGCGGGACTACAGAGCAGGGTGGGCATAGAGGAAGGAAGGGAGGGCACAGGTCAGCACATCACATCGCGAGGCAGTCAGAGCATGAGAGTGGCTGGACTGTGCGGCTAGCCACTCAACCCCTGTGACTGTGAATCTGACCGGTGCAGCGGGAGGGGGGTGTGACAGATTGGGCAGCGATGCGCCGCGGATGATCTGATCATTGGGCCTAATTCAAACCTGATCATAGATGTGCTAAATTGAGCACATCTATGATCAGTCACACAGACATGCGGGGGGATGCCCAGCATGTCAGGCCCGACCCCCCCCCCCCCCTTCCCACGCACTAGTACAAAAGCATCGCACAGCGGCAATACTTTTGTACTTTAGGAGTAGCTCCCTGCCAGAGCAGCTCATACGCGCTGGCAGGAGCTACTCGTCGCTGTGGCACGCCCCTTCAATGGTCCCGGCGGGCGTTGCTATAACAACAGCACGCAGACAGTGATGATCGGATCTCAGGCATAACGCGCGGGAGTTGCCAGACATTAGGGTATGCACGCCTATGATTATTATTATTTTTTCACAATGGATAGTTGTACAGTCATTTTTTGTTAAACAATAATGTAATATGACTAGTGCTCTTATTGCATTGTATTTACAAGCACATTTTTGAAGAATAAAGATGCGCTTGGTACTCTTGAAAGTATTGCAATATATCTATTCTAATTTCTTATGCAAAGGTAAAATTCTGAATAATAGTTGGTGAGGACGACAAGTTAGAAACGGTGCGTAGAAGGCAAAACGGCTAAATGAGCATTATTGAACTGCAAATGTATTTTGCAAGTTTAACTCCAGGCAAATTGAAACTTAGACTGAAAATTCTATTATAGGGTTTTTAGGAAAATGTGCTTTTTTAGTCCAATGCACTGTACACCATGTAGATGCAGCTCTGGGAAAGCTGCAATATTGCTGTGCATTGGGATGAAGAGAACTTGAATTAGCTCAGCCAATTAAGTCATGATTAATTCATGTTGGGTTTTCTCCTCCAGAGACTTTAGAAAGAAAGACTGTACATAACTAGGTATATCGGGTTTGATAAAAGTAAGCGTTCTAGGAGCATTTACGGAAATAAAATAATACATCGAGAAAAGTAATTTTTATCTGTCTAATGAGTAGTGAAAAACTGGATATGGCAACTAAAAGCCTTTTCCTTCCACTTCAATACTTTGTGCTTGAATTGTTTTGCTGCCTTCATTAGAAGACCAATTGTATGATGTCTGTAATGTGCCAGCTCCACAGGAAATCACATGTTCATTCTCAGCTCTTAGAATTTTGTATGAAAAACCTAAGTTTATTTCATGGGTATATGGAAAAATAATATTTTTTTTTCATGCCTTTTGGACAAGTTAGTAATAGAGCTTGCCTAAATATTTATCTCAAACCATAATAAGCAATAATAAGCAATGTCTCCTGACTATAGGTCCTGTATCACAACCGGACACAAATCCCGTCTTGACTAAACCTGGGGACACACTACGCGATATTAACAAATATTAACTCTTTTTTCACCCCCATCACAGGGAAAATATTTGTCACATACCGTACTGTACAGTAAGTCCGATGGATCTAATCTACCGGGTGCAAATGGCTAGTTTTAGCACACAAATCATGCACAGTGCAAATTTTGAGAATATTTGTCCAGACCTCTCTTTGTGCAAAATGGGCATTTTGGGGTGGAAACAGTGAACTTTGCGGTGACAATGTAATTGCATGGCACTTTTCTGACTTGTGGTAGGGCCATGGGAGTGGTGTTGGTATGTAGTTACTAGAGTCCCATGCTACTCTGATTTGTGCGTATGGTGTTGTGGGTGTGTAGCTTATGTGCCATGCTATTCTGATTGGTGCATAGGGGAATGGAAGCCTTATTCAGACAGATCTCTTGCATCTAGCATGTGGCAGGTGCAAGTGGCAATTCAAATGGTTGCAGTTGTGACTCTGAACTTATGAAACAGTGGGTGGCGCGGCTTTCCACTTGAAGCCACATGGATCCTCTCATCAGCCCTATGGATCTTCTCATTAGCCCTTTGGATCCTTGCATTAGCCCTATGGATCCTCGCATTAACCCTATGGATCCTCGCATTAACCCTACGGATCCTCGCATTAGTATATGCTAATAAATCTGACTTCTGAGCCATCACGCAACACTGCCACTTTGTGCCTGAGTCAGAATCAGCTCCAGTGACCAATGAGGCATTATCATATAAGGGAAGGGGCTGGGGAAGGACACAAACTTGATTTAGTTACATTTTGTATTCATTGTTTTTTATGTGGGGGCCCTGAACAGTGAGGGGAGGGACTTGTGGATGTCTCTGCACACTAACATTTTGGGGTGTCCATGTCTGTGTCTCTTGCCATTGTGGAATCTGTGCAGTGGCGTATCTATGATGGGTACATACCCTCCACACATTTTTTAAAATATCTACCCCTCCGGAGTTACACGTTGGTGGCAGCAACACTGTAGGATTATCACCGGGAAAATGGCTGCAATGCCATTTTCCCAGAAACCTGCGCATGTGCACTAGACTCAGGGATAGTGCTAGCAGTGGCGGAACTGTGGGAGGCAGTGGAGTCGGCTGCCGCCGGGCTCCTGACCTCAAGGGGGCACATCTCCACTGCCTCCCGCTGCCTGACTATCGCTCGCTGCTACCCTTTTTTTTTATTTATTTTTTAACATTCTTGCAGACGGAGGAGCTGTATCAGTGACACGGAAGCTGCCTCCTGTATATACAGAGAGCTGGCACTGGCTGCAGCTAGGGGGAGCTCCAGAGCACAGCTCCTCCCAGGCCCTTCCAGTTAAGCAAGCCAGCCGAGGGAAGCACACTGTTCCTCAGTCAGGCTGATGACAGCCAAAGGTAAGCACTGGCAGCACTTGCCTCAAGCTGTACTGTGGGGGGGGGGGTGGGGGGGGAAGGTGTAGTTGGGTGAGCTGGGGGGGCTTTAATAAATGTTGGAAGCAATGTGTTTTGTGTGTGCATGTTTTTAAGTGAGGTCTCTGTGTGTGTGTGTGTGTGTGTGTGTGTGTGTGTGTGTGTGTGTGTGTGCGTGTGTGTGTGTGTGTGTGTGTGAGGCGTGTGTGTGTAAGTGAGAGGCATGTGTGTGTAAGTGAGAGGCATGTGTGTGTGAGAGGCACGTGTGTGTGTGTGTGTGTGTGTGTGTGTGTGTGTGAGGCGTGTGTGTGTGTGAGAGGCGTGTGTGTGAGAGGCATGTGTGTATAAGGGAGAGGCATGTGTGTGTAAGGGAGAGGCATGTGTTTGTGTAAGTGAGAGGCATGTGTGTGGGAGGCATGTGTCACTGTGTGTAAGTGAGAGGCATGTGTGTGTAAGTGAGGTGCATGTGTGTGTGTATGTGAGAGGCGCGTGTGTGTGTGTGTAAGTGAGAGGCGTGTGTGTGATAGGCATGTGTGTGTAAGGGAGAGGCATGTGTGTGTAAGTGAGAGGCATGTGTTTGTGTAAGTGAGAGGCATGTGTGTGAGAGGCATGTGTGTGTGTGTGAGGCATGTGTATGTGTATATGTGTGTGTGTGTGTGTGTGTGTGTGTGTGTAAGTGAGAGGCATGTGTGTGAGATGTGTGTGTGTAAGTGAGAGGTGTGTGAGTGAAAGGCAAGGATTAAAGGATGCATTTGGGCATTTCTACAGGACTATGTACAGAGCACACACCTGGTCTGGGTACACGCTACCTTACAAATATATGGAGGGGTTGCCATTTCTGTGTGTGTGTGTGTGTGTGTGTGTGTGTGTGTGTGTGTGTGTGTGTGTGTGTGTGTGGCGTGTGTGTGTATTTAAGGAAAGTTGTGTGCTCAAGTTAAAGGGGCATGTGTGTGAGAGGCATGTGTGTGTAAGTGAGGCATGTGTGTGAGAGGCATGTGTGTGTGTGAGAGGCATGTGTGTGTGAGGCGTGTATGTGAGTGTGTGTGTGAGAGGCATGTGTGTGTGTGTGTGTGTCTGTGTGTGGCATGTGTGTGTGTAAGTGAGAGGCATGTGTGTGTGTGTGTGTCAGAGGCATGTGTATGAGAGAGATGTGTGTGTGTAAGTGAGAGGCGTGTGCGTGAGAAGTGTGTGTGTAAGTGAGAGACATGTGTGAGAGGTGTGTGTGTGTATGTGAGAGGCGTGTGTGTATAAGAGAGGCATGTGTGTGAGAGGCGTGTGTGTGTGTGTGTAAATGAGAGGCATGTGTGTGTATATGAGAGGCGTGTGTGTGTGTGTATGTGAGAGGCGTGTGTGTGTGAGAGGCATGTGTGTGTGAGGCATGTGTATGTAAGGGAGAGGCATGTGTGTATAATTGAGAGGCATGTGTTTGTGTAAGTGAGAGGCATGTGTGTGAGAGGCATGTGTGTGTAAGTGAGAGGCATGTGTGTGAGAGGCATGTGTGTGTAAGTGAGAGGCATATGTGTGTGTGAGGCATGTGTGTGTATGTGAGAGGCGCGTGTGTGTGAGAGGCGTGTGTGTGTGAGATGCATGTGTGTGTGTGTGAGGCATGTGTGTGTAAGGGAGAGGAATGTGTGTGTAAGGGAGAGGCATGTGTTTGTGTAAGTGAGAGGCATGTGTGTGAGAGGCATGTGTGTGTGTGTGAGAAGCATGTGTGTGAGAGGCATGTGTGTGTAAGTGAGAGGCATGTCTGTGAGAGGCATGTGTGTGCAGGTGAGAGGCATGTCTGTGAGGCATGTGTGTGAGAGGCATGTGTGTGTGTGAGAGGCATGTGTGTGCAAGGTGTGTGTGTGCGTGTGAGTGTAAGTGAGAGGCATGTGTGTGTGTGTCAGAGGCATGTGTGTGAGAAGGATGTGTGTGTGTGTGTGTGTGTGTGTGTGTGTGTGTGTGTGTGTGTGTGTGTGTGTAAGTGAGAGGCGTGTGTGTGAGAAGTGTGTGTGTAAGTGAGAGGCATGTGTGAGAGGTGTGTGTGTGTGTGAGAGGCATGTGTGTGTGTGTGTGTGTGTGTGTGTATGTGAGAGGCGTGTGTGTGTAAGTGAGAGGCATGTGTGTGAGAGGTGTGCGTGTGTAAATGAGAGGCATGTGTGTGTGTATATGAGAGGCATGTGTGTGTGTATGTGAGAGGCGCGTGTGTGTGTAAGTGAGAGGCGTGTGTGTGTGTGAGGCATGTGTGTGTAAGGGAGAGGCATGTGTTTGTTTAAGTGAGAGGCATGTGTGTGAGAGGCATGTGTGTGTGTAAGTGAGAGGCATGTGTGTGTAAGTGAGAGGCATATGTGTGTGTGAGGCATGTGTGTGTATGTGAGAGGCGCGTGTGTTTGTGTGAGAGGCGTGTGTGTGTGAGATGCATGTGTGTGTGTGTGAGGCATGTGTGTGTAAGTGAGAGGCATGTGTGTGTGTGTGTGTGTAAGTGAGAGGCATGTGTGTGAGAGGCATGTGTGTGTAAGTGAGAGGCTTGTGTGTGTGTGTGTGTGTGTGTGTGTGTGTGTGTGTGTGTGTGTGTGTGTGTGTGTGTGTGAGGCATGTGTGTGTGAGGCATGTGTGTGTGTAAGTAAGTGAGAGGCATGTGTGTGAGGTGTGTGTGTGAGAGGCAAGGATTAAAGGAGGCATTTGGGCATTTCTACAGGGCTACGTACAGAGCACACACCTGATCTGGGTACATGCTACCTTACAAATATATGGTGGGGTGTCCGTTTCTGAATGTGTGTGTGTGAGGCGTGTGTGTGTGTGTAAGTGAGAGGCGTGTGTACGTGTTTAAGTGAAAGCGGTGTGTGTGTGTGAGGCGTGTGTGTAAGTGAGAGGCGTGTGTGTGTTTAAGTGAAAGCGGTGTGTGTGTGTGTGTTTTCAAGTGAAGGAGGCATGTGTGTGTGAGTGAGTGAAAGAGGCATGAGTAAGTGAGAGGCATGTGTGTGTTTTTAAGTGAAAGAGGCATGTGTGTGTTTAAGTGAAAGGCGTTTGTGTATTAAAGAATATTAATGAATATTAAGCCCACTCCACTATCCACCCCTCTCCTGCTTATTAAACACCCACTACCACCCTGGAAGTCATGTACTGGGTCCTCTTCATTCAGCCCAATGCCCCCTTCTACAGTTTAGTGTTCTCCCTCCTGCCCCATCTCCCATTATCTGTGCAATAAAGGAGTAATTAACAGAAATTAATGCTCCAGTTCCTACATGCTGAGCGAAAGATAGAACATTGACTCCTTCCCACGGGACAACAAAGCTGCCGCTGATAGCACACCCAGAAGTGCCAAGAGAGGGGGGGAGAGGGTACAAATTACCTGGGCCCAGGTCTGATGGAGGGGCCCAGTTGGGGCCCAAGTCCACACCTCCTGTGATTAGTCCATGCCCCCTGAAAGTACCTGGGCCCAGCCAGGTTCTGTACTTCCCTGGCTGGGAGGCATGCCATGCTATTCTGAGTGGGTGCTTCTCACGTGCTAGACAACCCCTCAAAGAGGTGTGGCCATGGCCCCAGCATGCTGTGGTCACACCCCCTCTAGGGGGGACAGGGGGTCCAGACAGTTGTTGTACCGGGGCTCAGAATTTCTCTTGGTAGCCCTCAGCACACCCCACCCCTACCGCTCGAGGATGGGTAGGGCCCCCAGTCCATTGCTTTGGCCAGGGGCCTACACTGCTCTTAAGATGACCCTGGAGGAAGGGTCCCAGATGGAGACTGCACACAGCCCCCCCCCCCTCCCCCCATCTCTTAATACACCCGTGCATCTGCGATTTTTTTTGCTAATGCCAAATTGTGCAATAAAAAACAGGAATGGGGCTCAGTTCAGTTTCAGGTAGACGCACAAAACAGTCAAGCAAAATGGTAGCACCTTTTCCAAGGAAATGCAGTTATCTATTAAAGATGTTGAAATTACTGTAACACTCTTCTTATTCTCCACGGAAAGGCCCATCATTTCACTGAATGATGCAGAAAGTAGAGATGAGCGCCTGAAATTTTTCGGGTTTTGTGTTTTGGTTTTGGGTTCGGTTCCGCGGCCGTGTTTTGGGTTCGAACGCGTTTTGGCAAAACCTCACCGAATTTTTTTTGTCGGATTCGGGTGTGTTTTGGATTCGGGTGTTTTTTTCCAAAAACACTAAAAAACAGCTTAAATCATAGAATTTGGGGGTCATTTTGATCCCAAAGTATTATTAACCTCAAAAACCATAATTTCCACTCATTTTCAGTCTATTCTGAATACCTCACACCTCACAATATTATTTTTAGTCCTAAAATTTGCACCGAGGTCGCTGTGTGAGTAAGATAAGCGACCCTAGTGGCCGACACAAACACCGGGCCCATCTAGGAGTGGCACTGCAGTGTCACGCAGGATGTCCCTTCCAAAAAACCCTCCCCAAACAGCACATGACGCAAAGAAAAAAAGAGGCGCAATGAGGTAGCTGTGTGAGTAAGATTAGCGACCCTAGTGGCCGACACAAACACCGGGCCCATCTAGGAGTGGCACTGCAGTGTCACGCAGGATGGCCCTTCCAAAAAACCCTCCCCAAACAGCACATGACGCAAAGAAAAAAAGAGGCGCAATGAGGTAGCTGTGTGAGTAAGATTAGCGACCCATGTGGCCGACACAAACTCCGGGTCCATCTAGGAGTGGCACTGCAGTGTCACGCAGGATGTCCCTTCCAAAAAACCCTCCCCAAACAGCACATGACGCAAAGAAAAAAAGAGGCGCAATGAGGTAGCTGACTGTGTGAGTAAGATTAGCGACCCTAGTGGCCGTCACAAACACCGGGCCCATCTAGGAGTGGCACTGCAGTGTCACGCAGGATGTCCCTTCCAAAAAAACCCTCCCCAATCAGCACATGATGCAAAGAAAAAGAAAAGAAAAAAGAGGTGCAAGATGGAATTGTCCTTGGGCCCTCCCACCCACCCTTATGTTGTATAAACAAAACAGGACATGCACACTTTAACCAACCCATCATTTCAGTGACAGGGTCTGCCACACGACTGTGACTGATATGACGGGTTGGTTTGGACCCCCCCCAAAAAAGAAGCAATTAATCTCTCCTTGCACAAACTGGCTCTACAGAGGCAAGATGTCCACCTCATCTTCACCCTCCGATATATCACCGTGTACATCCCCCTCCTCACAGATTATCAATTCGTCCCCACTGGAATCCACCATCTCAGCTCCCTGTGTACTTTGTGGAGGCAATTGCTGCTGGTCAATGTCTCCGCGGAGGAATTGATTATAATTCATTTTAATGAACATCATCTTCTCCACATTTTCTGGATGTAACCTCGTACGCCGATTGCTGACAAGGTGAGCGGCGGCACTAAACACTCTTTCGGAGTACACACTTGTGGGAGGGCAACTTAGGTAGAATAAAGCCAGTTTGTGCAAGGGCCTCCAAATTGCCTCTTTTTCCTGCCAGTATAAGTACGGACTGTGTGACGTGCCTACTTGGATGCGGTCACTCATATAATCCTCCACCATTCTATCAATGTTGAGAGAATCATATGCAGTGACAGTAGACGACATGTCCGTAATCGTTGTCAGGTCCTTCAGTCCGGACCAGATGTCAGCATCAGCAGTCGCTCCAGACTGCCCTGCATCACCGCCAGCGGGTGGGCTCGGAATTCTGAGCCTTTTCCTCGCACCCCCAGTTGCGGGAGAATGGGAAGGAGGAGATGTTGACAGGTCGCGTTCCGCTTGACTTGACAATTTTGTCACCAGCAGGTCTTTCAACCCCAGCAGACCTGTGTCTGCCGGAAAGAGAGATCCAAGGTAGGCTTTAAATCTAGGATCGAGCACGGTGGCCAAAATGTAGTGCTCTGATTTCAACAGATTGACCACCCGTGAATCCTTGTTAAGCGAATTAAGGGCTGCATCCACAAGTCCCACATGCCTAGCGGAATCGCTCCCTTTTAGCTCCTTCTTCAATGCCTCCAGCTTCTTCTGCAAAAGCCTGATGAGGGGAATGACCTGACTCAGGCTGGCAGTGTCTGAACTGACTTCACGTGTGGCAAGTTCAAAGGGCATCAGAACCTTGCACAACGTTGAAATCATTCTCCACTGCACTTGAGACAGGTGCATTCCATCTCCTATATCGTGCTCAATTGTATAGGCTTGAATGGCCTTTTGCTGCTCCTCCAACCTCTGAAGCATATAGAGGGTTGAATTCCACCTCGTTACCACTTCTTGCTTCAGATGATGGCAGGGCAGGTTCAGTAGTTTTTGGTGGTGCTCCAGTCTTCTGTACGTGGTGCCTGTACGCCGAAAGTGTCCCGCAATTTTTCTGGCCACCGACAGCATCTCTTGCACGCCCCTGTCGTTTTTTAAAAAATTCTGCACCACCAAATTCAAGGTATGTGCAAAACATGGGACGTGCTGGAATTTGCCCATATTTAATGCACACACAATATTGCTGGCGTTGTCCGATGCCACAAATCCACAGGAGAGTCCAATTGGGGTAAGCCATTCCGCGATGATCTTCCTCAGTTGCCGTAAGAGGTTTTCAGCTGTGTGCGTATTCTGGAAAGCGGTGATACAAAGCGTAGCCTGCCTAGGAAAGAGTTGGCGTTTGCGAGATGCTGCTACTGGTGCCGCCGCTGCTGTTCTTGCGGCGGGAGTCCATACATCTACCCAGTGGGCTGTCACAGTCATATAGTCCTGACCCTGCCCTGCTCCACTTGTCCACATGTCCGTGGTTAAGTGGACATTGGGTACAACTGCATTTTTTAGGAGACTGGTGAGTCTTTTTCTGACGTCCGTGTACATTCTCGGTATCGCCTGCCTAGAGAAGTGGAACCTAGATGGTATTTGGTAACGGGGGCACACTGCCTCAATAAATTGTCTAGTTCCCTGTGAACTAACGGCGGATACCGGACGCACGTCTAACACCAACATAGTTGTCAAGGACTCAGTTATCCGCTTTGCAGTAGGATGACTGCTGTGATATTTCATCTTCCTCGCAAATGACTGTTGAACAGTCAATTGCTTACTGGAAGTAGTACAAGTGGGCTTACGACTTCCCCTCTGGGATGACCATCGACTCCCAGCGGCAACAACAGCAGCGCCAGCAGCAGTAGGCGTTACACGCAAGGATGCATCGGAGGAATCCCAGGCAGGAGAGGACTCGTCAGACTTGCCAGTGACATGGCCTGCAGGACTATTGGCATTCCTGGGGAAGGAGGAAATTGACACTGAGGGAGTTGGTGGGGTGGTTTGCGTGAGCTTGGTTACAAGAGGAAGGGATTTACTGGTCAGTGGACTGCTTCCGCTGTCACCCAAAGTTTTTGAACTTGTCACTGACTTATTATGAATGCGCTGCAGGTAACGTATAAGGGAGGATGTTCCGAGGTGGTTAACGTCCTTACCCCTACTTATTACAGCTTGACAAAGGGAACACACGACTTGACACCTGTTGTCCGCATTTCTGGTGAAATACCTCCACACCGAAGAGCTGATTTTTTTGGTATTTTCACCTGGCATGTCAACGGCCATATTCCTCCCACGGACAACAGGTGTCTCCCCGGGTGCCTGACTTAAACAAACCACCTCACCATCAGAATCCTCCTGGTCAATTTCCTCCCCAGCGCCAGCAACACCCATATCCTCCTCATCCTGGTGTACTTCAACACTGACATCTTCAATCTGACTATCAGGAACTGGACTGCGGGTGCTCCTTCCAGCACTTGCAGGGGGCGTGCAAATGGTGGAAGGCGCATGCTCTTCACGTCCAGTGTTGGGAAGGTCAGGCATCGCAACCGACACAATTGGACTCTCCTTGTGGATTTGGGATTTCAAAGAACGCACAGTTCTTTGCGGTGCTTTTGCCAGCTTGAGTCTTTTCAGTTTTCTAGCGAGAGGCTGAGTGCTTCCATCCTCATGTGAAGCTGAACCACTAGCCATGAACATAGGCCAGGGCCTCAGCCGTTCCTTGCCACTCCGTGTGGTAAATGGCATATTGGCAAGTTTACGCTTCTCCTCCGACAATTTTATTTTAGGTTTTGGAGTCCTTTTTTTACTGATATTTGGTGTTTTGGTTTTGACATGCTCTGTACTATGCCATTGGGCATCGGCCTTGGCAGACGACGTTGCTGGCATTTCATCGTCTCGGCCATGACTAGTGGCAGCAGCTTCAGCACGAGGTGGAAGTGGATCTTGATCTTTCCCTAATTTTGGAACCTCAACATTTTTGTTCTCCATATTTTAATAGGCACAACTAAAAGGCACCTCAGGTAAACAATGGAGATGGATGGATTGGATACTAGTATACAATTATGGACGGGCTGCCGAGTGCCGACACAGAGGTAGCCACAGCCGTGAACTACCGCACTGTACTGTGTCTGCTGCTAATATATAGACTGGTTGATAAAGAGATAGTATACTCGTAACTAGTATGTAT
Organism: Pseudophryne corroboree; assembly: GCF_028390025.1. Classification (NCBI taxonomy): domain Eukaryota; kingdom Metazoa; phylum Chordata; class Amphibia; order Anura; family Myobatrachidae; genus Pseudophryne; species Pseudophryne corroboree. The sequence goes on from NC_086455.1 coordinate 58,651,789, forward strand.
GTATAAAGAAAGAAAAAAAAACCACGGTTAGGTGGTATATACAATTATGGACGGGCTGCCGAGTGCCGACACAGAGGTAGCCACAGCCGTGAACTACCGCACTGTACTGTGTCTGCTGCTAATATATAGACTGGTTGATAAAGAGATAGTATACTCGTAACTAGTATGTATGTATAAAGAAAGAAAAAAAAAACACGGTTAGGTGGTATATACAATTATGGACGGGCTGCCGAGTGCCGACACAGAGGTAGCCACAGCCGTGAACTACCGCACTGTACTGTGTCTGCTGCTAATATATAGACTGGTTGATAAAGAGATAGTATACTCGTAACTAGTATGTATGTATAAAGAAAGAAAAAAAAACCACGGTTAGGTGGTATATACAATTATGGACGGGCTGCCGAGTGCCGACACAGAGGTAGGTAGCCACAGCCGTGAACTACCGCACTGTACTGTGTCTGCTGCTAATATATAGACTGGTTGATAAAGAGATAGTATACTCGTAACTAGTATGTATGTATAAAGAAAGAAAAAAAAACCACGGTTAGGTGGTATATACAATTATGGACGGGCTGCCGAGTGCCGACACAGAGGTAGCCACAGCCGTGAACTACCGCACTGTACTGTGTCTGCTGCTAATATATAGACTGGTTGATAAAGAGATAGTATACTCGTAACTAGTATGTATGTATAAAGAAAGAAAAAAAAACCACGGTTAGGTGGTATATACAATTATGGACGGGCTGCCGAGTGCCGACACAGAGGTAGCCACAGCCGTGAACTACCGCACTGTACTGTGTCTGCTGCTAATATATAGACTGGTTGATAAAGAGATAGTATACTCGTAACTAGTATGACTATAAAGAAAGAAAAAAAAACCACGGTTAGGTCACTGGTATATACAATTATGGACGGGCTGCCGAGTGCCGACACAGAGGTAGCCACAGCCGTGAACTACCGCACTGTACTGTGTCTGCTGCTAATATATAGACTGGTTGATAAAGAGATAGTATACTCGTAACTAGTATGTATGTATAAAGAAAGAAAAAAAAACCACGGTTAGGTGGTATATACAATTATGGACGGGCTGCCGAGTGCCGACACAGAGGTAGCCACAGCCGTGAACTACCGCACTGTACTGTGTCTGCTGCTAATATATAGACTGGTTGATAAAGAGATAGTATACTCGTAACTAGTATGTATGTATAAAGAAAGAAAAAAAAACCACGGTTAGGTGGTATATACAATTATGGACGGGCTGCCGAGTGCCGACACAGAGGTAGCCACAGCCGTGAACTACCGCACTGTACTGTGTCTGCTGCTAATATATAGACTGGTTGATAAAGAGATAGTATACTCGTAACTAGTATGTATGTATAAAGAAAGAAAAAAAAACCACGGTTAGGTGGTATATACAATTATGGACGGGCTGCCGAGTGCCGACACAGAGGTAGCCACAGCCGTGAACTACCGCACTGTACTGTGTCTGCTGCTAATATATAGACTGGTTGATAAAGAGATAGTATACTCGTAACTAGTATGTATGTATAAAGAAAGAAAAAAAAACCACGGTTAGGTCACTGGTATATACAATTATGGACGGGCTGCCGAGTGCCGACACAGAGGTAGCCACAGCCGTGAACTACCGCACTGTACTGTGTCTGCTGCTAATATAGACTGGTTAATAAAGAGATAGTATACTACTAATATTATATACTGGTGGTCAGGTCACTGGTCACTAGTCACACTGGCAGTGGCACTCCTGCAGCAAAAGTGTGCACTGTTTAATTTTAATATAATATTATGTACTCCTGGCTCCTGCTATAACCTATAACTGGCACTGCAGTAGTGCTCCCCAGTCTCCCCCACAATTATAAGCTGTGTGAGCTGAGCAGTCAGACAGATATATAATATATATAGATGATGCAGCACACTGGCCTGAGCCTGAGCAGTGCACACAGATATGGTATGTGACTGAGTCACTGTGTGCTGTGTATCGCTTTTTTCAGGCAGAGAACGGATTATAAATAAAAGTGGTGGTCACTGGTCACTATCAGCAAAACTCTGCACTGTACACTACTGAGTACTCCTAATGCTCCCCAAAATTAGTAAATCAAGTGTCTAAACGGAGATGACGCCAGCCACGTCCTCTCCCTATCAATCTCAATGCACGTGTGAAAATGGCGGCGACGCGCGGCTCCTTATATAGAATCCGAGTCTCGCGATAGAATCCGAGCCTCGCGAGAATCCGACAGCGTCATGATGACGTTCGGGCGCGCTCGGGTTAACCGAGCAAGGCGGGAAGATCCGAGTCGCTCGGACCCGTGAAAAAAAACATGAAGTTCTGGCGGGTTCGGATTCAGAGAAACCGAACCCGCTCATCTCTAGCAGAAAGTACCTTCCAAATTAACAGTCAACGTGGTACACTATTACTAAATGAAAATAATCAAAGTGGAACCATAATTGTTACTCCATAAAACACATTAAATCTGTCCCGTCAGCCATCGCATGCATATCAGTGTTTACTAATGCCGTATGCATGAATATTTCAGCAAAGCAAATATTTCAGCTCCCCTTAAGAGCTGCTCGTTAAGGTGTGGGACTTCTGGGTTTAGGACCTGGGAGTCCATCTGCGCATGCGTTGAGTCCGATTGGATCCCCTTCAGGGGTAAATGTGATAGAAACCCATAGGCTTCTAGGTAATGCCATCTTACGCACCGCATCCAAGTGCCGGAATGTACTGTATTCCACAGCTTAGTGCATATGCAGTAAGTGGCCAAACCTTCGAAAACTGCATTTTCTGAGATTTGGTCACATTTTTAGCGTTGATGCGTACCACCCCGTGAGATGAAGAACCCACTGTTGCAATCAGTACTCCATGTGATCATATGAAGATTACTTGATAAGGGACCCTTGGGTCTATTTACTAAGCGGTGGATGGAGATAAAGTGGACGGAGAAAAAGTACCAGCCAATCAGCTCCTAATTGCCATTTTTCAAACCCAGCCTGTGACATGGCAGTTAGGAGCTGATTGGCTGGTACTTTATCTCCGTCCACTTTGTCTCCATCCAAGGCTTAGTAAATAGGCCCCATAGTCCCTTTTGGACATGTGCTTACAATAAATGTTCTTGGTATGCACTGCAGTATATAACATTTTCTTTCAGCTGGAATCCTGGTGAACCAATGGTCATCTCCAGCAATCAAGGCAAGCACTATGATAATATAACACTTTAAATCGGACCATTTGGTCAATAAAAACATAGCACATGGGGAAAGTACTAAAATGACTATTACGAGTGCTTTAATGAGTGAAATCACATTCTGTTATATCTATACAGAAATGGTGGCGCCCCACCAGCAGCGGATCTTGCCACGGGCAAGCAGTACTTTTGCCCGGGGCGCCGCCTTCCGGAGGGTGACGGTCCATCCGGAGGGGCGCCGCACCATGGCAAGATCCGCAACTGTGCAGTGTGCACCCCAGCAGTGCCCCCACCCCACCCCCCGCTGTGAAGGGAACCAGACGCTACGCATCTAGTTTCCCTTCGTGGCGCTGGTCCCCGGCTGTGAAGGGAATCAGACGCTAAGCGTCTAGTTTCCCTTCATGGAGAGGACCTCTGTTGTGCGGTGCGCGATGACGTCATCGCGCACCGCACAGCATTGTGGCACAGACGCTAGGGGTCATAATTGACCTCTAGTGTCTATGCTGTGCTATGGGAGAGACGTCATGACTGACGTCTCTCCCATAGATCCGAGGAGAGGAGCGGCGCGGCGGAGGTCTGCAGGTCTGGAATCAGGAGCGGGGTTAGTAAGTATACTTTTTTTTTGTTTTGTTTTCCTTTCAGCGGCGCTACAAATGGCCCTGCGCCCCACTATAAGTCCTGCTGTACACAGACTGCCAAAACTGCCAAACTCTAAGCGGTAAAAAGAGAATAGGGAATGTCCCACCCACTCAACCAACATGTTTTGACTTTGCTTCAGTGTTTTTCAAGGTGAGTGAGCAAGTAAATAGAATAAAATAAATAAATAAAATAATAATTTTTTTTATAAATAAAAACCTGAACACTACACCGGAAGTGGAAGAACCCTGCTATGGTGTCCGTGATGTCCTTGTGTCAATAACTCTTTTGCCCAGAAATATAAAGTTAGTTGACATTGGTGGTAATTCTGAGTTGATCGCAGCAGCAAGTTAGTTAGCAATTGGGCAAAACCATGTGCACTGCAGGGGGGGCAGATATAACATGTGCAGAGAGAGTTAGATTTGGGTGGGTTATTTCATTTCTGTGTAGGGTAAATACTGGCTGCTTTATTTTTACACTGCAATTTAGATTTCAGTTTGAATACACCCCACCCAAATCTAACTCTCTCTGCACATGTTATATCTGTCCCCCCTGCAGTGCACATGGTTTTGCCCAACTGCTAACAAATCTGTGGCTGCAATCAACTCAGAATTAGGCCCATTGGGGGTCATTCCGAGTTGATCGCTCGCTGCCGTTTTTCGCAGCATAGCGATCAGGCTAAAAACCGGCTGTTCTGCGCATGGGTCGCAGGGCGCACGCGCCAAGTAATTTCACACAAAACGAAGCAATTTTACACCGGGGCGAGCAATGCTTTTCAGTCGCTCTGCTGATCGGTGTGTGATTGACAGGAAGAGGGTGTTTCTGGGCGGAAACTGACCGTTTTCCGGGAGTGTGCTAAAAAACGCAGGCGTGTCAGGCTAAAACGCAGGAGTGGCTGGGGAAACGGGGGAGTGGCTGGTCGAACGCAGGGCGTGTTTGTGACGTCAAAGCATGAACTAAACGAACTGAGGTGATCGCAATCTAGGAGTAGGTCTGGAGCTACTCAAAAACTGCAGGAAAAGATTTTTGAGCAGTTCTGCTAATCTTTCATTCGCTATTCTGCTAAGCTAAGATACACTCCCAGAGGGCGGCGGCCTAGCGTGTGCACTGCTGCTAAAAGCAGCTAGCGAGCGATCAACTCGGAATGAGGGCCATTGTGCACTGTGTGCGATGACGTCAAAGGATCCAGTAGTAATAATAGAGGGTAGCATTAATAGAGTAACCATAAGGAGGGAATTTACACTTCTTAGATGTACTAAGCCTTGTGCTAAGCCTTTTTTTTTTTTTTTTAAAGGAGACCCGATCAGAATGAACATATAATAAGGTACCACTTTACAACTATAAACACAATACATATTAATCCCACAGGGTACAAACACAAACTTAATTACAGGAAATCTCTTTGATTCAAACCGTGGTTTAAACCACCAGACGATAATGTATTAAGAATAAAAATGTATTTCATTTCGGCCGTAGACAGTCTGGCATCCCTATGGTTAGTACGCCAATAATCTTTAACTTTACTAATTCCACAGAACCGCCTAATACATGATACTGAGGGGCAGATGTATGAACCTGGAGAAAGCATAAGGAAGTGATAAACCAGTGATAAGTGCAAAGTGATAAAGGCACCAGCCAATCAGATCCTAACTGTTAATTGACATATTGGAGTTGATTGGCTGGTGCCTTTATCACCTTGTACATATCACTGGTTTATCACTTCCTTATGCCTTCTCCAGGTTAATACATCTGCCCCTGGGTGTGGTATGCGTGACCGGAGGTCAGCATACCTATGGCGGAATCCTGGCAGCGAAATGCCGGCAGTTGGGGAGCGAGCGCAACAAGACCCTTACGGGCTCGGTGGTGACCTGCGGTTGCCGTGGGTTCTATCCCCACTCTATGGGTGTTGTGGATGCCCACGAGTGGGAATAGTCCCTGTTGGTCGGCATGCCGACCGTCGGGATTGTGAGGGGGAGGGATGTAGGGGGAGGTTATTTGACCGTCGGTCTCCTGACCGCCAGTCACATAACTACATCCCATAATAATAGATGAAGAATAATAGATTCTTCATCTCAGAATGGCATCCAGTGGGAGTGATGAAACATTTTTGTACGCAACCACTTTCAGCGACATTCCCACAACATCCTATAAGACGCAGCATCCCCATGCATCTGAAAGGCTATATTTCTGTTACTGCCAATTTCAGACATATTTATTACCGTGCGTCGGTATCAGTACTGTGACTCTGTTCTCTAACAATTGGAGATTCAAGGGAAGGGGAAAAGGTGTAGAACCTCTGCACTGGACTTATGTCAGATTATTAACACTTATGATGAACTAACAAATTACCCCAATTTTCATATTATTTTGAGCCAATTCATGGTGTTGTGTGGGGGTGCCGCCATAGACAATAAATTGGAAGAGTAGTACTAGAAAGAAAAGGATTGTCTCTCAGGCATTTTAATCATATGAAATTAAAAGTTAAATTTCTCTGACGTCCTAGTGGATGCTGGGAACTCCGTAAGGACCATGGGGAATAGACGGGCTCCGCAGGAGACTGGGCACTCTAAAAGAAAGATTAGGTACTATCTGGTGTGCACTGGCTCCTCCCACTATGACCCTCCTCCAGACCTCAGTTAGATTTCTGTGCCCGGCCGAGCTGGATGCACACTAGGGGCTCTCCTGAGCTCCTAGAAAGAAAGTTTATTTTAGGTTTTTTATTTTACAGTGAGACCTGCTGGCAACAGGCTCACTGCATCGAGGGACTAAGGGGAGAAGAAGCGAACCTACCTGCTTGCAGCTAGCTTGGGCTTCTTAGGCTACTGGACACCATTAGCTCCATAGGGATCGACCGCATGGAACTGGCCTTGGTGTTCGTTCCCGGAGCCGCGCCGCCGTCCCCCTTACAGAGCCAGAAGCAAGAAGAGGTCCGGAAAATCGTCGGCAGAAGACTTCGGTCTTCACCAAGGTAGCGCACAGCACTGCAGCTGTGCGCCATTGCTCCTCATGCACACTTCACACGCCGGTCACTGAGGGTGCAGGGCGCTGGGGGGGGGGGCGCCCTGAGGGCAATATATGACACCTTGGCTGGCAAATCTACATCATATATAGTCCTAGAGGCTATATAGATGTAAAATTACCCCTGCCAGTATTCCAGAAAAAGCGGGAGAAAGTCAGTTGAAAAAGGGGCGGGGCTTCTCCCTCAGCACACTGGCGCCATTTTCTCTTCACAGTGCAGCTGGAAGACAGCTCCCCAGGCTCTCCCCTGTAGTTTTCAGGCTCAAAGGGTTAAAAAGAGAGGGGGGGCACAAAATTTAGGCGCAATATTGTATATACAAGCAGCTATTGGGAAAAATTCACTCAATATAGTGTTAATCCCAAAATTATATAGCGCTCTGGTGTGTGCTGGCATACTCTCTCTCTGTCTCCCCAAAGGGCTGTGTGGGGTCCTGTCCTCAGTCAGAGCATTCCCTGTGTGTGCGGTGTGTCGGTACGGCTGTGTCGACACGTTTGATGAGGAGGCTTATGTGATGGCAGAGCAGATGCCGATAAATGTGATGTCGCCCCCTGTGGGGCCGACACCAGAGTGGATGGATAGGTGGAAGGTATAAACCGACAGTGTCAACTCCTTACATAAAAGGCTGGATGACGTAACAGCTATGGGACAGCCGGCTTCTCAACCCGCGCCTGCCCAGGCGTCTCAAAGGCCATCAAAACGCCCGCTCCCTCAGATGGCAGACACAGATGTCGACTCCAGTGTCGACGAGGTTGAGACATATACACAATCCACTAGGAACATCCGTTACATGATCCCGGCAATAAAAAATGTGTTACACATTTCTGACATTAACCCAAGTACCACTAAAAAAGGGTTTTATATTTGGGGAGAAAAAGCAGGCAGTGTTTTGTTCCCCCATCAAATGAGTGAATGAAGTGTGAAAAAGCGTGGGTTCACCCGATAAGAAACTGGTAATTTCTAAAAAGTTACTGATGGCGTACCCTTTCCCGCCAGAGGATAAGTTACGCTGGGAGATATCCCCTAGGGTGGATAAGGCGCTCACACGTTTGTCAAAAAAGGTGGCACTGCCGTCTTAGGATACGGCCACTTAGAAGGTACCTGCTGATAAAAAGCAGGAGGCAATCCTGAAGTCTGTATTTACACACTCAGGTACTAGACTGAGACCTGCAGATAGTGCTGCTGCAGCGTGGTCTGTAACCCTGTCAAACAGGGATACTATTTTGCGAACATAAGACGTCTTCTTATATATGAGGGATGCACAGAGGGATATTTTGCCGGCTGGCATCCAGAATTAATGCAATGTCCATTCTGTCAGGAGGGTATTAGAGACCCGACAGTGGACAGGTGATGCTGACTTTAAAAGGCACATAGAGCCTTATAAGGGTGAGGAATTGTTTGGGGATGGTCTCTGGGACCTCGTATCCACAGCAACAGCTGGGAAGAAATTTTTTTACCTCAGGTTTCCTCACAGCCTAGAAAGCCCTGTATTATCAGGTACAGTCCTTTCGGCTTCAGAAAAGCAAGCGGGTCAAAGGCGCTTCCTTTCTACACAGAGACTAGGGAAGAGGGAAAAAGCTGCACCAGTCAGCCAGTTCCCAGAATCAAAATTCTTCCCCCGCTTCCTCTGAGTCCACCGCATGACGCGGGGGCTCCACAGGCGTAGCCAGGTACGGTGGGGGGCCGCCTCAAAAATTTCAGCGATCAGTGGGCTCGCTCACAGGTGGATCCCTGGATCCTTCAAGTAGTATCTCAGGGGTACAAGCTGGAATTCGAAGCATCTCCCCCCCGCCGTTTCCTCAAATCTGCCTTGCCGACAACTCCCTCAGGCAGGGAGGCTGTGCTAGAGGCAATTCACAAGCTGTATTCCCAGCAGGTGATAGTCAAGGTGCCCCTACTTCAACAAGGACGGGGTTACTATTCCACACTGTTTGTGGTACCGAAACCGGACGGTTCGGTGAGACCCATTTTAAATTTGAAATCCTTGAACACATACATAAAAAAATTCAAGTTCAAGATGGAATCGCTCAGGGTGGTTATTGCAAGCCTGGAGGAGGGGGATTACATGGTATCCCTGGACATCAAGGATGCTTACCTACATGTCCCCATTTACCATCCTCACCAGGAGTACCTCAGATTTGTGGTACAGGATTGCCATTACCAATTCCAAACACTGCCGTTTGGACTGTCCACGGCACCGAGGGTCTTTACCAAGGTAATGGCAGAAATGATGATACTCCTTCGAAAAAAGGGAGTTTTAATTATCCCGTACTTGGACGATCTCCTTATAAAGGCGAGGTCCAAGGAGCAGTTGTTGGTCGGAGTAGCACTATCTCGGGAAGTGCTACAACAGCACGGATGGATTCTATACATTCCAAAGTCACAGCTGGTTCCTACCACATGCCTACTGTTCCTGGGGATGGTTCTGGACACAGAACAGAAAAAAGTGTTTCTCCCGCAGGAGAAAGCCAAGGAGCTGTCATCTCTAGTCAGAGACCTCCTGAAACCAAAACAGGTATCAGTGCATCACTGCACACGAGTCCTGGGAAAAATGGTAGCTTCTTACGAAGCAAAATTCCATTCGGCAGGTTCCATGCAAGAACCTTTCAGTGGGACCTCTTGGACAAGTGGTCGGGATCGCATCTTCAGATGCATCGGCTGATAACCCTGTCTCCAAGGACCAGGGTATCTCTACTGTGGTGGCTGCAGAGTGCTCATCTTCAAGAGGGCCGCAGATTCGTCATACAGGACTGGGTCCTGGTAACCACGGATGCCAGCCTTCGAGGCTGGGGGGCAGTCACACAGGGAAGAAATTTCCAAGGACTTTGGTCAAGTCAGGAGTCGTCCCTACACATAAATATTCTGGAACTGAGGGCCATTTACAATGCCCTAAGTCTGGCAAGGCCTCTGCTTCAAAACCAGCCGGTACTGATCCAATCAGACAACATCACGGCAGTCGCCCATGTAAACCGACAGGGCGGCACAAGAAGCAAGATGGCTATGGCAGAAGCCACAAGGATTCTCCGATTGGCGGAAAATCACGTCTTAGCACTGTCAGCAGTGTTCATTCCGGGAGTGGACAACTGGGAAGCAGACTTCCTCAGCAGACACGACCTACACCCGGGAGAGTGGGGACTTCATCCAGAAGTCTTCCAACTGTTGGTAAACCGTTGGGAAAGGCCACAGGTGGACATGATGGCGTCCCGCCTAAACAAAAAACTAGATATTGCACCAGGTCAAGGGACCCTCAGGCAATAGCTGTGGACGCTCTAGTGACACCGTGGGTGTACCAGTCGGTTTATGTATTCCCTCCTCTGCCTCTCATACCAAAGGTACTGAGAATAATAAGAAAACGAGGAGTAAGAACGATACTCGTGGTTCCGGATGGGCCAAGAAGAGCTTGGTACCCAGAACTTCAAGAAATGATATCAGAGGACCCATGGCCTCTACCGCTCAGACAGGATCTGCTACAGCAGGGGCCCTGTCTGTTCCAAGACTTACCGTGGCTGCGTTTGACGGCATGGCGGTTGAATTCCGGATCCTAAAGGAAAAGGGCATTCCGGAAGAAGTCATTCCTACGCTGATAAAAGCCAGGAAAGAAGTAACCGCAAACCATTATCACCGTATTTGGCGAAAATATGTTGCATGGTGTGAGGCCAGGAAGGCCCCAACAGAGGAATTTCAGCTGGGTCGTTTTCTGCACTTCCTACAGTCAGGGGTGACTATGGGCCTAAAATTGGGTTCCATTAAGGTCCAGATTTCGGCTCTGTCGATTTTCTTCCAGAAAGAACTGGTTTCACTGCCTGGAGTTCAGACATTTGTAAAGGGAGTGCTACATATTCAGCCCCCTTTTGTGCCTCCTGTGGCACCTTGGGATCTCAACGTGGTGTTGAGTTTCTTAAAATCACATTGGTTTGAGCCACTTAAAACTGTGGATTTGAAATATCTCACGTGGAAAGTGGTCATGTTATTGGCCTTGGCTGCGGCCAGGCGTGTGTCAGAATTGGCGGCTTTGTCATGTGAAAGCCCTTATCTGATTTTCCATATGGATAGGGCAGAATTGAGGACTCGTCCCCAGTTTCTCCCTAAGGTGGTATCAGCTTTTCACTTGAACCAACCTATTGTAGTGCCTGCGGCTACTAGGGACTTGGAAGATTCCAAGTTACTGGACGTAGTCAGGGCCTTAAAAATTTATATTTCCAGGACGGCTGGAGTCAGGAAAACTGACTCGCTTTTTATCCTGTAGGCACCCAACAAAATAGGTGCTCCTGCTTCTAAGCAGACTATTGCTCGCTGAATTTGTAGCACAATTCAGCTGGAGCATTCTGCGGCTGGATTGCCACATCCTAAATCAGTAAAAGCCCATTCCACGAGGAAAGTGGGCTCATCTTGGGCGGCTGCCCGAGGGGTCTCGGCTTTACAATTTTGCCGAGCTGCAACTTGGTCAGGGGCAAACACGGTTGCTAAATTCTACAAAATAGATACCCTGGCTGAGGAGGACCTTGAGTTCTCTCATTCGGTGCTGCAGAGTCATCCGCACTCTCCCGCCCGTTTGGGAGCTTTGGTATAATCCCCATGGTCCTTACGGAGTTCCCAGCATCCACTAGGACGTCAGAGAAAATAAGATTTTACTCACCGGTAAATCTATTTCTCGTAGTCCGTAGTGGATGCTGGGCGCCCATCCCAAGTGCGGATTGTCTGCAATACTTGTATGTAGTTATTGCCTAACTAAGGGTTATTGTTGAGCCATCTGTTGAGAGGCTCAGTTATATTTCATACTGTTAACTGGGTGTAGTATCACGAGTTATACGGTGTGATTGGTGTGGCTGGTATGAGTCTTACCCGGGATTCAAAATCCTTCCTTATTGTGTCAGCTCTTCCGGGCACAGTATCCTAACTGAGGTCTGGAGGAGGGTCATAGTGGGAGGAGCCAGTGCACACCAGATAGTACCTAATCTTTCTTTTAGAGTGCCCAGTCTCCTGCGGAGCCCGTCTATTCCCCATGGTCCTTACGGAGTTCCCAGCATCCACTACGGACTACGAGAAATAGATTTACCGGTGAGTAAAATCTTATTTTTAAATATATTTACCTTTTTCTTGTAAGTGCGCCAACAAAGAGACAATCCTTTTCTTTCTAGTACTTCTCTAACAATTGGGATAGAAGCGTGGTGCAACACAGACAGATGCACAGTATTAAAACTTCACTTCTCTGTGTACGACATTGGCAGTGCGTGCGCCTCACAATCAGGCCCTTTGAGAGAGTGTTATGTAGATCTAATAGCAGTTTACATCTGAGTTGCAATTAGATCTACTCTACACTAGCGCTTGATCTAATAATGTTGATCTAATCTGGACCTCTACACATATAAAGGGCCCAGGAACCTTGGTGACATCATAAAGACATCATGGGATCTCCTAGGAGAATCCCTGCACTGGACACTTTGAAAGCAAACTCGCATTGAGCACAGTGATAAATTTCCCATTATGCACGTGAGGCACATGCCTAGGGGCGGCACTTGTTTTGGGGGCAGCACTTAGATGCATGTGCTAGTGCTGTCAGACCGAAATGTACCAGTAACTTCAAAATATTTCCATTGTACTGTACCATACGGCATCTTGAAAAGAGTGTAAATGGGTAAGATGCACATACTACCCTATAAAGCTGTCCTACTTAGTAAATATGTATACAGTACATAATAAAAAAAAAATCATAGTGGCTTTTTTTATTCTTATATTAATTGATCTGGCATCTAATGAGGGCTTATAACCATTGAATAAAAATAATACAATTAGGCAGAGGCGGACGGCTGTTACTGTTGTGCCTATTCGTGATGGTTACAGGCACCTGCCAGCATGCATAAGGTAAAGCTCACGCTGGCTAGCAGTAGGATCCGGACACCTGGGTCCAGGAAGACTGCATTGGACGATGCAGACCCTGGACCCATCATGCCTTCAACAGAGCCGTAACTAGGTGTGTGCAGAAGGTGCATTGCCCACAGCGCACTTACCCTGTGGGCGCACCTTCTACATACACCCCGAGTGGCCCATATCCATCCCGCTGACGGCCGCCCTTCCGCTCCCCTGTACTTGCCGCCCGCCGCAGCACCAAGCTCTGCCAGCTGGAGCCTCTGCCACTGACCGCTGTGTATAGTCAGCGGCAGCGATGCAGTTTGTCCCCCCTGTGCTGCTGCGCTCCCGGGTCCCGCGGCCCGCCCCTCTCTGTGTGTGAAGTGTAGTGTTCTGTACAGGAGCCGGCGGGACTCGGGAGCGCAGCAGCACAGGGGGAAAAAACGTCTTGTCACCTAAGCGTCTACAGTCACTACACTACACCTACACTAATACTAACACTACACTAACACTACACTACACTACACTTGTGCTGGAGACGCTGTGGAAGAGCCGCCCGAGAATAGTGTCTGGTCTCTGCTGGGGGAAGCGGCACAGGACTAACGGTAGGGAAGCTCCTCTCCGCTCCATTTTCGAGCTGGGCTGGCCGGGTGAGGCAGTGATTGCCTCGTGAGTCACTCACACTGCAGGTGGAGAAGGGGAGTGGGGGGGGGGGGCTTTAACAAATGATGCTTGCCAGGTGAGCCCTCTCTAACCCGGTATCCTGGGGAAGGAGAGGGGGGGGAGCAGCATCTATGATAAGCAGCCTCTATGATAAGCTATGGTGGCTTATTAGCTTTAATTAATTATAGTAGCTGTTTTCCATTTTTATGTGAAAGAGGTGTGTGTAAAAAGGGGGACGCTGTCTGCTGTAATGTGTAAAAAAGGGGACGCTGTCGGGACGCTGTCTGCCGTAATGTGTAAAAAGGGGACTCTGTCTACCGTAATGTGTAAAAAGAGGGACGCTGTCTGCCGTAATGTGTAAAAAGGGGGACGCTGTGTGCCGTAATGTTTAAAAAGGGGACGCTGTGTGGCGTAATGTGTAAAAAAGGGACGCTGTCTGCCATAATGTGTAAAAAAGGGTACGCTGTCTGCCGTAATGTGTAAAAAAGGGGCTCTACCTGGTGTAGTGGTGCTACTGTGCGGCGTAATTTGAATAATGGAGACTACTGTGCACCGTAATATGAACTGGTATTATTTTGAAGCCACACCCCTTCCCCTTTGAAGCCACGTCCCTATAAAAAAAATTGCGCACCTACGGTGTGCACTGCCCAAGTTTTGATGGGGGGAAGGGACGCCGATGCCGTTTCTTGCACACAGTGCTAAAATGTCTAGTTACGGCACTGGGCCTTCAACATATGGTCAACATGAGTTTTGGGGATTTTTTAGGACTTTTCATACATTACCATCCGTGGGGAATACAATTCAGAATGGTAACCTTGCATGATGCCAGCCATGTGAGGGGATGCAGTACTCTAACTGGGGGTCCATGCGCTCAAATCTACACCATAAAAACCCTAAAGAATCCATGTTGACCTTTTCACGTGTCTACCAATTCTGTGTCAACCATTTCCATTTTCACATGTTGACTTTTTGGGGTAAACACTGTCAACCTTCTGTTGACCTACTGTACGACACCTGTTCTGCACATGGGCAGAACGGGTCTTGCTCCTGTGCAGACCCCTAAACATCGAATTTGTACACAAACCATAGCATTTTCATGCAAATATGAATCAGACCCTGTATACATTAACATTAACACATTATGTGGTTGCTGCAATATATATAGAATTTGTTTACAAGATTCGTATATACTGTCCCGTAGGACTGTTTAAATTAGAGATGAGCGCCTGAAATTTTTCGGGTTTTGTGTTTTGGTTTTGGGTTCGGTTCCGCGGCCGTGTTTTGGGTTCGAACGCGTTTTGGCAAAACCTCACCGAATTATTTTTGTCGGATTCGGGTGTGTTTTGGATTCGGGTGTTTTTTTCCAAAAACACTAAAAAACAGCTTAAATCATAGAATTTGGGGGTCATTTTGATCCCAAAGTATTATTAACCTCAAAAACCATAATTTACACTCATTTTCAGTCTATTCTGAATACCTCACACCTCACAATATTATTTTTAGTCCTAAAATTTGCACCGAGGTCGCTGTGTGAGTAAGATAAGCGACCCTAGTGGCCGACACAAACACCGGGCCCATCTAGGAGTGGCACTGCAGTGTCACGCAGGATGTCCCTTCCAAAAAACCCTCCCCAAACAGCACATGACGCAAAGAAAAAAAGAGGCGCAATGAGGTAGCTGTGTGAGTAAGATTAGCGACCCTAGTGGCCGACACAAACACCGGGCCCATCTAGGAGTGGCACTGCAGTGTCACGCAGGATGGCCCTTCCAAAAAACCCTCCCCAAACAGCACATGACGCAAAGAAAAAAAGAGGCGCAATGAGGTAGCTGTGTGAGTAAGATTAGCGACCCTAGTGGCCGACACAAACACCGGGCCCATCTAGGAGTGGCACTGCAGTGTCACGCAGGATGGCCCTTCCAAAAAACCCTCCCCAAACAGCACATGACGCAAAGAAAAAAAGAGGCGCAATGAGGTAGCTGACTGTGTGAGTAAGATTAGCGACCCTAGTGGCCGACACAAACACCGGGCCCATCTAGGAGTGGCACTGCAGTGTCACGCAGGATGTCCCTTCCAAAAAACCCTCCCCAAACAGCACATGACGCAAAGAAAAAAAGAGGCGCAATGAGGTAGCTGTGTGAGTAAGATTAGCGACCCTAGTGGCCGACACAAACACCGGGCCCATCTAGGAGTGGCACTGCAGTGTCACGCAGGATGTCCCTTCCAAAAAACCCTCCCCAATCAGCACATGATGCAAAGAAAAAGAAAAGAAAAAAGAGGTGCAAGATGGAATTATCCTTGGGCCCTCCCACCCACCCTTATGTTGTATAAACAAAACAGGACATGCACACTTTAACCAACCCATCATTTCAGTGACAGGGTCTGCCACACGACTGTGACTGATATGACGGGTTGGTTTGGACCCCCCCCCAAAAAAGAAGCAATTAATCTCTCCTTGCACAAACTGGCTCTACAGAGGCAAGATGTCCACCTCATCTTCACCCTCCGATATATCACCGTGTACATCCCCCTCCTCACAGATTATCAATTCGTCCCCACTGGAATCCACCATCTCAGCTCCCTGTGTACTTTGTGGAGGCAATTGCTGCTGGTCAATGTCTCCGCGGAGGAATTGATTATAATTCATTTTAATGAACATCATCTTCTCCACATTTTCTGGATGTAACCTCGTACGCCGATTGCTGACAAGGTGAGCGGCGGCACTAAACACTCTTTCGGAGTACACACTTGTGGGAGGGCAACTTAGGTAGAATAAAGCCAGTTTGTGCAAGGGCCTCCAAATTGCCTCTTTTTCCTGCCAGTATAAGTACGGACTGTGTGACGTGCCTACTTGGATGCGGTCACTCATATAATCCTCCACCATTCTATCAATGTTGAGAGAATCATATGCAGTGACAGTAGACGACATGTCCGTAATCGTTGTCAGGTCCTTCAGTCCGGACCAGATGTCAGCATCAGCAGTCGCTCCAGACTGCCCTGCATCACCGCCAGCGGGTGGGCTCGGAATTCTGAGCCTTTTCCTCGCACCCCCAGTTGCGGGAGAATGTGAAGGAGGAGATGTTGACAGGTCGCGTTCCGCTTGACTTGACAATTTTGTCACCAGCAGGTCTTTCAACCCCAGCAGACCTGTGTCTGCCGGAAAGAGAGATCCAAGGTAGGCTTTAAATCTAGGATCGAGCACGTGGCCAAAATGTAGTGCTCTGATTTCAACAGATTGACCACCCGTGAATCCTTGTTAAGCGAATTAAGGGCTGCATCCACAAGTCCCACATGCCTAGCGGAATCGCTCCGTGTTAGCTCCTTCTTCAATGCCTCCAGCTTCTTCTGCAAAAGCCTGATGAGGGGAATGACCTGACTCAGGCTGGCAGTGTCTGAACTGACTTCACGTGTGGCAAGTTCAAAGGGCATCAGAACCTTGCACAACGTTGAAATCATTCTCCACTGCACTTGAGACAGGTGCATTCCATCTCCTATATCGTGCTCAATTGTATAGGCTTGAATGGCCTTTTGCTGCTCCTCCAACCTCTGAAGCATATAGAGGGTTGAATTCCACCTCGTTACCACTTCTTGCTTCAGATGATGGCAGGGCAGGTTCAGTAGTTTTTGGTGGTGCTCCAGTCTTCTGTACGTGGTGCCTGTACGCCGAAAGTGTCCCGCAATTTTTCTGGCCACCGACAGCATCTCTTGCACGCCCCTGTCGTTTTTTAAAAAATTCTGCACCACCAAATTCAAGGTATGTGCAAAACATGGGACGTGCTGGAATTTGCCCATATTTAATGCACACACAATATTGCTGGCGTTGTCCGATGCCACAAATCCACAGGAGAGTCCAATTGGGGTAAGCCATTCCGCGATGATCTTCCTCAGTTGCCGTAAGAGGTTTTCAGCTGTGTGCGTATTCTGGAAAGCGGTGATACAAAGCGTAGCCTGCCTAGGAAAGAGTTGGCGTTTGCGAGATGCTGCTACTGGTGCCGCCGCTGCTGTTCTTGCGGCGGGAGTCCATACATCTACCCAGTGGGCTGTCACAGTCATATAGTCCTGACCCTGCCCTGCTCCACTTGTCCACATGTCCGTGGTTAAGTGGACATTGGGTACAACTGCATTTTTTAGGACACTGGTGAGTCTTTTTCTGACGTCCGTGTACATTCTCGGTATCGCCTGCCTAGAGAAGTGGAACCTAGATGGTATTTGGTAACGGGGGCACACTGCCTCAATAAATTGTCTAGTTCCCTGTGAACTAACGGCGGATACCGGACGCACGTCTAACACCAACATAGTTGTCAAGGACTCAGTTATCCGCTTTGCAGTAGGATGACTGCTGTGATATTTCATCTTCCTCGCAAAGGACTGTTGAACAGTCAATTGCTTACTGGAAGTAGTACAAGTGGGCTTACGACTTCCCCTCTGGGATGACCATCGACTCCCAGCGGCAACAACAGCAGCGCCAGCAGCAGTAGGCGTTACACGCAAGGATGCATCGGAGGAATCCCAGGCAGGAGAGGACTCGTCAGACTTGCCAGTGACATGGCCTGCAGGACTATTGGCATTCCTGGGGAAGGAGGAAATTGACACTGAGGGAGTTGGTGGGGTGGTTTGCGTGAGCTTGGTTACAAGAGGAAGGGATTTACTGGTCAGTGGACTGCTTCCGCTGTCACCCAAAGTTTTTGAACTTGTCACTGACTTATTATGAATGCGCTGCAGGTGACGTATAAGGGAGGATGTTCCGAGGTGGTTAACGTCCTTACCCCTACTTATTACAGCTTGACAAAGGGAACACACGGCTTGACACCTGTTGTCCGCATTTCTGGTGAAATACCTCCACACCGAAGAGCTGATTTTTTTGGTATTTTCACCTGGCATGTCAACGGCCATATTCCTCCCACGGACAACAGGTGTCTCCCCGGGTGCCTGACTTAAACAAACCACCTCACCATCAGAATCCTTCTGGTCAATTTCCTCCCCAGCGCCAGCAACACCCATATCCTCCTCATCCTGGTGTACTTCAACACTGACATCTTCAATCTGACTATCAGGAACTGGACTGCAGGTGCTCCTTCCAGCACTTGCAGGGGGCATGCAAATAGTGGAAGGCGCATGCTCTTCACGTCCAGTGTTGGGAAGGTCAGGCATCGCAACCGACACAATTGGACTCTCCTTGTGGATTTGGGATTTCAAAGAACGCACAGTTCTTTGCGGTGCTTTTGCCAGCTTGAGTCTTTTCAGTTTTCTAGCGAGAGGCTGAGTGCTTCCATCCTCATGTGAAGCTGAACCACTAGCCATGAACATAGGCCAGGGCCTCAGCCGTTCCTTGCCACTCCGTGTGGTAAATGGCATATTGGCAAGTTTACGCTTCTCCTCCGACAATTTTATTTTAGGTTTTGGAGTCCTTTTTTTTCTGATATTTGGTGTTTTGGATTTGACATGCTCTGTACTATGACATTGGGCATCGGCCTTGGCAGACGACGTTGCTGGCATTTCATCGTCTCGGCCATGACTAGTGGCAGCAGCTTCAGCACGAGGTGGAAGTGGATCTTGATCTTTCCCTAATTTTGGAACCTCAACTTTTTTGTTCTCCATATTTTATAGGCAGAACTAAAAGGCACCTCAGGTAAACAATGGAGATGGATGGATTGGATACTAGTATACAATTATGGACGGACTGCCACGGTTAGGTGGTATAAAAAAACCACGGTTAGGTGGTATATATTGTAATACAATTATGGATGGACGGACTGCCTGCCGAGTGCCGACACAGAGGTAGCCACAGCCGTGAACTACCGCACTGTACACTGGTTGATAAAGAGATAGTAGTATACTCGTAACAACTAGTATGACTGACTATGACGGTATAAAGAATGAAAAAAAAACCACGGTTAGGTGGTATATATTGTAATACAATTATGGATGGACGGACTGCCTGCCGAGTTCCGACACAGAGGTAGCCACAGCCGTGAACTACCGCACTGTACACTGGTTGATAAAGAGATAGTAGTATACTCGTAACAACTAGTATGACTGACTATGACGGTATAAAGAATGAAAAAAAAACCACGGTTAGGTGGTATATATTATAATACAATTATGGATGGACGGACTGCCTGCCGACTGCCGACACAGAGGTAGCCACAGCCGTGAACTACCGCACTGTACACTGGTTGATAAAGAGATAGTAGTATACTCGTAACAACTAGTATGACACTATGACGGTATAAAGAATGAAAAAAAAACCACGGTTAGGTGGTATATATTATAATAATACAATTATGGATGGACGGACTGCCTGCCGAGTTCCGACACAGAGGTAGCCACAGCCGTGAACTACCGCACTGTACACTGGTTGATAAAGAGATAGTAGTATACTCGTAACAACTAGTATGACTGACTATGACGGTATAAAGAATGAAAAAAAAACCACGGTTAGGTGGTATATATTGTAATACAATTATGGATGGACGGACTGCCTGCCGAGTTCCGACACAGAGGTAGCCACAGCCGTGAACTACCGCACTGTACACTGGTTGATAAAGAGATAGTAGTATACTCGTAACAACTAGTATGACACTATGACGGTATAAAGAATGAAAAAAAAACCACGGTTAGGTGGTATATATTATAATACAATTATGGATGGACGGACTGCCTGCCGACTGCCGACACAGAGGTAGCCACAGCCGTGAACTACCGCACTGTACACTGGTTGATAAAGAGATAGTAGTATACTCGTAACAACTAGTATGACACTATGACGGTATAAAGAATGAAAAAAAAACCACGGTTAGGTGGTATATATTATAATACAATTATGGATGGACGGACTGCCTGCCGAGTGCCGACACAGAGGTAGCCACAGCCGTGAACTACCGCACTGTACACTGGTTGATAAAGAGATAGTAGTATACTCGTAACAACTAGTATGACTGACTATGACGGTATAAAGAATGAAAAAAAAACCACGGTTAGGTGGTATATATTATAATACAATTATGGATGGACGGACTGCCTGCCGACTGCCGACACAGAGGTAGCCACAGCCGTGAACTACCGCACTGTACACTGGTTGATAAAGAGATAGTAGTATACTCGTAACAACTAGTATGACACTATGACGGTATAAAGAATGGAAAAAAAACCACGGTTAGGTGGTATATATTATAATACAATTATGGATGGACGGACTGCCTGCCGACTGCCGACACAGAGGTAGCCACAGCCGTGAACTACCGCACTGTACACTGGTTGATAAAGAGATAGTAGTATACTCGTAACAACTAGTATGACACTATGACGGTATAAAGAATGAAAAAAAAACCACGGTTAGGTGGTATATATTATAATACAATTATGGATGGACGGACTGCCTGCCGACTGCCGACACAGAGGTAGCCACAGCCGTGAACTACCGCACTGTACTGTGTCTGCTGCTAATATAGACTGGTTGATAAAGAGATAGTATACAACAATATACTACTATACTGGTGGTCAGGCACTGGTCACCACTAGTCACACTGGCAGTGGCACTCCTGCAGCAAAAGTGTGCACTGTTTAATTTTAAATTAATATAATATTATGTACTCCTGGCTCCTGCTATAACAACCTGCAGTGCTCCCCAGTCTCCCCCACAATTATTATAAGCTTTTATACATTGATGTGCAGCACACTGGGCTGAGCTGAGTGCACACAGACTGAGTCACACTGTGTGACTGCTGTGTATCGTTTTTTTCAGGCAGAGAACGGATATAGCAGAGAACGGATATATTAAATAAAAGTTAACTTAACAACAACTGCACTGGTCACTGTGGTAAACTCTGTCTGCACAATCTCTCTCTCTCTCTCTCTCTCTTCTAATCTATTCTAATGGAGAGGACGCCAGCCACGTCCTCTCCCTATCAATCTCAATGCACGTGTGAAAATGGCGGCGACGCGCGGCTCCTTATATAGAATCCGAGTCTCGCGAGAATCCGACAGCGTCATGATGACGTTCGGGCGCGCTCGGGTTAACCGAGCAAGGCGGGAAGATCCGAGTCGCTCGGACCCGTGAAAAAAAAAGTGAAGTTCGTGCGGGTTCGGATTCAAAGAAACCGAACCCGCTCATCTCTAGTTTAAATACATATTGGGATTTTTTATGTTTTTCTATGTCTCCACAATGTTTCCTTCTTTTTATTTGCTTTGCATGTGGCTGATTGTGATTACAAAGATGTGGCTTTGTGATTTTATGGTAAGAATATTTTATTCTGTTTTATTCTGCCACCATTGATGTTAGCATTGCAGAGACAGCTTAACATCAAACAATAGAATCTTTCGATCACATCCTGATGCAAAAGAGAAAAAGAAACTGACGTAGCTATGAGACTATGATTCTTTTGTGAATCACTTTCCCCCGTCACTTTTACGTGAGATTATATTGATTCTCTCATGGTGAAATTCAGTATCAAGGTATTTATAGATCAAGGACTATTTCTAAAGAAGAACAACACAGGGGTGGACTGATCATTAGGGTCACCAATTTAATTTATTTTTCTTTTTTGAATTATGTCCATTCATTAATTTAAGCCTCAGTTATCTAACAGACCAATAATTATTCTCATTTAGAAAGCACCTATAAAGAACATAATTAATGTTCTACATTTGCAAAAATTAATTGGAAGAATTTAAAAAAACTTAAGGCCTGATAATAAGTAAACCACACTTAACAATACATATAATTGCCAATTTGTTTAGTGTAGTTTTAATGATCGTGATTTTGGTAATATAAATTTGTGGGAGGGAATGGGATAACTTTAAGCAGTTTTTCTAGAGATGAGCGGGTTCGGATCTCCGAGATTCGACCCCCCCCCCCCCCCCCCCCCCAGAACTTCACGATCCGAGCCAGGAACCGAGCACGGCTCGGGACTTCCCAACAGACACGGAACCCAGAACGAGGCAAAACGTTATTATACCATTGTCGGATTGTTGCGGGTTTTGGATTCCATATAAGGAGCCGCGTGTCGCTGCCATTTTCACTCCGGGCTTGGAGAGTGAGGGAGGGAGACCTCTGTCTCTCTGTGGGTGGTGGCGTCGGGTGAAGTCAGTGTGTGTTCTTTAGGGGTGCTGTCCTGTTTACTGTTAGGAGTCCTGTCCTGTGGTTTCCTAGAGGTGCTGTACAGGGTTGTTGTCCTGGGATGTCTTGTGCTGTTTGGGGTGCTGTACAGGGGTGCTGTCCTGTGGTGTTCTGTGCTGTTAGAGGTGCTGTACAGGGGAGCTGTCCTATGGTGCCCTGTGCTGTTTGAGGTGCTGTACAGGGGAGCTGTCCTGTGGTGTCCTGTGCTGTTTTGGGTGCTGTACAGGGTGCCCTGTGCTGTTAAGGGTGCTGTACATGGGTGTTGCTGTTCTGTGCTGTACAGGGGCATGGTCCTGTATGCTGTAAAAATACAGGGGTGTTGTAAAAATAAGGTGCAATGACCCTGTCCTGTATGCTGTAAAAATACAGGGGTGTTGTTAAAATGGGTATGGAACTCAGGGTCAAAAGTGTCTAGGTCAACACCTATTAAGTCGACACCTATTAGTCGACAGTGGCTAGGTTGACACTAGAAATAGGTTGACACGGTCATTAGGTCGACATGAACAAGGTTGACATGAGTTTTTCATTTTTTTTTTGTTTCATCTTCTTCGTAAAGTGACTGGGAGCCCTCACATGGCTCGCTTCACTTGCCATGCTTTGGGCAAGATGCATCGCTGCACTCGGCACAGGTAACCATTTCCAATCCTTGTCCACATGGATCGTAAAGTATGGAAAAAGTTTGAAAAAAGAAAAAAATTGAAAAACTCACGTCACCCTTTTTGCATGTCGACCTTGTTTATGTCAACCTAATGGTCGTGTTGAGCTATTTCTAGTGTTGACCTATTCACTGTCAACCATTGAGTGTCGACCTAATGGGTGTCGACCTAAGTGGTGTCGACCCAGAGTCCGGATACCGTTAAAATACAGGGCGAGGTGAAAATACAGTTGTGCAGTGTCCCTGTCTTGTATGCTGTAAAAATACAGGGGTATTGTTAAAATAAAGGATTGCTGGCCCTGTGCTGTATACTGTAAAAATACAGGAGTGTTGTTACAATACAAGGGTGCTGTGAAAATACAGGGGTGTTGTGTCCCTGTTTTGTATACTGTAAAAATACAGGAGTGTTGTTAATATAAAGGGGTGCTGGCCCTGTCCTGTATGCTGTCCTGTATGCTGTAAAAATACAGATATGTTGTTAATATACAGGGGTGCTGTGAAAATACAGGTGTGCTGTGTCCCTGTGGTGTATGCTGTAGAAATACAGGGGTGTTGTAATAATAAAGGAACACTGCCCTTGTCTTATATTCTGTAAAAATACAGGGGTGTTGTTAAAATACATGGGGTGCTGGCCCTGTCCTGTATGCTGTAAAAATACAGGGATCTTGTTAAAATACAGGGGTGCTGTGAAAATACAGGGGTGCTGTGTCCCTGTCTTGTATGCAGTAAAAATACAGGGGTGTTGTAAAAATAAAGGAACACTGGCCCTGTCATGCATGCTGTAAAAATACAGGGGTGCTGTTAAAATAAAGGAACATTGGCCCTGTCCTGTATGCTGTAAAAATACAGGGGTGTTTTGGCCCTGTCCTGTATGCTGTAAAAATACAGGGGTGCTGATAATATAAAGGAACACTGGCCCTGTCCTGTATGCTGTAAAAATACAGGGGTGTTGTAAATATAAAGGGGCACTGTTCTGTTTGCTGTAAAAATAAAAAGGCACTGTTCTGTGTGCTCGAAGAATTTTTTGTGTTATTTTGCGCTAAACAGACAATGAAAAAATGCAGCATATACACCTTGGAAAAATCCACCAATTTTCCATATAAAACTGTTTACAAAATAGATAGGTGTATGAATTGCGCAGATTATGTCATAAATGGTCACATAAAATAAAAGAGTGTTACTTCCCTTTTGTTTCTTTATGGGAAGAACATTAATTTCTCAGGTTTCACCATACAATGGATAGTCTGAACTGCAAGAAAATAATAACACAATAGTGCAGACATCCAATTCAAAAAATACCAAAGGGTTTTTTATATACCACACTCACAATGTGTCAATGGATTAAAGGCGTATATGAGTCTTTAGCTTGAAGGAAAATATTTCTACTGAGTTCTTCTGATATCCACCTGAGCTTTAGGAAACACAAGAAAATTAAAAGCATGTAGTAACACTGGTGATAGAGATGGCTGTATACTCATCGATCCAAAAAGGCCCACAGAGTTCCGGATACTCCTAAGGAACAAGTTCAGGATCAGTCCGATACCTCAGTCCACCAGGTAAAAAGAAGAAGCCACACCGCTTAATGCATTTCGAACCCTGCTGGGTTCTTCCTCAGAAGCGCTCAGTGTTACTACATGCTTAGTAACACTAAGTATGAAAGTAGAAAGGGATTTCAAAAATCATCTTTTAGTAAATGTGGGATTAGGTCCTTAAACACAAAATCTATCGAAAATCAACCCACCATTGACCAAAAATTGATCAACATCGACCCAAATCAACTTTTACTAAATATACCCCCTGAACTCTAACAATGTCAGGTTCCCATTATCGCTCATTTGTTACAGCCAATCATTTTTTATTTTTTATTTTGTCTTGCACACCATGCCATTAATATTGATCCTTTTGGCTTTTAGAATGTTGCTGTTCTTGCAAAAACTGAATTCCCATGATAAGTGTGATATAAGGTCGGAGGGCCGTGTGCTGGGCAGTTATGTGTGTCTGCTAAAGCTGCCAATCTCATCGTTTATAAATAGAGTAGTCCATCAAGTGCAGTGGTGACACTGTATAATAAAAGGTTGTTCCAGACATTTGACATAAGAGATGTGTCTTTTTCCTGATTGCAACTGTTGGAGACCTAGCATTACCTTCTACATCCACTGGCTACAAAACAATAATCAAGCAATGTATTTGTTAGGGCTTGTGAGCAATCCAGTGTGAAAAAAATGTTGAATTTCATCTTTATGACAAGTCTTGTCACTGCGCCTGGCTGGCGTGACAGATTTATTTTACCTTCGAAGTCAGAGAGCGGAAAATGACACTATGGTCTAAACCACCTGGTATTTTATAGCAGCGAGAGTCTTACTTTGCTCTAGCTTGTGAACAATACACAATTTATTTCTGAAAAAAAGTGTCGTGCTCTATGTCCAGGTGTGCTCTATGTCCCTGTATTTATCAGATTTCTTTGGTATATTCTGCAGGAGGCTCATGCACATTATGCGCTTCCCGAACATCCTATCCCGGCAGTCAAAATCCTGACGCCGGAATCCCGACACTCATCAGAATGCTATGAAATCCAACATATTAATAACAAGGCAAGGTATATTGTTGCAGACGCGGTTGGCATAGAAATACGGCACGTACCTTACGTGCAGTTATGCGCACATAAATACCTTAAGGAATCCAACTATGAAACCATATACGTTTGTAAAGTGGTCCAACGCACATACAGATGTAATACTAACAGAAAAAGGTAAAATAACACAAGCACAGAAATACAGGTAAACAGCAAATATTATACGCACCGTCAGAGTATGTTACAGCCGATTATACATACGCAAGCGCCACCCTGGATCCAGGCAACAGTCATCAGCATATAACCATGATAGTTCTGAGATAGGTGATATCTGGAATGGGTCCAAGCAACTGTATTTATACAGTAGCTTCTAACACACACAATACAATAATAAACACGCTGTTCTTATTGGTCCGTGATGTAAACATTTTCATAACTCGGTGGTCCATTGGTCCATTCAAAGGTATTGTTCTCAGGAATGTGACTGTTGATGCCCTCAGGCTCCCACCGTACAGGTAATTCAAACAGGCTAGATACACACCCCTCACAATGCACAATATTTCACCTATAAAATATTTCTCCCAATAGCATGAGCCCGAAATATGTGATATTCTGTCCGCACATACCGGGGGGTGCAGCAAATGAAGAGCTGAACACGATGATATAAAATAAGACGTGATATCATGCTTCTAAACCTATGCTATGTGAAATGCTCTTTGAAACTTTCAACACTCTCCTTCGCCCCCCTCCTCCTCCCCTCCCATCCTCCCTCACTGCCACTGACTTTGCCTCCTTCTTCATCTCCAAAATTGAGGACATCCAACACGACATCTCCCATCGTCACCCCTCTGCTACCCCCCTGCCCCCATCATCCCTCCCCTCCATCTATCCCACCCTGTCCTCCTTCCATCCCACTTCTGAAAAGGAAGTCTACTCCCTCATCTTAACCTCCCCCTCCTCCACCTGCCCCCTGGACCCCCTTCCCTCCCGTCTTCTCCGCTCCCTCTCCCCCACTGCCTGCTCCCACCTTGCTCACCTCTTTAACCTGTCCCTCTCTACCGGCATCTTCCCCTCACCATTCAAACATGCTCTGATCTCACCTATTCTCAAAAAACCCAACCTCGACCCCTCATCACACACTAACTACCGCCCCATTTCTCTTCTCCCTTTCACCTCCAAATTACTTGAACGATTGTCTATAGCCGTCTCACGAGCTACCTCTCTGACAACTCCATCCTCGACCCACTGCAATTTGGTTTTGCCCACTCCACTCAACTGAGACTGCCCTGGTGAAAGTCACCAATGACCTGCTTCCGTCCAAATCCAGGGGCCACTTCTCCCTGCTCATCCTTCTGGACCTCTTCTGCCTTTGACACCGTAGATCATCCTCTCCTCCTCCGCACACTCCAAAACGCTGGCCTCTCTAGCACTATTCTTGACTGGTTTTCTTCTTACCTCACTAACCGCTCCTTCTCTGTGTCTGCCTCCAGAACCACCTCATACCCTTCCATCATTTCCTGTTGGTGTCCCTCAGGGATCTGTCCTTGGCCCCCTTCTGTTCTCCCTGTACACCTCTTCCCTGGGTGCGCTCATTAACTCCTTTGGCCTTCAATACCACCTCTATGCTGACGACACACAACTCTACCTCTCCTCTCCTGATCTGTCCCCCTCTGTCCTCTCTCAGGTTTCCAGCTGCCTCTCCGCAATCTCCTCCTGGATGTCTGAGCGCTCTCTGAACCTCAACATGGACAAAACTGAACTCATCATCTTCCTCCCATCCAGAGCAACACCGCCGACCAATATCTCTATCATTGTTGACAACACCACCATCTCCCCCGTTCCCCAACTCCGCTGCTTGGGCATCACTCTTGACTCCTCCCTCTCCTTTGCACCCCACATCCAAGCTCTGGCACAGTCCTGTTGTTTCCAGCTACGCAACATTGCTCGTATCAGGCCATATCTCTCCCAGAGTGCAACTAAACTCATCATCCACTAACTGGTCATCTCATGACTTGACTACTGCAATGTTCTCCTCACTGGCCTCATTTGCTCCCATCTTGCTCCCCTCCAATCTGTCCTGAACTCCGCAGCTAGTCTTATCTTCCTCTCCCGTCGCACCACATCTGCCACTCCCCTTTGACAAAATCTACACTGGCTCCCATTCCCCTACAGAATCTTCTTCAAACTCCTCACCCTCACATACAAGGCCATCTCTAATTCCACTGCTCCTTACATCTCCAACCTGCTCTCCCTTCATACTCCCTCCCACCCCGACCAATGGTCGACCAATGACCTTCGCCTCTCCACCGCCCTGGTCACTGCTTCCCATGCTCGTGTTCAAGACCTTCAGTGGAACGCACTCCCCCCTCCATTAGACTCTCCCCGACCCCGACCTTGCAAAGCTTCAAATGGGCACTAAAAACCCACCTATTCATCAAAGCATACCCTCCCGATGCATACAACAGTCCTGAGGCCGCGTCTCCATCCCCCTGCCTCATGCCGTGAACATCTCCGCTTTGCTTGCATACTGCCATCAGGCTACCTCCCACTTGCCTGCACCTCTTGTCATCTGTCTGTTGCCCATCCCCACTAGATTGTTAGCTCTTCAGAGCAGGGCCCTCTTTCCTCTTGTTATCTAAGCCCTCGTCTCGACACATTTCACTCGCAGCTCTCCCCTACTCAACGACCATCTTTACCCTGCTGGTAAAGGCTCATCTCCATCTATGGCCACCAGCCTCTGGTAGTACGATGATCACTCCATCAATACTTACATCTTAGCTGTATTATGTCTTGAGAATGTGTGGTGCTCTATGTTACCTGTACACTATTTCTGTTATTTATTTACTGCAATGCTATGTTTTGTCTCCCTGTACTGTCCTTTGTACGGCGCTGCGAAACACTTGTGGCGCCTTATAAATAAAATGTAATAATAATAATAATGCTGTCTCCTGATCTAACCTTAATGTTGCTAGATACTAAAGTCTGTTATTAAATCATCTTATGACTGTGTAATTTATGTGTAAGTTTGGAGTATGAATATTTTGTAACAATATGGCTTTTATTAGGAACTGCATGTTCTACCGTAATAAGGGTAAGATGCGGTAATCCGCAAAGTACCGTAGTACGCAAAAATGCATACGTACGCATGCTAATAAATGCAATATTGCATTCTGAGAGTAAAATGCAATTTCGACTTTGCTGGAAAAGTTCAGGAGACCGACAGCCTGCATCCTGACCATGGTAAGTATACTGCGTGGTAAAGTTTAGGGCCAGGGGGGTTGGTAGGTTTAGGAGCCACCCAGGAGTGTTAGGGTTAGTGTGTGTGTGTGTGTGTGTGTGTGTGTGTGGGTGGGGGGGGGGGGAGGTGGTTAGGTTTTTTTGGGGGGGGGAGTTGGTTAGGGTTAGGCTGTGCAGGGATTGGAGATGGTTAGGGTTAGGCTGTGAGGAGGGGGGTTAGGTTTAGGCACCACAGAAGGGAGGTTAGGGTTAGTCACTAAGGGGGGAGATTAGAGTTAGGCTGTGGAAAGGGAGGGTTAGGGGACAGGAAGGATTGCTGTTGTCGGGATCCCAGCATCAGTATTATGACCTTCGGGATCCCACGCGCCTGGATTACATATTGAACCCCTTTAACCTACCCTATAACTAACTCACCCTACTCTCCAGCAACTGTAACTGCTTAGTCAATGGGCCAGCAAAAGAGACATGCCACCTACATAATAATAAAATGCCCAGGACACAGTTACATATATTTGCAAGCATATGATAAGCCACCAGCTACGTCAGATGGTCCTACGCTAAATGATATTAGCCCACTTTGTGTCAAATATGTGTATTTCTAAATTGAGAGTCAGCTCACATAGAGGAACCCCAGGATCCTCTAATATGGCAGTACAAGGATTAGCATACTGTACAACTAGTGACAATCTAAATACAGAAAAACCCGGTGCCACTGTTATCCCAGAATGTCAGCAGCATGGCCAAAGGGCCAGGTTTTTCTGATGTCTATACCTGCATGAGAAGCGCAGTCCTGTATGTTTGTTTGTATAGTGACCATCTTGTTGTGCTCTATTATCTATATGTAAGAGAATGCATATGGTATTCCGGCGGTTGGGATGCTGGCGGATATGTGACCAATGACAGAATCTAGACACCACTCAGGAGACCGGCGCCGGAACACTGACAGCCGCTATCCTGAAGGTATTAGGGTTAGGGCCCGGGGTGGGGGTGGGGGGTAGGGTTAGGCACTAGGGGGTGGTTAGCCATAGCCGCCAGCCCCGAGGGTTAGCCGTAGCCACCACCCCCAGGCGGGTTATGGTAGGTAACGGGGGAGGGCAAGAGTACTTATCCTGTCCAGTGTCGGAATTGTCAGTGCCAGGATGCTGCTGTTTGTACATTCCATGCTAAAATGCAACTAGAAGGCTGTATGCTTGTTTTGGCTTTGGATTCAAAAAAATATTTTGTGGTTAATAAATTATGACACTACTCTTTAATGCAATGTGTCTGCAGGTCCTGGTACTTCCAGGTGATGTGTTCCAAGTCTATTTAAAGGTGCTAGATTGAGATATCAATAGGAATGGATATGGTGAGAACACTTATTATGCATTGGATGAGGGATGGCACAGTAGCGACATGTGTAGTATTAGTAGTACAGCAGTATTCTGTTGGTTGGTTGGTGTATATGGAGACAGAAGACATCACTTCTGGAGGTGAACCATGCTGGTCCATTAAGGCAGCTGGCTACAGGTTGGTTTTAAGCTGTCTTCTGTATGTATGTTCTTATGCTTGGTCTTGCAAAGGTTTGTTGAGGATCGAAACATCTCCAACATTATGAATTGAGAGTAATAAGGAACTTACTTCTGAAGAAACCTGGTGATACCCTTTCTTCAATATACAATATTGATGTGTCTATCGCTGTTGATACTTAGGTAATATATAATATAAACTAACTGTATGTCATTTAGTCTACAGTTTTCTTTGCCTTTTCTTAGTTACTCAGTTATAATAACAATATTATTCTGAGGGGAAAAAAAATAAGGTGATACAATTTTAGGGGTTAATTCTCATTAGAGCTGCAATCACAGCATTTATAAAAGATATGTGGCAAAACTACCTACAGTAAGTGATATTCACCTCCCACCGAAATGTTGACCAGGGGCAGTATTAGGTAACTTTCCGCTTCACCGCACCAGTCTCCATCGTTGTTCATATGTATGAACTAGCTAGGCTATAAGGATCTAAGTAAACTAGTTATAAACTTATGATGAACATTTTATAAGCTCTTATTCCCTTGGGAAGTCCGTACTGATTCAATAAAAAAGATGCCCTGGTGATCCTTAGAGGGAAAAGCATAAGATTACTTTTTTGCTTAAAAACACACGGCTTTGTAAAAGTGCAATGTTCTAATGAAGTGAGAAAGGTTAGCGGACTCTACCTTTCAGTATCTCACTGTTATAGTGTTCCTTTATACAGGAAGGTACTGTCACAAAGTCATAAATCTACAGTATAAAGGTAGACAGCCTGTGATTAGGCTCAGGAAGGTAATTATGAGACTTCTGGCTGAGTGACATCTGTGATACCTAAGTGATACTGATACTCAGATGATTTGTTACAGCTAAAGGGTGAAGGGTGGACATTGCTAACATTACGATCATGTTATTAGATTCTGCGAGTCTGAACAGTAGACATTCTAAATCTAACGCATGTCAGCCTACTGCAAGGTGAAAAAAAAAAGAAAAATTATAGTCTGCACCTGTGAGGATACAATCCAAAATCGTTCATCTCAGATAAACCCTTTATATAAATTGATTTAAAAAAGTGTCTCAAAGCAAGAGACAGCATTGACCTATTGATTATGCTAACAATTTTATATAAATATATATATATATATATAACAAATATTCTGTAGGCGGCACTCACGGCTCCAAAGAAAAGAAGACAGGACGCTGTCTGACTTATATCGACGTTTCAATGTTTCCAATCAAACATTTTCATCAGGATAACAAAATAGCAATAGACAACTTACCTAAATACCCCTCAGCCGTCCATGGCACCAGAGGTCCGCCCACCGCGCTCAGTAAAAAGTGACGTCATCACGGGTTGACGAAGCTCGGCGTCACGAAGGGAACCCACCTGTGCAGTGAATACAATTAATTAGTGAACATAACGAATGAACAAAAAATGAAAAAGTGAATAAAATACATGCATAGCTGTTGGAAAATTAGGCATCATCATGTCTAAATGATTGATAAAACTATTTACCATTGACATGTACTTATTGTTTAACACATTCCCATATTAGCCCAACCAATAAACAGCGGGGAAAAAATTTTTCACACACACTGTTTAAATGCACACAGACATAGAGGTAGCAAGGGATTGGCAAGTGTTACAGAAATGTAACTATTAATGTGCAATGGTAACAGAGATATATTGCATATGACAACTTATGAAAAGAGAACACAGAGGATAGCAGCAATGTAAATGATTAAAATACTAAGGTGAGGAAGAGTGCAACTACAGAAAGCATGATAAACCTGATTGTTCATTTAACCCCTTTGGGGACAAGTTATCGAGAAGGAAAATCCACTTGGCTTCAGCTTTAATTAAAAGTAACCCCCTGTTACCCCCGCGGGTCAATGGTGGGATATGATCAATAATACGGTGTTTTAGTACTGCCAAAGAGTGGCGGGCATTAACAAAATGACGAGCAACAGGCTGGTCACTATGACCAGCAACAAGCGCTGCTCTGATGGATGCTCTATGTCCCGCCATCCTTTCTTTAAACATACATTCAGTCTTCCCCACATAGTGTAACCCGCAGGGGCAACTCAAGAGGTAGACCACAAATTTAGTTGTGCATGTAACACGGTGGTATATTTTGTACCGTTTGCCTGAGTAGGGGTGATGAAACAAATCACCAGGCTGCATATGGCTGCACGTAGTGCAGCCCAAGCAACGGAAACACCCAGGCTTGGATGCACTCAAAAAACGAGAGGTATTAGCATGTTTGGTGCTAGGGAATTGTATATTGGTTTTAACCAGATGATCCCTAAGGTTTTTCCCACGCTTGTAGGCAGGCATAAGTCTGGTATTAGATAAAGATGTAAGGTTCTTATCAGCCTGTATGATGGGCCAGAATTTGTTGAAAATTTTTCTAATGGAATTACTGTGGGTATTAAATTTATTAACCCAAATCATCTTATTATCTTGTATTTTTTTACCAGTGGTATTCAATGTAACTGAACGAGGAATTTTGAGAACTTTCTGTTTGAGGACCTCTAAATCAGCAGCTACATAACCCCTATTGATGAATTTAGCGATCAAAGTGTCTAATCTAGATATTAATTTAGTTTCATCACTCACAATCCGTCTAATTCTAAGCATTTGTGAGTAGGGGAGACCCCTGCGTAATGGGGTTGGGTGGTGGCTCGAAGCTAGCAAAATATTGTTTCTATCAGTAGATTTGACATAGAGATCTGTAGTGATTTTATTATTGATGACCTCAATATGTACATCCAAAAAATCCACCATTTTCGAATCGATGTGATAACTGAATTTAATGGGGGAGGATGATGCATTATGGGTGTTCAACAAATTTTCCAATAAATCACATGGTTCTTTCCAAAAAAGGAGCCGGTGAGGCAGGGTCAGTTAGGCTGCTGGTATTCCAAGTATAATGTGACAGCTCTCTAACGATTTTTGTATCCCCTGATGACGGTCTGGATATGACCAAAAACGTTTGGGCTTTTTATGTAACCACATTGGACTGTAGTGGACAGTCCTGCTATGCTGTTTGGGAAATAAAATTTCTATTTTGACACTTAAACAAAGAAAGACTGGTGAGTGCTCCATTACCTTTCTCTACAAGTGGACTCCCTGGTGGGAATCTGTGGATGACACCCCAGCTGCTGTGGCAAATATCTACACGTGAGTGCGACCTTCCTTTCCTCTATATATATATATATATATATATATATTGTCAAAGTCAGAAAAATATCACGATGCACACTGCCATATTTGCACCTCATACAGGTCCGCGCTGCGCATGCGTGCGCTCTCCCGTGCGTGCGCATACTCGCTGTTGCGGGCACCCGCAGGCGCGCGGTATGTGCATTTACGGTAGAGTTCATGTGTTCGTAGCGTGCGACTCAATCGTTACATATTTCCACTATATAATGTATTTTGTAGATCATGGTCCCTTTGATAGATTCTGAAAGTTTGGTTAATGTAGCATGTTCATGGACAGAGAAATCCCTCTTTGTTTGATACGAAGGGTCAGACAGGAGTAATACTGTGGTGTTTAGTATCCATCGGAAGAGTATTTAATTAGCAATATTCTGGTGTTGGTTTGAAACAGATTAATCGCTCTTGCGAATAGTTATGGACATAAGAAGTTTATGTCCATTTACTATTATTTGCACTTACTTATCCATGCGGCGGGAAACCTAGTTTCCCACCCACCTGAGCAGTTGGAAATCGTCACAGCCCACCTGTATGAATCAACCTATGACCTTTTGTTATAATGCGAGGATGAATTCCTGTGTCCAATGAACAATGAGATTGTAGGGACCATTGAATTGTATTGTGTGTGGGGCATAAATAGACAAGCCGATCACATCCAGCTCACTCTTCAACGGTTCTCATTGCTGAAAATTGGGAGCTGGATGTCCAGAGGCGCATGCGATCGTTCCCCTTGTGCGTAAGTTTTCTCCGCAATCATATTGTCTTTCTTGTTATTATGGGCCATATCTTTCTCTCTCTCTCTTCTCTTTCTCTCATTTTCCCTTAAACGTAATTGTATTGTATTTACTGTGTAGTTATCTGGTTAGTTAGTCTATGTTATATTGTAGTGTGTGACTTGTATTGTATTATTCTTTTTGCAAGTATAACATTCATATAAGGCGTTAGACCCTAAGCACGGTATCTGTGTATTTCTTATAGTGTTAAGTATTCACAGAGCGTCGGTGACGCTCAAACAGCTTTTAAGTTAATAAGGTTACACTGTGTTGCATCTACACCCTATCTCTACACTAAGGTTTTACAGCATATTACATTGTTTATGGTTTAGATTTAAAGGTTTAACATTGTGAGCGTCTGCGCCGCTCGTGATCTCCTCGTGGTCTCGAGCGTCCGCTACGCTGATAGCGTAGCATTACGGTAGTCGCTCACCTATAGTGTGCCCGATACCAATTCTCGCGAGCGTTTGTATCGCTCGAGCGGCCCGCTCCCGATACAGCGTCTGCTACGCAATAGCGAACCATTATGTTAGTCGGCAGCCAATAGCGTGCCTGCCTGTGATCTCTTGGCCGTGAGCGAACGTGACGCTTGAGCGTCTCGACCTCGGCTAAGCGATCGCTACGCAACGTGCGTACCCTTACGGTACTCCATACGTCAATAGCGTACAGTGTTAACTTCTTAGGCCTCTTAAAGGGTTTTAAATAAGATAAATATTTAGCTTTATCAATATATATATATATTACAAGCAAACATGCCAAGTCTTGCGCTGTGGGAACCAAGCTGCCCCTCTAGAAGAACCCTCTGTTAATACGTGTTCAATAAATAAGAGAGAGCAAATGGGGATCTGAGGGCACTAAACTGATACCAGTAATGTCATGTGTATAGTAATACCACCATAAGTGTTATAAATTCATAGGCATTTTAACATTAACATAAAACAAAACTTTTTAATTTGTTAAAATGTCCATTAAAATATTTCCAGCTGAGTGCAGATACATCCATATATTGCACAGACGTAAGAGACTTTCGATGATCACTGTGTAATCAAATATTCATGGAGAAATCAGGAATTTGCACTGTTATTAGCTCATGTAGATACATATGGAATTCATAGAAAATCCTGATATATATATATATATATATATATATATATATTGTATGTAATCTATTATATTAATATGGGTGCAATACTATGTTATTTATAACAAGGGACATTTTTTATTTTATTTAGGATGTGGTTGTCATTTCAGGGGTACAGTGTGGGGGAAGGGCAAGTACGGGGAGAGGGGTGAGCCAGTCATGGAGGTGGAGCTATACACACACACACACACACACACACACACACACACACACACACACACACACACTTACTTTTGGTAGGGACTGGCTTATATATTTAAAATCAGAAGATTTTTGCACACCTGATTACTGATTTATGGATTTCACTAAAAGAGAACTGTACTTGGACTAGCACCACTCTCCTATGAAGTCAGGATAAGACAATACGCGTAAGGACATTACCAGTGAATAGAATGATACAGCTCTCGCATTTCTGTCCAGAGAGAGACTTGAATCACAAGAGGCAGGGGACATGAGCACAGTGGGGTAAATTTACTAAGCTCCCGATTTTGACCGATATGCCGTTTTTTCATCAAAGTGTCATCTCGGTAATTTACTAAGCAATAATCACGGCAGTGATGAGGGCATTCGTACTATTTTGAAGTCCTAGGAAAAAAATCACGAATGAATACACCATCGGTCAAAACGCGGCTGTTTAAGTATGAATCTCGGTCATTTACTAAGAAGTGCAAAGCAAAAAAAAACAAACACTGCCGTGAAAAATTACAACTCGTAAAAAAGTGCTAAAAAAAAACAGACCTTTTTTTTTTATTCGTGATTGGATAGGCATGCACGGATCCATGAGATCCGTGCATGTATATCAGTGGGAAGGGGTGGGAAAGTGCTTATTTTTTCAAAAAAAATTGCGTGGGGTCCCCCCTCCTAAGCATAACCAGCCTCGGGCTCTTTGAGCCGATCCTGGTTGCAGAAATATGGTGAAAAATTTGACAGGGGTTCCCCCATATTTAAGCAACCAGCATCGGGCTCTGCGCCTGGTCCTGGTTCCAAAAATACGGGGGACAAAAAGAGTAGGGGTCCCCCGTATTTTTAAAACCAGCACCGGGCTCCACTAGCTGGACAGATAATGCCACAGCCGGGGGTCACTTTTATATAGTGCCCTGCGGCCGTGGCATCAAAAATCCAACTAGTCACCCCTGGCCGGGGTACCCTGGGGGAGTGGGGACCCCTTCAATCAAGGGGTCCCCCCCCCCCAGCCACCCAAGGGCCAGGGGTGAAGCCCGAGGCTGTCCCCCCCCCTTCCAATGGGCTGCGGATGGGGGGGCTGATAGCCTTTGTTGTAAAAGAAAAGATATTGTTTTTAGTAGCAGTACTACAAGTCCCAGCAAGCCTCCCCCGCATGCTGGTACTTGGAGAACCACAAGTACCAGCATGCGGCGGAAAAACGGGCCCGCTGGTACCTGTAGTACTACTACTAAAAAAATACCCAAAAAAACACAAGACACACACACCGTGAAAGTATAATTTTATTACATACATACACACATACATACATACTTACCTTATGTTCCCACGCAGGTCGGTCCTCTTCTCCAGTAGAATCCAAGGGGTACCTGTTGAAGAAATTATACTCACGAGATCCAGGGGTCCAGGGTCCTCGGGGAATCCAGGTGTAATCCACGTACTTGAAAAAAATAACAAAACGGACACCCGAGCCACGCACTAAAAGGGGACCCATGTTTGCACATGGATCCCCTTTTCCCGACTGCCAGAAACCCACTCTGACTGATGTCTAAGTGGGTTTCTTCAGCCAATCAGGGAGTGCCACGTTGTAGCACTCTCCTGATCGGCTGTGTGCTCCTGTACTGAGTGACAGGCGGCACACGGCAGTGTTACAATGTTGCGCCTATGCGCTCCATTGTAACCAATGCTGGGAACTTTCTGCTCAGCGGTGACGTCACTTTAGGTCAACCGCAGGGCAGAAAGTTCCCAGCATTGGTTACAATGGAGCGCATAGGCGCTACATTGTAACACTGCCGTGTGCCGCCTGTCACTCAGTACAGGAGCACACAGCCGATCAGGAGAGTGCTACAACGTGGCACTCCCTGATTGGCTGAAGAAACCCACTTAGACATCAGTCAGAGTGGGTTTCTGGCAGTCGGGAAAAGGGGATCCATGTGCAAACATGGGTCCCCTTTTAGTGCGTGGCTCGGGTGTCCGTTTTGTTATTTTTTTCAAGTACGTGGATTACACCTGGATTCCCCGAGGACCCTGGACCCCTGGATCTCGTGAGTATAATTTCTTCAACAGGTACCCCTTGGATTCTACTGGAGAAGAGGACCGACCTGCGTGGGAACATAAGGTAAGTATGTATGTATGTGTGTATGTATGTAATAAAATTATACTTTCACGGTGTGTGTGTCTTGTGTTTTTTTGGGTATTTTTTTAGTAGTAGTACTACAGGTACCAGCGGGCCCGTTTTTCCGCCGCATGCTGGTACTTGTGGTTCTCCAAGTACCAGCATGCGGGGGAGGCTTGCTGGGACTTGTAGTACTGCTACCAAAAACAATATCTTTTCTTTTACAACAAAGGCTATCAGCCCCCCCATCCGCAGCCCATTGGATGGGGGGGGGCAGCCTCGGGCTTCACCCCTGGCCCTTGGGTGGCTGGGGGGGGGACCCCTTGATTGAAGGGGTCCCCACTCCCCCAGGGTACCCCGGCCAGGGGTGACTAGTTGGATTTTTGATGCCACGGCCGCAGGGCACTATATAAAAGTGACCCCCGGCTGTGGCATTATCTGTCCAGCTAGTGGAGCCCGGTGCTGGTTTTAAAAATACGGGGGACCCCTACTCTTTTTGTCCCCCGTATTTTTGGAACCAGGACCAGGCGCAGAGCCCGATGCTGGTTGCTTAAATATGGGGGAACCCCTGTCATTTTTTTTCCCATATTTCGGCAACCAGGATCGGCTCAAAGAGCCCGAGGCTGGTTATGCTTAGGAGGGGGGACCCCACGCAATTTTTTTTTAAATATTTGACAGTGTTTAATTTAAAAAAAACAAAAAAAATGAACCCCAGCACGGATCACACAGATCCGGCCGAGATTCATTGTAAAAAAGTCGGCAGTGTTTTGCTAATCACTGCCGTAAAAATAGAAAAAAAACCACGAATGACATCGACATCGGAACAAAAGAAAAACCCGAATACGACAGCTTAGTAAATTAGTCGTAATCAATTCAAAAAGTTGCAGTTTTACACTTTCGATGTCATTCGTGATTGAACTTTGACCTGAAACGGGAAAATACGAATCTTAGTAAATTTACCCCAGTGTGTCTAATCTGCAGAGATCCATTGATTGATTAGTTTCAATTATTTAAGTATAATTTGATGATACAAGGTGTCACAAATCAGGGTCTTAGCCCCACTTACCATACCTGGCACTGCCACATCGCTGCACTCCACATATCCCAAGTATCTCAGTGATAATAAAGCTCTCCACAGCACATGTATAAATAAACAATCTGGTTGCATGGTCGTGGCCAAGTTGGATGATCCTGGCACCCTTTGGACTTCCACTGCTGCCTATTTAAACCCCTTCAGGAGAACAGCACATTGCCAGAGCAACATCTTCCCAAGACAGTTCCTGGTCCACAGGCTTCAGTCTTTCCTGTGCTGTTCCTGTTTGTGCTGTTGTGCTTCTGTGTCTGACTTTACCTTCAGTATGAGCATTTCTTGCAATACCTACATTTCCAGCATTACCTGCAGTATCCATATTTCCTGCATTACCAGCATTACCTGCATTTCCAGCATTACCTGCAGTATCAGTATTTCCTGCATTACTGGCATTACCTGCAGTAGCAGCATTTCCAGCATTACCTGCAATATCTGCATTTCCATCAAAACCTACATTACCAGTATTTACCACTTGTCATATATATCCTGATGAGCAGAATCCTGTTTTCCACAAATATCCTGTGTCTGCAGTTCTCAGCAGTCTGCTGCCATTTGGCATTCCTGGCCTGTGCCTGCTGTAACATCTGCTGTGGTTGTTCCCCAGCATTGAGTATATATCTGGGCTCTCGATCCTCCGTCCCTCAGGCTGATTTGCATAGGTAAGTACTTGGGTTTGGTTTCTACTGTTCTGAGTTTATGCACTGGGGCTGTTCCTTGGTTTGATTACAGTTCCAGATTTGGGTCAGAGCAGTTCCAGGTGGGTACTGTAGCTGCAGCAGCTACAACCTTGGAGACATTAGACTCCGATTACTTATCTGAGTTCTGAGTTTCTAGGCTGTGGGATTGGTATTATTATTATTATTATTATTATTATTATTATCCTTTATTTATATGGCGCCACAAGGGTTCCGCAGCGCCCAATTACAGAGTACATATGCACATAATCAAAACGGGAAAACAGTGAC
The DNA here is from genome assembly GCF_028390025.1 of Pseudophryne corroboree. Taxonomy (NCBI): domain Eukaryota; kingdom Metazoa; phylum Chordata; class Amphibia; order Anura; family Myobatrachidae; genus Pseudophryne; species Pseudophryne corroboree. Next base: position 58,691,720 of record NC_086455.1, read on the forward strand.
TTACAGTTGAAGACAATATAGGACAAGTACAGGGCAACTAAGCATAACTACACCAGTAAACATAGAGATAAGTTCCAGGTGGCCAAAAAAATGCGGGATCTGGGCAGTTGAAGATTATTAAAGTAAGAAACGTATAAGCACATGAGGGAAGAGGGCCCTACTCGTGAGAGCTTACATTCTAAGGGTACTACGCACATCTGAGTTTCTCAAGTTCAAGTTATGTTTGTCGGATTTCACAGTAGTGGATCCCAGCCTTTGCTGTAGCTTCTGTTTCAGGGGCTGGAGATGAGTTCCATATGACTAGTTCCAGACTGTTGCTGCTGGGATTTCAGTTCTGTCCTTGTGCAGATTCCAGTTCAGGGTGATATTCTTTGTTGTTGACATTGCCACCAAGGCCGGTGCTGGAGTGTTTGATGCCCTGCAAACTATAAACTTGCGCCCTCCCAAAGGCACGCACCACAAAAATGGGTGTAATCTCACAAGGAAGGTGAGCATAATAATAGTACAACCAATTTAAATACATCACACCAGTGGTCGAAATGGGCCAGTATGCAACAGTATGGCATACCGGCACTTCATTCCCATTGAACCGGAAGTAGCAGTGCAGAGCGAGCGGATATACAGTAAGAGACATTGCCACCCGCCTGCTCTGCTCCCGACTCCGCTGCTGGTGAACTGTATTGCCGCCAACCTGCTCTGCTCCCAGACATAATTGAAGAAATGGCCTTAGTAAATCAATTCACAGGTCACTATACTGAGATATTGTGCTGCAGACAAAGAATATAGCAAGCTACACTTACTTGATGCTTGATACTAGCTCTATATGCAGGTTAGTGAAGGGTTAATTATTGCAATATTTTATATGTAGGGGACAGGTACACCTCAAGCTATTTATGCCACATTATGTACAGTGACTCCAGACCAGCCGAGAGGACACTGATAAAATAAGAAAATTGCATCAAAGAGAACACCTTTTATCCCTGAGGATGCAGGCCCGGCGCTAAACGCTCAGCGAAGGGATGCAGTGCAGGGAGGCGCTGGGAGGGAGAGGCGCTCCCCCTGCTCTGCATCCCTTCCTTGCTGCGCCATCCTGTCCCCCCTGCTGCTGCCAGCTGCTGTGCGGCGCAGGCAGCATGAAAAGCCCACCCCCCCCCCACCCCTCACCTGTGTGACAGCGGCTGGGTACATATCAGAGGAGGGGGCGGAGCTAGGATTCCAAAAAGGCAGCCGCCCCCCTTTTCAGGGCACCGGGCACAGTGGGCTATATGCAGCCAGCAGTAGTTCCATCATTATTGGGAGCCACTTCTCCATGGCTCATTTTCTTTTTTTTAAATGGAAATAATGATGTACTTCCAACAAATTTTCACAAATGCATATAAATTAAATATATCCTTATAGAACGTCTGCTACATTTTGAAAAAAAGAATGTAAGCAGAAAGTTTTTTTAAAATGTTTACACACTAATTTGAAAAACAAGAAAAGTATCAAATGTGTAGCTTTTGTACAGGTAACTCTTGATAGTACGCCACCTCTAATATCAAGAAGGCCCAAAGACTTGCACTGAAAAAACTATCACTAAAAGGTATGACTATAAATAATGACCTGGGGGCATTTAGAGACTAACAGTTCATTGTAATGGGCATTACTGTGTGTGGCATAAGTTGCAATAGGCATTGCAGTGTGTGGCATAAAGCAAAATGGGCATTACCATGTGTGGAATAATGCGGTATGGGCATTACGGTGTGTGGAATAATTTTGAATTGGAATTACGGTGTGTGGCATAATGTGGAATGGGCATTATGGTGTGTGGCATAATGTGTAAGGAGCATTACTATAAGGAGCAAAAATGGCAAATAATTTAAAGGGCATGAATCAGTTTTTCCCCCTGTGTTTTTGTTTTTCCTGTGTTGTATAAGGGGCCCTACCTGGTGTAATGTGTATAAGGGGTACTACTGTGGTGTAATGTGACTGATGAACACTATTGTGCAGTGTAATGTGAATTGGTACTATTCTGTGGCCACACCCCTTCCCCATGAAGCACCGTGTCTATTTTTTCCGCGCGCACTGACCCCTTTGTATTTTCCATACCCCCACTTCAAAATTTCCACTTCGACCACTGCATCACACAGTATTACCCTTTATTCACATTATGCTACACGGTAGTACCCATATACAGTACATGTTATGCTACACAGTAGTACCCCTTATACATGTTGCGTTACACAGAAGTACCCCTTATACACATTACAACACACAGTAGTCCCCCTTATATACAATGCCCACAGTAGTTCCCCTTATACACAGCGTCCACAGTAGTAGTGCCCCTTATACATAATGTCCATAGTAGTAGTGCCACTTATACACATGCCCACAGTAGTAATGCCACATATACACATAATGCCCACAGTAGTTATTCCATTTGTACATATAATGCCCACAATAGTTGTGCCCCTTACACATAATACCCACAGTAGTAATGCTGCGTCTACACATGTCTACAATAGTAGTCACCCTTACACAAAATGGGGGTAATTTAGATCTGATAGCTGCTGTGCGTTTTCGTACAGCATGAGATCAGATCTGAACTGCGCATGCATGTGAGCCGCAATGCGCCGGTACATCACACAACTGCAAGTCCTGGGCTGCAAAGAGACTGCACAAACTGATGTTTATGCAGCTCTGCTAACGAAGCAAACGCACACTTGCACAGTGTTTTCCCCTCCCCCTGTAGGCGACGACTATCTGATCGCAGGGCAGCAAAAAACGCAGCCCAGCGATCAGATCCAATGTCCACAGGAGGGGAGGGGAGTGGAGAGAAGGGGTGTGCAGTGCTGAAGTATCTGCACAGCTACAGCAGGGAGGACGAGGGAGGAGCTGACTCTGGAGATTAACACCAGGTGGACTGAAGAGCCATGATTCACGCCGTCAACTCTCCAGTCAGGTGAAGCGGTAGGTGGCAACAACCGTGGACAGCAGCATTAGAGCCAGATTATCGTTTTGTGGGGCCCTAGGTACAGTAAGCTGTAAATTGGCAGCCCTTCCAGCTTTTATTCAGCCATGGAATGTCATTATAGCTCAGCCTGACCCCCTTCCCACCCGCTGAATCCAGGCCCACTTGCCTCTACGACACTTTTTAATTTTAAAAATATATCACTCAAGACCTCTACAACTTTGAAGTCATTTGTTGTGTTACCTAAACCAACCAATTAGACATTTCCTTCTGTCTGTATCCCCTTCTGTCTGTCTGTTCGTGCTTCTATATGTGCTCCATTCTGTCTGTGCTTCAACCTATGCTCCGTTCTGTCTGTGTCTCTATATGTACCCCTTTCTGCCTCTATCTGTACACTTTTTTGCCTCTATCTGTACCCCCTTGTGCCTCTCTGTACCCCTTTCTTCCTCTGTGCTCCATTCTTCCTCTGTCTGTACTCCCTACTGCCTCTGTACACCATTCTGCTTCTCTGTACCACATTCTGGCCCTCTCTTCCCCATTCTTGCTCTCTGTGCCCTGTTCTGCCTCTATCTGTGCCCCCTACTTCCTCTCTGTGCCCCCTTCTGCTTCTCTGTGCCTTTAACTTTATCCTCTTTCTGTCTATTTTTCCATTCTAAGATATCCATTATTTATTTCACCTCCTACCCTTGAGTTTTCTCCCAGCCACTGTCACCCCCTACCCCTGTGCTCTCTCCCAGCTACTGTGTCACCCCGTACCCCTACGTTCTCTCCCAGCCATTGTGTCACCCCTACCCCTTTGTTCTCTCCCAGCCACTGTGTCATCCCTACCTCATGTTCTCTTCCAGCCACTGTGACCCCCTACCCCTGTGTTCTCTCCCAGCTACTGTGTCATCACATACCCCGTGTTCTCTTCTAGCCACTGTCACCCCTACCCCTGTGTTCACTCCAATCTACTGTGTCACCCCATACCCCCGTGTTCTCTCTGAGCTACTGTGTCATCACTAGGAGCGGATTTACTGCTAGGCAACCAAAGCAGCTGCCTAGGGCCTGGCAGGTTCAGGGGGCCCGGGCAGTGCTGATTGCCTAACAGTAAATTCACTACTGCTCCCCAGTGATAGTGCCACAGCCGCCCACCAGCAGTGTCAGCAAGGATGCCTCCATACAGGGCCGGATTGGCCATTAACCTCACAGGGGGAGAGTCACGGTGGGCTGACTGACGCGTGGGGCCGCATGTCATCTGTGGCACCGCACGTCACTAATGACTCATGTGCTGCGGTCGCCGGCCACATACAGGAGAAGAGGTTCCGCCCCACACCACTCAGCTGTCTGGAAGAGGAGGTCTGTGTTATTGCGCGGAACTCGGAGGTAGAGATGGTGCAGCCGCGGTGGATCCAGCACTGCAGGAGAGGTGAGTATGACTCTACTCTCTGACCTCTGCCTGCAAACGAAGTGCTCTTGTGACGTGGCAATAGCTCCCAGATCACTGATGTATCTTGAATCTTCCTTTGAGATTGGTAGACAGGAATCTACTGTACATATAGGTGTAGAGTCTGCATAATATCTCATGAGGGCGTGTCGTGATCTATGGAAGAAAGGATTGCAATTATAGGGCATGTTACTGCATTGTGAATACACCTGCTTTATTTTATTTATAGGTGCGGAAGGGAACATTAAGCTCCAGATGCTGAGCAAACTGACTTTTACAGTTAGATAAAAATAAAAATGTCAAAAATATTTTTAGGCACAAGTTTCGGCAAACTTAAATTCCTTTTTCCCAACACATGTAAGAGCAAACCTATTTATAAGCCATTTAAATGTAATTTTAATGATACATTTCACTGCTGTCACGTCATCACGTCTTTGTCTTCCAGTGTTTATACTGTATGTCTCTTTATGGGTCCTCCATACATACTTTATACACGCTGTATAGCCTCCTTAGAATCAGTTACAGGGGACAGTTCACTGCCTCTCATTCACCTGCTCTCTCCAAGTGAAATAACCAATTAGATCAGTCAAGTCCCAGTTTGGATGTATACACTGCCCGCTTCTGATTGCAAAATAAAAGTTGTGCCTGTCACTGTGTTAAATTGAAATATGCTATCTGGCCTCACAGGATACCCTGATACCCCCTCTCTGCATTCACAGCCCTGTCCTAACCCCTCCCCCCACCCCTCTGCAATGACAGCCCTGTCCTAATACCCCACCTTACACTGTCTACACTCACAGCCCTGTCCTGACCCATACCCCCCCCCTCTGCAATGACAGCCCTGTCCTAATACCCCATCTTACACTGTCTACACTCACAGCCCTGTCCTAACCCCCATCCCCCCCACCCCCTCTGCAATGACAGCCCTGTCCTAATACCTTGCCTTGCTTACACCGTCTCCATTCACAGCCCTGTCCTAACCCCCACCCCCCTCTGCAATGACAACCCTGTCCTAAAACCCCACCTTACACCATCTCCACTCACAGCCCTGTCCTAACCCTAACTCTGCACTCACAGCCCTGTACTAACACCCACCTCTCTGCATTTATGATCCTGTCCTAACACCCCCCACCCCCTCTGCACTCAAAGCCCTGTTCTAATACCCCCTCATACACTGACTCAGGGGTGCTTTATAATTGCACTATATTATTTCATAGCAGTAGCTGTAGAGATCGATGACCACACCCCTCACTGCAAGCGAAATCGCAAAGGCACTTTCACACATGCACAGTCTGCCAGTAATCGCTCACTTGCATGAACATCGGCTGCAGCATGCAATCATGAATTAGGACCATATACCGTAGTTCTTGTTGGAGGAAAGGGGGCCACAAATCGGTGTCTTGCTTACGGCCCCATGAGGTCTAAATCCGTCTCTGGTCATCACGTACCCCCGTGTTTTCTCCCAGCCACTGTGTCACCCCATACCCCCACGTTCTCTCCCAGCCACTGTGTCACCCCATACCCCCACGTTCTCTCCCAGCCACTGTGTCACTCCGTACCCCACGTTCTCTCCCAGCCACTGTGTCACCCCATACCCCCACGTTCTCTCCCAGCCACTGTGTCACCCCATACCCCCACGTTCTCTCCCAGCTACTGTGCCACCCCATACCCCCGTGTTCTCTCCCAGCTACTGTGTCACTCCGTACCCCCATGTTCTCTCCCAGCCACTGTGTCACTCCGTACCCCCATGTTCTCTCCCAGCCACTGTGTCACTCCGTACCCCCATGTTCTCTCCCAGCCACTGTCACTCCGTACCCCCATGTTCTCTCCCAGCCACTGTGTCACTCCGTACCCCCATGTTCTCTCCCAGCCACTGTGTTACTCCGTACCCCCATGTTCTCTCCCAGCCACTGTGTCACCCCATACCCCCACGTTCTCTCCCAGCCACTGTGTCACTCCGTACCCCCATGTTCTCTCCCAGCCACTGTCACTCCGTACCCCCATGTTCTCTCCCAGCCACTGTGTCACTCCGTACCCCCATGTTCTCTCCCAGCCACTGTGTCACTCCGTACCCCCATGTTCTCTCCCAGCCACTGTGTCACCCCATACCCCCACGTTCTCTCCCAGCCACTGTGTCACTCCGTACCCCCATGTTCTCTCCCAGCCACTGTGTCGCCCCGCACCCCCGTGTTCTCTCCCAGCTACTGTGCCACCCCATACCCCCGTGTTCTCTCCCAGCTACTGCATCACCCCGTACCCCCGTGTTCTCTCCCAGCCACTGTGTCATCCCGTACCCCCGTGTTCTCTCCCAGCTACTGTGTCGCCCCGTACCCCCGTGTTCTCTCCCAGCTACTGTGTCGCCCCATACCCCCGTGTTCTCTCCCAGCTACTGTGCCACCCCATACCACCGTGTTTTTTGCTAGCCACTGTGTCACCCCATACCCCCGTGTTTTCTCCAAGCCACTGTGTCACCCCGTACCCCCATGTTCTCTTCCAGACACTGTGTCACCCCATACCCCCATGTTCTCTCCCAGCCACTGTATCACTCCATACCCCCGTGTTCTCTCCCAGCTACTGTGCCACCCCATACCCCCGTGTTTTCTCCTAGCCACTGTGTCACCCCGTACCCCCATGTTCTCTTCCATACACTGTGTCACCCTGTACCCTTGTGTTCTCTCCCAGCTACTGTCACCCATACCCCCGTGTTCTCTCCTTGCTGCTGTGTCACCCCATACCCCCCGCGTTCTCTCCCAACCAGTGTCACCTCCCCACCCCAGTGTTCCTACCCTTCCACCCCCCACACTTAGTCAATGCTGCTTGTTGGAGTGAGCTGCTTTCCTGTTCCATTAGACCAGGTATAGCTGCTCCACTTTAGTGTCTGTGGTGGGCCGCCCATTGTAGTTGCTTCCAGGTCTCCAGCTTATCAGCACTCACTGAGCAGCGCATGTACTGTACAGGTGCTAGCCTCCGATTCTCCCTGTCTGCATTCAGTCTGCCTTTCAAAGTACAGCAAACAGCAGCATTCCCACCCCAGCCCTGACGCTCTTGGTTCCCGGTCCCCCGCCCCGCCCACTCACTGCCCCTCCTCCAGAATGCAGCAGCAGAGCTCACTGTGAATGCGGCTGCCACTGCCACTGCCTTGCTTCCACCGGCTTGGTGCCACTCTGTCAGGATGTGAAGTCAGAGTAACATGCCTGTGCTACTGCTCAGCAGGGTAGTAAAGCAGGGAGAGCTCCTCTGCAGCCTGGCGCCTCCCTGATTTGCATACCCTTGCTGAGCGGGTTGCACCAGCTCTCACTGCCACAGACATCTGAGCTTTGCCAGCTATAGTCCATATCTGTTCCATAAGCACACCATTAATCAAGTCTCCTAGTTTCAGGGGTCGCAAGATCGATCTAAAACCAGAGATTTCCGCAACACATGGACATTTAATCTGTATGACAATTAAAGTATACACCCTGTGCGGAGGTCCTTCTGCCTTATTCCAATTGTATTGGAATTGGACACTTCCTTTGTAAGTAGTTATGACTCATATAAGCTCTCGCAGAAAGAGATGGGGAAATGCATCAGTACAGGAACTTGGGAGATGGCAGTATCCGAATGATAGTTCGACAGTACAAAGGTCAACAGTACTATTGGTCAACACAGCATACAGATGGGTCCACGGTTATCTTGACTAGTTTTCTGCGCCTAGGCACAACATGACTTATTAGCATAAACCTTTCATCTATTGTTCTCAGCTGCAATACAATACAGAGAACAATACAGATGGGGATTAAGTCATTACAGCAGGGGATTAAGTCCGACTGCCCAGTCTCAGTTAATCCTATTAAAGGTCAAGATAAACGTGGATCCATTTGTATGGTCAACATGAGTTTTTGAAAATTCTTTTTCATTTTCAACTTTTTCATACTTTACCATCCACGTGTACTACAATTGGGAATAATAACCTGTGCCGAGTGCATCGGTAGCTGAGCAGGTCACCTTGTCCACAACATGGCAAGCGAAGCAAGCCATGTAAGGGGATACGATGCACTAAATGGGATTCCTGGTCATTTTACAGAGTAAAAAACAACCAAAAAAAAAACCCTCATTTCGACCTTTTCCATGTTGACCTTTTTTCTGTGTCAACCTTTTTCCCATGTCAACCTTGTGCATGTTGACATTTTAGGTAGGACGACATAGACACTGCCGACTTTTTTTTAGGTCGACCCAACGATCAACACCGGTGATGACACAACTTACCCTGATTAAACTCTGACCCTACTGATAGTTTGCAGAACAGCCCGAGAATGACTCTGCAAGTACCAGACTCCCTACAGCTGGCACACAGGTGTTCTTTTACAGTCAGGGCGGACTGATCTACCAGTATGAGGAGGTACCCTATATATGCAAGACTAATATTGTTGCAAGTGGTGATTATTGCCACCCAGTAGGAATGTTCCATATATGGTAACTAACACATTCACAACAGGGCAATACATTATCAATCCAAGGAGTTGGAGAAAATCATTATACAGTATATTCCAATGAGGATGCATGCATACTTACTAACATCTAACATATGGCCGCAGATCCTTTTTGAGGAAGTGCATTAGATGTTTTTAGTATTTTATTGTGTATTTGTAGATGATTGTTGATGGTATGTCATATACCTTATGCTGCTTAATACATTATATATGTTGGACATATTTGATACTTATGATTGTATTGTGTTTTTACTAGTGATGAGCGGGTTCGGTTCCTCGGAATCCGAACCCCCCCGAACTTCAGCCTTTTTACACAGGTCCGAGGCAGACTCGGATCTTCCCGCCTTGCTCGGCTAACCCGAGCGCGCCCGAACGTCATCATCCCGCTGTCGGATTCTCGCGAGGCTCGTATTCTATCGCGAGACTCGGATTCTATATAAGGAGCCGCGCGTCGCCGCCATTTTCACACGTGCATTGAGATTGATAGGGAGAGGACGTGGCTGGCGTCCTCTCCGTTTATAGAGAAGAGAGTAGAGAGTTAGAGACACTATTTACTAATTTTGGGGAGCATATTAGGACTGGAGTACTACTACTTGCTGATAGTGTGACCAGTGACCATTGACCACCAGTTTAATTAATCCGTTCTCTGCCTGAAAAAAAACGATACACAGTGTGACACAGTCACATACCATATCTGTGCTCAGCCCAGTGTGCTGCATCATATGTAATACTGTATATCATTATCTGACTGTGCTGAGTGCTCACTGCTCACACAGCTTAATTGTGGGGGAGACTGGGGAGCAGTTATAGCCGGAGTACATATTTTAAGTACAGTGCACACTTTTGCTGCCAGAGTGCCACTGCCAGTGTGACTGACCAGTGACCACTGACCACCAGTATATTGTGATTGTCTGCTGACCACCAGTATATTGTGATTGTCTGCCTGAAAAAGTTAAACACTCGTCGTGTGGTGTTTTTATAAATGCATTCTGCAGACAGTGTCCAGCAGGTCCGTCATTACATAATATATACCTGTCCGGCTGCAGTACTAGTGTGATATATATATATATATTTGAATTTTATCTCATTATCATCCAGTCTATATTAGCAGCAGACACAGTACGGTAGTCCACGGCTGTAGCTACCTCTGTGTCGGCAGTCGCTCGTCCATCCATAATTGTATACCACCTACCCGTGGTTTTTTTTTTTTTCTATCTTCTTGATACTAGTAGCTTACTTTAGGAGTCTGCAGTGATGACAGACAGTGTCCAGCAGGTCCGTCATTACATAATATATACCTGTCCGGCTGCAGTACTAGTGTGATATATATATATTTTAATTTTATCTCATTATCATCCAGTCTATATTAGCAGCAGACACAGTATGGTAGTCCACGGCTGTAGCTACCTCTGTGTCGGCAGTCGCTCGTCCATCCATAATTGTATACCACCTACCCGTGGTTTTTTTTTTTTTCTATCTTCTTGATACTAGTAGCTTACTTTAGGAGTCTGCAGTGCTGACAGACAGTGTCCAGCAGGTCCGTCATTACATAATATATACCTGTCCGGCTGCAGTACTAGTGTGATATATATATATATTTTAATTTTATCTCATTATCATCCAGTCTATATTAGCAGCAGACACAGTACGGTAGTCCACGGCTGTAGCTACCTCTGTGTCGGCAGTCGCTCGTCATCCATAAGTATACTAGTATCCATCCATCTCCATTGTTTACCTGAGGTGCCTTTTAGTTGTGCCTATTAAAATATGGAGAACAAAAATGTTGAGGTTCCAAAAATAGGGAAAGATCAAGATCGACTTCCACCTCGTGCTGAAGCTGCTGCCACTAGTCATGGCCGAGACGATGAAATGCCAGCAACGTCGTCTGCCAAGGCCGATGCCCAATGTCATAGTACAGAGCATGTAAAATCCAAAACACCAAATATCAGTAAAAAAGGACTCAAAAATCTAAACTAAAATTGTCGGAGGAGAAGCGTAAACTTGCCAATATGCCATTTACCACACGGAGTGGCAAGGAACGGCTGAGGCCCCGGCCTATGTTCATGGCTAGTGGTTCAGCTTCACATGAGGATGGAAGCACTCAGCCTCTCGCTAGAAAAATGAAAAGACTCAAGCTGGCAAAAGCACAGCAAAGAACTGTGCGTTCTTCGAAATCACAAATCCACAAGGAGAGTCCAATTGTGTCGTTTGCGATGCCTGACCTTCCCAACACTGGACGTGAAGAGCATGCGCCTTCCATCATTTGCACGCCCCCTGCAAGTGCTGGAAGGAGCACCCGCAGTCCAGTTCCTGATAGTCAGATTGAAGATGTCAGTGTTGAAGTACACCAGGATGAGGAGGATATGGGTGTTGCTGGCGCTGGGGAGGAAATTGACCAGGAGGATTCTGATGGTGAGGTGGTTTGTTTAAGTCAGGCACCCGGGGAGACACCTGTTGTCCGTGGGAGGAATAGGGCCATTGACATGCCTGGTGAAAATACCAAAAAAATCAGCTCTTCGGTGTGGAAGTATTTCAACAGAAATGCGGACAACATTTGTCAAGCCGTGTGTTGCCTTTGTCAAGCTGTAATAAGTAGGGGTAAGGACGTTAACCACCTCGGAACATCCTCCCTTATACGTCACCAGCAGCGCATTCATCATAAGTCAGTGACAAGTTCAAAAACTTTGGGCGACAGCGGAAGCAGTCCACTGACCAGTAAATCCCTTCCTCTTGTAACCAAGCTCACGCAAACCACCCCACCAACTCCCTCAGTGTCAATTTCCTCCTTCCCCAGGAATGCCAATAGTCCTGCAGGCCATGTCACTGGCAATTCTGACGAGTCCTCTCCTGCCTGGGATTCCTCCGATGCCTCCTTGCGTGTAACGCCTACTGCTGCTGGCGCTGCTGTTGTTGCTGCTGGGAGTCGATGGTCATCCCAGAGGGGAAGTCGTACTCGTAAGCCCACTTTTACTACTTCCACCAAGCAATTGACTGTCCAACAGTCCTTTGCGAGGAAGATGAAATATCACAGCAGTCATCCTGCTGCAAAGCGGATAACTGAGGCCTTGGCATCCTGGGCGGTGAGAAACGTGGTTCCGGTATCCATCATTACTGCAGAGGCAACTAGAGACTTGTTGGAGGTACTGTGTCCCCGGTACCAAATACCATCTAGGTTCCATTTCTCTAGGCAGGCGATACCGAAAATGTACACAGACCTCAGAAAAAGACTCACCAGTGTCCTAAAAAATGCAGTTGTACCCAATGTCCACTTAACCACGGACATCTGGACAAGTGGAGCAGGGAAGGCTCAGGACTATATGACTGTGACAGCCCACTGGTTAGATGTATGGACTCCCGACGCAAGATCAGCAGCGGCGGCACCAGTAGCAGCATCTCGCAAACGCCAACTCTTTCCTAGGCAGGCTACGCTTTGTATCACCGCTTTCCAGAATACGCACACAGCTAAAAACCTCTTACGGCAACTGAGGAAGATCATCGCGGAATGGCTTACCCCAATTGGACTCTCCTGTGGATTTGTGGCATCGGACAACGCCAGCAATATTGTGTGTGCATTAAATATGGGCAAATTCCAGCACGTCCCATGTTTTGCACATACCTTGAATTTGGTGGTGCAGAATTATTTAAAAAACGAGAGGGGCGTGCAAGAGATGCTGTCGGTGGCCAGAAGAATTGCGGGACACTTTCGGCGTACAGGCACCACGTACAGAAGACTGGAGCACCACCAAAAACGCCTGAACCTGCCCTGCCATCATCTGAAGCAAGAAGTGGTAACGAGGTGGAATTCAACCCTCTATATGCTTCAGAGGTTGGAGGAGCAGCAAAAGGCCATTCAAGCCTATACAACTGAGCACGATATAGGAGGTGGAATGCACCTGTCTCAAGCGCAGTGGAGAATGATTTCAACATTGTGCAAGGTTCTGCAACCTTTTGAACTTGCCACACGTGAAGTCAGTTCAGACACTGCCAGCCTGAGTCAGGTCATTCCCCTCATCAGGCTTTTGCAGAAGAAGCTGGAGACATTGAAGGAGGAGCTAACACAGAGCGATTCCGCTAGGCATGTGGGACTTGTGGATGGAGCCCTTAATTCGCTTAACAAGGATTCATGGGTGGTCAATCTGTTGAAATCAGAGCACTACATTTTGGCCACCGTGCTCGATCCTAGATTTAAAACCTACCTTGGATCTCTCTTTCCGGCAGACACAAGTCTGCTGGGGTTCAAAGAACTGCTGGTGACAAAATTGTCAAGTCAAGCGGAACGCGACCTGTCAACATCTCCTCCTTCACATTCTCCCGCAACTGGGGGTGCGAGGAAAAGGCTCAGAATTCCGAGCCCACCCGCTGGCGGTGATGCAGGGCAGTCTGGAGCGACTGCTGATGCTGACATCTGGTCCGGACTGAAGGACCTGACAACGATTACGGACATGTCGTCTACTGTCACTGCATATGATTCTCTCCCCATTGAAAGAATGGTGGAGGATTATATGAGTGACCGCATCCAAGTAGGCACGTCAGACAGTCCGTACTTATACTGGCAGGAAAAAGAGGCAATTTGGAGGCCCTTGCACAAACTGGCTTTATTCTACCTAAGTTGCCCTCCCACAAGTGTGTACTCCGAAAGAGTGTTTAGTGCCGCCGCTCACCTTGTCAGCAATCGGCGTACGAGGTTACATCCAGAAAATGTGGAGAAGATGATGTTCATTAAAATGAATTATAATCAATTCCTCTGTGGAGACATTGACCAGCAGCAATTGCCTCCACAAAGTAGTACACAGGGAGCTGAGATGGTGGATTCCAGTGGGGACGAATTGATAATCTGTGAGGAGGAGGATGTACACGGTGATATATCGGAGGATGATGATGAGGTGGACATCTTGCCTCTGTAGAGCCAGTTTGTGCAAGGAGAGATTAATTGCTTCTTTTTTGGTGGGGGTCCAAACCAACCCGTCATTTCAGTCACAGTCATGTGGCAGACCCTGTCACTGAAATGATGGGTTGGTTAAAGTGTGCATGTCCTGTTTATACAACATAAGGGTGGGTGGGAGGGCCCAAGGACAATTCCATCTTGCACCTCTTTTTTCTTTCATTTTTCTTTGCGTCATGTGCTGTTTGGGGGGTGTTTTTTGGAAGGGCCATCCTGCGTGACACTGCAGTGCCACTCCTAGATGGGCCAGGTGTTTGTGTCGGCCACTAGGGTCGCTTAGCTTACTCACACAGCTACCTCATTGCGCCTCTTTTTTTCTTTGCGTCATGTGCTGTTTGGGGAGTGTTTTTTGGAAGGGCCATCCTGCGTGACACTGCAGTGCCACTCCTAGATGGGCCAGGTGTTTGTGTCGGCCACTTGGGTCGCTTAGCTTAGCCATCCAGCGACCTCGGTGCAAATTTTAGGACTAAAAATAATATTGTGAGGTGTTCAGAATAGACTGAAAATGAGTGGAAATTATGGTTATTGAGGTTAATAATACTTTGGGATCAAAATGACCCCCAAATTCTATGATTTAAGCTGTTTTTGAGGGTTTTTTGAAAAAAACACCCGAATCCAAAACACACCCGAATCCGACAAAAAAAATTTGGTGAGGTTTTGCCAAAACGCGTTCGAACCCAAAACACGGCCGCGGAACCGAACCCAAAACCAAAACACAAAACCCGAAAAATTTCCGGCGCTCATCACTAGTTTTTACAGGAGATCGTGGAAATCCTTGCACCTCCTGGCTCATGACTCCTTACAGCGCACCCACACCAGAGCCACAAACGGCATTTAATTCTGCGCTTATAGCCACTAGGCAGCTGGTGGAGCGCACAATTGGTGTCCTGAAAGGACACTTCCGTGTGCTCCACCGCACTGGTGGCAACCTCATATATTCGCCGGAAATGGTAAGTAAAATTGTGGTCCTGTGTGCAATCCTGCACAATATTGCTGTAAGGATGCATGTTGAGCTTCTTCAAAGTGAGTAATTGTCCAGAAAGGATGAGGAGCCAGGGGTTGGCCGGACAAGGACTCAGGGCTCGGAGGCCCAGCGGGAACATGCCCTTAGAGCACGAATAGTCAGAGAATATTTCAAGTATGCTTAGGTACTGAACACGTTAGACAAGTGTTTATGGTAGTATATATAGTGATATTTGTGTAAGGTATAACATAGGTTGCTCCAGATTACAGTTTACAAACAATGAAATTTAAAAGTTTGCAATATAAATATTGACAATGCTAAATTCCTTTGTCGTATAATCAACCCTTACGAAGCTAAGAACACTGTACGCTGTTTACTTAAGAAATACCGTAATGGTACGCTATTTGCGTAACGATCGCTCAGCCGTAGGCGAGACGCTCAAGCGTCACATTCGCTCACGGCCCAGCGATCACAGGACACGTTATTGGTTATGTCTAGGGGAAAGATTCGCTATGGCGTAGCATACACTCGAGACCACGAGGAGGTCACCAGCGATGCAGACGCTCACAGCACAATACCTTTATATTTAAACCTTTTAACAATGTAATGCGCTATATACCTTAATGTGAATACAGGGTGTAAATGCAACTTTGTGTAGCCTGACTACCCACAAAGCTGTTTGAGCGTCACCGACGCTCAAGTGAACACTTAACACTATAGTAAATACACAGATACTGTTTTAGGGTTCCAAAGCCTATTATCTGTATTATATCTAGTATACTTGTAAAAGAGTAACACAGTACAAATGATACACTACAATATAACAAAGCCTTCCTAACCAAACACCTAACTAAGGGATAAACTACAATACTATCCTGGCCTAACACAATACAA
Organism: Pseudophryne corroboree; assembly: GCF_028390025.1. NCBI lineage: Eukaryota > Metazoa > Chordata > Amphibia > Anura > Myobatrachidae > Pseudophryne > Pseudophryne corroboree. Next base: position 58,707,365 of record NC_086455.1, read on the forward strand.
TACAATACTATAAAGTTTAGTCTAGGGGAGTTACGAGAGAAAAGAGAAAATAGAGAGAGAGAAATAGACACAGAGGGAGAGAGAGGAATTGGCTCACAGAAAGACAATGATTACGGAGAGAACTTACGCACAAAGGGTATGATCGCCTGCGCCTCGATATCCAGCTCCCGATTATCAGCAGATAACCGTTGATGAGAGAGTGAGAGCTGGATGTGGTCGGCCTGCCTATTTATGCCCCACACACAATGCAATCTCCTGGTCCTACAATCCTTCAGTTTATTGGACACAGGAATTCGGCCCTGTACTGTAACCAAAGGTCATAGGTTGATTCATACAGGTGGGCTGTGCTGAGTTTAAACGGCTCAGGTGGGTGGGAAACTGGGTTTCCCGCCGCATACCTGAGTATGGGTAAATAATAGAAATGGACATAAACTTCTTATGTTCATAACTATTCGCACGAGCGATTAATACGCTCCAAACCAACACCGGAATATTGCTAATTAAATACTCTTCCGATGGGTATCAAACACTGCTGTATGACTCCTGTTAGACCCTTCGTGCAATACAAAGAGGGATCCCTCCGCTCAGGGACATTCTATCTAAACCAAACTTACAGAAACTATTGAGGGGAACATGATCTATAAACGACATTAATTGTGAACCTTTGTAACGAATGAGTCGCACGCTACGATCACATAAACTCTACCGTAAATGCGCATACTGCGCGTGCGAGTGCACGCTATTGCGGGTATGCGCTTCCACGGGAGAGCGTACGCATGCGCAGCACGGACCAGTGTGCGGTGCAAATATGGCAGTGTGCATTGAGACATTTTTCTGACTTCGACAGTCCACCCTTTGGCAGTCAATAATAACTGCCACAAAATATTTAAGGAGAAAAATGTAAGTCAGGGGTTAATTGATTTCCATGGTGGGGAAAGGAGGAAGAATGGAGTAGGTGTGAAGAGAGTATGACCTAGTGAGAAAGCAGGAGCATGTGTGTATGAGTCCATGTTTGGGGGGGGGGTCATGTATCATCGTGCCGTACGTGTGGTAAATCAAGCTTCGAGGTATTGCGAAGTATACATTTGAATTCCTTCTTATCCTGTGGTACAGGTCTGTGGATGGGCTGTCAAACTCTACCGAGCTCATTTCGGCTGTGGTTGTAACACAATGGGGATGCACATTTTAGTTGATGATACATGAATTGGGGGGGTATGTGGTTGCTGCTATCTGTGCCTGTATTCCCTATCGACTATGTGTGTTATTACCTGAGGGTTGCAGAGATGAAGATAAAGAACACTTACGAAAAATGCAATGATATTCTATGTCAGGTTAATGTACGTTCGTCGATTGAGGTCTTGATTGGTGTCGTTTGATTGCAGTTTTCTTCTTTGTGCTTTTGCTCATAAATCGTGAGTAAAGCAAACAACGTCCATGGATTTACAAAAAATGTTGGGCTAGCGTGATTTTAAAGTTCCTAGGGAAACTGGGGTACCCATGGCATTGTCCATCAAAATCTTGTTTATCAGGTCGTCTGCTCTTCTTCTTTCCATCTTTCCGTTGTCGGCCCCTTGGCTCATCAGGTCCTTCGTCTACGTGGGTCTTTGTACCTCGGAGGAAAACATAGAAATGGGTGAAAGACGGACCGTATACTCATTACATCATTACGTCATGGTTTCTAGCATTGGGTCATAAATCAAATCCAGGTTAATTACAGTTTCCTCACTCCTCAAGCTCATCACTTTCGTACTTTGTTTACACCTCATCAAAGCCTGCCCGCATCTAAATATCAATCCAATAGATATAACGACACCTAAGATACACAGGAGAAACTTTCCAACATCCATTATGACTCCTTGAGCCCACTCTCCCAAACCGGAGAACCAATTTCGCGGGTTCAACCATGACACCCAACCAGTCAGCTCATTACCTACAGCAGCAAGGGTGAGATTGTGTTTCCGACGAAATTCCCACTTTAATTGCAGAATATCATCCATCTTTTGGTCTATGACCTCTACCGGATCCTCGGTACTATTTGTGATGTACGTGCAACACTTTATGCCGTACTGTGTTGCCAATGTAACACAATATCCGCCTGTTACTGCTGTAAGGTAATTAAGAACCATCCTATGCTGAACTAGTTCTGTTTTATACGCTTGGAGTTCTCTTCCAGTGTATCTAAACGTGTCATCATACATTTCAGTGATATTGTCTAACAAATTGGCGAGTGCGGAAATGTATTTATAATTCATCACTCCTCGAGCGGTACGAGTGAAATCTAACGCTACCAGAACCTGAATCCCGGTGGATTCATGGATAAGATCAGAGGCCGGATGCTCTAACCTTTCTGACAGTTGTCTTTTAACTCGGTGTTCGTAGTGAGTGTGAGTATAAGGAGCTTGGGCACCACGGTGTATGTCCTTCATTTTGTCATGTGTTACAGTCATCACTTCAGGCAATACTTTTCCAATATAACACAATCCTTCAGAGTTTGGGGCAAGCCACTTGTACGCCTTTCTCCCGCATATGAAATATGCATCATCGGGGAGAACATAAGGGACGGAGAAGGACATGACCATGTTACAAACCTTCCAGGTGAAATCTCCTGACCCTAATTCTTCCATCTGCCTAATGCACGTATCGGTCTGTACGATATGTGCACAGTATCCTGGTGATACCTCTCCAACTCTAGTAATCCTATTTCCTAAGGTATACCTATACCGGAAAGATTTTCCTCTACTGGCTATGTGGCGTACAAGCTCTGTATCTGTAGGCATTCTATCTGCTCTGTGTGAAAAGGTCATGGTAAGGTTGCTCCATGACACTTCCCAATTTCCCGGTTTTCTGGGATTGGAGATGTTAAAACATAAGAGGGACCTATCCACATGGTATTGGTGGAGCTTCAAACTAGGAGGGCTGGAGATGTTAAACCTCCGGTCCACCGGTCTCCCACCACTTAGCTCAAGTACCTCCCCTAACGTTAAAGGAAATGGTACTAGCCCTGATTTGCTGTGACCCTGAGGTACTTGAGAGCATACCCAACAATCTGTTTGGTTCAACACGTTACCCACTAGAGAGTGATAGTCACTCAATGGATGCCGGTCCATATGGATATTAAAACTAGATTGGCATTGCTTTATGCATCCATCTTCAACCAGATTACCACAGAGCCTACAGATACAATTTTCCTCAGCTAACAATCCATCACAATTTCTTCTATCGGATCGTTTTCTGATACTCGCCTTTGCTTGTTGGATTGGTTGATCTTGGAAAACTACGCCTCCATCATCATAATCGGAACCCATTCCAGAACCTCTCTCGACCTCTATGGTACTCTCGCCGGAACAGACTGCTCCGGTCAACATCATGGTTAACATCAAAATCCGGATCACAGTCTCTTTGGGCAAGTCCATCTTTGAGGAGGAAAATGGAGAAGAATGAGAAAGGGGAAAAAGAAATATCAAGGGAGAAGGGATGGGAAGTGGAGAAAAACAATAAAAGGGAGAAGGGAGTCGACAACTGCTTTCGATCTTCAAGGCTCAGGTGCCGCCTCAGTCCTCCTGGAACAGACACTCCAGTGATACAACCTCTACCGTCTGTTCCTTATCACGGGACTTCTCTGGGTCAGCAACCTTCTTGCAGTGGGATGAATGGACCCAAGTCTCTCTCTCAGCAACCTTCAATGCTGTGGTGCTAGTCAATAAGACCTGGTATGGTCCTTCCCATCTATCAATAAGACAACCTGAGCGTAGAAAATTTCGTATCATTACATAATCCCCAGGTTCAATGTCATGACAATTACTATCTGGTAAATCAGGAATCACCAACTTCAGATTATCATTTTGACTCCTCAACTGCTTACTCATGTTAATCAAGTACTTTACAGTTACTTCATTGTTACATTTCAAATCATCCTGAGGGTTAATCATGACATGCGGTTGTCGACCAAACAGAATTTCAAAAGGAGACAGATTAAGAGGGGACCTGGGAGTGGTTCTGATGCTATACAAAACAATGGGTAAAGCTTCTGGCCACGTCAATCCTGTCTCTGCCATTACTTTACTCAATTTATTTTTAATAGTGCTGTTCACTCTCTCGACCTTCGCACTCGCCTGTGGACGGTACGGAGTGTGCAGCTTGCTATCAATTCCCATCAACTTACACATTCCTTGAAAGACATCACCTGTAAAATGGGTACCCCTATCACTTTCAATGATTCTAGGGATACCATATCTACATACAAATTCCTGCACAATTTTCTTAGCTGTAAACATGGCGGTACTTGTAGCTGCTGGAAAAGCTTCGACCCAATTCGAGAAAACATCTATACAGACAAGTACATACTTTAAGTTTCTACATGGGGGCAATTGGATGAAGTCAATTTGTATTACTTGGAAAGGGCCGCCGGCAGGTGGGATATGGGAGGGTTCTGTAGGTATTGCCTTTCCAATATTCTTTCTCAGACAGGTAAGGCATGACATTGCTCTTTTACCAGCATGAGAGGAGAATCCTGGGGCGCACCAGTATGCTCTTACCAATTTGCACATCCCCTCCTTGCCTAGATGAGTCAGCCCGTGAGCTGCTTCAGCCAGACATGGAAGGTATGCCCTGGGGGCCACTGGTTTACCATGTCCATCCGTCCAGAGCCCTGAGGGCTCCTGGCCATATCCCTTTGCCTTCCAGACTGCTCTCTCTTGAGTGGAACACAAATTCTGCATCTCACACAACTTCTGTGTGTTGATGGTATTAAATACCATCAACTGTGTGGTGTCTGTCCGTATGGGGGTAGCAGCTGCAAGCTTTGCAGCTTCGTCTGCTCGGCTGTTACCAAGGGATACTGGGTCTTGGCTATACGTATGTGCTTTACATTTGATAACAGCCACTCTGTCGGGTTCCTGTATCGCTGTTAGAAGCCTTTTTATATACGCTGCATGCGCTATCGGTGTGCCAGCTGCCGTTATGAAATTTCTGAGCCGCCATAGGGCTCCGAAATCATGGACTACCCCGAACGCGTATCTAGAATCGGTGTAGATATTGGCAGACTTACCCTTAGCCAATTCACATGCTCTGGTTAGGGCGACCAGTTCAGCAACCTGGGCTGAGTGAGGTGGGCCTAGCGGTTCCGCTTCTATGGTGTCTTGGTCATCTACGACTGCGTATCCAGTACACAAGTCTCCCGAGTCTGACTGTCTGTGACAACTACCGTCCGTGTAGAACGTGAGTTCTGCATCTTCTAGTGGATTGTCACTGATGTCAGGCCTTGCGGTAAAATTTTGGGTCAAATATTCCATACAATCATGTGCATCCTCCTTTGTATAAAATCCTCCTTCCCCATCACTCTCACCTCCCACCCTTTGTGCCTGTCCAGGCACACCTGGGAGAAATGTTGCAGGGTTTAATGCGCTGCATCTCCTTATGGTGATGTTTACTGGGGCCATTAATGCCAATTCCCATCTCGTAAACCTTGCTGATGAGACATGTCTGGTTTGGGCAGAATTTAATAAGGCAGATACTGCATGTGGTGTATGGATTGTGAGGTTGTGGCCTAGCACGACATCTTCGCTTTTCGTCACTAGCAATGCTATCGCCGCAACGCTACGCAAGCATGTGGGGAGGGACCGCGCTACCGTATCTAGCTGAGCGCTGTAGTATGCAACTGGCCTGCTGGCGTCACCGTGTTTTTGTGTTAGTACACCTGCTGCGCACCCAGCACTTTCTGTTCCGTATAGTTCAAAGGGTTTCCCATAGTCTGGCATACCTAGTGCAGGTGCCTGCGTTAGACACTGTTTGAGTCTCTCAAATGCCGTTTCAGATTCGTCTGTATGCGAAATCCGATCAGGTTTGTTTGAGGAGACCATTTCCTGCAGAGGTAGTGCCAATATGGAAAACCCTGGGATCCAATTACGGCAATACCCACACATTCCTAAAAACGTTCTGATCTGTTGCTGGGTTTGTGGTAGTGTCATGTCTCTAATGGCTTGGATTCTATCAGCGGTCAGGTGTCTCAGTCCTTGTGTTAGACAGTGTCCCAAATATTTTACCTTAGCTTGGCATAATTGCAACTTGTCTTTGGAGACCTTGTGACCTGTGTCTGAAAGGTGAAACAGGAGTTGTTTCGTATCTTTCAGAGAGGCTTCCAGTGAATCTGAACACAGTAGTAAATCGTCCACATACTGTATCAACACTGATCCACTTTCCGGTTGGAAAGACTGTAAACAATCATGCAAAGCCTGAGAAAATATACTTGGACTATCTATGAAACCTTGGGGTAATCGAGTCCACGTGTATTGGACTCCTCTGTATGTGAATGCAAACAAATATTGACTGTCAGGGTGCAGAGGTACCGAAAAGAAAGCGGAGCAGAGGTCAATAACAGTGAAAAATTTGGCAGTGGGAGGAATTTGCATTAGGATGACAGCTGGATTAGGCACTACGGGGAACTGACTCTCGACTATTTTGTTAATCCCCCTTAGATCCTGCACTAGCCTGTAACCCCTCCCCCCACTCTTTTTAACAGGGAAGATGGGACTATTTGCTGTGCTGGACGTTCTTACTAGAATGCCCTGTTGTAGCAAGCGCTCTATTACGGGAAAAACTCCTAACTCCACCTCTGGCTTCAGAGGATACTGTGGGATTTTTGGAGCTATCCTACCATCTTTTACTTGCACTACTACTGGAGCTACGTTTGCCATTAATCCAGTGTCCTGTCCATCTTTTGTCCAAAGTGACTCTGGTATCTGAGATGTCATCTCTTCTACCTGGGATGGGTTCCTATTTGTCATAATGGTGTGTGACATTAATTTTGATGGGGAGTCTAACATGTCTCGTACTTCCTGAGCGTGATTCTCAGGTATGTCCAAGAATACACCTTCAGGAGTACAATAGATGACGCAACCCATTTTGCATAGTAAGTCTCTTCCCAGGAGATTGGTAGGTGCCGATGCAGCCAGCAAAAAGGAATGCTTGGTATGCAAAGGTCCTATTGTAATCTCTGCTGGTTTGCTAACAGGGTAATGCTGGACTACTCCTGTTACTCCCATGGCTGGAACTGTCCTACCAGTGGTTCTCATGCCCACTGTCGAATTTATCACTGACTTGGCCGCCCCTGTGTCTACAAGAAAATTTAAAGTTTTACCAGCTACATTGATTGCAATCTCTGGTTCACTTCCAAGACTAGCAATCAACTTAACTGGCTGCAGATTACAGGTATGGCCACACCCCTATTGGGTATGGTGACCTCCCTGAATCCCAGTGGCAGCAACTACTTGTGGGGGAGTTAGCTGGGAACTACCAGAGGCGTGCCAATCTCTGTTCGGGGGGTATCTTTTTGTTTCCCCTGTATGTGGCTCAAAACTCCGCCTCTGTGGACCCTGCTCCCAATGTCGTGTGTGGTGTTGTTGTCTGGGGGGTTGAAAAGATCTTTGTACATTCTTTGATCTACATTCTCGTGCAAAATGTCCTGGTCTGTTACAAGAAAAACATGTTATTCCACTTGCCTTACCCACAGGATTCGGTGGTACATACGCAGGCTGCCTTGTGGTCAGCGCCTGTATACTTACGGACATCAACTTATCACTTTGCGACTCCCTGTGCCTAGTGATGTTTTTGTCGTGATCAACAGCAGCCTCTCTCAAAGTGGACACTGACAGACCTCGCCAACATGGTTGTGTGGTCTGTACCCTAGCCTTTAATGTTTCTTTCAAACCATCCATCAGTACAGATACTGCTACTTCTCGATGGTTTGGGTTGGTCTTTATGTCTTCTATACCAGTGTATTTTGCCATTTCTGATAATGCCCGGTGGAAATATTCTGCTGCCGTTTCAGACTCCTTTTGTTTAATGGAGAATAGTTTATTCCATTTAGCAACGGCTGGGAAATATTCTTTTAGCTGCAAATTTATCCTTTTTACATTATCCTGGTCGTACACATCTGTAAGTGGTACCTCTTTGTCTAGTCCACAATCAGCCAAGAATTTAACTGGGTCGACACTGGGGGGTAAGCAAGCTCTTAGCACTACCTGCCAATCCTTATTATTGGGCTCTAAAGTGTTTCCTAGATCCCTGATATATTTTTGGCTTGCCACTAAATCCTTTCTGGGGTCTGGGAATTCAGACACTATGGTCCTTAATTCCATTCTAGTGAACGGGCAATACATGGCGATGTTCCTGATGGGTGTGACTCCTGATGCATCTGTTTTCCCATTGGGAACTACTATCACCTTAACTGGATTAACTCTTATAACTTCACTCTGTGTAGATTCTACAGCTTGGGGTGTAAGTGTTTCAGTGTAATGCATGGTGCCGTACTTACCTGATGACACGACCTCACCTATCCCTCCGCTAGGGGCCTTCACTAATCTCGTGGCTGTTGATGTGCCTACTGTAGTCTCTGAAATGGTGGCTGCAAGAGAGAGAGCTGAAATTGTTGATGGATCGTCTTCTTGATCACACTCCTGGGGAAGGTTCAAAACAGGGTACAACTTGCACGGGTTAATACTTGCATGGGTTATTTGGTTAACATCATTAACATTAACATGGTTACTAAGAGTTTTAGTTTTACAACCCAGTGCGTCTTTCTCCGTAATCAACTTCTCTCCTGATATATATGGTGGAGGAGGAGCTGTGGCTATCAGTTTCCTTACTGCCCCAGATCCTGCCGCCAGAGCCAAACCTCTCTGTATCTCACCTTCCTGGTGCCACAACTGTAAATAATCATAATGCTGAATTCGTCTCTTTGTTGGTTTTACGAGACATATCCTCCTCCTTAAATTTTGTAACACTTCCGGGCTGAAACTACCTATTCTTGGGAATTTGTCCCTGTCTTGTACAGTCATTCGTTCCCATTCATCGCATAAAACCTCTGTGTGACTACCGTATTTTTCACACATAATGTATCTTGCCGACCCAACTGGTCGGTTCTCCGAATCAACCTGAACCTGGGTTGATCGCCCCCTACCTGAGCAACTGGCCCCCATCGTCTGTAGGTGTTGCTTAGTCCTCCTTGGATTTTCTGTATCAAGGTTTTCAGCAAGCCTTTACAGACAACCAAATTACTCCGCAGTAGGCCGGCGGTGGCGGTTTACCGAGTACCCCACTCACTCGCCCACCTCGACCAATACGACCTGATCACACCGATATGGTGCTGGCGTACTCGATACAGGGCCCCTATGGAACCTTCAGTTTACTGGAACATATGAGGGATACCCGCAGGACACTTACTCTTTCCAGTAAAGTTTAGGTTGTTGGATAGTTCCTGAGTGACCAGCGAACTTCCCTTCCAAAAATAAAAAATTACACAAATCACGTCAGAATGTACAAATAGCGTTTATGACCTTCGTACACAAATAGTACCGGTCAGGTTTACTAATGCACACAATTACGTGCGGTACAATCGTTCAGCACATAAGCAACTAATCTTATGTGCGGAGCGACCAGTGGAATCGAAAATTTCGGCTGCGAATTCCTTCAGCCAGAGCTTAATGGCCTATATGGGTTCTGCACCAACACCCCAGGCGTTGTGCCACTGGACTTTTATAGCGGACCTTTTTACCTTATGACCTCCTGGTCTTGTTCCTTATGACCTCCTGGTCTTGTTACACCTTATGGTCCGCTATACTCTAATGCTCAAATATTTATTTAACCAGAGATGCCTCCCTAGCCACCGTATATGTCACTTACACGTATGTTCCTTGACGAGTACTCGGCTTTCCTTTTGGTTCCCCCTTTAAAATTGTATAAACACACTCACTCAACACATGTACACTTTTGTTTCTACCTCTATTTCTGCGCAGAAATTGTCTTCAGGCCAAGAGTGTTACCAATTAGGAGCAGGATCTGTTAGACTAAATTTCAGATTTTCCAAAAATAGATTTGCGTTATTTACCGCGTCGCGTTATCTACCGCTGTGCGTTACTTATCGCCTTTGCGCTAATTATCGCTTTGCGCTAAAATCCACTTTATCACAACTTGAGCTACGTGGACGTAACCAGACGCTACGTTGCGTAATGTACGCTGCGTGCGTCTGCCTTTCGGATTGCGTACGCTAGTCTTTGTTAGCGACACGTGTACGCAATGCAGAGGATCCACCGTAACACAATATTTATTTATCAATGTAGATGATCCCTGATCATCCACCGCAATCCACACTGCACACTGGCTGCCTCGTCTCTAAGACAAAACCGTGTTCTATACTTTAATTATTACTTTTACTATTAAATAACAGCAAATCTCTTTTTGCACTTTCTATCAACTATAAAAATTGGCAAACAGGAATAGTGATATACGAAAAATGAAATATACAAGTGGAAAGAAATGCAGGTATATGCGTGCGTACGCAAGACAAAAGAAAAATAAACAGTTTTAAAAGACACAAGCGTTTTGTTCTTACTTCCGGTTACCGGGTTCCTTCAGCACTCTTTACCTAAGCGAAGCAGACGCTTATCCCGTCAGCAACTGTGAGACAACCTCCCACCCTTTTGCTGGGGGATAAAGTCTGCTGATCTACCTAGTGCAGATGTGAAAAGGACCGGGCGAGCCCGCAATTGACAATGCTAAATTCCTTTGTCGTATAATCAACCCTTACGAAGCTAAGAACACTGTACGCTGTTTACTTAAGAAATACCGTAATGGTACGCTATTTGCGTAACGATCGCTCAGCCGTAGGCGAGACGCTCAAGCGTCACATTCGCTCACGGCCCAGCGATCACAGGACACGTTATTGGTTATGTCTAGGGGAAAGATTCGCTATGGCGTAGCATACACTCGAGACCACGAGGAGGTCACCAGCGATGCAGACGCTCACAGCACAATACCTTTATATTTAAACCTTTTAACAATGTAATGCGCTATATACCTTAATGTGAATACAGGGTGTAAATGCAACTTTGTGTAGCCTGACTACCCACAAAGCTGTTTGAGCGTCACCGACGCTCAAGTGAACACTTAACACTATAGTAAATACACAGATACTGTTTTAGGGTTCCAAAGCCTATTATCTGTATTATATCTAGTATACTTGTAAAAGAGTAACACAGTACAAATGATACACTACAATATAACAAAGCCTTCCTAACCAAACACCTAACTAAGGGATAAACTACAATACTATCCTGGCCTAACACAATACAATACAATACTATAAAGTTTAGTCTAGGGGAGTTACGAGAGAAAAGAGAAAATAGAGAGAGAGAAATAGACACAGAGGGAGAGAGAGGAATTGGCTCACAGAAAGACAATGATTACGGAGAGAACTTACGCACAAAGGGTATGATCGCCTGCGCCTCGATATCCAGCTCCCGATTATCAGCAGATAACCGTTGATGAGAGAGTGAGAGCTGGATGTGGTCGGCCTGCCTATTTATGCCCCACACACAATGCAATCTCCTGGTCCTACAATCCTTCAGTTTATTGGACACAGGAATTCGGCCCTGTACTGTAACCAAAGGTCATAGGTTGATTCATACAGGTGGGCTGTGCTGAGTTTAAACGGCTCAGGTGGGTGGGAAACTGGGTTTCCCGCCGCATACCTGAGTATGGGTAAATAATAGAAATGGACATAAACTTCTTATGTTCATAACTATTCGCACGAGCGATTAATACGCTCCAAACCAACACCGGAATATTGCTAATTAAATACTCTTCCGATGGGTATCAAACACTGCTGTATGACTCCTGTTAGACCCTTCGTGCAATACAAAGAGGGATCCCTCCGCTCAGGGACATTCTATCTAAACCAAACTTACAGAAACTATTGAGGGGAACATGATCTATAAACGACATTAATTGTGAACCTTTGTAACGAATGAGTCGCACGCTACGATCACATAAACTCTACCGTAAATGCGCATACTGCGCGTGCGAGTGCACGCTATTGCGGGTATGCGCTTCCACGGGAGAGCGTACGCATGCGCAGCACGGACCAGTGTGCGGTGCAAATATGGCAGTGTGCATTGAGACATTTTTCTGACTTCGACAATATTATATTTGTATGTGTTTTGAGTAGGTAATTAACTTCCTGTGATTTTTATATGTATGTAAATGGGTAATGAACAACAGTATTGTTGTGTGGTTAACATATATATTGGATATATCATAATGTTGATTTAGTTTTTAAAACACTATTTTTTTATGCTTCCAATTCAAATGGTAAATTGTTTTAGGTTATTGATAATTTGACATGCAATACTCTTATTTAATCTATGCATAATTTTTCACTCAACATATACAAATGGCCACACTAATACAACAACCCTGGATTGTCTAGCTGAATGGTGATGGAAAATCTGGTGAGTTTACAATATTTTTATAACAGTGATGTTTTTTAGTTGTGACAGTCGCAAATAGTCGCATATGCGTACGCAAAAGGAACAAACAACACATTGTCAATATACAGTAACATTAATAAAGTTTATTAATAAAATGACAACATCATAGGTGTCGTCCAATCAACAGTTAGCACACAGTAAAAATATTAGCCCCTGTGAACAAAACACCATTGGCATCATGCGAGCTGCCGCTTTCTCAATGAGGGAGCTGCGGCTCCTGACAGCCATCATGGACCGTGCAGGGCCGTATATCCCAAACTCTAGAAAGCGTGTGACCTACGCGGAAGTCCGCAGAAGATTGCGGGCGAGGGTCCGCACCCGACAGATCATAGTCCAGCTTAAGCGGCGGTGGTTTGACCTCTGCCGCCATCAGCCCCACTTGTCTTTGCATGAGTGTATTTTTGCATGTAAATGCTGAACAATATTAGCAAACATCATGACACTTTTAAGAAAGCCCTGTACTGTATGTATATAGACTGTGTGGGGGTAGGCCATGCAGGACACACTGGAGAATGCAGTGGTAGGGGCCCATGTGTAGGGATGTGGCCAGTCTCCAGAGAGGGTGTAGATAGACACCACTTTGATTGTCAAACAAGCTTAGAGTGCATAGACTGTGGCCCTTCAGAAATATATACATTAAACATTAATAATGCAAGCATGATAATAACAATGCAATGCATAAAAATGGCCATAGTCCTGCGTAGTCTAATTTTACATATGTTTTATGTATAATTCAAGTGCACAAGCTGGAGCATGATCCCTAGAGTTGCAGGTGGTGGGCCAAGGCAGAGTGGGCCACCGGGGAATTTCCATGTACTCCTGTGGCCCAGTACATTCCTGTATGTCTGTGCAATTTTGAAACAAATAAATATAGTTTTTATTTTAAAATAATTTTAAGTTAAAAAAAATAACAACAGGTTACAAATGTATAGAAACCACAATATTAAAATGAATGTAAAAAACCACAATGGACCATATGAGAATACAATACAAAAAAAATAGTATATTTAATTTCTGAAAAATATATTTCTAACAAAACATATTTACATATTTGTGTGTTTCTATCTCTTTAGGCAGAGCACAAAGGCAGGTGTCAGGAGCTGCACTGCAGGAAACCTCCCCCTTTCAACCACCCTCCCCCCATCCATCATCCTCCCCCTCTTAACCACCCTCCCCCCATCAACCTGCCTCCTCCTCCTCCCCATCAATCATCCTCCCCCTCTCAACCTGCCTCCTCCTCCTCCCCCATCAATCATCCTCCCCTTCTCAACCACCCTCCCCCATCAATCTGCCTCCTCCACCTCCTCCCATCAATCATCCTCCCCCTCTCAACCACCCTCCCCCATCAATCATGCTCCCCCTTTTAACCACCCTCCCCTCATCAATCATCCTCCCCCTCTCAACCACCTTTCCCCCATCAATCTGCCTCCTCCTCCTCCCCCTCTCTAGCACCCGCACACCATCATTCAATCTCCTCTTCCCCCTCTCAACCACCCTCCCCCAATCCAAACACCCTGGACATTCCCACACCTTCCCAATCAGATCCTCCTTCCCCCATCCAACCTCCAACACCCTTCCAAAACCCTTCCCCCATCCAAACTACCCCCCCTTTCAAGACCCTTCCCCCATCCAAACTACCCCTCCTACCTTTCAAGACCCTTCCCCATCCAAAGTGACACAGGAGAGCGGACAGCTGAGGCCCCGGAGGAAGTTGAGGGTGCTCTTCCGAAGTTGGTGGAGAGTAAGTCATTTCTACAAGAAAAAGGCTTTTGTAAGTTGGTTTAAATGTAGATACAACATGTGTTTTCACACTGTGTCCCTGCAACTGCTGTGCGAAAACACATTCCAACATTCCCTGTCACAGTTTATGGATTAAGTCATGCTATCACTGAGGCAGGACATGCTTGGATATGTAGTTCCACAGCAAATGTAAAGATGCAGTTTGCTGAGCCTGGCTATATAGTTCATCAACAGCTGGAGGGCCAAACGTTCACCATCCCTGACCTAGCTAGTGAGCTGTTGACATGTGCTTTGTACCTTTCTTGTATATTGCGTAATGTGTCAAATTAATTTTGTATTTTTTTTAAAACATTCATTACAGATGCTGCGGTTGGAGATCCCAATGCAGAATCGAGGAGAGTGGTGGGACGAATGGAGCAGCATTGCAGGGGGCTCCTTGAAGGAATTATGCAGCTTGGCCAATTGTTGCGTTAATTATTTTTCTTTAAAAAAATATATATATATTTCTCTAACGTCCTAGTGGATGCTGGGGACTCCGTAAGGACCATGGGGAATAGACGGGCTCCGCAGGAGACATGGGCACTTTAAGAAAGAATTTAGATTCTGGTGTGCTCTGGCTCCTCCCTCTATGTCCCTCCTCCAGACCTCAGTTTGAATCTGTGCCCAGACGAGCTGGGTGCTGTTCAGTGAGCTATTTTGTTAGGTGACCTATTTTGTTAGGTTTTTTATTTTCAGGGAGCTCTGCTGGCAACAGACTCCCTGCATCGTGGGACTGAGGAGAGAGAAGCAGCCCTACTCTCTGAAGTTAGGTCCTGCTTCTTAGGCTACTGGACACCATTAGCTCCAGAGGGATCGTACACAGGATCTCACCCTCGTCGTCCGATCCCAGAGCCGCGCCGCCGTCCCCCTCGCAGAGCCGGAAGACAGAAGCCGGGTGAGTATGAGAAGCAAGAAGACTTCGAAATCGGCGACAGAAGACTCCGTTCTTCACATGAGGAAACGCACAGCACTGCAGCTGTGCGCCATTGCTCCAAACACACCTCACATACTCCGGTCACTGTAAGGGTGCAGGGCGCAGGCGGGGGCGCCCTGGGCAGCATATGGACCTCTTTTGGCAAAAGTACACATATATACAGTTGGGCACTGTATATATGTATGAGCCCCCGCCAAGAAAATGTATATTTAAGGGGGACAGAAGCCCGCCGTCGAGGGGGCGGGGCTTCTTCCTCAGCACTCACCAGCGCCATGTTTTTTCTCCACAGCATCGCTGAGAGGAAGCTCCCCAGCCTCTCCCCTGCAGATACACGGTGGAAGAGGGTAAAAAGAGAGGGGGGGGGGGGGCACATAATTAGGTGCAAAAATCAATATAAACAGCAGCTACTGGGTTAACATTAAGTTACTGTGTTATTCCTGGGTTAATAGCGCTGGGGTGTGTGCTGGCATACTCTCTCTCTCTCTGTCTCTCCAAAGGGCCTTGTGGGGGAATTGTCTTCAGATGAGCATTCCCTGAGTGTGTGGTGTGTCGGTACGTGTGTGTCGACATGTCTGAGGTAAAAGGCTCCCCTAAGGAGGAGATGGAGCAAATGTGTGTGTGAGGGGTGTCTCTGTCGACAACGCCGACACCTGTTTGGATATGTGTAATTAAGTGATAAGGTGAATTTATTGCACAAAAGATTAGAGAACAGACAGGGAATCTACCCATGTCTGTCCCTATGTCGCAGAGACCTTCAGAGTCTCTCAATGCTCACTATCCAAAATAATAGACACTGATATCGACACGGAGTCTGACTCCAGTGTCGACTACGATAATGCAAAGTTACAGCCAAAAGGGCAGGAAAGTATTCAATATATGATTATTGTAATAAAAGATGATTTGCATATCACTGATGACTCATCTGTCCCTGACACAAGGGTACACATGTTTAAGGGGAAGAAAGCTGAGGTAAATTTCCCTCCTCTCATGATGAAAAAGAGCGGGAATCTCCAGACAAGAGACTGCAGTTTCCCACAAAGAATTCTCAGGGAGTATCCTTTCCCTACTAGGGCCAGGATAGGATGGGAATCTTCCCCTAGGGTGTCACGTTTGCCCAAAAGGTAGCCCTGACTTAACAGCTATCCTCAGGGATCCTGCAGATAGCATGCACATTCTGGTACACTACTCAGACCGGCGATTGTGTCGGCATGGGCTAATAACGCTGTAGCAGCATGGACAGGTACCTTATCAGCAGAGATTGAGACCCTAGTATGTATATATATATATATATATATGTATATATATATAGATATATATATTAAAGATGCTGTCTTAAGATATATATATATATATATATATATATATATATATATAAAACATGCCCAAAGAGACATTAGTCTACTGGGTTCTAGAGTCAACGCTATGTCGATTTCTGCTTGGCGTGTCCTGTAGAATATGCAATGGACAGGTGATGCCGACTTAAGAGGCATATGGAAGGCTGAGGATTGTGTGAAGAAGGGATCTCGGACCTGGTCTCCACAGCTATAGCTGGTAATTCTGATCTTTTGCCTTATATTCCTGCACAGCCTAGGAAAGCACAACATTATCAAATGCAGCCTTTCGATCACAAAGAAACAAGAAAGTCCGAGGTGCGTCCTTTCTTGCCAGAGGCAGGGGCAGAGGAAAGAAGCTGCACAACACAGCTAGTTCCCAGGAACAGAAGTCCTCCCCGGCCTCTACAAAATCCACCGCATGTCGCTGGGGCTCCACAGGCGGAGCTAGGCCCGGTGGGGGCACGTCTTCGTAATTTCAGCCACAAGTGGGTTCACTCCCTGTTGGATCCCTGGGCAATAGATATTGTGTCTCAGGGATACAAGCTGGACTTTGAGGAGATGCCCCCTCACCGACGGCCCTGCCGGCTTCCCCCGACGAGAGGGAAATAGTATTAACTGCAATTCACAAATTGTATCTTCAACAGGTGGTGATCAAGGTTTCCTTCCTTCAACAAGGAGGGGGTTATTATTCGACCATGTTGTAGTCCCGAAACCGGACGGTTCGGTCAAACCCATATTGAATTTAAAATCCCTGAACATATACCTGAAAAGGTTCAAGTTCAAGATGGAATCGCTAAGAGCAGTCATCGCAAGCCTGAAAGGGGGAGATTTTATGGTGTCTCTGGACATAAAGGACGCATACCTTCATGTCCCCATTTATCCACCTCATCAGGCGTACCTCAGATTTGCGGTACAGGATTATCATTACCAATTTCAGACGTTGCCGTTTGGTCTCTCCACGGCTCCGAGAATATTTACCAAGGTAATGGCGGAAATGATGGTGCTCCTGCGGAAGCAAGGTGTCACAATTATCCCGTACTTGGACAATCTCCTCATAAAAGCGAGATCACAAGAGCAGTTGCTGAACAGCGTATCACTTTCTCTGGAAGTGTAACGGCAACACGGCTGGATTCTAAATATTCCAAAGTCGCAGTTGGTTCCTATGGCTCATCTGCCTTTCCTAGGCATGATTCTAGACACAGACCAGAAAAGGGTTTATCTCCCGATAGAGAGAGCTCAGGAGCTCATGACACTGGTCAGGAACCTATTAAAACCAAAACAGATGTCAGTGCATCACTGCACTCGAGTCCTGGGAAGGATGGGGGCATCATACGAGGCCATTCCCTTCGGCAGGTTCCATGCGAGGACCTTTCAATGGGACTTACTGGACAAGGGTCCGGATCACATCTTCAGATGCATCGGTTAATCACCCTATCCCCCAGGGCCAGGGTGTCTCTCCTATGGTGGCTGCAGAGTGCTCACCTTCTCGAGGGACGCAGATTCGGCATTCAGGACTGGGTCCTGGTGACCACGGATGCAAGCCTCCGAGGGTGGGGAGCAGTCACACAGGGAAGAAATTTCCAAGGTCTGTGGTCAAGTCAGGAGACTTGCCTTCACAACAAAATCCTGGATCTAAGGGCCGTATACAACGCCCTACGTCAAGCGGAGAACCTGCTTCGCGACCATCCGGTTCTGATTCAGTCAGAAGCCACCAGAATTCTTCGCTGGGCGGAGAATCACGTAAGCGCACTGTCAGCAGTGTTCATCCCGGGAGTGGACAACTGGGAAGCAGACTTCCTTAGCAGGCACGACTTCCACCCGGGAGAGTGGGGACTTCATCAAGAAGTCTTCACGCAGATTGCAAGTCGGTGGGAACTGCCACAGGTGGACATGATGGCATCCCGTCTCAACAAAAAGCTACAGAGGTATTGTGCCAGGTCATGAGACCCTCAGGCGATAGCTGTGGACGCACTGGTGACACCGTGGGTTTTCCAGTCGGTCTATGTATTTTCTCCTCTTTCTCTCATACCCATAAGAAAAAGAGGAGTGAGAACAATACTCATTGTTCCGGATTGGCCAAGAAGGACTTGGTATCCAGATCTGCAAGAAATGCTCACAGAGGACCCGTGGCCTCTTCCTCTAAGACAGGACTTGTTGCAACAAGGGCCCTGTCTGTTCCAAGACTTACCGCTGCTGCGTTTGACGGCATGGCGGTTGAACGCCGGATCCTAGCGGAAAAAGGCATTCCAGATGAGGTCATTCCTACGCTGATAAAGGCTAGGAAGGACGTGACAGCTCAACATTATCACCGTATATGGGCCCTCATTCCGAGTTGTTCGCTCGCAAGTGAATTTTAGCAGATTTGCTCATGCTAAGCCGCCGCCTACTGGGAGTGAATCTTAGCATCTTAAAATTGCGAACGATGTATTCGCAATATTGCGATTACACACCTCGTAGCAGTTTCTGAGTAGCTTCAGACTTACTCGGCATCTGCGATCAGTTCAGTGCTTGTCGTTCCTGGTTTGACGTCACAAACACACCCAGCGTTCGCCCAGACACTCCCCCGTTTCTCCAGCCACTCCTGCGTTTTTTCCGGAAACGGTAGCGTTTTTTCCCACACGCCCATAAAACGGCCTGTTTCCGCCCAGTAACACCCATTTCCTGTCAATCACATTACGATCGCCAGAACGATGAAAAAGCCGTGAGTAAAAATCCTAACTGCATAGCAAATTTACTTGGCGCAGTCGCAGTGCGGACATTGCGCATGCGCATTAAGCGGAAAATCGCTGCGATGCGAAGATTTTTACCGAGCGAACAACTCGGAATGAGGGCCATGGTGAAAATATGTTGCTTGGTGTGAGGCCAGGAATGCCCCTACGGAGGAATTCCAGCTGGCCGTTTCCTTCACTTCCTACAGTCAGGAGTGACTTGGGCCTAAAATTGGGTTCCATTAAGGTCCAGATTTCGGCCCTATCCATTTTCTTTCAAAAAAGAGCTGTCTTCTCTACCTGAATTTCAGACGTTTGTGATGGGAGTGCTGCGTATTCAGCCCCCTTTTGTGCCCCCGGTGGCACCTTGGGATCTTAACGTGGTGTTGAGTTTCCTGAAATCCCACTGGTTTGAACCACTTCGGCTAGGCGTGTGTCAGAATTAGCGGCTTTGTCACATAAAAGCCCCTATCTGGTTTTCCATGCGGATAGAGCAGAATTGCGGACCCGTCCACAATTTCTGCCAAAAGTGGTTTCATCCTTTCATATAAACCAACCTATTGGGGTGCCTGTGGCTACTACTGACTTGGAGGATTCCGAGTTACTTGATGTGGTCAGGGCTTTGAAGGTTTATGTAGCCAGAACGGCTAGGGTCAGGAAAACAGAATCTTTGTTTATCCTGTATGCTTCCAACAAGCTTGGTGCTCCTGCTTCAAAGCAAACTATTGCTCGCTGGATCTGTAATACGATTCAGCAGGCTCATTCTGCGGCTCGATTGCCGCTGCCAAAATCAGTTAAGGCCCATTCCACTAGGAAGGTGGGCTCTTCTTGGGCGGCTGCCCGAGGGGTCTCGGCATTACAGCTGTGCCGAGCGGCTACTTGGTCAGGTTCAAACACTTTTGCAAAGTTCTACAAGTTTGATACCCTGGCTGAGGAGGACCTTGTGTTTGCTCATTCGGTGCTGCAGAGTCATCCGCACTCTCCCGCCCGTTTGGGAGCTTTGGTATAATCGCCATGGTCCTTACGGAGTCCCCAGCATCCACTAGGACGTTAGAGAAAATAAGATTTTACTTACCGGTTAATCTATTTCTCGTAGTCCGTAGTGGATGCTGGGCGCCCGTCCCAAGTGCGGACTTCTTCTGCAATACTTGTATATAGTTATTGCTGCAATAAGGGCTATGTTATTGTTGTATCAGGGTTGAACTGATGCTCTGTTGTTGTTCATACTGTTGACTGGGTAAGTTTATCACAAGTTATACGGTGTGATTGGTGTGGCTGGTATGAGTCTTGCCCTGGATTTCCAAAATCCTTTCCTTGTACTGTCAGCTCTTCCTGGCACAGTTTCTCTAACTGAGGTCTGGAGGAGGGACATAGAGGGAGGAGCAAGAGCACACCAGTATCCAAATTCTTTCTTAAAGTGCCCATGTCTCCTGCGGAGCCCGTCTATTCCCCATGGTCCTTACGGAGTCCCCAGCATCCACTACGGACTACGAGAAATAGATTTACCGGTAAGTAAAATCTTTTTTTTTTTTATTCCTACAAAATTTTGTGTGTTGTGTTGTGTCAAGGTAAATAACATATATGTGCCATCACTTGTAAAGTGTTACAATGAAGAGTGAACAATTACTAGTTATTAAACTACTAAATGACCTTGAAAAATAAAAGCCAGTGACATGACAGGAGCTGATTGTTTGTTACTTTATCACTCCACATTTTAACATTTTCCAAACAATGAAGCATATATGGTAAACTGGGTAATGTAGAGTATGTCAGTCAGGGATTCAAAATTATTACATTTTGGGGTATGTAGCAAATAGGCCAACAAATATAATAAAATGATATATGTGTTGCCTTAATTGCTGATTGGTATTGTGCAATTAGGTTGTCAAACTCGTCTTTTTGCAGAGTTTGATCACTTAATTGTTCAATCAAATGACAAATCATTTGGCTAATTGGTGTCTTAATTTATAAAGGAATGGGTTGAAAAACTTCACACACAAAAACTATCACAGTGCGAATATTTGCAAAGTAACAAAAACATATGCAAGACAGCGAAGGAATAGCACATGTACGACAGTCTACGTGTTACTAGCGATGCGTTTTGCAGGCATACGAACGCATCGCTACCAGGCAAATCACTCTCTAAGGCAGACTTCCTCCATTTCAAACTTATGCTCTCATCTTTCAGTGCTGCCCTTTCTCTTGCTAAATAATCATACTTCAAGAACCTCATCTCCTCCCAGTCTTCCAACCCACGGCGCCTCTTTGCCACCCTCAACTCACTCCTCTGCCCACCTCCACCTCGTCTCCCTTCCTCACTCTCTGCTCTTGACTTTGCCACTTACTTCACATATAAAATTGACTCCATACGTCAGGACATCATATCATACCAGACCATCAGTAACCAGACTCCTCCCATCCCTTACCACCCCTCCCCATCCCTCCCACCAACTCTGACATCTTTCTCCAATGCATCTGGAGAGGAAGGCATGGCCCTCATTCGTTCCTGTCCCCTCACCACCTCCCCACTTGACCCTATCCCCTCCCGCCTCCTCCGCTACCTCTCTCCTTCTACCTGTTTCCATCTTTCCCACCTTCTCAGTTTCTCCCTCTCATCAGGCACTGTCCCCTCTGCCTTCAAGCATGCACTCATCTCTCCTATTCTTAAAAAACCTACCCTTGATCCAAACACTATCTCCAACTACCGACCCATCGCTCTCCTCACTATTGCCTCCAAATTCCTTGAGCGTATTGTCTACAACCGCCTTACTTCCTTTCTTTCCTCACACTCACTGCTTGACCCATTCCAGTCTGGCTTCCATCCTCTTCATTCTACTGAAACTGCCCTTACAAAAGTATGCAATGACCTCCATGCTGCTAAATCTAAGGGACACTACTCTCTACTTATTCTACTTGATCTCTCTGCTGCTTTTGACACTGTGGACCATCCTCTCCTACTGCAAATCCTTCACTCCATATGTCTGCGTGATACTGCCCTCTTTTGGCTGTCTTCCTACCTCTCTGACCGTTCATTCCCTGTTTCCTTTCATGACTCTACCTCCCCCTCACTTCCACTAACTGTAGGTGTACCCCAAGGTTCTGTCCTTGGCCCCCTTTTTTCTCTCTCTATATGTCCTCACTAGGTCAGCTCATTAGTTCTTTTTGTTTCCAATATCATCTCTACGCTGATGACACTTAAATCTATCTTTCCTCTCCGGACCTTTCCCCTGCTCTCCTCACTCGTATCTCCAACTGTCGCTCAGCTATCTCTTCCTGGATGTCCCAGCGCTTTCTCAAACTTAACATGTCTAAGACCGAGCTGATCATCTTCCCTTCCTCCCGCATAACCTCACCTCCTTCAATCTCATTATCTATTGATGGCACTACTATCTCCGCTAGCCCCAAGTGCACTGTCTTGGAGTAACTCTTGATTCCTCCCTCTCCTTCAAACCACACATTCAGCACCTCTCACAAACCTGCCGTTTTCATCTAAAAAATATTTCCATGATCAGACCCTTTGTGACCCAGGATGCTACTAAGACTCTTATCCACTCATTGGTCATCTCCAGACTGGACTACTGTAATCTCCTCCTGACTGGCATTCCTGACAAATACCTCTCTCCACTCCAATTTATCCTCAATGCTGCTGCCCGGCTCATTTTCCTCACCAAATGCACTACGTCCAACTCTCCTCTCTTACAAGACCTTCACTGGCTCCCCTTCCCTTTCAGAATCCATTTCAAGCTTCTCACACTCACTTACAAAGCTCTCACCCACTCCTCTCC